>NW_027508931.1:5627500-6227500 GCF_051911475.1 Siphateles boraxobius | reverse complement strand
CAGCTCCTCCTGCTGTTCTGGGTTACTCATCTGAAGATCCTCGTAGTCCGAGCATCCTGAACTCTACTGCTGTCCTGAAGAAGCAGAGCAAGCCAGCTCCTCCTGCTGTTCTGGGTTACTCATCTGAAGATCCTCGTAGTCCGAGCATCCTGAACTCTACTGCTGTCCTGAAGAAGCAGAGCAAGCCAGCTCCTCCTGCTGTTCTGGGTTACTCATCTGAAGATCCTCGTAGTCCGAGCATCCTGAACTCTACTGCTGTCCTGAAGAAGCAGAGCAAGCCAGCTCCTCCTGCTGTTCTGGGTTACGCACCTGAAGATCCTCTTAGTCCGAGTATTCTGAGGCCCACCGCTGTCCTGAGGAAATAGAGAAAGCAGTCACGCACGTTGCTCTGAGTTATCCACTGGAAGATCCTTGTATTCCGAGTACCTCGAGCTCCACCGCTGTTTTGAAGAAACAGCGCAAGCCAGCTCCTCCTGCTGCTCTGGGTTACTCGTCTGAAGATCCTTGGGTGCTGAGCATCCTGAGCCCACTGGACGCTCGGAAGAATAGAAAGAGTTCAGTTTTCCATGCTGATACTATTTTAAGTATGTTTTAATATCTAATAAAGACAACTCATTTAACTTATCTCGTGTCCGGCCTCGTGGTGTTCCCTCGGTGTAGCTCCTCAGAGTGGTAGTTGGTATGGGTGGTGGGTTACTGGGCTCTGCCCCCACCCCGACCGGTGACATATTCATGCTGTACTGTAGGCTCAATCAATGAAATTCCTCTTCACAGCCAGCACTCAAATATTATTTTCTCATGCTATAGTCAGTCTGTATAAGAAGGAAGGCTGTTACTTTCTTCAAAATGGAGAGAATTTATTCAGTATATTAAAGTGAACAAGACGATTCATTAGCTTAAAAGATTAATTCAAAAGATTAAGGTTTGTTCAAAACCTAAGAGCCAATAGCATGTTTGCACACTTCCATTAAGTCATTTTTGTCTTTTCATATATATGTCGTGAGCTCTGGGGTATAGAGATGAGAAGGACTCAAAAGCAGTGGTGAGAAGTGGATCAAGTTTATTACAAAACTTTGTGAACAATGTATAGTCCTTGTGACACAGTGAAGTAAGGTGAAGCCTCTCTGATAGGTGGTTCCGGTGAGGACAGCCCGCACTCTTACGGACGTGTAGTGAGGAGGAGACCACCGACTGACAGGGAGAGTCCAGGAATATCCAGCCAGAGAAGAGAACCGGATCCAGCAGGTGAACAGACCTACACCGATCCCCACGTCTAGGCTTCCTGAATCAAAGATACTGGTAAGTAGAATAGCGAACACACACAGACAGGAAAACGCACACGCGACATAAAACAATCCACTGACAAACACTGGTAGACACAGCTGGGTATATAAAGGGTAGAGGAAACGAGAGACAGGTGGGGAAGATCAGCTTGTGATTATGTTAATTGCCACCGTCACAAGCTGCAGAAATGACAGGACCAAAACAAACAACAGAGAGGGACCGGTGACAAACCCTGACCCGTGACGATATATATATATATATATATACTATATTTGAAGTAACTATAACAAATAACAAACATTGCTTTAATTGACAGCAGATCTGCTTCAGTCAGAGGTCAGAACAGCACAATATAACAGCATTAGCAATACCAACATTATTATGGGCAGGCAGTCATAGTGTTGGGTTTCTGTCGCGCAGGCCTCAATCAAAACTCATCTGGGAGCTGCATGAGAAACATTAACCTCACCGTGTTGTTTTGTGCAGCGCTCCTAATGGAGGGTAATGAAGCGAGGCCATTAGAATCTGTGTATATCATCCAGAGTGCCAAAACAGATAAATAGATAATTAAATCACATCCTTAATTGCGTAATGGTGCTGGGAGTGTGGTCAGTGCGACTGACGCCTGGGATTCGATCTGGGTGTAACAAAATTCGCTCTCAGCCCCTTGTATCCTCCATAGGCTCCACAATTCTAGGAGAAAATGTAACTGATGGGTGTCTTACAGCAAAACCTTTCCTTCACTCTCAGTGCTTGGATTATAGCCGACCGCCTGCCTTCTTTATCTTGAATCGTCAAGCTATTTTATGGTTACAAAGCAAACGTAATTGAAAATTTTCTTGTGGAATGGCCTTTTATACTTCAAAAAATGAGATCCATCTATCTCTAGATCAGTCTGAGTTTTGTAACCTGTCACTCTGAGTGGCTTCCGTTGCTCACAGTATTAGTTTTTTTCTCCTGGTATATCTAATTATTCTTCATATTTATTCAAGAGGGTCTTTAATCACTTCTGAGAACAGCTATGCATCAGACATAAATAATGTTTTATTTCATAACCAATCACTGATACATTGTTTACACAGAAATTACTTATAATTCTCATCATGAAGTGAATGTTGTTTTCCAGGGTGATCGTATTATTCATATTCATACAAAGTATGATTCTAGATAGCATCTAAAGCATAAACCCTTTTATGAATGAATGGTATTAAAGTAGTTAATTTAATTAATTATAAACAATAAAATCATGATCATTGCATAAGATTGTATGAGAAATCCTATTTTACCTGCAGTTCTGAATGTGAGTTTGCAGTTTAAACGTCATGTGTTTTGATTAAACAAGTCCGATTCATGAACTACATTAAATAAAATACATTAAGAGTCGTTTCTTTTTATTAAATCAAAACCATACAGTGTATCCTGATTCCACAATGAATGACTATTATGCCCTAAAATTACTATTACGACTAAAAACATGCTGTTATATATGCATATATCTTTAAATGCAAATGCGCTGCTGTTCTCCACCCCCTATCCAGAATAGTGCTGTGCCTTTACATCTTGTGCCTCGGATAGTCTGCCAAAAACTAATTAAACAAAACATCTGTTTGGTTTTTCTTATCATCTCGCGATTGGCTCACATCACAATGCTGTTCATCGTCATCATGAAAGTTATTATTTGCATGAATTTTAAAGCCATGTCCGTTTAAACTTCTGATTTATGGTTTTCTGAGCGCACACATCTGAAGCATGCATACAGAAATCTGGCTGTGAGTGCAGAAAGGCTAAAATCGTGGGTCTAACAGCTCCTCCAGAATTTAATTGATCGGAGTGGTTACTGAACCAACATCTGAATCATGTGCCGCAAGATATTTTCAGTGATGTCTGGTTCTAACTGTCACAATCCCCAGTCACAGCTCTGTAAAAAAATATTTCCATGATTTGTTATCACAAAATTTTTTCTTAAGTCAAATTAACTTGATTCACTAATGTTGTTCAGATAACAAAGTTTTTAGTTTATGTTGATTAAACTAATGGCATGGTGGCAATGCACAGATATAAAATAAAAACATTAGTTGATTCTATTAATTAATAGATAGTTTAGACTTCTGAGTCTTCATTTTCCTTGTGCATGCGCCGCAGCGCCGGACACTCAGGAGTAAACAACAACACTTGAACGAGAAGGCGCAATTTTCTTCTCAGCTTCAGATGCAAGGAAAGACGGTTTATGGTAAGTAATTTTAAAATTTATCAATTATTGATTTTGTCTAAGGGAAATTTAATTCCTTTCCTAGGCGGCGAAAAGTCAGAAGATGGTTTAAATCTATAAGTTTTAATTTTGCCTCAGAAATTAGAAGATAAAATCCTAACGGCCTCTTTAGTTTACCAGTTTCCATTGAGGCTATTTTAAAATAGTGGGTTTCTTATGTCATCTTTTCAAAGATTAACAAAGGTTAGTGAAGCTTTTCAACATTAAAATAATCCTAAATTCATTAATTCATAATATTTTAAAGTTATTTATCTTTTTCATCGTGATTAAACACAGTTGTGTATTGCATTCCCGTTTTACAATATGATGCATTCAGGTTCCCTTTCAAAAGCTACAGTCGATGCTGCTCTGCTTAGCGCATTGGGAACGTCCCTATGGCACGCTCTCTCTCCAGGTCGCGATGTCCTTTTGCCTGACTACCGAAGCGGACCTGGGCGCTTCTTTGGCTCGGGCAGAGGACACCGAATCTCGTGAGTTCCCCACCTCCAAGCGTTCCTCCCGTGATAATAAAAGGAAAACTGCTCCGGGCTATCGTTCGTGCAGTGTCCACTCCAGACTACTCTGATCACAGAAAAAAGAGTCCCATAAAACACTCAAAGCTTATAAATAAAGCTTGTAAATATATACTATATATATATAGCGCATTGCGAACATAGCGCATATATATATATATGTACAAGACATGTTTTTGTGCCCTCGACGTCGACCAAATCGACTATTGTGGGTGCAAAGGCACGCGATTATATGATGCTCCCTCAGACTGTGTTTGTTTGTCTGATTGATATTTGGCTGTGTTTATTGCTGACGAATTAAATGATAATATATGAATAATCAGATATTCAATTCAATATATCAAATGCTCATATTAATATATTGTCTGGCTGGTCTTAATTCTGAGGAATTAAATATTGAGAGTGCCGCCTCCGAGCGTTTCTCTAAAGCGTGTGAGAGGTTACTCAAGGTGGTGACGCGTGCAGTGGCCAGATTACAGCTAGACTGGCCTCCTTTAGGATCTCCATGATGTTAACTCATGCATGGGGAAAACCTTATTCTTCGTGCATCTTTGTGCCCTCAACGTCAATTTATTAGACTATCGTGGGTGCAGGGGCGTGTGCTTATACGATGATGCGCTAGTCCTGAGAGATGCTCGCGGGCTATCTCTTCCCTGTGGATCATCGTCATTTAAGGAGTAAGCATTCCCCACCAAGTCGTCTATTATAACATCCACGCTGGTGGGGGTCAGACTGGTGCTGCTCTGCACATTATGGCAGTGTTGCAGGCATACCAGGCTGATCTGATAAAAAAAAGCAGAGTGTGGCGAGTTGTGTTCCCCTTCGTAAAGACAGGTGACTGGCTTGACGCGCTCAGCAGCCTCGTGATACTATACCAGAGACAAAAATCCTGAGTTTTTTTGTCCCAGGTCTGTGATGCATGTAAAATGCATCAATCAGCTCCTACCTGACATCCTCACGAAACCACTGTAACATCCTTGACACCTCTGGTGATTCAGGGGCCAGCAGTTTCCAGCGAAATGTTGAATGTTCTTTTGTTTCCTGTTATCGCCCAGGACAAAGAATATTTAACATTTCCCCAACAGAAGTATTAAAGAGACTTTGGCAGCGTGAAAGCTAAAGGAATATGTTGCCCTCCTCGTTTTAACGGTGTGGTTCCCACTACCGTGAAACAGGAATAGGCGCATGAGCTGTCACAAGAAATAAATAAATGGGGGACTGCGTCCGTTTTTAGATCTTTGAGGCTTGAACCGTTCCGTCAGAACGCTGAAGTTCAAGATGCTGACTATCAAGAAGATCGTTTGCGATTGGTTCTTCACGGTCGACCTTAAAGACACATATATTTCACATAGAAATATTGCCACAAAGCAGGAAGTTCGCGAGGTTTGCTTCTGGGGGCAAAGCTCACCTATATCGGGTCTTTCCATTTGACCTAGCCATGTTATATAGACGATTGGCTGATACTGTCCCAGTCTCAAGAGCTGGCTCTTAGTTCCCTTTCTACGTGGTTCAGACCCCGGTTCCTCATCTTGGGTCCCACTCTAGGTGCGTCTTGCAGTCGCAGAATGCTAACGACAGACGCCTCCCTGTCGGGCTAGGTAGCGGTCTGAAATGGCACCTATTATGCCTCTTTTTACAAGATGTAATATTGGTCTCGGGTGTCCCCAGAATGTATTTGTGAAGTTTCAGCACAAAATACCCCACAGTGTTGTAAAGACTCTGGGGCGGATATAATCCGTGCGGAATTTGCATATCATAATTAATAATTGGTAATTAATAATTATTCATACATGTTTGGATTAGATCAGTCTTACATGTTAATAAAACTCCCGATAAGGGATGATATGTCATTTTACATGCATGCATGTCTGTGTATCATTGCACTTAACCACAAGTTGATTGCAATTAACTACACAGACCACGTCTTACAAAACAGGCTAAATTAATTAGCTCAATTGTCAGACTAATATTTGTGGGAATCCACAATATCGTCTTACTTTATAGGATTTCAGGAAAAACAATTCTGTGGCCACAAGAATTGGGTTTCCTGCCCTATAAACACATACTCTTTAAAGTATCTTTAATTTGTAAGCTTGTTGCTATAAGATCTTTTGACACTTAAGGGACTTGAAAATGAGCAAAAAGGCAGTACATCAATCAGATGAATATAATGAATTTAATAAGGCAGAACTACTTATGTATTTACTACGGTTACAAGGGATATATGTATTTACAAACATAATAAACAACAAAACACGATAAGGCATCGATGAACGAGAAATGCATTGAGTGTGGACAATGGAAACACGTGTGAGAGGGGAAGACAGAGAGAGAGAGAGAGAGAGAGAGAGAGAGAGAGCATTGGCAACATTCACCCTGACAGTCCCCTGTCTGTAACAACACGAAAACATCATCTTAATGCTTCTTAGAAGCTCTATAAAGAGATATACTTAAGTTTCTGGGTCTCTCTGTGTCGCGGCATTCCTGCGCGTGCGTGAGCGGAGTCCTTTAGGAAGCGTCACTGGGTGCTGCTTGGCGCGCGTGTTGAACGGAGTTTCCAAGTCTTTGGGGTAACATTACCAAAGGAAAATAGTTCGGCTAAGTTCGTTTCACTTTGTGGAAGTGAACAGAGTCGACTACGGAAAACAAAACTTTGACTAACAAAGAAAAGAAATAAAGATCTCTACGGGGAAATCACGTGGAGTTAACGTCACATCTTTGCATGGCTGGTGAAGAAGCGTGTGTGCGTCTCTCGCCACGTGGTCACGTGCGCGTGTTTCTCCTTCAAAACGAGCGCGTGCTCGTTTAAAGGTCCCTTGTAGATGGATTTGCTGAAGAGATATGTCACGCGGTGTTCTTTTCACTCGTCGATTGGAATTAAACACGGAGACTTATCTAAGACTGAAAAACACAAACTAAACTAGAAACAAATAAAAGAAAGGCGAAGAGCTCGCCCGGAGGCGAGACGTTACATTATGACCCGTGGACAAGAGAAGTAAGAGAGGGATAAACTGGTATTCAGTCCTTTTGAAGACCTGACGTTTCCGCCTTCTTTGGAAGAGGGTCCAATCAGGAGCTGTCCCTTTGGAGGGAGATTTTATGACCCTTTGTGTTATAACCAGGCATTTAAATCTCTAGTTTCATTGGGTGTTTAAGAGAAGAATCTTCACAATTCTTATAATACTAATGTGTCACAAAGTTTAGCAAAATGTAATGTCAATTAACAAATGGGGAATGAAGATTGGAGTTTATCGAGACCAAACTTGCCACTAATGGATTTGGTTAAACATTAGTGGGCAAAGTTTAAAACATTATCGCATTAGAGTTGTCGAGAAACATAGACCAAACCACAAAAAGGCAACTCATGAAATAGGGAACTTAGATACATTGTTCATACAATTCTCAAGTGGATATATAATAGCATATATATATATATGAATACAGGATTCATTTCTCCTCCTTGGTTAGAATTCAGAGAGAGCCACAGTTCTGTGAACATTCCTTTGGGTCGTAAACGCTGTTATCTAAGAACACCAGTGATGTTAGTTTTGGTCTCTTTTCACTCCAAAGATGGAAAACATAGTAAACTATATTTTACTGGATATTACTGTACGTATTCTGATTGATCACACCAAAAGCATTCTGGAGGTGTCCAGAACTATGTGTACAAGTTATGGGAATAGACAGTTATATTTAAAATGCATAATAAAGGTATTTATAATTCACTTTAAGCTACGATAAAATCATAGTCATTCCAATGTGACATGGGCAAATGGACACACATAAAAACACATTGAATATATCTGGTTAAATGTCTTTTAAAGAAAAGAAGTTTCTTTTCGCTTTGGAATCCACTTCCTTTGGGACATTCTGATCAGTCATAAAATGTCTTGTAATCGGACACCACGCTCTGTCCTGAGTGTGGTCTTCACTGGTGGGGGAATGTGTGTGTGTGTGTGTGTGTGTGTGTGTGTGTTTGGGTTAATTTACATTCAGAGATTTTTGGTCTTTAGCAGGATGTATTTAGTTATTCAGATTCACCCACTTAGCCCAGTCCTTACAGTGTAAATGTCATTTTTGGGGCCTGTTTTAAAAAGAGGCCTTAAATGTAAATGAGCTGCATATCCCCCCTGCCTTTGGATGGGGGCGTAACTTGCATACCTATGGCAATAAACAGTCGGTAGAAGCAGAATGGCTGAAAGTGAGAGACCCACTGTTTTGTATGGCATTCAGCCGTACTTGTTTGAACCAGAATCAGACCCAGATGATGAAGAGACTCCGGCAGAAGAAACACAAATGAGAATGGACCAGGACGTCTCGGAATGGTTATTTTATACATTTATGTACTTATAGATTTGTAATCGCGTCCTCTTTGCAATTATGGATGTGCAACACACACACACAGACACACACAAACTGTGATAACGTTGGCGCAATTTTTTGAAACTACAAACACAAATACTGTGATAACGTTTGCTACGTACAAACGAAATTACATTTATGTGATGTTTCTGTCTGTACGCCAATATCCCTCGTTCTACTGTTTCATGTCGTTGTGCTGGCCTTTGTATAAACATAGCAATTTTGATGTCTTGTCTTTACAGAAAACATGCACAGTTTTTAATACAATATCTTTAAAAAATATTTTTATAAACGTGTGGTTACACACTATACAAACAAGGTTTAAATTATATACACAGACATCCTACGACGCATTTGTTGTTGAATTGGCTGACATCGACTGAAATGACTATTTGCTCAAAAATCATAAAATACACTTACTTCAACTGGAGGTGACGTTGGATCGCGAACAGTAGGCAACGATCCACACTTGAGGATTAACTTTGAAGCAAGACCTGCTTTGAATTGACCCTCGTACACAAAACAGTCAGTCAGAAAATGATTCGAGCAAACATAAACGTATTTTGGAAGTTTAAGTGGCGCCTTTCCTTCGTAAATAAAATCGATCCACTGCGTTTTCAGTGGCTCTGATGTCGGAATTAAGTGAAAACTACTATGTACATTATTACATCCCACAACAGAACACTTATGTTTCTTAGGAGACATTTTCGACAAGGCAGCATAAATCGTCAAAACACCGGCTGTCGTTGAAACAATGGAGGATGGTGTACAGATCACCGAGGGCGGGGTCTATGCCAAAACCACAGTGTCAATCAAACCACGTCGGTGGGGCTTGCGCAATTCTACGTCACATTGCACCGAATCTTAGAAAAGCTCGTTCTGAGACAGTGCTTATGATTTATTGAGATTATAAAAAAAAACACTGGGTGGATTTTTATCATTCTAGGGTGGTTTTGCTCACACACTGTCAACACACATTTATGTTCAAACACCATGTAAAAGTGAATTTTGGATAATAGGGGCGCTTTAAGTAGTCGTCCAGCCCAAGGGATCTGGGGAGGGATCATCTAGATTGGCAAATCAACTGCCTCAAGTTGATGGCTGTATTTCTGGCCCTGAAATACTTTATACGTCAGTTCTCATGACAGGCTGTCATGTCCTAGTGCAGGGGGACAACACAGCGGTAGTCTCTTACATAAATCATCAGGGAGGTCTGCGCTCACGCAATCTGAACAGAATAACGAGGCAGATTTTTCTCTGGGCCCAGGAGAAGTTCCTGTCACTCAGGGAAGTGTACATGCCTGGGAATCTGAATGTGGGAGCGGATTTACTGTCCAGACAGAAATTACCGTCGGGGGAATGGAAACTCCACCCAGAGGTAGTAAAACAGATCTGGACCAGATTTTACGAAGTAGAGGTGGACCTCTTCGCCTCTTATCAGACAACGCAATGTCCCCTCTACTTCTCTCTGAGTAACCCAGCCCCCCTGGGTCTGGATGCGATGGCGCACACATGACCCAAAATGCGCCTGTATGCGTTTCCTCCAGTGGCTCTGCTCCCTGGAGTTCTAGCCAGAGTTCGCCAGCAAGGGTCTTCCCTCTTACTGATAGCGCCACGTTGGCCGAACAGAGTATGGTTCTCAGAGATAATATCTCTCCTCGACGGCTCGCCGTGGGCGATTCCGAAGAGGAGGGGCCTTCTGTCTCAGGCGGAGGGCACGATATTCCATCCCAGGCCCTATCTGTGGAACCTTCATGTTTGGCCCCTGATGGGTACCAATTGAGGGGCACTGGGCTTTCGCATGCCGTTATTGAGACCATTCTAAGTGGTAGGGCCTCCTCCACTAGAAAGAGTTATGCCAACAAATGGGAAATCAACTGCTAGATTGCTTCAGTTCTGGACTTCCTGCAGGAAAAAATATCAACAGGCACATGCCCTGCCACTCTCAAGGTTTATGTGGCCGCTCTTTCAGCTTGCCATGTCTTGGTTGACGGAGTACACTCGGGAAACGCTTTACTTGTAACTGATTTAGCAGATAATTTGTTTCATACTAAAAATTTATTTTTCATCCATTTTGTTCGGTTAGCCAGTGGCGTAAGTCAGAGCAACTATTCGTTTCTTATGGGGGCAGCAACAGAGGCGCTGCCGCCACCAAACAGTCCATGTCACATTGGGTCAGGGATGCTATTGCTCTTGCTTATGAGGCGCGCGGCCAAGCTTCGCCAACGGGTCTGAGGCCTCACTCCACCAGAGGTTTCGCCTCCTCTGCTGCATTGGCAAGAGGTGCCCCCTTGCAGTTTGTTTGTGATGCGGCAGGCTGGTCCTCTCCGCACACATTCATATGATTTTATAGTTTGGATGTTCATGCCACTCCGGGCTCTCATGTCCTTGAGTCGACATCACAAGCTAATGTTTAGGGCTTTCTTGCATTCTTGTGAGCACACCTACACAACTGTAAGGAGTCCAGACACCTTCAAGTATGGCGGCGTGGGCATTCTCGTTCCAATGCGCTAAGCAGCGCATCATCGATTGTATCTTTTGAAAGGGAACGTTCCGGGTTACTTGACTGTAACCCTGTCCCCTGAAAAAGCGTAACGAGATGCTGCGCTGCATTGCCGTGCTGATGATGTCCCAGTACTGCTCTTCAGACAAAATATCCTGACAATGCACCTGTGGCTCATCTAATTATAGCCTCGCGTCGCAGTTGAACGCCGATGACGTCACCTACCGATTGCATCGACGTGTTTACACACTACATTCACAGCAGGTCACGTTTAAAGACGTTCCCAATTCGCTAAGCAGCGCAGCATCTTGTTCCGCTTTTTCAGGGAACAGGGTTACAGTCAAGTAACCTGGAACATTACCTTTAAAGGGATAGTTCATCGAAAAAAATGAAGATTAGCCCATGATTTACTCACCCTGAAGCCATCATAGGTGTGCACCTATCTAGTGCATGGCGTCTCCAGATACAGTAGCATAACATATGTGAAACATACCTGGCGCCAGGGCTGACTCTCCTTTCATCTGGTCTTTTGTGTGTCCTGTGAGGCCCTGACTCCACTATTTCTACACATTGCTCGGCAAACGACAGCCCGTCTCTTAATTTGACAGGAGCACATAATAGGGTTTATAATTAGCCCTGAGGTCATGGAAGTTGTGCTCGTCAGTTCCTGTGCTGTCAGGTTAATAGATATGCATGCAGTTGATGAGAACTAGAGGATGAAAAGATAGATCTGCGAAAGGCTACGGTGCACGACCTGTAGTGTCAGGTGTGGTTTGACGGCCCACATCTATAAGAGTGAGCCAACCTGATAAA
Organism: Siphateles boraxobius; assembly: GCF_051911475.1. NCBI lineage: Eukaryota > Metazoa > Chordata > Actinopteri > Cypriniformes > Leuciscidae > Siphateles > Siphateles boraxobius. The sequence goes on along the minus strand of NW_027508931.1, from coordinate 6,215,757 downwards.
TTGCCTTGTACTAATCAAATATAATTGATAAACTGCTATTAGTGTAAATTCGTAATAATATGTGCTTGAGTGGGGGTGGGGGACTGTAGCCACTAACCAGACTGTCTGACTAATAATGTACAATATACAGTTTGTACAGGATAAATGCATTGTCAAGGGAAAGGACCCATTTAACATGAATCCTAATGTACGTGTGTGTGTGTGTGTGTGTATTTTTTTTCTTTAAATATAATTTTTCTAAAAGTCCCTTTTAAGTTTTATCCCTTAAAACTCACATTTGATCACCAAAATTACATATTTAAACGCTTTTCCTTGGAAAAAAAATTCTTCATGCCTTAAAATATCTTGAATGTAACACTACACCCTTGCCTCAATTAGTTTATGCGGTTCTATGAATATGCAAATTAGCCCCGCCCCTACTCACTCACACCAGCTCAGAGATTCACACGTTGATGTGATTGGTTACAAGATAGTTTGTGACGTCAGAAACACCAACGATTTAAAAAACAGCGTTTCTGAGACTGTCTTTGGTCAACAGTTTTAAGGAGATAATACTCAGCAATGGTGTTGACTTATGCATTTAAACATGGTTTGTCTTAAAGCATATTAAAAATACCACATAGACATATAAACATTAAAAGCTTGATTTTCACCACAGGGGGACTTTAAAATACATATTATTACGCCTTTCAAAAGCTGACTCCTGTAAACTGCCTAACCATTCCAACACAGCTATTAGCTCAATCATTGGTGTGATTTTAGAATGGGGATATGTGTTTGATTGATCACTGCAGCCAGGGGGAGTGTTCAGACCTATTTGAAATTACAGTGTCGTTAGTTGACATGAGTAGAGCAGAATTTGCTAACTTTAAATCTTAACATTACATTATCAGTATCACTTTAACGTAAGTAAACCTCAAACAAAATTTTATCACATGCACCTATGGATTCAGTGCATAGTTAATGCTTTAAGGAACAGGTTACTTATCCCATTGTCTACGCAATCCTTTAAAATCTTTTGCAAACTTGCTTAGAAAAGATTCTGAGATAGTATTTGTCTGTGAAATTAATGGTAGGTGCCATAAACCTGCTTTGTTCGTTTTAAGGGTATTGAGATGTCATTCCTGTTTGTTCATTGTAGTCTTAAATGCTATTGATCGGTCAACTGCCATTTCCCGAAAGCGAGCAAATTTGCTGTCAACAGGCTCACAAAGACTATGCAGAAAAAAAGTATTTTAAAAGGAACACAACTGCCAAAATGTAGAGAGCAATTCAAAGATCTGAAATAGTGTATTATATTTATTTTCTTTCCATATCCATGAATAGTAGTATATAATATTCAGAGATAATTCTGGCTGATATTGCTTTTTATCAAGAGATCCATGTTCTTAGGAAACGAAGCATATAATTCACCATATCCATTACGGTGTAATTTACAATCAACTCACTGAAGGAACAATGAAAGCACTGTCATTATTCCAGATGTACGGACAAGCTGAGATCAAACAATGGCCTTAATTGAAGAGTCAAGGAGTCACTCACATATACAGTGCCTCTATGGCAATAATGTGGCATCCTTCTTAATTGGACCCCAAGCATCAAAATCAAAGGACATGATGGCTATAATACTATTTTAGAGGCATTGCTGTTATAGCTGGGGTATTTTATTTATCTATGAATGAGAGTTTGAAATATCCCCGTTTGTCATTTTTACTGTTTTGCCTATTACTCTCACACTGGAATATATTGGCTATTAACCTTGCAACTGCTTTGACATGACGTAGGATTATAGGGTCTTTCAGGTCAGTGTCTACACATTGTGATGACTAATAAGATTTCCAACCTATTGAAAATAGGGTCTGATTATATAAAGATTATGAGAACCATGCAGATAATAGAGCTTTGCAGACCACATCCTTTAGCTCATCGTTTCCTAGTTCAGGGTTAAGGCCTCTTCTCTCTGTATGGATCAATCCGTGTGTTCAGGGGCCACTTTTGTTTGCTCTCACTGTAGCCTAAAACCGGCTTCTGATTGAACCATCTTTGTTTTAGTCGACTGCTCTCTCTTTGAACATAATTACAGTCTGTTTCGCCGTAGCATTCTGCTCGTATACACATATGCCATTGATCTATTTCCTTCTCAACCTCTAAGATCTGTTGCTCTTCAGACAACTATTGCTTTTATAGTGATGGTGCAGCGGGAGTTCAGAGGCAGAGAAGATGAGAGAGATGAAGAAAACATATTTTGAGGCGAGTCATTAAAAGAGACCTTTAACATACATAACATTTTCAATTCTCAGAGTGCATCAGATTCCATAGTTTCCAAAGTTCACCTATGCTACATATATTAATTTTGGTGTTTGGGAGGAAAGACTCTTAAGATCTGTTGGCCTGGTGATCATGGTTCTACCAGAAAGACTCGGGAGGCATGAGAATGAATAAAATTTATTTAACAGTTGTATGCAAAATTATATGTTAAAGTTCTTTGGTGTGGGCGACGTTCGTAATGAATAGTTAATGAATAATAGTTAATAGTTAATAGCTAATGAATGAGGTGATATTAGAGTCTTCCCGGTAAAACTTGCGCTAGAGCTCCAATTGCTTCAGTTTTCAAAGCCTGAAATATCATAACCATAATTGTAAGATAATTACGGTATGAAGAATCCCTTTTTTGTAGTACTATATTGGTCTGTGGCAAGCAGGACGAGGGCGGTGATTGATAATGAGCATCACCTGCGCGCTGCACCGGTCTCGAGTTTCTCATGGAGGAGCTTTGGAAAAATAAAAGGAGGAGCGACGACAGTGAAGGAAAAGAGAGGACCAGGCCTGGACTATTTATGTTATGTTATGTTTATGTGTGTGGAGTCCGTGAGGGGCTGCTTTTACTTTTGTATTGTGTTTGTTTTGTTATTGTTGAACGTTCGCAGGTTCCCGATTTATTGAATTCTACAGCATTTTTTTCTGGAGATGTCCAAAGAGTCTTTAACTGTCCACCTGGAAACCAAGCCATCATGACGACAAGCCCCCTCATAGAAGAAGAAAGATGTGGTATTTACAACTGTGAAAATGAACGCTTACTAGGATCAACTAATCGCTTTATTTTCAAAAGTATGTGAAGTTTGCAGTGCCACTGATAAACATTGTGTACTTGATCAAACACATAATGGACTGGACCATTCAGGAAATGGAATGGATTGACTAACAAATAATTTAATATACGTTTTTTCTTTTTTAACTGGTGGAATGCTGTTCCACAGCATTCCGGCCTAATTTTTCCCCTTATCATAACTAAGCCTAGATTGGGATGATGATCTATTGTATTTGAAACAGAACTAAGAATTTTCATCTGAGTGAGTCAATGCACCAATTGAAAATGAGTCGGATGTCTGATAAAATGAATGAAAAGGGCATACGATTTCATCTTAGATTATTGGATGCAGATCATTCAAAGCCCTGGTGATAAAGATGAAGGGAACAGTACCAGACAGACAGAAACTTTTTGTGAGGGTAGTATAAATGTGTGAGACGGACAGTCTGTGAACGAAAGATAAAAACATCTCAGTACTTCAGACACTCTGCACTGTCTTGAGATGTGTTTATCAACTGTAACAAGAGGCTTTTGTACAGGGACGGGTTGTGGCAAGGTCGTTGACTAAAAGCTTTGCTGTTAGATCTGGTGGCAATGAGCATGTGTTGGTTAGTGAGTTTTGATTGCAGTGTTTTTGCAGATTGGAGACGGAATCCCAGTTCTCAATTTGGAGGGGTTGGGTTATCTAACCCCCTGCGATTTTCAAATGGCATTTCCTAGCAGAGGTCACTGTCTGCCTGACCTGCTCCCTCTTTTACCCTACCTGCACATCTCTCTCGTCCCCTTTACTCTATCTCAGATTGGAAGTGGGCAATATTGGCAGCTGAAAATGTCACAGCGCTCTCATTCAGTGTAATTGAGAGAGTGTTGTCAAGCTACCTGCACGTTTCCCTCCCTTTGTTAGCACATTCTACAACTATCTAAGTGTGTGCGTTTGCTTGACTGCTGCAGCATAGCATTTCACAAATTTTAAAAAATGAAAAATTTAAGCTTCTTTGCTGGTCTTGAATTTCAGCAATAATCAGTTTGATCACAAAAATAACAGTTTCCCTCACCATGGTCAACATGTTTGGTAAACTCACTACACTCAACACTCTAAGCCCCATATGCCATACTCACGATACATAACACTTATCGTAATCTAAAATGTATTATTATTATTATTTTTATTAAATAAATATGACTACTGCTAGTAATAATAATAATAATAATAATAATAATAATAATAATAATAATCAGGATTATATTCCAACAACATAATATCTGTTGTAATGTCTGTCTGTGTTCCCCCGGTCTTTGTGCTTTTGGTTCAGTCCTGTTCAGTTTTCCCGCTCCTCGTTTGTGTTCATGTATACCACGCCCCCTTGTTATCTTGTTTAGCTTGTTTGGCCTTGTATTTAAGCCCTGTGTTTCAGTCCAGTCTTTGTGAGTTCTTGTTGTTGTTGTACCTTGATGTTGGTGGTTCTGTTCCTGAGTCTTGTGCCCTAGCCAGAGTCTTTATGTAGTTTGAGTTTATTAAATAAAGTGTGCTGCAATTGGATCGTGCTTCCTCCTTGCTTCCACCTCATCATAACAGAAGAACTCACCAAACTATGGATCCAGCAGTTGTCCACAACCAGGTACTAAGAAGATTTCTAGCCTCTATGTTTCAGGATGGCCAGCTGATCGAGAAGTATGTGAGGGACTTTTTGAACTGCTGCCATCTGGGATCGCTTAATGACATTGAGCTCATGGACCTGTTCTGGAGCGGGCTGGATGCGGATATCGCGCAACTGATGCCGGATGATTATACCGGTTGGACCCTAGAGGGATATATTGACCTGGCCCTTTACTTGGGGGGTTCGGCATCTACGGTGGGCGTGGCTGATGAAGCACCCTGCCAGTTCACAGTATCCCTGGAGCCTATCCACGTCCCGCCTGTCCAGCCAGAGACCGTCCAGCCAGAGACCGTCCAGCCAGAGACCGTCCAGCCAGAGACCGTCCAGCCAGAGACCGTCCAGCCAGAGACCGTCCAGCCAGAGACCGTCCAGCCAGAGACCGTCCAGCCAGAGACTGTTCTCGTCACGTCTTCCCAGTCAGAGACTGATCACGCCACGCATGCGCCGCCTGAGCCCTCAGTGACCGCAACACTGGCCATTATGGCCACAGCCATGTGGTGTGTGTGGGCTACGCACACACTTGAGCCGGTGTCCGCTGATCCTGCGCCAGAGCCCGCTGATCCTGCGCCAGAGCCCGCTGATCCTGCGCCAGAGCCCGCTGATCCTGCGCCAGAGCCCGCTGATCCTGCGCCAGAGCCCGCTGATCCTGCGCCAGAGCCCGCTGATCCTGCGCCAGAGCCCGCTGATCCTGCGCCAGAGCCCGCTGATCCTGCGCCAGAGCCCGCTGATCCTGCGCCAGAGCCCGCTGATCCTGCGCCAGAGCCCGCTGATCCTGCGCCAGAGCCCGCTGATCCTGCACCAGAGCCCGCTGATCCTGCGCCAGTCCTGTTCAGCCCAGAGTTTCCTTCACCGCTGGTCCTGCCCAGCCTAAAGCCCTCTTCACCACTGGTTCTGCCTTTTTCTCCTGAGCCGGTGCCTTCTCCAGGCTACGACCCCGTAGCTACCCCCAAGAATTTTTTGGGGGGGGGCAGTAGGCCACCACCATGGCCACCCGAAGGGTCCTCTCCAGCACGGCCGCCCGAAGGGTCTTCACCGCCCTTGCCGCCCGAAGGGTCTTCACCGCCGTGGCCGCCCGAAGGGTCTTCACCGCCGTGGCCGCCCGAAGGGTCTTCACCGCCGTGGCCGCCCGAAAGGTCTTCACCGCCGTGGCCGCCCGAGGGGTCTTCACCGCCGTGGCCGCCCGAAGGGTCTTCACCGCCGTGGCCGCCCGAAGGGTCTTCACCGCCGTGGCCGCCCGAAGGGTCTTCACCGCCGTGGCCGCCCGAGGGGTCTTCACCGCCCTGGACGCCCGAGGGTCCGACAGCTCCGCCCTGGACGCCCGAGGGTCCGACAGCTCCGCCCTGGACGCCCGAGGGTCCGACAGCTCCGCCCTGGACGCCCGAGGGTCCGACAGCTCCGCACTGGACGCCCGAGGGTCCGACAGCTCCGCCCTGGACGCCCGAAGGGTCTGCTCCGCCCTGGACGCCCGAGGGTCCGACAGCTCCGCCCTGGACGCCCGAGGGTCCGACAGCTCCGCCCTGGACGCCCGAGGGTCCGACAGCTCAGCCCTGGACGCCCGAGGGTCCGACAGCTCAGCCCTGGACGCCCGAGGGTCCGACAGCTCAGCCCTGGACGCCCGAGGGTCCGACAGCTTCGCCCTGGATGCCCGAGGGTCCACAGCCTGCTCCGCCCTGGTCACGCCCTCAGCCTGCTCCGCCGTGGCCTCGCCCTCAGCCTGCTCCGTCGTGGACACGCCCACAGCCTGCTCCGCCCTGGCAGTCTGTTCGTCCAGCTCCGCCCATGTTCCATGGCCCAGGTCCGCCATCGCAAGACCCCGGTCCCGATCCCTGCACGGACCTGGCCCGCCATCCCTCCCCCGGGACCGCCTCCGCTCCACCACCCTCCCGAACTATGTCTCTAGTTTTGATGGGCGTCGGGAGCCGCCCATAGAGGGGGGGCTATGTTGTAATGTCTGTCTGTGTTCCCCCGGTCTTTGTGCTTTTGGTTCAGTCCTGTTCAGTTTTCCCGCTCCTCGTTTGTGTTCATGTATACCACGCCCCCTTGTTATCTTGTTTAGCTTGTTTGGCCTTGTATTTAAGCCCTGTGTTTCAGTCCAGTCTTTGTGAGTTCTTGTTGTTGTTGTACCTTGATGTTGGTGGTTCTGTTCCTGAGTCTTGTGCCCTAGCCAGAGTCTTTATGTAGTTTGAGTTTATTAAATAAAGTGTGCTGCAATTGGATCCTGCTTCCTCCTTGCTTCCACCTCATCATAACAATATCCATGTTGACTAGGTTCCAAAAAAACAAAACAAAAGTGCGAATGAAATAAGTGGATGATTAGAAGTCAAGTCATCCTCATTTATATAGCGCTTTTAACAATGTAGATTGTTTCAAAGCAGCTTTACAGAGATAAACATATAATTTAAGGTAACAGAGATTGGTTTGGTTTTATAGTGGTTCTTGAAAAATGTTTTTTCCAGCTAAAGTTAGTTTGATTGATTCACTTCCGTCTAAATGATCATTTGTTATTAAATTAGGGGCCACTAAGATGACACAGTTCTCTCTAAACAGACTTTAAACGTGAACCTGTGATAGATGCTGATGGCATTCACATGCGCATTAAGAATTGATTCTATAGTTATGTGCGTTTGAATATATGTCCGCAGGTTTGTAATTCCTTACAAACCATGCCTAAACAAACTACTTGTCTTGTCTATAAATTTTGATGCAGAATTTTATTTTATCTTATCACTTTGGGTAGGTACGCGAACCGAAAAATTCCACAACGCTTTATCTGTAGAGTGGTATAGGGATCCTCCATAGGGAGAGGCTAGTTGGCACTTCAGCACTGCATTGTCATCAGGTCCAGGCGAAAGTCCTTCGTCCGATCTGGAAACGGCCTGGATCAGGCAGGCTGCGGGAAAACCTCGACAGAACCGGGCCTATATGGTCGTACTCCCTTGTTCTGGTAAGAACTCTAGCGGCTGCGTTTTGAACTAGCTGTAGTTTACTAATTAAGCGTGCAGGGCAACCACCCAGTAGAGCATTACAATAATCTAGCCTTGATGTCATGAACGCATGAACTAGTTGTTCCGCATTTGTCAATGAGAGCATATGACGTAATTTAGATATATTTTTAAGATGGAAAAATCCAGTTTTACAGACACTAGACACGTGACTTTCAAATGAAAGATTGGTATCAAAGAGCACACCTAGGTTCCTAACTGACGACGAAGACTTAACAGAGCAGCCATCAAGTGTTAGACGGTATTCTAGGTTATTACGTGTGGAAGTTTTTTGTCCAATAATTAGAATCTCTGTTTTTTCAGAAACAGATTTTAGTAGTAGGAAATTACTAGTCATCCAATTTTTGATATCAACTATGCATTCCGATAATTTTGTGAATTGGTGAGTTTCGTTAGGTTTGGAAGAAATATAGAGCTGAGTATCATTAGCATAACCGTGAAAGCTAATTCCATGTTTCCTAATGATATCTCCTAAAGGTAGCATGTACAGAGTGAACAGAAGCGGTCCTAGTACTGAGCCTTGTGGTACGCCATACTGAACTTGTGATCGATAAGACATCTCTTCATTTACTGCCACAAACTGATAGCGGTCAGATAAATATGATTTAAGCCATGCTAATGCAATTCCACTAATGCCAACATAGTTTTCTAGTCTATTTAAGAGAATGTTGTGGTCAATGGTGTCAAATGCAGCACTAAGATCAAGTAACACTAATAGAGAGATACAACCACGATCGGATGATAAGAGCAAATCATTTGTGACTCTAATGAGAGCTGTCTCAGTGCTATGGTGCGGTCTAAATCCTGACTGGAAATCCTCGCAGATACCATTTCTTTCAAGAAAGGAACACAGTTGTGAGGATACTGCCTTTTCTAGTATCTTTGGCAGAAAAGGTAGATTTGAGATCGGCCTGTAATTGACTAATTCTGTAGGATCAAGTTGCGTTTTTTAAACAAGCGTGTTTAATCATAGCCAACTTAAAGGTTTTTGGTACGTATCCTAGAGACAAAGATGAATTAATAATGTTAAGAAGAAGATCTATGACTTCTGGAAGCATCTCTTTCAGTAGTTTAGTCGGTATAGGGTCTAACATACATGTTGTCGATTTAGATGAATTAACGAGTTTCCAAAATTCTTCCTCTCCTATGGCAACAAATGAATCAAATTTTACCTCAGGGAGACTATAATGCACTCCCTGATGCGATGCTGTAGTAGACGGTTGCATAGTTATAATTTTGTCCCTAATATTATCAATCTTATAAGTGAAGTCATTACTGCTGTGTTTCTTGGAAACTTCTGGGCTTGAAGCTTTCTTTTTCGTTAGTGTAGCCACTTTTTCAAATAAATACCTTGGATTATGTTTATTTTCTTTTAATAGGGTTGAAAAATAAGCAGATCTAGCAGCTTTTAATGCCTCTCTGTAAGCAATCGAGCTCTCCTTCCATGAAATCCGAAATACCTCTAGTTTTGTTTTCTTCCAGTTGCGCTCCATTTTTCTGGCTGCTCTCTTAAGGGCCCGGGTGTGCTCGTTGTACCACGGCGTTGTACTATTTTCTTTAATCTTCTTTAAGCGCAACTGAGCAACTGTGTCTAAAGTGCTGGAAAGGAGAGAGTTAAAAGTTTCTGTTGCAATATCAAGTTCTTCTAAGCTATCTGGGATGCTGAGACGATGAAACTGATTAGGAAGATTATCGATAAAGCAATCTTTAGTGGCAGAAGTGATAGGTCTAACATACTTGTAACACGGAGTTGGCTTTGCAGCCTTGGCTAAATGTAATTTACATGAGACTAGATAATGATCTGAGATGTCGTCGCTCTGCTGCAGAATTTCAACAGCATCAACATTGATTCCATGTGATAATATTAGATCTAGAGTATGATTACGACAATGAGTAGGTCCTGACACTTGTTGTCTAACTCCAATAGAGTTAAGAATGTCTTTAAATGCCAATCCCATTGCCTCTTTTCCATTATCTACATGTATATTAAAATCACCAACAATTAGGACTTTATCTGCAGTCAATACTAATTCTGATAGAAAGTCAGCAAATTTTTTGATAAAATCTCTATGGTGCCCTGGTGGCCTGTATACAGTTGTCAGCAGAATTCTCAAACTTGATTTATCATTTAAATTGTATATTTTTACATTAAACACTTCAAAAGAAGTATATTTAAAACTAGATTTTTTAGTGGTTTTGAAAATATTACTATAAATTACAGCAACACCTCCCCCTTTGCCTTTCAGGCGAGGTTCATGTTTATAACAGTAATCATGGGGGGTGGACTCATTTAAAGTAATGTAATCGTCTGGTTTTAGCCAGGTTTCTGTCATACACAGCACATCTAGGTTATAATCTGAAATCATATCATTAACTATGAGCGCTTTTGAAGTAAGGGATTGAATATTCAGCAACCCAAGCTTTATCGTTTGCTAATCTGTATTCTATCTATTTTTTATTTGTTGAATATCAATTAAATTTTTAACCTTAGATCGGTTTGGACTTTTTTTGGATTTCCAAATTCGGGGAACAGACACAGTCTCCATATGATGATATCTAGGTGAAAGAGGCTCTATGTGATGGGATTTATCTGACCTTGGTGACGCGAGGTCGCTAGCAGACGGTCGGTTTAGCCAGTTTGTCTGCTTCCTGACCTGAGCCCCAGATTGTCATGTTTGGAAAAAGAGAAGGAAAAAGAGATCCCAGTCCTTTTCAAGAGACAGTTTATGTGAGAAGAGCTGGGCTCTAGTCGGTTCACTTTCAGTATCAGTCAACTGAAAGATATGAGTTTGATTGTTTTAAAGTGGATTACTCTGAAAGTTTCTGTCTGGCAGCGGTTGCAGAACAGCATGTAAAGTGTAAAAGAAAGTGTAGTTTTTGCACACCCTTTTGAACGAGAGATATGCTGCTTCAGTGTAATTGAATGCCATTTTGTTATTTTTTTAGCCTGATATCACATGCAGCAGCAGCAACAGTATAAGATCTTACATGGGTCATATCACAAGGAATTAACATTTTCTTAATCTTTTGAGATAACAGGGTTTGATGTACTTTTAGAGCTCAAAATTTCCTTTGTACAAAAAGACTGCAATTTTGCCTGGTTTATTAAAAGAAACAAATAATAATAACAAAAATAATGAAAAGATATATTTTTACAATAAGTAATACAATTTTTTTTTGATTAACATTTTAAGCTACACACACACACACACACACACACACACACACACACACACACACACACACACACACACACACACGATAATGCATGAATAAAGTAAACACATACACACACAAACACAAACATATTAAGTATATACAAGACCAAACATACCAGTGTAGTCATATCCATTATCGTGCCAATCACTCTGAGAGTTGTCATGACATATATATATATATATATATATATATATATATATATATATATATATATATATATTAACATTTATACACATACATATATTCAATGTAGTGCTCCAAGTGAGCCAGGGCAGCTGCCTAAAAAAAAAGGTATCCTGATATTGGTGTCATCAGAGTTGTCATAAATTGGCAGGGTGCAGAGGCACTAAAGAAAGAATGAGAGAGACACAGAGGCATGGGTGTTTAGTAGTCATCTGAAGTGCTGGATGTAATTAGAGCGGTCATGCATTCCCTTCTCGCACTGCAACAGAAGGAATACAGGGAAGCAGAGAGGTTGTTTCATCTAGCCTTGTCTTATGCTGGCATTCTCCTGGCAGAGTTTAAAACGACTCGTCTCCATGGAGTTCATATCTAGACAAGCTCCCGCTCAGCACACACATGGACATCAAACAAATCAAACTGAAAAGAAAGTGATGGAGGCAGAGTAAAAGAGAGAAATGGGGAAAATGTGCATGACACATAAAGAAAATAATAGACATCAAAAGTTGGGACTGAATGATAGGACCAAATGACATTTCTTTCTTACCCTGACACCGGTCACAAGATGTTTTTGTTATATAGTGCAGCAGATTAGTAAAAAAATCGTTCACTTTGGTATAGAAGCATGAAATTTGGCACAGATACTCTCTAAGGGACATTTTCTGGAAAAAGGCGTTGGCCACTCAAAAATTCAATGTGCCAAAGGCAAAGCCCCAACTTTTCCCCAACCCGCATCTCCTCCCACAGCTTTTGTCACAGACCCACGAATGAGGCATCAAATCATGGGGATTATTCGTAAATGGTGTGCTATGACTTTTATAAGTGATCGGGGGTACGATGTTCGCCCCAGGGGCGAAAAAGCGGCCGAAAAATCCCATAGACTTAACAATGCGTCAAACTTTGACGATTCATAGCTCCGAGCGAGGATTTCGCAGAAACGTGCGGTTTACCACATTTGAAGAGGCTGGCAGGCTCTGTAAGAACATACCTCACAATGGGGTAAAAGTTGCACCCCTGGGGGGCAGGAGCTGCCCAAAGTTGCCCCATTGATTTACTATGGTGTAGGATGGCCCATGAAATTGTCACGTGATGAGGAAAATAAAATAAGATGAGGATTCAAGTGCAGGAAGGTAAGTTTAATTAAATGGCTACAAAACAACATGGAAACTGAAAACCAAAACTGCCCCGTAGGGGAAAACCAGAGAGCTATCAGGCAGACACAGGAAACACAAGGGAAACAGATAATAACGAACCAACACCGGACTGCAAACACAAGGATACTAAATAGGGAACAAATGACAGAAGGTAACAAGCAAGACAGGTGAGGGAGATAATACAATTAACAGGTAACGAGATGGGAGGGGCTGAAAATAGACAGGAGAGCACATGCCACAAAGGAAACACATGATAAGCCATGTGCTCACAATAAACAGAACTAGAACACAAGAACATGACAAACCGGGAATGTCAGACCTCTGTCACAACTAAGATAAGACCAGACATAAGTAACAGAACCCTGACAGAAATGGGCAGTCATACACATTGCATAGGGATTTTGTATTGAACATAGCTCTGGATCACAGTGCCATAGAGACAAGGGGATGGGCTCATTTTACTCAGACAACCAATCAGTCTCTCAGGATCATTGTGAAGCTATTAAGCCACGCCCTAGCAACCATTTACAGCACCTTAGCAACAAGTTCCATTGACTTCCATTGAAAGAGATAAAAGGGATATCTCTGGATAGAAGTATCATAGAAACATGAGTGTGGTCTCGTTTTACCCGGGGCAGCAAACATTCAATCATGAATTACCTGAACACTTCTAGCCCCTCCCTAGCAACCATTGTTGAGCACCTTGGCAAACAAAATCCAAAGAGGTATATCTTCTATTCTAAATGCCACAGAGACATGGGAGTTGGTTTATATCATTCATAGTGAAAAGCAGCCTTTAGAGTTTCATGATTGGCAGCTGCCAAGCCACTCCCTAGCAACCAAAGAGAGTACCCTAGCTACCATTTTGCAAGAGCTATACTGCCCTACAAAGGCACAAGACCTAAACTCGCTAGAGTGTGGAACTAAGAAAAATGACTTTAAACATTTTTAGTTGTCCCGCCAAATTAATTACAGGTAGGACACTGGAAATTTGGCAATTAGATGTTTTAAGTAATGAATATTATCTACATAAAAAAATCTTGAGCTCAAACTTGACTTTTGACCACTATTTTAAAGTTACTGTACTCTGCCTTTGTATTGTCAGCAAAAAGTGATGTCATGCCAAGGCAAAAGACAGTAACTTCCACATTATCAATAATTGGTTGCTGATCACCATTAACAAAATCATTATAGTAACACCTGTTTAAAATCTAGTGATCATGGCATTTATTTTGAATGATTTACAATTACTTATGATTTACCATCCACTTATTGTGCTTTGGTTGCATTCTAGTGGCCCTATTAATTCATTAGACATGACAAAATACTTCCGTAGCGGTAAAGAGTAGGCTATCTTCAAGTGGTACTGAGTGGCATAAGACTTGCTAAACACGCGTTCAAAATGATCACGATAAAACAGATCCTCGCGCACATTCGAACCGGAGACTGGTTTATAGCGGTGGATCTGAAAGACGCATACTTTCACAGACGCTTACCGAGATTCGTGTTCAAGGTGTCACGCTCCTTGTCTGTTCAGCGAAAAGTAGCCTATGCAGTGCTTTCCCCCTTGAGACTCAGTAGGGAGCGCGTTCTGGACTACCTAGACAACTAATGCATTTATAGCACAACCTTCTGTGTTCTGCGTCTTTTCAGTATGCGGTGGTTTCAGCTGCCTGTCTGCCCTATTATTGTGCTTGTGCACTTCGCTCGTCCTGCGGATTTATTCCGGACACTGTGATTGTAGAACCTGCTTTTAACAGCTGAGCTGGTCTGATGTTGTATGCACCAGCACTTGCTTCATTATGTTGTATGCACCAATATACCCTTGTTGCTTCATTATTATCACTCCCTGTGATGTATTAGTCCCGTGTCGGCTCGACCGTGTTCATGGCGGTGCTGAAGGCGCCGGCGAAGTTTTGGCACTCTAGATGCATGATTGTTTCAACCAGGTCCGGTACCCGAACTGGGTGAGGCGGGGCTTTAGTTCTTTGTTGTATTCACCTGCTACGGCATGTGTAACACTTTTCTGTCAACTCTGCATATATACTTCGCGATCCATATCACACGTGTGTCGATGGAGCGGGTTAAAGCCCATCTTTCAAGTTGAGGATCCCTGTGAATAGACGTGTAGATAAATACTGTAGGAACTCGATTTGCGTGAAGAAATTAATTATAAATGTGCATTAAAAAAGTTTTTTAAAAGAAATTGTGAGTAAAATTACTTCCGCTGTCAAAAACGCTCTGATCGGACGTGACGCAACGGCCGGTAAATCTCATCTCTTCGTAATGGAGTCAGACATTGAAGAGGTTGCAGTAGGGGTTCATGTCAACTCTTCCGATGGGCCATTGCCTTATAATTATGAGCCACCTAGGCGAGAGAGGGGTCAGGCAGAGTTAAGAGGAAGGGTAAATGGACAGAGGAGAGAGATAGAGTTGTGGTGTGAGGAGAATAGGTGGATGATTGGTCAGTCTTGGTGAGTGACCACAGGCTATAGCTAATTGTGGCTAACGTTGTCTCCATGTTTATCACATTGCAGAATCTTTAATAAATCATATTTAGCAATATTGCTGTCGACTTTGTTGTTTTTCAAGCATCCATGTATATTGTCACCATCTATGCTAGCAACATGCGTCTTAAAATGTTTAATTTAGATCCCAGATATTCCGAACTTAGCCGGCTGTTATACTACTCCCCTAGTATTTCTGACGGACATTATGTAAATGAGCTCACATATACTACGGAGTATGTGTATGAAAGCAGTTAGTGTTCCGGTTAGGACAGGAATATGCTGTTCATGTAAATATAGTCATTGTTACAAGGATATTTTATTGTCACGTGGACTGGGTGTAAGGCATGCAGATAAATGCACGAGTTTATCTTGGTACATTTTGTTTAACAGGTGCTTGTGTGGTAGATGTGAGGCTATGCCATCAGCAGTGGAGAGTGTGTGCTGTAGGGAGGTCGACGCCTATTGGTCCCTTGTCCAAAACCTAGATCCCCCAGAAGACATTACCTGCCTCACACTCCATCCAGGGTTTGAAGCATCCTGTATGAATCCTTTTGTGCTGCAGATAGCATACTTGAACTTTAGACAGGAGGATGGCCCTCTCCAAGCCAGCAGGCCAGAGTATGTTTTGAGCAAAAAATTATTTCACACTGCAGTTTAAAGAGCCAGCTTTTCTACACCAAAATAGTAAATCCGTTTTATAAACTCAGTGGTTTCCATATACTTACTATAAAAACAACTTTGGTGTTGTGTAGTACAGTAGAATATCAGCCAACAGGACATTCAATATTTACCATTGGAATTGTTTACTATGAAAACATGGTATGATCAAAATGTAATTAGGTCCCAATCTCCACCACATGCAGTTCCGATACACAGCATACAGGCAGGTTGTCCGCTGGGCGTACGGAATACTAGGCAGGGACATTAGGAAAGCCATACCTCCATGTGTTGTGTCAGCAATAAGGAGGCAGTTTGCAGAGGAGGGACAAACGTACAAAGGTTTCCAGTGGCCCCATTTGGAAGACGATTAATAAATTCATAGTGAAACAAACTGTATTGGTCAAAGTTATCTTTTATTACGTGTTAAAACGCGAGTGTCGTGCGAGATGGAGGCTGCCTGCCTCATCCTTGGGAACCTTCTGGAGGGAATTGGTGAGGGGGGGGGGGGGGGGGGGGCGGGGCAGCAGAGGACAAGACAGCACTGCTTTCTTGTAGGGCCTGTGGTGACTTGGAGTATTCCTCTACCAGAGAGACCATAAAATGTGTTGCTTATCCTTGAGGAGAGATGTTTAGAACCCATTTAATAACATGGTTGATTCACATAAAAAAGATATTGAGAAACTAAGTGAAACTACTAACCGTAAGATGGTTTCTCCTTTATGGGGTGGACTACCCAGTCACCTCTCCGAAACCGCGGGTAGCGAACAGCGGAGCGTGCCTCACCCTCACTGGTTCGAGCTACATCTCTGTTGCCATTACTATTGAAATGTAGGGCTGCCAAGAGAAGTCTGTAGGAGATAAGTAGATAGAACATTAGGTCTCCAAAGCTAACCCAATGCAGTGAAATGCAACAGAAATACATGACATTAATGTTTTAAGTTCAAATGGGTCTAAGACAATGACTCAACTTTGCAATTATTTTTTTGCAAACAATATGTAATGCTGTTATCAATCAATAACATTTTGGTCCGCTATACAAGACTGCATTAGTTTTTAGCCATATTCATTCTGTCATCTTTTACCTGCTACAAAAGTATTGCAATATCCTGATTTTTTTTTTTTTTACTGGGCAACGATTAATCGCATCCAAAATAAAAGTTTGTGTTTACATAATATATGTGTGTGTACTGTGTATAATAATTTTTTATATATAAATATACACATATGCATGCATATATTTAAGAAAATATGTTATTTATATATATAAAAAATAATTATACACAGTACACACACATATTATGTAAACAAACTTTTATTTTGGATGCGATTAATCGTTGCCCAGCACAAACAAAAATACCTAATTTTTTTAGTATCGATGCTTAAGTGATAACACTACCTGCTGTACATCCCAAGAAAAGAAAAGCCATTGTGTTTGGGAGCAAAGTGCAGAATGAGGGAATGGTAGGCCTCCAGGGAGAATGTCTGATGCTGAGGCGACAATTGTCGAATATCCTTTACCAGTGCTTAGTGGCTTTAGTGGCTGCTGGTGATCCTGAATAAAACATATTCTGTCATATAGTCTGTTGCATTTCATAACACAAGTAATTATTATTACACATGGGGTTACGTATTGATGAAACCAAACTAAACT
This sequence comes from Siphateles boraxobius, assembly GCF_051911475.1. NCBI lineage: Eukaryota > Metazoa > Chordata > Actinopteri > Cypriniformes > Leuciscidae > Siphateles > Siphateles boraxobius. The sequence goes on along the minus strand of NW_027508931.1, from coordinate 6,198,635 downwards.
TAACAAGCACTGAAAAAAGTTTAGCCTCAAAACATTTGACATCTTTTAACATAGGCTACTATGTTGTACCTGGTTCAAGCCACTCCTTGTTTCTTGCCTCTCCTTCCAACAGTGGATGTGCGCAGCTGGTAAATGCAGGAGTGCTGTGTTCATGTATGTCCTGTACATGATTTATCATACTCTGCCATTTTGCCTGCATCTCATCTGGATCTCCTGTAGGGGTGGAAGCTGCGGTCCAGTAGAGATGGTTGATAATGGCTGGCCTCCACAGCTTCAGATCCTCACAGTCCCTCTCTTTTGCAGCAGCATCCAGTGCTATCTGTACACCTGTTCCAGAGCAGACAAACATAGCAGAGCAAACTAATTATTAGGAAAGTGAACATAACTACAAAAAACAAGTCTGTTATATAGAACTACCAACATCACAATACATACTTTTTCCAATATGCCAGATGTCAAAGAAATGCCTTGTTCCTTCTGAACACATTTTCTCACGTACCCACTTGTCCACCTAAAACAAAGCACACACAAATTGATTTTATAGAATTTAGAATTTATTTTGAGTGATACTGTGCATGTCAATACTGTTCATCTTTAGATCTCTCCTAGCATCATTACCTGCCGATTTCTGTCTGTTATCAGAGCAGACACTTGCATGTCTTGGTCCATCAGGAACTGCATACTCCGCTTTAGACCCTCTAGCTCACACCAAGAGCTGCTTGGGACTTCTGAGCTCTGTAAAACCAATGGATTATTACTGAACAGTATCAGTAATATCAGTTACTAAATCAGACACAAGATTTCTGTGTGACATCAACTTACTTGGACAAGTTGAACATCCAAAACTTTGTTAATCCGATCCTCAATCAAGGAGTAGCTACCATATTTGGCACAGTGTCCAGGAGAATCTGATCTAAGAACGTCAAAAACAGTTACTTTAGAGGTTAATGCAAAAACACACTGACCTGTTCTACATCAGTGACGTGAGCTGGATCATTCTACCTGCAGTCAGGATCAATCCACCTCCAGTCTCCTTCAACTCCCTGATGATCCCCCTCTGCTCATTCCTCCAGGCCTGCACGATAGTAGGGATAGTGTAATAGCGCCGATGGCGGAATAAAGTGCCGGGACTTATGCACTGCAGTCCAAACAGCTTCAGCATCCTGATGGTCTGAGTAGCCATGCAACCTGAGAAGTGGATGGCACCGCTGAGTAAAAGGTTGCAGGCAGGCATGTTTCGATGCACCTTTTCTTGGTTTTGCCAGTAACGCTCATAACCACAAGTTCCGCAGGCCTGAAAGATGAGAGAAGATTCAAGACTCAAGCAGCTTTAAGATGAGGCAGTGAAATGCCTGTATAGTTAAGACACAAATAATTAATATACATACTGTACATTCACAATCTATAATTCAGCTCCTCACAGACAGTTGACATTTAAGACATTACCTGCTTAACTTTTATGAAGGTTCCTTCTGGGTGCATTATGTGTCCCTGGGTTTCCCCACAGCATGCAGAGCAAACCGTGATCAAGGACAGCTCTGCCTCTGGCAAACAATGAACTTGTCAACAGCACTGAAAACAAGACAAGGAAAAAACACATTAATTCTGACTATTAAATTTTTGATACACAATCAGAAACAGTTTCCATTAATAAAAAGGTTTTTACTTTGGGTCACTGAGAGATTCAAGCTCTTCTGGTTCCTCCTCAGAGGACTCACTCAACATCTCCTCCCCTGGACTCCATGACATATCACCAGAATGGTTGATGATATCAGAAAATGACCATTCATCATTACTTTGTTCAGGACTGGCCAGTGGAGTTGATCTGCGATGCTCAGACCTTTCGGTTTGAGTCCCCACAGCCACCATCTGAGGCTTTACCTGAACAGCTTAGATGAAAGAGATTAATCTTAATCATTGTTCACCATAGTGCATGTGTTGTTACCAATGAATGTACAATCTAATGCAACCCAGTACAAAATATCTTTTTCAAACATTATGAAGTTTATAATTTTTCATGTTTACTGTCTGAAAAGTGTAAATTACCAAATAGTAACCATGGAGATCATGAAAAATGTTGACATGTAATCCTTATTTGTGATTGTATATGGCATGTATGGTGAATGCTAGATATAAGCTAACTACCTAATGAACGATGTAAACATCTTATGTTGCACTGTGATCCACGATGGACCACTACTGGCTCAGGGTCCATTGTAGAGATGTCTCCATCTCCATCATCTTCAGGATCTGAAGTGGTAGTTGCACCCGCCCTGTCTTTGCTGGCAACACTCTCTCCCAAAATCTGAAAACAGACCAAAATTACAACTTTGAACTTTAAAAAATGTAGTCATTTCATGAAAATCCCCCATTCGTGTATTATTTAAAAGACTGCTAATCTTTTCAAAATAGTCTCGAGCTGCATCCCCTCGCATGTGCCCTGTTGATACCAGCTTTGATTAGTCAAAGAAAACCAAGGCAACTTCGATGTAACTGAGAAAACCAGAAAACTAATATTGTAAAGCATTACTTGGATGCGTTTCCAAAAAGATTATCTTATTAACTCAATAAAATAAGTGTCAGGAGGTAACTTAGAGTCCTGCGCTCCCGCCCGCCGAATTTCTGACCATTACCACCCGTTCCCGCCCGCGCCCGCCGAATTTCTGACCATTACCACCAATTCCCGCAACGTATGTGTTACACTCCCGCCCGCACATTTATTCCCGCACAATAATAGAGATTCATTGATTTTGTGTCTTATCCCGTCCCGCAGGAAAAAACACGTATTTTTATTCCTATTATTAAAGAGATTGATGGGGCTAACGTAACAAGAGTAAGCTGACGGCGTGCCTTCATGGTGCCAACTTCTCAAGTCAGAACAGCTACAGTCAGCAAAAGTCATGCCAAGACTAATTCATTATAACGTCAAGAAAAATATATTTGCAGAAATTACATGCAGAGCTACATTTCGATGCAACATGTAAGGTATTATAAGACTTACTGTGCAAAGCTCCCGTTTTCGACGAGCAGATTATCTGCTAGTGCTAACGTTAACGTTAGACTCTTCACTCCCGCCAAATTTTGCTGGTGGACTTGCATGCACCGATGGCACAGCTCCATTTGCCAGCCTAACCCACTCTCTTCGTCGAAATCCCATGCGAAATTCCATAAGATCTCCTTGGTTGTAGCTGTCCGGTGTGAAGTGTTTTTCACATAGCACCGTGTGTCTTGTCACCGAGGAGGCAGCGAAATTGCTTCTCTTTGCCTGGACGAAACGTATCCAAGCATGGAAATCTTTGTGTTTCTTGTTTGGAAATCGGTGGACCCGATGACCAGACAAGTTGGAGAGGTTGCATCCAAAACAAACGCAAGAATTCACCATTGTGACAATTCAAACCAACTCAACTATAATGATAACTACAAGCTCTATTTTCTGTTACCACCTCTCAGACTACGTAAACCCACACTGAGAACCAGGGCAGCAACGCCTACTTGTTTGCCTGTCGTTACGTCATATGACGCGTTCTCTGGAAAAGGGCGGTTTTTTGGAGCCTAGCTTAGAATTGGTACTCTTTTTTTCTTAATTTCTGCCTGTGGGTGTTGTAAAACCAATGCATTCTTATGTATGTCTTTTTAAATTGACATTTTCATACAAGATTCTGTATAAATTAAGTTATACAATTAAATTGAAAGATGGCCTTTAAGAGCATACTATCTGACCGCATTAGTGCAGGACAAGGTTCTGAGGACATCAGAAGTTACAGGGACTGATGGCAGCTCTGCATCAGAACATTGTATAGAGATGGGGGTTGGCTCTTTTGACTCATGCTAGCAAACAGGAGTTCCAACATGCTCCACATGCTAGCTGTGAACAGCTACATGCTAATAGGGATTAGGTGAGTGCTAAATCATGCCAAGAAAATCTAAGAACTCCAATAGTGACCATCTGTGACAACTACTAACCACCTAGTAACACCATAGCAACCACCCAGAATACCCTAGCAACACCATAGCAACCAACAAAAACACCCTAGCAACCGCCTAGCAACCCCCCCAGAACACACTAGCAACCACCCAGAATACTCAAGCAACTGCCTACCAACACCACAACAACAACCGCATAGCAACACCATAACAACCACCCAGAATACCCTAGCAACCGCCTACCAACACCATAACAACAACCCAGAACACTCTAGCAACCACCTGAACACATGAATAAGCCATATCTCGGCACCAGAACATGTACAGACGTATGCAGTCATGTACCACACCCTAGCAATCGAGTGGTGAGTTTTGCCACTGCAAGCACCCACTCACATTTTCTTCTGGAAATGTACATTCTATGGCCATCTTGAAAATGGTCGCCATCTTGAATTTTTGAGTGGCACACACCTTTTTCCATGATAATGTTCCTTGAAGAATATTTGTAGCAAATTTCATGATAGCATCACCATTATGTAAGGATTCAAGAAAAATTGCGGTCATCTTGAAAAATGGTTGCCATCTTGAATTTTTTAGGGACAAGCACTGTTTTCCAAAAAAACATTCTGAAGAGAGTATTTTCACAAAATATTATGCCTACATGATATCATTGTTTGAATGATTGACATAATGAGCATTTGACGGAAATAGCGGCCATCTTGAAAAAATGGCCGCCATGTTGAATTTTTGGGTGGCCAACGCCTTTTGCCCAAAAACTTACCCTGGGAGAGTATCTGTGCCAAATTTCATGCTTCTATATCAATTTGAACGATTCTCTTGAAATATGCCATTAATCTGCTGCACTAATAGGAATAAGCATTCATCATGCAAGTCCATCTGACCTGGTTCGATGGAACTAAATGGATATGTACTTTGCAGGGCAGATCCATCAAGTCTAAAATACTTGTAAGAGTTTGTATTATTGAATTTGTAGACAGGATGTGAAGACAAAAGCCAAGCCACAATCTTCAAAAATAAATTAGGTAAATGTGACTGACTAACAAAACATATCTATTTTTTGTTATATAATATTTTACATAAATAGACAGTCTTTATGAATGAATCATTGACTCATTGAACTGATTAATTGAACCGATTGGTTCAAAACACAGATTCATCCAGTCCCTAGCCTATTCATTTTCTCCAAACAGCTCACAATCTTAAATTTCAAACTTAGTGTAATGAACTGATATAAAGTATAAAGGATTGGTGCTTTTAAACCTTGTATGTTTGAATTTTTATTCTCTGTAGAGCCCCGTTCACTTTAATTCAATTTTTTTAGGAAGGTATAATTAAAAGCCGGAAAAATAAATGGATATTTCTGTCTCAGTGATCTGTAAAAGCGGCAACAAACAAGTTAATTAAAATCAATGGTGTGAGATTTAGGTTGGGGACAGAGAACAACACGCTAATTTTGAACTTGTATTCCCTGTATTCCCCCCTTGTACCTATAATTCAGTTCTAGAACCATCGCAGACTATTGCACTGACAGAAATGAGAATATTTACATATGCTTCAATTAGATACTTGACAGTATCTCTCTGATTAAGCTGCCCTGGCTTTGCCCTTATATCCATGGACCTTATGTGATAATTTAATTGCTTAATAACCACTAATTCACCGCTAATTGGCAGCAAATAAGCTGTGCTTAAATATGAACTTGAACTAAAATTGCTTATTAATTGCTTATGTGATTCAAGTTGTCACAACTGTCAAGCTCGATAACACCAGATCGTCTTAACACAGCATGCTCTCTCATTTTAGACCTAGTTCGTTAACTTCCCCTTTTTTATGTGCCATCGGCGCTTGTCTCTCTGCACCACCTCACGATGTCACGAGTCGTGTCTAGATGTCTGTTTAAAGCTGTGTGCTGTCAGGGCAGAATAACTCTGTAATCACTTTATACGATTAAATCCTCCATGTTTATTCCTGCTGCAGCTGATAAGGCGGCGTGTGAAGAAGGTGATGCAATGCTCACTGCTTCTTTTAGAATCGCAATCGGGATCAAAATTACTTTTATCTGTCATGTGTAATACTAAACTCTTGTCAGAACACTTCTTTGATGCATGGCGCTAATTGTTAATTGTTAATCTGCAAAAAAGAAAATATGCAAATGTACAAAGACAAGGCCAACCAATTACAAACTGAAATAAAATGTCTCAGATGTTTTCTTTTTCTTTTTCTTTTCAGCCAAGGGGTCAAGATAATGTTGGGTACAAATGTATATAATAATTAATTATTGTAACGCTAGGTTCCCAAATGAAGACAATGATAATGCAGATTCAAATAACAAAAGGATTCATTCTAAATGTGATAAACCAAATACGAGACAGTGTGCACTTGACAAACAATAACCAACAAGGGATAGAATAGAACAGGGAGTATACATACACAAGCAGACTAAGCGAGGAACAGCTGACAAGACTTAACTGATTGGAAACCATAGAGACTAACGAGAACAGGTGCAGACAAGACAGATTGTCTCGGTTACATATGGTAACCCTCGTTCCTCGAAGGAGGGAATGGAGACTCCACATCGAGACCGACGAATAGGAATCTCACTAAAGAGGCCAACCTATTTCGAGTGTAATTAAAAAATGCACATTGTCATGCGATAATTGCATCAGCTGCGCCACATTATGGCACGCGCACATAATGAGCAGCAGGTGCATCCCATCTTCAGGTTTTCACTGAGGAACCGAGCCGGTGACCTGGCTGCCCCAGAGGGGCGCAGCAGATGTAGAAACGGGACGTGGCATCTCCATTCCCTCCTTCAGGGAACGTCTCAGGTTACGACTGTACGATGGACGACTGGACGATGCGTCGGTGACGCTTTGGGAACGCCTTTGCGTGACTGAGTCTGAAGCACTACTGTCAACTAGTCCAATGGAATGAATGAAACGCCATGGGCGGGTGACGTCATGACCAGGAAGATATAAAAGCACATCCGGTGCAATGCTCGCGTTAGCTTATAGAGCCGAAGCAAAGTCGATCGCAGGGATGCAGGAAGTATGGCAGGGAGACGCATCGTCTCGTTCCCTTCTCAGGGAACTAGGTTTACAGTCGTAACCTGAGACGTTCCCTTTCGAGGGAACTCGCGATGCGTCGATGACGCTTTGGGAACGATAATACCCAATACTCCATAATTACAAAATGCCAGATGATAAAACTGTCGGCAAATTAAGTAGGCAAATTAAGCACCTGGGATCCTGGGGCAGCTTCCAGGTCCAGGCTATAAAACCTCACAAATGTTAGCGGCGAGGACCAACCCACCGCATCACAAACCTCCTGAAGGGAAACTCCTGATAAGAGGGCTTTAGCGGCCGCCATACTTCGGGTAGAGTGAGCTCTGACCACCAAAGGGCATGAGTGGCCCTAGGACTCATATGCAAGAGAAATAGCCTCGACTATCCACTTACTGATTGTCTGTTTAGAAGCAGGAAGACCTTTCTTAGGTGAACCAAAACAGACAAACAACTGATCAGATCTCCTCAATGGGGCAGCCCTGTGGACATAAGTGTCCAGTGCTCGCACTGGACACAAGAGATATAGTTTTTCCTGGTCCGAAGATGTAAACGGAGGAGGACAAAATGCCAGCAGTACAATAGGCCTTGGAATATTGGTTGGCACCTTAGGGACGTAACCCTGATTAGGGTATAAGAACGCCTTAACCATACCCGGTGCAAATTCCAAACAGGTGGGAGACACAGAAAGAGCCTGAAGGTCTCCGACTCTTTTTAGGGACGAAATGGCTAACAGAAAGATAGTCTTGAACGTCAAACATTTTTCTGAAACTAACTCTAGGGGCTCGAAGGGAGCTCCAGACAAGCCTTCCAAAACTATCGCCAGATCCCATGCCGGTACCCTAGTTCGAACTGCAGGCCACAGCCTCAAGGTGCCACGAAGGAAACGAATAATCAGGGGGTCTCGACACAAAGATGTAATACCCACAGGGGCGTGGAAAGCCGCAATGGCCGCCACGTAAACCTTTAAGGTAGAATGACATAAACCTGACGTGAAACGAGACTGGAGAAACTCAAGTACTGTGTTGACTGAACAGTTAACTGGATCTCGCTGCTGTTGGTGACACCAAGACGTGAAAACTTTCCACTTAAGTATATATAATTTCCTCGTGGCTGGAGCTCTGGAGCTAAGAATGGTCTCAACGACCTCAGTCGAGAGACCACTCTCTAAAAGTTGGGCCCCCTCAGAGGCCAAACCCATAGGTTCCAAATCTCCGGTCGGGGGTGAAATATTGTGCCCACTGCCTGAGACAGAAGGTCTCTCCTGACAGGTATCTCGAAAGGAGGGCCGTCGAGGAGATTAACTAGGACCACAAACCAAATTTGACTTGGCCAGCGTGGAGCTACTAATAATAGACTTACTCCGTCCTGGCGGACTCTCTCCAGAACTCCTGGGAGCAGAGCAACAGGGGGAAATGCGTACAGACATAGCCTCGGACACGTCTGTACCATAGCGTCCAACCCCAAGGGGGCTGGTTGCGTGAGGGAGAACCAAAGTGGACAGGGCGTCGTATGCTGAGACGCAAACAGATCCACTTCTGCTTGGCCGTAAAATTCCCAAATGAGCTCCACCGCCTCGGGGTGGAGTCTCCATTCCCCTGGCCTCAGCCCCTGCCTCAACAGGGTGTCCGCTCCTATATTCTGGTACCCTGGGATATACACTGCCCTCAGGGAGAGTATCTTCCCGAGGGACCACAAGAGGATCTGGGGCGCCAGTTTGCAGAGTGGACGCGAACGCAGACCCCCCTGTCGATTTAAATAAGAGACCACCGATGTGTTGTCTGTACGGACGAGCACATGATGGCCCCTCAGATCTGGGAGGAAATGTCTCAACGCATTGAAGACGGCCATCATCCAAGGCCTCTTTTGTGGCTGTGATGATAGCAGCTACACGAACGGGCGATAATGTGGCCCGCATCGTGACTGAATCCCATACCACACCAAGGAAAGTGGTTCTCTGTAGTGGAGAAAGCACACTCTTCTTGGCATTGAGTCTCAACCCCAATTTCTTCATATGAGCGAGAACGACATCTCGATGCCGAACAGCTGACTGCTCTGATTCCGCCAGAATCAGCCAGACGTCGATAAAGTTCAGAATGCGTATGCCCTGCATCCTGAGCGGGGCCAGAGCTGCATCTACGCACTTTGTGAACGTGCGGGGTGACAGAGCTAGACCGAATGGAAGCACCCGATATTGGTATTCTTTGCCCCTGAAAGAAAACCTCAGGAACTTCCTGTGATGAGGGAGGATGGAGACATGGAAGTAAGCGTCCTTCAAATCTATCGTGACAAACCAGTCCTTGGATCTGATTTGAGCCACTACCTGTTTGAGTGTGAGCATCTTGAATTTCAATTTCATGACTGCACGATTCAGCAAATGGAGATTTAAAATTGGACGCAACCACCCATCCTTTTTTGGAACAATGAAGTGTAAGGAACTCAGCTTTTTGGAAATATTAATAATCAATAATATCTTGTTATTATTAATTATAAATATTTGGGTCAGTTAATTGGATTAACTTGATGTGACTGAATTAATATTACAATCAATTAATCAGTTCTTCCAACGAACTCTTTTGATTATTAATTTATTCTAAGAAAAGGGTATCTTCCATGGCCACCGAAGAATAATTATTTCTTCGCCTGTACAGTACTTTGAGCCAGTAGCAAAAACCGTGATCGTAAAGTGACTTGTATTGCAAACAAAACAGAACCAAATACATATTATGTACAAGTTTTATTAACTAAATATATATATTTATATGAATATAAATAAACTGAACAACATACACACATGAATACATAAATAGGTTAGTGATAGGATGAAATTGGAAACCGGAAGAGGGTCTATGAGAAGAACCATCAGAATTTCATTTTCACATTTCATTGAATTGAATACTTGCATTTGTAATGGGAACAATTCTTGAAGTTGTTGAAAATTGAAGTCGTTGATGGTTCCGGCAGTGTCAAGTGGAAGTTGGTTGAGCGTTCTCTTTCTCCAGGAACGCATGGCTGGTTTGGGCAAGGCCTGGGATTCTGTTGAGGCCACGCCGAGCACCCAGGAGAAGTGAGGAAGTCGGAAGGATGGGTGATTGGAGTCGTTGTTGGTTGGAGTCTTTGTTCCAAAACTCTTGAGATTGTCCTTGGTTCTTTGTGAGAGAGTCATCTCTCTCCTGCCTGAGCCCATATCTGGTTGGATTTGAGGCCTGCTGGGCCCTGGGGCCCCCGTGGAGGGGGAGGGGGCTCCCCAGTATCACCAGAACAGTGTTGCGGCTGGATGAAAGAACTAAGAGAGGGAGGTCACAGGTGGACTGTCTCTTATAAGGCCTGGAAAAGATCCTCCCCTAAGGGTTGAACTCGACCAATCAGAAAGGTGACATGTCTGAGAGGGAAAGTGGCTCTTAGTTGATTTACGGATCTTTGTCCCTAGCATGATTATACCTTCATTAATTCTCAGATAGCTATAACACATCCACACTGCATTCTAGAAGAAGGTGATGTACATCAAAGTGTGAGTCATTAAATGAGGATTAATTAGGTAGGAGGCATGATACAGGTGAGGTTACATTGATCGTTAGTTGGTTGTATACCAGGATACATACCATAATATATACCTAATAGTACACGAGACAGTAAACCATTTACACTGTTTCTTTCACAGTTTTATGCATGTTCATTTATAGATCAGTGAGTCTATGATTAATGCAGCAAAGTCTGTTTTAAAGAGGGTTTCTGTTTCATAGTCTCTCTCTTGAGTATGTGGCCACATTCCTCGGAGGTCGTAAAATCTCCTTATCATGCCCTGTAACATGACACTGTTTCTGCCCTTGTGTTTGTTCATTTGGGCTGTGTGAGGAGTTTCATAAACCTTTGTATATAATGAATAATTAGTATGTGTCTGATTGGTCCATACCCTACAGAAGTATCGGTTGTAAAACCCCGATTCTCTGTCGGGGGAGTACACCTGTTCTATAGCTCCCTTTGCTAAGAGAGCTCCATTACCAGAGCCTGCTCGGGATGTACTACCGTGAGTAACACCCCGTTGTAACGAGGCGGAGGAGAACCGAATTGGATTCTGTAACCTTTCTCTATTATCTGCAGGACCCAAGGAGATATATTCGCCAGATTCTTCCACTCTGTTAGAAAATCTACTAATGGTACCAGTCTCTCGAGACTGGCCTCTGGTGTTAAAGGAACAGCCACTTCGGCGACCTGAAGCATATTGGCAGGACAACCGAACTGACTGTTTTTGAACCCCCCTCAGAGGGCTCACGTCCGACGCAATGTCGAGTGTACACTGCGCCAAACTTTCGCTGGATACCACTGTCCCCTGAAGCACCAAGGGTGGCGGGGTTGGCAGACCGGTCCCATGAGGACCCCGAAGTTGAGCGGGCACCGTATTCTGAGGTGTACACCGCTCCGGCCCGGTTGGGGCTGTCCTCGATGGTCTGACATACATAGCGTCAGGACCTTTTCTGAGCCGAAGCCTTCCTAGCCATAAGTATGGTCCTCAGATCCGGCTTAGACTTAGCCGACTTCGGTTTAGAGTGTTGGCTCGGTCCCCAAGATTTATTTGGGGGAGCACGAGACGTAACACTTATTTTCTGTTGCACACGGTGCGAGGAGCTTGGCTGGGGATGCTCACGCCCAGCATCCCCAGGGGGATGGACTCGGCGAGGAAGGAATTTTTTAAAAGCCTCAGATTGTTTTTTATTTTCTTGAAATCTTTCAACAACCGAATTCACAGAGTCACCGAAAAGACCAGAGGGAGACATAGGGGCATCTAAAAGAAAAGCCCGATCTTTATCTTTAATATCTGCAAGATTTAACCAAAGATGTCTCTCAGCAGCTACGAGGGCTGCCATAGACCGCCCAATAGCACGTGCGGTCTCCTTCGTAGCTCTGAGAGAAAGATCTGTAGCCCGACGAAGTTCTCGAATTTCGTCGGGACTAACTCCCTCACTCCTATCGATATCCCCCAGCAGATCTTCCTGATAGGCTTGGAGCACTGCCATCGTGTGCAGACAGGCTCCAGCTTGACCTGCTGATGTATAAGCCTTACCCACTAAATTAGATGTGGTTTTTAGTGGTTTATTTGGCAACACGGGATCCTTCAGGGACGATGCTGACCCAGGAGACAGATAGCTCGCGAGCGTCTGTTCCGCTGGGGGCATCGACACATAACCAAAATCTTTCAGCCCCCTTATATTTGAATATGTGTGAACATGGGGACTAAAAAGACGTGACGAATACGGTTTATTCCATGATCTACATAGCTCACTATGTAGATCAGGAAAGAATGGAAGGGCCCGTGATTGAGATGAAACATTAGATGTGAGAAAACGCTCGTCTAATTTGCTTTTAGGACGAGAATCTCTTTTTTCTGCTGGCCAGTCAATACAATATACAATACCGCCCGTGACGCTTCATTCTTTTCATTGGACTAGTTGACAGTAGTGCTTCAGACTCAGTCACGCAAAGGCGTTCCCAAAGCGTCATCGACGCATCGCGAGTTCCCTCCTTCAGGGAACGAGGGTTACCATATGTAACTGAGACGTTCCTCTTGAGTTGGTCAGTCGACGCCACGTCGAGACAGACGAATAGGAATCCCTACCAACGGGCCACAGCTGCAGACCCCTGTGCAAGCCTCTTGCCCCTTCTTGCCTGGAAGGATGATAGGAGAGGGCTTACACAGAGTATATCTGTCACTGTTGTTCCATGATAACCCATACAGTGAGATTAATAGATAACACTGGGAAACCTTGCCCTTTCTGTTGGGAAGGAGACCGCTGTGGAATCCACATTCTTTCCCGAAGGAGTTATGTGGAGATATACATATGGAATAACCCAAAGGATGTACTGGATATAAATACTTGGTGGCTTAGCCCAAGGGAAAGACACAGACTTCCGTTTGGGAGCAGCCATGGAAGAAATACACATATTGGATCCCTGCAGGCTCACACATTGGGATCCAGCTTAGACCCAGTTCAAAGGATTCAACGGATAAAGGCCTGGCGGCAGACACTCCGCCATGTCCGGGCCGAGGGTGTTGGAGGACTCAACAAGTTTTTCACTTTGGAGCAATAAGGGGCGCACAGTAGGGGGCGCAGCAAGCCTACAGAGCTGGGCCTCTCAGTGCTTCTACACGTTTAGGGTGAGCCCAGCCAGCCCGCAGCTCTACAGAAATCTGTTAGCGAGGTGCCATATGCCAGCACCCAGGAGGATGCAACGCCTCTCATGGAGTGAGCAAGCAAGCTGAGCGGGTAGGGCACGCCTTGTGCTTGGTAAGCCAAGCTGATGGCATCCACTATCCAGTGGGCCATCCTCTGCTTGGAGATAACCTTTCCCTTCTGTTGGCCTCCGTAACAGACAAAGAGCTGGTCTGAGGTCCTGAGACTTTGAGTTCTGTCCACATACAGACGCAGAGCGTGGACAGGACAGAGCAAAGCCAGGGCTGGGTCTGCCTCCTCCAGGGGCAGCTCTTGCAGGTTCAATACCTGGACTCTGAAGGGAGTGGTAGGAGCCTTGGGCACATAGCCAGGCCGGGGTCTCAGTACAACATGGTTGTCACCCGGCCTGAATTCTAGGCACAATTCGTCGACCGAAAATGCCTGCAGGTCCCCTACCCTCTTGATAGAGGCCAGTGGAACCAACAGCAAAGTCTTCATGGAGAGAACCTGATGACCAGGTCGTGCTTTCCTACTGTTTTGCCATCTATGTGGTCGTGCTATGCTGAAATAGCAGCGGCATGTACTTTGAGGGTGGCGGGAGACAGCCTTCGCCTTCGCAGCATGGACTCTATGAAACATCTTCGAACTCGTCGAACAGGTTCCACTTCAAAGCGTACGCACGTCTCATAGACGGCGCCCATGCTGAAGTGATGGTGTTAAGTCCCTCTGGGGGTAAGTCACCTAGAATCTCTACGTCCCGTCAAGGGACCAGACAAATAGGGTTTCCAGAGGTCCGGACGCGGGTGGCATAGGGTGCCCCGTCTCTGAGTCAGGAGGTCCTTCCGGGCCAGGGAGGGACTGTCACGAGGAGAATGAGTTCTGGGAACCAGGTCCGGGTGAGCCAATAGGGAGCCACCAGAAGGACCTGCTCCTCGTCCTCCCCGACTTTGCACAGGGTCTGTGCTAGTAGGCTCACTGTGGGAAACACATATTTGCGAGGGCCCCGGGGCCAGCTGTGTGCCAGTGCGTCCGTGCCGAGTGTTCCCTCAGTGAGGGGAGTAAAACAGCTGACAATGGGAGGTCTCTGAGGAGGCAAACAGGTCTACCTGAGTCGCCATTCTCCTGGGGGAACAGCTCGTGATAGCTCGTTGGCCACATGGTTGAGCACAACCTGCGCTGCAGCCCGGCAGCTTGATGGCACACAACACGCTGAAGAGCGAGAGACCCGTCTGGGTTTTGCCCGGCGGAAGCTCTCGCTGATCAGCATTGTCACAGGTTTGCGTTTTAAAAGCTTGCGCAAAGATAAAAAAAAAAATAGGAAAGCTCCGGAAAGCTTGAGCCTGGGTTCTCCCAAGGTTTTTTTTCTCCATTCTGTCACCTGATGGAGTTTTAGTTCCTTGCCACTGTCGCCTTTTTCGCCTTTCTTTTCCTTCGTTGCCATTGGCTTTTGGCTTGCTTAGTTGGGGACATTTAATTTTATATTTAACAATATTATTGCAACATTATTTTCCTGTTATCTCTATAAAACTGCTTTGAAACAACCTGTATTGTAAAAAGCGCTATATAAATAAAGGTAACTTGACTTGACTTCAGGACTGCGTTGTCGTCATGTCCAGGCGCAGGTCCTTCACCAGATCTGGATACGGCCTGGATCTGTCGGACTACGGTAAACCTTGGGATAAACACAGAGACTAATATTGGTGTAGACGACTTATGATGTAACGCGTACATCAGGATTTATGGGGAGTGTGACCGGTTCCGGCTATCCTAATCTATGCAGCCTAACTTTGAATTATAGAAGTCTATAATGTGTTATGTGTATGCTAGGTCAAAGAGATGTGTTTTTAGTCTAGATTTGAACTGACACGAGTGTGTCTGCTTCCCGGACAATATTAGGAAGACTGTTTAAGAGTTTTGGTGCTAAATAGCAAAAGGATCTACCACCAGCAGTCGATTTTGATATTCTAGATATTATCAACTGGCAACACCGCATCCAGAAACATAAAGGTGGAATGTCATCTTTAGAAAGACGCAACTCACACCCATGTAAGCTCTTTTAGGAGACTTGCTCTCTCTTGGTGCTGAAGCACACAGGGGAAAAGATCGCGGCAACACTGAAAGGGAATGTGCAGCCTGTAGACAGTGTGCCCTCACTCTCATTGAAGGCGCAGCTCTTACCAACTGTAATAACAGCTTTTTAGCGCTCTGAAAAAGCACACCGTCACCAGCTGTAAGAACGTGAGAGGACTCGATCACCGCTGTATAGCACCATCACACCAACACAAATGAGGAGAAAGCGTCTTCCTTGAGAACTGGTTCTTTTAGATAACACCGCTTGCAGATTAGAGACAGAACCAGGAATCGCTTGGCTCCGAAACGAAAAGTTGAAGATGCGATGTACCTGCTGCTCATTATATGCGCTAGGGCTGCATGATTTGGGGAAAATATCATATTGCGATTATTGAGGTCACATTGTGATTGCGATATAATAAACAAATGGTTTCATGAGTCAACTTGCTTGGTTCTCAAGGAAAATGCACACACAAATTAGTGATATCTCAATAGTACATGAAATATGTTGAACATTCTGTCCAGACAAACAGGGACATTTAAGCAGGTTGTGTATTGTGATTGTCAAAACATTTGGTAACTAAACAGATTTTTGTGAAGTTTAGTGACAACATGTTATAATGTTTACATGGTACAATGACTGGTAGGCTACTGTTTTTATTATTGCTTGACACAAATTTCACGATTTCAATTCAAATCTTGTGATTTGATTTCGATCTTGATTAAATATCGATTAATTTGGATAAATATTAGGTACAGTAGATGCATGTTAATTTTTCTCAAGAAAAAAAAAACATCTCACCTAATGCTGTAAACATACAGAGACCCTGTCAGCTGGTATTATTATTAAAGGTTAAAAATAACTATAGGCCTTTTAATAATAACTATAATAAGCTATAATAACAACGTTACAATATTTTAATGATATAAGTCAAAATATATTAAATATTTATATAGTGCACAGATATTTAGCAAAATACTCCTCTCCCTATATATAATTTGTCTAGCCAACTTATGTGCTATCCCAGTAAACAATTACCGTCTTTCAACGTTGAAATTTGGTTGAAAATAAGTCGGTCCACCTTGGACTAGTTTACAACGTGATTTCAACTGATCATCTAAGATACCACATGTTTTCAAATGATAATCTAAGACAGGATAAGTTTGTTATACGTGCTAAAATAACAGAGAAAAACAAACGACCAAACCATGTTCATTACTATCTCAAATAAATTGAAAGAGTTTTACATATTCCATTTAGACGTGGAAGATCGACCTGTTTTCAACGTTGAAAAGTCGTAATTAGATGTTGAAGATTTACGTCTATTCAATGTCTAATAAACGACTTTTTGCTAGCTGGGATGGCTTTCCTGAGGTAAATGTAACGTTATGTGACTTTGTTCTCCAGCCGATGTTGTCCTCTTTTTCTGCGGTTCAAAAACACTGAATATGAGGCATAAACATTTCGGTAAGTTGTACTGTATCTTTCAACACACTTATTGTTCATTCGTGTGTAGCCTGTGGGCCTGGTTAGGATTGGGTTCCTTCAGTTTACGCTCGTTCTGACTCTTTCATTTTCATGTTTAATCACGTCACTAATTGGTGGGTGGAGCAGGCATTTAGTAAGCCATCAAACGCGATTGAGGCAGGCTTCTATATAAACACCTGGCGTCCTTAGACTGGGACAGTGTAAATGTACTGCTGGCTTTGGTGTGGTGAATCAGCGATTCAGATGCAGTTTGAGTGTTGAGTGCGTGAAGGAGCCGACACTGATTGAGCCGCGGCGCGCCATTGTCTTCCTGTCTGACCATGTATGGGCGAGCGAGCAAAGTAATGCCAAACTACGTCCACGTTTAATAAGCATCGGCTGGAGACTGACTGCAGTGGGATGTTTACATTCAACTAGTCTTCCCCTTTTCACTGTGAATGTTACGACAGATCTGTGCAGTTACCCTTGAGCTGTTAGCTGCTGTTCTCCACACTGTGTGATTGTGTATGCTGCTTATATTATAGGCCTAGGTAGTTTATGTTATTATTATTTTATTTTTTTTCCTTTTGTTGGTTGTTTGTTTTCCTCTAGCCTGTTGGCTGTAGCTGTTATTGTATGTGGTTGTATGAATTGTGCGTCACAGGCTAGAGCGGGTTTATTTATTTTATTGTTTCATTTATGCCCAATTCCCCTTTTTGTTTGTAACCAGCCCCGGTGTTAGTGGAGCCAGGGTAACTCCTGTATAAGAGACCTCACTGGAAAGCGGGTTTCCTTTTTCCTTTTTTTGTTTCTTTGTTTTTTTTTTTCTCTTGTTAAACGAAGAAGTTTGCAGTGCCGTGTATGGTGAACCTCCATGCCTTTTAACCATATTTATTAGAGTGCTGTGAGTGTGCAGTGCGTAGACCTTGAACTCTAGTGTGTAGTACTTCAAAAGAAGTCTGTGTTTTGTTCACCGGTGGTAGTGCAAACCTAGCCTTTCCTTAGTGTTTTCTCGACTGCTTTACTGGCTCCCTTGCGGATGGCTTGGTATACCCTAGCTATGTTTATTTGTTTAATTTATTTATTTTGACCTACCAACATCTTCAATAATTCCTCAATAAATATTGTATTTTTATACTTTTCTAAGAACCTGTGTTTGTACATTTTATTTGGGTAGAGTTCCCCTTGCTCTAACACTGGCACTAACTAGTTTAGCCCAAGGGGTGGGGTAGTCAGTTGTACAACCGGGTGCCACAAATTGGGGCAGTCGGCAGGATTTATTTTTCCTTTGAAGTGTTGGTTGGCTATATAGAGCAGCAAGTGTGTGTGTGTGTGTGTGTATGTGTGTGGAGAACAGCGGCTGGCAGCATGATGGACTCGGGCGACGCCGGTGGAGGATTTGATGCGGCGCTGCAGCAACTGCGGGACCGTGTGGCACAGCTCCAAGCTGAAAATGAGAGACTGTCAGGTGCACAAGGAAACGATGCTGGTGGAAGTGATCCCCTGCCAGTACGAAGAGATCAGGCAGTATATCTGCCTAGAGAGAGACGGTGCTCTAAATTCTCTGGCTCTGTAACAGCTGGGTCACTTTCTATTGAAGAGTGGAGCGAAGAAGCACAAAGTTGCATTAGGTCGAGGTACATGTCTGATTTGGAAAAGGCAATGTTTTTGTATGACCATTTAGAGGGCGAAGCCCGAAGTGAGATTAAATATCGACCTGTAGTTGTAAGAGAAAATCCTACAGAAATCATTTCAGTGTTAAAGGAGGTATATGGATGTTCTAAGTCATATGTATATTGGCAGCAGCGTTTTTTTGACAGAAAACAAAGAGAAAATGAGTCATTATTTGAGTTTTCCCATGCATTACTGGAGCTTATGGAAAAGGTGAAGCAGTCCAAGGGGGATTCAATTTCTAATCCAGACATAGTGTTGAGAGACCAATTTTGTGAGAATGTGCGAGATCATATGTTACAAAGAGAACTTAAAAGACTGGTACGGGCTAATGGGAGTTTGTCTCTCTTGGATGTAAGACGGGAGGCCACTAGGTGGGTGGAGGAGGGACAGACAGGTCGTGACCGGAGTCACCGTGTACCGGGGCGCAGTAGTGAAACATCTTATATGTCTCAGTGGACTCCACTGTTGCTCAACCTTCTGAGATGGCGGAGTTAAAGGAAATGATTTTAAAGCAACAAGCCCAACTAGATATGCTGGTCCAACATTTGGGACAGTCTAGTGGTAAACCTCACGCCCCTCCGTTAAATAGGGAAGGCCGTTTTAAACGTGCTCCTAATGGTCAGCCTATCTGTATTAGATGTGATCGACCTGGACATATAGCCCGGTATTGTCAGTCTGCTCCTTCTAGCAATAGTAGGTCTATCTCTCACACGTTATCAGATTCCAACAGTCAGTCAGCGCCCTTTGTAAGTAGTTCCAATAGCCAGCTGGGAAACTAGAACCCCCCAGTGTGCAGAGCCGCACACTGGGATGGATGGGGTCTGGCTCTGCATGTCCTTCCCTTCTTGGACAGTTAGTGGGTAAGTGCCCGGTGTTGAGTGTGGTTATGGGAGGTGTGACAGTCCCTTGTTTAATTGACACTGGATCCATGGTTACAACTGTAACTGAGAGTTTCTTTAGTAAGCATTTTAGTCATTTGCAGAGGAAAGATTGCAGGTGGTTAGGCCTTAAGGCAGCTAACGGGCTAGACATACCTTACACTGGCTATATTGAATTGGATGTGGTCGTTTTAGGACAGCATATTCTGGGGAGGGGGATATTGATTGTCAGGGACCCACCAAATGTGACCCTCCAAGACCGTAAGGTGGCTACCCCTGGTATATTGTGTATGAATGTACTTTCAGAGTGCTATAGGGTTCTCTTTGAGCTGCATGGGTCACAGCTCTTCCACTCCCCTCCAGTTAAGTCGGCGGCCCCAGCAGCTCTACGGGCCCTGCGACATTGTGCGAAGATCCAGACCCTCGTCAACGCCCCCAAGCCGTTTAAGGTTAAAGTCCAGGGGAGGTCTCCAATCTGCCTTGGGGCTGGTGCCCTGACTTTGGTTCCAGTTACATGCCCTCAGCTGGAGACCGCTGAGTTCTTGCTTGAGCCGTTAGGTTTTGAAGATGGACAATTGCCTGAAGGTTTTCTGGTGTCTCCCACCCTGGTCTCTGCCAAAAAGGGCCTTTTGTATGCCCCCGTAGTTAATGTTGGGTGTACTGAAGTGTGGCTCTCCCCCCGTCGTGTCGTTGGGACTGTGCAAGCAGTAGTGGCGACCTCTGCGGGAACCAAATCTGTCGCCGTTGAGCCGTCATGGGAGGAGTGTTGCGCTTATGTCTCTACCCAGGAGGCAATCACTTCCTCCAGTGTCCCTGAATCTGTTCTCCCTGACTTTGAGGGGCTGGCTCCGCAGCAGGTTTTCCAAGCCAAGGCCCTCTTTGCCCAGTACGAAAACATCTTCTCCAAGGGTGATGGAGATTTGGGATGTACCTCTCTGATTGCTCACGAGATTCCGTTAGTTGATGATGCCCCAGTCCGCCAGCCCTACCGGCGAATCCCGCCCTCTCAGTATGAGACTGTGAAGGCACACATTCAACAGCTCCTGGATAGCCAAGTTATAAGAGAAAGCAACAGCCCGTACTCTTCCCCCATCGTCCTTGAAACAAAGAAAGATGGGAGCCTTCGTCTCTGTGTGGATTATCGGCAGTTGAATTCCAAGACTCGTCGTGACGCCTACCCTCTTCCCAGGATAGAGGAGTCCTTAGATGCCCTGTCTGGGGCAAGATGGTTTTCCACCCTTGATCTCGCAAGTGGGTATAACCAAGTCCCAGTAGCAGATAAAGATAAGTCAAAGACTGCCTTTTGCACCCCGTTTGGCCTCTTTGAGTTTAATAGGATGCCATTCGGGCTCTGCAATGCTCCAGGCACCTTCCAGCGCCTTATGGAGCGCATGTTTGGAGATTGCCGTCATCAATCAGTTCTCCTGTACCTTGATGATGTGATTGTATTCTCTACTACAGTAGAACAACATCTTGAGCGGCTAGGGGAAGTGTTTGCTCGCCTTCAAAATCAGAACCTGAAAGTTAAGTTGCCCAAGTGTCAATTCTTCCAGCATCAAGTGAGTTATTTGGGGCATGTGGTCTCTGCTGATGGGGTGGCTACTGACCCTGCGAAAATCGAGGTGGTTAAGGAGTGGCAGCGCCCGGGCCACTTGGCCGACTTGAGATCTTTTCTTGGCTTTGCAAGCTATTATCGGCGGTTCGTGGAAGGCTTTTCTAAGCTTGCAGCCCCATTACACCATCTTGTGGGGAAGCTCAGTGGACCACGGCGGAAGGGGAAGACTCCTCCGGTTCCTTTAACCACAGCCTGGGATGATGTTTGTGAGAATGCATTTCAGTCTTTGAAGGTGAGACTTACCTCTGCCCCAGTCTTGGCCTATGCTGACTTTAAAAAGCCCTTTATTGTGGAAGTAGATGCCAGCCATGAAGGTTTGGGGGCGGTTCTCTCTCAAGAGTGTGACGGGAAGGTCCGCCCGATCGCCTTTGCTAGCCGAGGGTTGAAACCCAATGAGAGAAATATGGAGAATTATAGCTCCATGAAGCTCGAACTTCTCGCAGTGAAATGGGCAGTGACAGAAAAGTATAGAGAATACTTGCTGGGGAATCATTTTACCATTCTGACAGATAATAATCCTCTGAGCCATTTGCAGACTGCCAAGCTGGGGGCGACCGAACAGCGGTGGGCCTCTCAACCTGCATCATTTAACTTCACTATCAAGTACCGCCCAGGGAAGAACAACCAAAATGCTGATGCATTATCCCGGCAATACCTGGACCGTTTTGCTGTTGGGACAGATGTCCCATTGCTGGGAGCCCTGGCTGGTATGGGCCAGCCGCTTGCCGCCGAGGGTCACTGTGGAGAAGTTGTGGCGCTACCTGGCCGTACCCCTCAGGACCTAAGCCTGCTGCAAGAGACTGACCCAGTCATAGGGCCGGTGCGCCAATACCATCAAGCAGGGCGTCGTCCAAGAGCTGAGGAGTGTGGGTTGTTGTCTCGCCCCAGCAGGGCACTGCTGCGTCAATGGGACCGCCTAGTCGAGAAGGAAGGGGTATTGTACCGCCTCATTCATTCCCCAGGTGAAGGCCTGGAGACACTCCAGCTGCTGCTCCCCCAGTGCTTGCAGGAAGAAGTCCTCCATAGTGTCCATGATAATCAGGGGCACCAGGGCACTGAGAGGACCCTCCAGCTCCTGAGGGACCGGTGCTTCTGGCCGAATATGAACAGGAATACTGAACGGTGGGGCCAACGATGTCAAAGGTGTGTGTTGGGGAAGGCTGTCCAGCCCAAGATTCGTACCTACTGGGGGACACTGCAGGCTACCCAGCCAAATGAGATCCTGGCTATCGACTTCACAGTTTTGGAACCTGCAAGTGATGGTCGGGAGAATGTTTTGATCTTGACTGATATCTTTACCAAGTACTCTCAAGCATTTCCCACCAAAGATCAAAGGGCTTCCACTGTGGCCAAAGTGTTGGTCCAGCAGTGGTTCCATCGTTTCGGCCCCCCAGGCCGTATCCATTCTGACCAGGGGCGGAACTTTGAAAGCATCCTGATTAAAGAACTCTGTCAGATGTATGGCATCCAGAAGAGTAGAACTACCCCTTACCACCCCCAAGGTAATGGACAGTGTGAAAGATTTAACCGTACCTTGCACGACCTGTTGCGTACCCTACCGTCAGCCGAGAAACGACACTGGCCCCACCATTTGCCGCAGTTGACTTTTGCCTATAACACGACACCCCACCAGACTACCGGGCATACTCCATATTATCTTATGTTCGGTAACCATCCAAGATTACCCGTGGATTTCTTGCTTGGGACTGGGGTAACAGTGCAGGATGCCGGCAACTTGGAGGACTGGATCCAGAAACATCAACAGAGTATGCGGGTGACCCAGGAGCATGTCCGACAAAGATCAGATGAACTGATACGCCGACGGAACCAGAGCCACAATGACAATGTGAACGATCCTGGACTCGAAGAGGGGAGGCTGGTGTACCTGCGTAACCATGTGCCTGGACGGAATAAGATCCAAGATCACTGGAACTCTGTTGTGTTTCGGGTGCTACGGAGTCCCTCTGGGACTGGAACGGTATACACTCTGGCCCCTAGAGATGGAGAAGGACCAGTCCGGCAGGTGCACCGGTCTGAGTTGAGGGCTGTTCCAGAGGGATTACAGTCAATGGCAGAGGAGGCCATTCCTTCCACGAGCCAAACTGACTTGTCCACTAACTCCACGGTCAGGGAAGAGGAAGGGCAGGAAGATGTGGTCATTTTTCATCCTGAGGAGATCCAGGAGGCCCTAGATTCACCCAGTTCCCTCGCTCCTGCTGAAATGGAGGCTACACCTGAAGACGTGACAATGCCTCTGCGACGCTCTGTTAGATCTACGGCAGGTCAGCACCCTAACCCCTACCGGCTCCCTCGAGCCGTTTCTATGGGGTTTGCGGAGGGGATATTGCCAAAGGGTGGTGACCAGAGTATTGGAGTGTAAACTGCCATCGTCGGGCCGCCGATTCACTTGGAGGGGGTGGAATGTAGCCTGTGGGCCTGGTTAGGATTGGGTTCCTTCAGTTTACGCTCGTTCTGACTCTTTCATTTTCATGTTTAATCACGTCACTAATTGGTGGGTGGAGCAGGCATTTAGTAAGCCATCAAACGCGATTGAGGCAGGCTTCTATATAAACAACTGGCGTCCTTAGACTGGGACAGTGTAAATGTACTGCTGGCTTTGGTGTGGTGAATCAGCGATTCAGATGTAGTTTGAGTGTTGAGTGCGTGAAGGAGCCGACACTGATTGAGCCGCGGCGCGCCATTGTCTTCCTGTCTGACCATGTATGGGCGAGCGAGCAAAGTAATGCCAAACTACGTCCGCGTTTAATAAGCATCGGCTGGAGACTGACTGCAGTGGGATGTTTACATTCAACTAGTCTTCCCCTTTTCACTGTGAATGTTACGACAGATCTGTGCAGTTACCCTTGAGCTGTTAGCTGCTGTTCTCCACACTGTGTGATTGTGTATGCTGCTTATATTATAGGCCTAGGTAGTTTATGTTATTATTATTATTATTATTTTATTTTTTTTCCTTTTGTTGGTTGTTTGTTTTCCTCTAGCCTGTTGGCTGTAGCTGTTATTGTACGTGGTTGTACGAATTGTGCGTCACAGGCTAGAGCGGGTTTATTTATTTTATTGTTTCATTTATGCCCAATTCCCCTTTTTGTTTGTAACCAGCCCCGGTGTTAGTGGAGCCAGGGTAACTCCTGTATAAGAGACCTCACTGGAAAGCGGGCTTCCTTTTTCCTTTTTTTTCTTCTTTTTTTTCTCTTGTTAAACGAAGAAGTTTGCAGTGCCGTGTATGGTGAACCTCCATGCCTTTTAACCATATTTATTAGAGTGCTGTGAGTGTGCAGTGCGTAGACCTTGAACTCTAGTGTGTAGTACTTCAAAAGAAGTCTGTGTTTTGTTCACCGGTGGTAGTGCAAACCTAGCCTTTCCTTAGTGTTTTCTCGACTGCTTTACTGGCTCCCTTGCGGATGGCTTGGTATTCCCTAGCTATGTTTATTTGTTTTATTTATTTATTTTGACCAACCAACATCTTCAATAATTCCTCAATAAATATTGTATTTTTATACTCTTCTAAGAACCTGTGTTTGTACATTTTATTTGGGTAGAGTTCCCCTTGCTCTAACACTGGCACTAACTAGTTTAGCCCAAGGGGTGGCGTAGTCAGTTGTACAACCGGGTGCCACACGTGTTTATTTACTATTAACTAGAAAAGAGCAGGCTAAGAGATGTGTGACGGATGTTTATATTCAGTGTATATTAAAATGTAAATGAATGTTTCACTAATAATCCTTCCTGTCAGTTTTTATTTACTTCATATTATTTTGTTTAAAAAGACAATTTAGTTTTGAGCTTTTATCAGTATTTCAACGAGTTGAAATTATTTTGGAGTTGATTAATTGTACTGGCGTCATGACGTCATTTCTGTTCTGCCGCGTACTGCGTCCTCTGTCTGCTTTGAGTGCGCGGAGGAGAGGTAAGCAGCTAGCGGTACTCTTTCAATACAATGTGTAAACGTTTTCAGAAGTTGGATTGAGTACATAATGTTTAATTATATTCATGTTAAGAGTGTTAGAAATGTATTACGAAGTGTTTTATGCATGGATGGAATGGATATAATAGTTGTATGGCTGAGTATAGCGGTTTGAGTGTATGTGTGTGCGTCGACTGAATGCGGTGATTTTGGCCGATTAATTAATTGGTCTTTGATCTGTGTAGGTGTTCAAATCGTAGAAGCAAACATGTCATGCTGTACTCTGTTTATTTCATCCAGGTATGGCTCACTTTTGTGTATTGTGACTAGTTTATTTTCCTTAAAATGTTGTTTGTAATGTGTTTTCATCCATTTTATTGTTAATTCAATTATTTACTGTTATTGTGGTCCTCGGTCTGCTTTGAGTGCGCAGAGGAGAGGTGTTCAAATCGCAGAAGCAAACATTTCATGCTGTACTTTCTTTATTTCATCCAGCATCTACATGTTTCCGAAGGTCCACAAAAATAAACTCTCAAGATCAGCAGCAGATCTAGTTGTCCTGTGTCTTCCTTCAGCTACACAACACAGATCGTAGTAGGGCCTAGTGATCAGGTTTGGGACGGTAACATTCGGTTCACGACCACAATCTGTCACGTCACGTTTACAAGCCCCAAAATGCTATTGTTTGAATTTCGTAATTAAATTGACAGAATCTGAGAGCTGAGAATTTGTTCCAATCAAAAGTAACCTGCTCTGTCTAGTCTATTGGTGTCAGTGTCCTCTTTGCTTCGCGATTTTTTTCTCTTTATTTTCTTTTAAAATAAAAATAAGCAAATTATTAATACATAAGGTACACAAGATATGTGTCACCACTGTGTCCATGCTCTTTTAAGTAATGCTTTCTGTACACCTAAAGACTTTGAAAAGATTTAGAAAAGACTTTATAAGATTATCAGCTCACATCTAAAGACTTGGGTTCACAGTTTTTAGTCTCAGACTAAAGACTTGCGATAATATCAAACATGTTTGATATGAAAGACTAGAGAAAGACTGGCATAAAGCGGGTCGCCGACTGCAGATTATCACCTCACATTTAACGATCGAGACGGCGGGAGCGCGACGAGACTCCAGTAAGATTCCTAAAGACTGCCGGTCTTTAGTCTGGGACTGTGAAAATCCTTTGGTGTACGCCCCGGCATTAGTTGTCATTTGTCACATGTTCCTTTGCTCAGTTTCCCGCCACTAGTCTGTCTCCCTGGTTACCATCATTAGTTCATCTGTATCACCTGTGTCCTATTAATTACCATCATCTGTGTTTGCTATTTAGTTCCTCCTGTTCACTCTGTCTTTGTCCGATCTCTGTTATGTATGGTTGTGTTTATCCTGACTGTCTGCCGGCTTGGAGAACTTTCATCAAAATAGATGTATATTGAGCTTAATCTGTTTGTCTTTGTCTTCCTATCTAATGCCTGGCTCACACCACAGGAGTTTTAAAATCCTAACCGATTTTGAAATCTGTTTGCACCACACACTTAAGGAGAATCTTTGCAGATTTTCTTCCCTCAAATCTTAAAGATGCTCACACTACAAGATTTGAAAATCGTGGCGCATTTACACACTACAAAATGTTAATAAGATTATCGTGCCAGATATGATTCCACCATGATCACGTGATCTCACGCAACAGATCGGAAGCGGAAAAGTGAACTAAATAGCCTATCTGTCCTTCAGATCAAGTCATATTTGTGAAAAGGTTGCCGTGACCAAGGAAAGCGAAATCTTTAAAAAAAAATTATCCTTTTAACATTTA
This sequence comes from Siphateles boraxobius, assembly GCF_051911475.1. Classification (NCBI taxonomy): domain Eukaryota; kingdom Metazoa; phylum Chordata; class Actinopteri; order Cypriniformes; family Leuciscidae; genus Siphateles; species Siphateles boraxobius. The sequence continues at coordinate 6,172,021 of NW_027508931.1, read as the reverse complement.
AGGATATTTCTAATGAATGGCGTCATGCCGTCATCTCTATGAGTTGACGCATCAGCTTCAGCGTTGCCTTGCCCATGCGCCGGAATGGGCAGCTGAGCCTTATAAAGTGGAGCTCAAAGTTAAAATTAAATATTGAAATATTTTTAATTACTTGTTTCATTACATATATATTAGAATGAATCTGAATTTATTTGTTAATTCAACAGAAATGTATGACTCACTCAAAGGCAGTCTCTTGCTGCCACCTAGTGGCAGAGGTGAAAAGAGTAATAACATATTCTACTCAAGTAAAAGTACTACTACTTCAATGAAATTTTACTTAACTACAAGTAAAAGAGTTTCTAGAAATCTACTCAAGTAAAAATCTACTCAAGTAAAAGTAAAAAGTAGCTCATTTAAAATTGACTCAGAGTAAAAGTTACTGAGTTACTTTAACAGCGGGGGTGGGGTGGGGTGGGGGACCCTCCCGTGTATGGTTGTAATGGTATAAGATTTTCACAGTATGGTAACGTCTCAGAAAAATATCACGGTTTACAGTATTAATCAATTGTTAAATAAATAAACTGTATTATTAAATTATGGGTATTATTATTATTATCATCAGTTAAAATGACAGTTAAATTAATGAAAACAGGAATTTTTTTTGGTTGAACAAATGCTTTTATTATAACAAACTTGAAATAATTTGTTTGTTTATTAAAATTTCAATAAAACATGTCTAATCAATTAAATTCGATAATTAATAATGAATTAGATTAACAACTTATTTTTAACATTAATAATTTATTAAAATGTTTAAGAATAATATTGTCCTATGAAATGTATTTTATTCAGAAAATTAATGTTTCTTTTTATTAGGGGTGTAACGATATTCGAACCAAACCGAAGAACCGCGATACAGAACCCACGATTCGAATAGCGATACTCTCATGGCGTACCGAACACGCCCCGCCCTGCAAGCTACCCCGGCCCCGCCCAGCCCGGCCCATTGATTGGACCTGGAATCAGTGTTGCCAAGTCCGCTTATCATAAGCGACTTTGGGCTTGTTTTTCTGTAAAGTCGCTTACAAATATTGGTAGTCGCGGGTCGCGTTTTTTTTGGGCTTGTTTCTAAAGTGTAGTTGCTTATTTGGGCTTGTTCTCAGCTCGTTGTCAAGCAGATATTTTCTATATGTTATTTAAACGTAGGAGTTTGTCTTGCCTGTTCCCTCTGTCTCTCCCCTTTCCCTTTACACAGAGTTTTTTCCCACTCACATCCTGCTTCTAATTGGCTCTGACCCAGATGGCAATGAGTACTAGCCAATCAGAGGCAGAGCAGGGCAATCGTTTTTTTTTCTGGTTAGGAAAACGTCAGTGAGTGACGTTTAAATGAAAAAACGTGCGAGTCGCGACCGTCGCGACTGATGGTGACTGGACTTTAGGAGAATTTTTATATATAAATTATATTTGAGATATTATAGATATAGATATTATAGTTTAATATTGTTTAACCCTTTAACTGTCACTCCCCCTTTTTTCGCATAGACATGAAAATCACTATTCAAACTTAAATGGTTGTAATTCAAGAATGCTTTGAAATGTAGACCTATGGTTGGTCTTGTTTTAAAGAAGACATTTGCCAGATTATTGTTGAAGTGAATTATTATGAAATTATGAAAGTGAAACAGAAAAAAAGTTATACAAGTTTGAGTTTATGAAAATGAACAATGTAAAAATATAATTATTTATATTTTATATAAAATATATATATATTACAAAATATATTTTACTCTAAAACTGCCAGAAAATGTAAGCCAAAAATCTGAAGAAGTTGTGTTCCAAATTTTAGGTTGATATCTCAAAAAATGAGCTTTCAGTAAGATTTTATTTGGCCGCAGTACCAACATTTTTCACTAGATGGACAGCCAAGCTTCATTACAGAAGAAAAATAAACTACCGTGTGCACAGTTTTCCAAAACTAGGCACAGTTTACCAATCTGTCCACATGGATGTAAATTGACAAACTGTACCCACAGTTTAAAACTATCTGTCACCACGGATTGTAAAACCGTGCACACAGTTTATTTATTTTTCTCTTCCCGGAACCTAGGGGGGCTCCGTAGAAAAAGCTCTTTTACTGTCTATGAGAAAAAGTCGCTGGTTTTGGGCTTGTTTTCACAGGCCTGGTAGCTTTTTTGTCTCGCGAGATCTGGCAACACTGCCTGGAATCTGTACACAACGAATTCAGTTTTGTAGCCTAAGTAACCACCATTAACACCAAATAGCAAGCTCCGTGTTTTGTTACTTTCGATAATAAGCAAGGTGTAATCTTCAAATTCTGACTATTTGATCACAAAAATCAAACAATAAATGCCGTTTTGGCGCTCTTTGATGTGGCGTGACAGATCGCTGTACTAGCTCCTCATTTCAAGCGGCAGCGCAGAGTAAACACGATCATCTCTTCCTTAGTTACAGAATAAACATGAATGGACACCTGAAGGTATGTTGAAAAATACAGTATACTTACTGAAAGGCATCATAACTCGTGTAATCGCTCAATCAGTGTTTCAGCAGCGCAAAGACGTCAATAAAACTGCATAGCTTGTCACTAGCATTATATTTACCTCAGCAGGCAAGTGATTCAGTGTCCACAACTTGTTGGTTCCTAGAGAAATTAACTCTTGCACTAAATAAATGCACAATATTATCCTATATATTATATTTTACTTAACCGGTTAATTATATCTTGATTATTTAACGTACGTTTAAAATATCTTTCATGAAAATGACAGCAACTGTGTAAATTATTATATTTCAATAACAAATTAGAGTAAAGTTAATGCAAAAACTGCCTTATGTTCAGTTTACATGTTTTCATACAATGTGTTGGGTGCTGATTATTATATCTAAAAAATAAATAGCATCTAAATTTAGGCTCTGTTGTTAACCTTTAATGTTATAGTAATGTGCGGCTCCCTATATAGTTTACAGCATTAGCAGATTTTTAATCCTTGCAAAACGTTTAATTGTAATTGAATTAATTTAAAGACAAAGACACCATTTTTTCATTAAACCACTGTTTAAATTTTTTTTTTAGCTTTCTAAACCGAACCGAACCGAGACGTCAAAACCGTGGGAAAACCGAACCGTCAGTTTTGTGTATTATCGTTACACCCCTACTTTTTATGATTTAATCCAAATATATTATCAAAAACGGTGGTAATCAAATGTAAATTTAAACTTGTGTCCTTTTATTTTTTGGGGAAGCGCTGCAAAAACAGATTTACTAAATTAAACCATGGACAAAAAAAAATATTCCTTTAAATAATGTTCAAATAAAATGTATTATTATTGTTGTTATTATTATTATTTTGAGAAGTAGGCTACGTTCTATTGTATGCCTACAATAGTAATATATTTCTGTCATAATTTCTCCTAGTAAAACCGAACTTTTATTTTGACGGGTTGTAGTGAAGACCTGTTTCAAAGTGTATTTTACAATGGTTTTTCTCAAATAAAATTATGAAAATGCTCATTAGGCGTTCTCTCAGAGCAGCTCTGGAAATGTTCATGTATTCATATCCTCAAATTGTTTGTGAGACGCTGAAAACACCATGAACGTCACGAGTACTTGAGTATGTAGTAGACAAACGCAGCTCAGCAGAACAAATAGGGTTATATATTTACATGCAGTATTTTTGTGCTTAGCTTAAATATTCACAGACCATGTCGCGATTGGATTTATTGCACAGTTCTACTTTCCATGTATTCATCCATCCATTATTTTACATGTTTTACGTCACATCTGCATTTGCGTTATGTAAATTCCATTTTCATGACTGGATTCCGGGATTCCCTTTGCATCACGTAAATCGGGACATACCTTTATCTGCAGGAGGGATGGTGTCCTATATCCTCTTTTTGCAGCCACTTTGCGTCCACATTTTTTGCAAATTGGATATCTATCCTCGAGGACAACCACACTTTTTTTCTACTTTTGATACTGGCCACAATTCGCTTGGCGCTTAGCTTTCAGCTGGGTCTGCGTCACCTTTTTTGTGCGTTTGTTCTCCCGCCCTTCAATCAATTCAGTAGTTTCTGGAGTGTGTGATTTTTTTTTTTCCCCCCTTGTATTATTATTTTTTACTCAGTAACGGATATGATTTCAAATGTAGCGAAGTACAATACTTCAAAGACAACGTACTTAAGTAAAAGTACAGATTTTAAAAACTACTTAAAAAAGTAGAGGTACACAAAAAAACTACTCAATTACGTAACGCAAGTAAATGTAATTCGTTACTTTCCACCTCTGCCTAGTGGCCTAACTGTTTAACTGGACTGAGTGACAGCCTGTCTATAACACGCAGAGATGAGCAATGACGATACTGGTGAAATATCAGCAGAAAGCCTCTCGTTAGGTAAGATTCCAGGATCGTAACTAACTGTTATATAACAATGATCTAACAAGCTTAGTGTCAGGTTTATGTTCTGTTATATTATGTGGACCCTTATTTTGACACTGTATCTTCTGTTTACTCCACTTTCTTTTGTTTCGGTTTCATTACTGAACATGTACTAGTCTTCGTGCCTGCTAACAACAGTGTAACACTTTTTTATTTAGCAATAAATACATAAATAAATAAAGATAATAAATAAAGATAATACAGCATATCCTTTTTTTTTACAGTCTATGCGCATATCACGCTGATGAGTCACTCAAAATTACCTCGACAGCCCTACTTGTTTCTTATTGGCTATTGTGACAGTACTGACGTAATCACAATCTTGCTCATCCCGATAAATATCAAACATGTTTGATATGATCGGGGCGAGCCCGATTTGTGTGAGAGCAGATCGGGAGGTGCAAGATTCGATCTGTTAACGCCTCACATTACCAGATAATCTGCGCCGAACATCGGAACCGATCGATGTCCTCGACAAGATATTTTCTCAGATCCTTGGGAGGGGGAAATTGGGCATAAATCGGCCTAAAACTCCTGTAGTGTGAGCCAGGCAAGCCAACCGTGACAGTATGGCCCTATCATGCGCCAGGCGCAACACGTGTTTTCTAAGCAATGCTTTCTCCTCGTCACTCTCCAGTAATTGTTCCAGAGCTTGTTCCACTGTAAATCGTTTACTGCTTGCCATCATAAAAGTGCTAAAACAATAAATAATTAAATAATTGTATGTATATATATATATATATATATATATATGTATTATGATTGTTCTGTCTCTCATATAAATCTCTGATAATCCGCTCCGTAAGCCTCCGTTCGCTCTCTCTCCTTCTCTCCACTCGACGCTGTTTGCGTCATATCCCTTATAGTACCACCCCTTGCAAGGCTACAGAGTCCTCTTATTTGCTAGAATATGTCATGGTAACATATGTCATGGATTGGGTAAGAAAAATATTCCTCCATCGGCACTTTTTCCATTGGTTGTTGCTCGTGGAATCTGCCAAACAACATCGATTTTATTGGCCTTTTACGTAGTGGTATTGCGCAACAAGGAAGTGTGTATATATACAAGCCGGGTAAGTTATCACTGTTTTCAGTGGAATCTGAGGAAGACGGCAAAAAAGACCACACCTCTCTATCATTAATAGTTTTTAAGATAATTACACATTTGTAAAAGTATGCCATTTTGGGCGGTACCGCCCAATCCGTCCCCAGAGGGTTAAATACCAAATGCATTTTTGCCCATTTGTGCGCCCATGGGCGTGCTGGTCTGAAAATGAGATGTGTTCAGGCGCATTGTTGGCGCGTTGCTATTTTGAGGCAACTGAAATGGACTGCGCCATTGACCAAAAAAACCTGGGGCCTATACCATGAAGCCGGTTTAGATGGCTAGTCAGGCATGTTTTAGCTTAGTTTGCGCCAACCTTGGGTTTTAGGCACCATGAAAGTGGTTTGACTTTTAGCAGTGTATATCGCCATCATAACTAACTCTCCTCGGCTAACCTGGACCGGGGCTGGTTATGTTCCAGGTAAGAGGTTACAAACCTTGGACCAATCAGCTGTGAGCAAAGTGACTCCACCTGTTTCTACTCCAAATTAAAGGTCACAGCATAGCAAATGATTTTTAAATACAAAATCATCTGGCTTTTAGTAATGCTTATTTAGAATAATAATTTTGTATGATATAGATATTAGGTTATTATTACACCCTTAATTGATCACACAGAGACTTTTTCTTTTAGTTATCCTCTTTCATAGACAGCTATTTTCTTCTTGCCTTGTAAATTTGTTTAAATTCTTAATATTTTTCATTCTCGTAATATCCTGCACTAGAGAGAAGTGAATAGTGATGCTTCTCCATGAGAAATGAATCACTCTTTCTCAGCATGTGATTGGCTGTTTGCTACTGATGTCACACCTAAACTCCTAAACTCAAGATCAAAGCCTGAGTTGACAGAGAAAGTTGATGATCAGCATCATGGTACCAACAAAGCCTGGTTGGATTGGTTTGGTTTTGTCAACTCGAAACTAATTTTGCAACTCTGAGTTTGTTCAACTACCATCATGGTACAGGCCCCTGGTTTAAAGTAGTAAAAGTATTTTTGTTATTTATTGAGCGCGTTAGTAATATGCCCCTACAGGCGATCAATAACGCGTATCAACCACCACCTAACCAGCCATCACTACAGCCCATTATCAAAGTGGATAACAACACTCTGGAAAACATGGACCACTTCACCTACCTTGGCAGCATTCTCTCCTCCAAGGCTGATATAGACTGTGAAGTTAAACATCGCCTGAGCTGTGCCAGCGGAGCCTATGCCAAACTTAGGACAAGAGTCTTTGATGACCGAGACTTGAGGACTCAAACCAAGGTCCTGGTTTACAGAGCTGTGGCTCTCCCAACTCTGCTATATGGAGCGGAATCCTGGACAACCTACAGCAGACATCTGAGAGCACTGGAACTATTCCATCAAAGAGCCATAAGGAAAACTTGAGGATCAACAGTGCCATTCCAGATCATTCCAGGATCTGGAATGGCACTGCTCAGTTGGTGACTCGCAGCTTCCCGGTGGAGAGGGAAACGATCATGGCTGGCTGCAAGGGAGGGGAATCCGAAGCGGCTCAAAGGAAAGAGGAGGAAGCGAGGGACACGGGGTGGAATAAGGAGGAGACTGCGGCAGCAAAAGTCCAAGCCAGCCCCACCTGCTGTGATCCTGGCCAACCTGCGCTCTATCAACAATAAAATTGACGACATACGGGCACTTGCAATGTATTCTTTTGAATTTCACGAGGCTGCTCTTCTCTGTTTCACTGAATCATGGCTGCACACCGACGCTCCAGACTCACTTTATGACATCAGTGGATTTTCACTCATAAGGGTGGACAGAACTGAAAACTCAGGGAAGAGTCGGGGAGGAGGGATTTGTGTGTACTTGAATGGTGGTGTCGCCAGTACACAATTAAACACATGATATGTAACAGAGACTTTGAATTGCTGGCAACTGGGTTGAGACCATTTTATCTTCCCCGGGAGTTCGGCTGCAGTTTGCTATTTGTTGTCTATGTCCCCCCAAGCAGCAAAATACATTGTGCCGCTGCATCAAAAGCAGATTGTGTACATAATCAACAACAACAATTTCCAGATGCTCCTGCTATTGTTCTGGGTGATTTTAACAACTGCAACCTAGAGAAAACCTTGCCAGGATTTCAACAGGTTGTGAAATGTGAAACAAGGAAGGAGAGCATACTGGACAAATGTTACATTAATCTCCCCAATATCTATCAATCCAGGAGCAAACCGCCAATTCCTAACTCCGACCATAATGTAGTACATGTTATTCCGAAGTACACATCAAAATTAAAAAGCTGTGAACCAGAGAACAAGGTGGTTCGATAGTGGACTGATGACAACAGAGGAGCTGGGAGCTTGCTTTGACTGCACGGATTGGCAAGTGCTGAGGGGGGGCACATTGGAATAATCTTGCACTGCTACAACAGACTACAATAACTTCTGTGTACAGTCTATCATACCCACAAAAACAGTTAAGGTGTACCCCAATAATACAATTTATGTTACCAAAGACATTAAACAAGTAATGAATTTGAGGAAATTGGCTTTTAAAAATAAAGATAGAAGGGAGATACAAAAAAGAGACAAAGAACTGAGAGGAAAATTGAGGAAGGCAAAGGAGGCACACAAGAAACACCTAGAGGAAGCTTTCAAGGCTAGCAACCCACGTAAAACGTGGGATACAATGAAAAATATGACAGGCATGCCAGGTAAAAACAGGAGACCTCTTGTGACGAGTGATGAGATAACCTCTGCTATTGAACTGAACACTTTCTTTACTAGTTTTGAAACCTCCGGGAGTATGGAGAGATGCAGGGAGGTGTTGGAGTTAGTCACGGTGGGCCCTGAGGATAGAGTGACAATTACAGTGGGTCAGGTGAAAAACGTCTTTCGTCGGCTTAATTCACGTAAAGCCACCGGCCCGGATAACATCAGCGCCTCTATCCTGAAAACTTACATCAAGGAGCTAGCCCCAGTGTGGCAACCCATCTTCCAACAATCCATGGATAAACGCACTGTTCCCATGGCCTGGAAAACATCGCATATCAAGCCCCTACCAAAGAAATCATGCCCTAAGGAGTGCAATGACTTCAGACCTTTGGCATTAACATCTGTATTAATGAAGTCATTGGAAAAAATCATATCATACGTACTCTCTCAGTCTGTACAGGACATACTGGATCCATTACAGTTCGCATACAGGCAACAGCGCAGCACAGAGGATGCTGTTGGCACTCTTATTCATCTGGTCTCAAAACACCTGGACACTCGAAAATAAAGCCACATTCCAGGGTACTGTTCATTGACTTCTCCTCTGCATTCAATACAATAAAACATATTGTTATCCAAAATGGCTCAAATGGGTAAAAACCCATATCTTATACATTGGTACTTTTCCTTCCTCACTAACAGGCAACAACTGGTTTGGGTCAATAACACCTATTCCCTCATGGTCACAACCAGCTGCGGAGCCCCACAAGGATGTGTAAGCTCTCCTTTGCTCTTCACACTTTATACCAACGACTGTGTTACCTTTGCACCCAACCATCATATCATCAAATTTTCAAATTTTCATTTGAAGGCCAGGATTCTTCGGTCCTGGGTATCTGCTCCAAATTGGTGGGTCACTCAGTGGAGCATGAGTTCAATGAAAGCCATGTACTGCATACTGTCAGATTGGCTGACAAAATCTCCCAGGATTCTTCCCATGTGTTGCAGCAGGAGTTTCAACTCCTGCCTTCTGGGAGGCGCTATAGGGTCCCAGAATGCAGAAAGAACAAATATAAACACTCATTTGTTCCACTGTCAATATCTCTGTTGAATCAACACAGGAGAGTAAAGAAGGGATCCCCCCCCCCACTTTCAGTTTCATTGATAAATTTATGGCTATTGAAGACCACAACTCTTGCAAGGCGGAACCCCATCATATTATTGATGACTAGTTTTTTATGTTTTTAGCTTTTTTAGATTGTGTGTTGCAATTGATGGAGCCTGTATTAAAAGACAAATTTCCGTGTACACGGACAATAAAGTGCTATCTAAGACAAAAGTACAAACTCCAGTATTCTGGTAGAAACGAATATGCCCAGCATCCCTACCACCATAATGCAGCAAAAACTCCGATGGACAGGACATGTCATCCGCATGCCTAACAACCATCTCGCAAAGCAGATCCTGTTCTCCCAGCTAAAGGAAGGACATCGAACCACTGGTGGGCCAAAGAAATGCTTTAAGGACAATATTAAGACCAGCCTGAAAAAGTTTAACATCACGTCCGGCGACTGGGAAAATCTAGTGTTAAACAGGGACTCCTGGAGAAAGGCAGTGCTCGAAGGTGCAGCACACCACGAAACAGAACTCCGCCGTGCCGCAGATGCAAAGCGGAAACACCGCAAGGACAAACAGAGAAAGGCTCCACCACTACACAACACCTCAACCTTCCAATGTACAGCCACCTGAGGATCCACAAATAAGGTGACCTGACTGAAAGGACAGTCATACTTGTCTCGAGTGACCGCCGATGATAAAGAAGAAGTGCACTTGCATCGTGCGCTTTAGACAATGTGATTAGATCGTTAAAATACGGCACATAGACTGCTTTTCCTTCACTCTCCAGTCCAACTCATCCCAAACCATCTCAATTGGATTTGGATTTATATATACTGTATGCCTATAAACACCACCATATTATGAGGGGCCAAACAGGACATAATTATATGCAAGTCGTGAATATATAAATGTAAATCCAAATATACAGACACACACAATTTCCTGTGCATTCTCCTCTGAATAAAAGTGGCAAAAGTAAACAAACAAACAAAAACCATCGAATACATCAAGTAATTGTCTATTCTTTCTCCACTTGGCACATTAAGTCAAAGAAAAGGAGAGTTCTAGAATGGAGAATGGAAGGGATATGAAGGTACATTATCAGGTTATTAATTATACAAAGGAGAGGAATACTTGTTTAAAATCAGTGGATGTCTTCGAAGTACAGTTAGAAATGCAAAACTGAAGATGAACTGCATTGGTGGATAAGAAAAGGTATAGAGTGAAGAAAGAAGAGGCTGCCGAAATGTCTCACTGCTGCTGAGGTCACACAAAAAAGCATGAGTGGTACAATTCAATAACAAAACCCTGGTGGTTTTCTGAAATATGGTTCTTTCACACTTGTATTGTTCAATGTCTCTCTCTGAGGTGGTGAAATATAATGGAAAAATGACTCTAGTGCCTTTTATCTGCATCTCAGTTAAATCATCCTCATTGCTTTATGATATCTTGGCTTCTTGGCTGTTACCGGATCTCCACACAAGTTCCCCCCCCCCCCCCCTTTATCTAGCTTTTTTATTAGTGATTTAAAATAGATTTTCCTGAAAGTGTTTACAGAACGGGACTGACACTATGCATTCTCGTTATCACATTAACAAACCTGTTAACTTTTGATTGTCACTACACTTAATTATTTCTATAGCGCTTTATACAATACAGATTGATTCAAAGCAGCTTTACTGGGATGAACAGTAAATAATGATTCAATGATGCAAACAGAGTTAAATTTTGCTGTAAAGCAGCTATAAAAAGAAAATAGTGTCATTGTTCAGCTGAGGTCAGATCAGTGTTGATTCAGTTTCAGTTCAATGTAAAGATCATCAAATATGAAAATAGTTTGATTCAGCTATAAAGCAGCTCTGAAGAAACCAGTGATGTCATCGTCTAGCTCAGTTCAGTTCGCATCCAATAGTGTCAGTACAGTCAGATCAGTAATTTTGCTGAATATTATCAGCTGAATATAAGTTGAGCAGGGGCTGTCGGTAATGTGTGAAATAATGTATGATCTAGTATAATCCATTCTAATTAATCCACAAATCATGCTCTATGATGGGTTTTAATTTTTCACATGGTCTGATCCACCCTCTCAAAGTCTTATCCACTGCTCTAATGCATTTAAAGCAAAATTACATGTAAAAACACATCTTTATTGCTATTCCTTAAAAATAACTATTAGTTTAAAGGACAAATACACTACCAGTGTTACAATCCCTGTCTTGTGTTTAAGGACTTTTGTTTTTAAGTGAATTCTTGTTCCTATTGTTTCCACTGTTTGATGTCCTGTGCTTAGTTCCTGTTTACTTTGGCTGTGTCCGAAATCGCCCCATATCCCCTCATTCACAATTCCTTAAATTAGTCTACTAATATAATTCACTTGAGGAAGTGAATGAAAACGAGTGAGCAAATTCGACACTGAAGAACACATTTCAATTTTAAAAGTAAAACATTGCTTAATCTGATCTTTGATCAGTTTATGTAATATAGCTATAATTATAAAAGATAACAATAATATTGAACAGAAATAAATAACTAAATAAAAACTAATCTGAAATATTCAATTTTCTAACACTGTAATATTGGTAGGATCTGAAAATGAGAACTAGCAAAAGCACTGTCTACCATGACCATGCATCTTTTTTAACAATAATCCAAAACATATACATTTTTACTAGCCACAAACAATTTTTTTACACTAGACTGAAACTAGATGAATTTATCAAACAGTGTTAATGACTTCTTACGCCATTTTCAAATATGTAAATCGAATTGATGTCAACTCATTCTTTTTTTAGGAAAGAGACATAAGTCTGCGAAAACAAAAGGCATGATATAATCGCATTGCCATAGTCAATAATCCTATGCTCCTTTATCACTAAAAGACATGATTCTGCAGTGACAAGATTCGCCAGCAATTGATATGAATGTTTATTTTTCTTACTGACAAAGCTTGACACCACAGGGCTGTGCTGTCACACGAACACAATTAACGCCGCTGTTCTTGTGCAGCAAACAGTAACTCTGTTTTTCAGGAAACCATAATTAAAACTCAGAAAATAAATGGATATTTGTATGTCTCAGTGATCTGTAAAAACGGCAACAAGTAGGGAGTGTAAAGTTAATTAAAATCAATGATGTGAATTTTTTAAGTTGGGGCCAGAAAAAAAACAACATGTTAGTCATGACAGTTTATAGGATTAGCCTATATGACAAATGACGTATAAGAGCCCAATATATCAAGGCCTCGGGAATCACAATATATATAGTATGCTTGAAGAAAAAGCATTGATGTGAGCGTAGAGGGTTGGGTGCCATAAGACAGCAAATTCTTCTCCTCAATTACTTGTCTTGAAAAAAACTCACTTAATGCCATGCATCTTAACATCCTCCAATTAGAAAGCTGCTGAACACTTGAAGAGGATGTAATTACAGAGGCAGTTAAGAGCTGACTGGCGGCGCGAGAGAATGAAATATGAACAGAGGGACACAAGCGTTATGATCGTAGAGCTCCCATCTGAACAGAGGCACCATGGCTAGATTAGTACAGACAAGTGTGTCCCTTCACAATAACCACCTTCAGAGCCATAGTTATGCAATTCTGTGTCCAACGTCTTCATATTCCTCATATTTAAAAAAAAATATGTACAAGTGAGACCATAACAAATACATAACAAAGAGACATTCCCATATGATCCAAAATAATTTTTTTTTCCCACAAAATAAGAAAAGTGAAAATGTGCCATATTTACAATAAATGAAAAACAGTCTTCATAGTTTGTGAAGAGTCCATTGATACACTGCGTACATGTTTTGATGTGTTGCATTTGTGCGACAAGTGTCTAAAGTCCGCATTCATGTGCTGGAAAATTTCCGCTGGAATCTCAGCAGGTGCGTATATTTTTTCTCCTAGTCTTGATGAATCTGGATTATTTTGAATGAAGGAATGTGTGTAGCTTTTCATACATCTTCTCAACTTCTGCTCTCTCGTGCATGTACTATCACCATAGAGCATGTGCAGCAAGAAAATGAACCTACTTACAAAGGGAGTATGTGAATTTTGAGTTTGTGCGGTTTCTGTTGGTTTCTACAGTTTTTTTGTGTAAATCACCAATGCTAACTTAGTGATACATCATAATATCAATGTAAAAAGATATGAGCAGTTACCTAGCTATCAAAAAATATGCCCTAAGAACGTTTGGCTAACATTCCCATTAAAGCTTACCGTGTGTTCTAGAAATGTCACTGTGGCGAGCAGGACGAGGTCGAGGGCCATGGGAGGACGGTGCGAGGCCGGTGCCGTGATTACTTATAAGCGACAACTGTGCGACATTCTAACGCATTCTCATCCTTTGGCGTCATATGTGACGCCATATGACAAAACGGCGAAATACTACGCACATGGCACCCTTTATCGTCAATATAACACGCACTGTGATGGGTAGGTTTAGGTGTGGGGTAGGGTCTGCGTCTCATATTCACTCTAAAGGATGCCAGTCAACTTTATGACGCCTTGGGTTCGCGTGTTATATTCACGCTAAAGGGTGCCATGTGCGTAGTATTTCGCCGTTTTGTCATATGGCGTCACATATGCCGCCAAAGGATGAGAACGGGCTCGACATTCCGCTCGTATCTCTCACGGAGGAGCGGAAGCATAAAAGGAGGAGCGACGGGAGTGGAGATGCAGAGAGGCCAGGCCTGGATTTATGTTCTGTTATATGTGACAGCAGTCGTCCGTGAGGGGCTGCTGTCTTCCTTTTCATTTTGTATTTGTTTATTTTATTATTAAAGTCTTTAAATGTTCGCCGGTTCCCGCCTCCTTCTTCCCATAACAACGAAATGTTACAGTCACACCCATTACCATAAGAAGAAATATTCTCATTACCATAATAAGTTTCATCTGCTCAGGTGTAAATATTAAGGATGATGTCAATTTCAAACCAATTCAAGCCTGATTCAGACTAAAGAATATTACCAAACAAGAGGATTGCACAGAACAGATTTCAAGCACGGACATTGCAAGCAGGATTTCACAGTTTCATAGATGTTTTTTTTTTTTCTTATGCATTTTAGAAACGATGTTATACACCATTTAATCTTGCTATTTGTCAGAAAACTATAGTAATACAAACAATCGATCACAAAATCGATCACAAAACCATGGAAAATTTTCTGTAGGGGCGGTGAACAGTCTTACAAAAGCGAGAGCTTACAAAAGCTACAGTAAACACTGTATCAACACTAATGTTGACTAGCAGGAGAGGAGCCAAACAGATTTGCCCTTTGTTTACATTGTAGCAACAACATAAAACTTCGAACTGTTAATAGAAAACACAACTACAAATAATAAGACATACTTACCATTTGTGATCCACAAACAACAGATTGTCCTGACAAAGTGGGAACTACTCAATTTCAGCTTTTGTGCGTAGTTTGCATTGTAGGCTACTCTCGTCTAAAAGCTGTTCTCCGTAAAATTTGCAGCACAAAGATAAACGTTGAGATTATAATGTTCAGGAACAGTGTTTAAAATAAATTTAAACCACTCTAAGTTTATCAGCCTTAGAAAGGTCAAATAAATGAGTTTTGGAAATGGGGTGGATATAATATAATATAATATAATATAATATAATATAATATAATATAATATAATATAATATAATATAATAGTGCAGCTCAACCAGGCCTCGCCCCCTTTTTTTGTGTATTCCATCAGCAGGGATTATTTTAATGAGTAACATTGTGACTTCACAAAGCCCGGAAAAAACGTTGTGTGGTCAAAACGAGCCGTCCGTTGTAGTTCTTGGAAAGTGGATTCTGTTAAATAAAATATCACCCTTTGTAGTGTACTTTGAGCTTTGTGACCTTGCAGATCTTTTTAATGCCCAAACAGCAACATTACACACTAACTAAAGATGAAAAAGTGAAAAGCATAATAGGACCTCTTTAAGTTATGAAAACGTTATTTTTGAATGTTTTCTGAACGTTCAGCATGTTTAAAAATAAATTTTTTGGTTATGCGAACGCTAAGGAAACATTCCATTTTAGAATTCTTCAAACATTGGGAATGAACAATATATTTTTGAACATTTCAGAAAAAACGTTCGATGAACAGCGTAAACTAAGTCTTTGTGCTAATGTTTTGAGGACATTATTGGGTTACACTTTATTTCGATAGTCACTTTAGACTTTCTACTTACTATAAGTAACTTTTCAACTACATGTCCACTAACTGTCATTAGAGTCATAGTAGGCTATAGTAGACTGTCAGTAGACTGTTAGGTTATGGTTAGGTGTTAGGGATCGGGTCAGGAGAACAAGTTGACTTGTAGTTGCTATCTGTTGGGGGACCAACAAAATAAAGTGTTAGCAGATATTAAGCAGACAGTCTACTAATACTCTAATGACAGTTAGTTCACAAGTAGCTGCAAAGTTACTTATAGTTAGTTGAATGTCTAAAGTGGACTATCGAAATAAAGTGTTACCCATTATTAAAGACCAGATAACTTTGAACAAACATTCTATTAATGTTACTGGAATAACATTTGTTCATAACTATGAGAGAACCTTGCCAGAATGTTAGCTAAAGTTCTGTGTATGTTCCCTGTTAGTGAACGAGACCATAGACATTATGAGCATGTTGCAATGGGAATATTTTTAAAACTTGTCGAGTTTCACTGCAAAACAATCAAATTGCCACGTCCATTTGCAACACTGAAGGAATTTATGAAAATATCTGTACGAAATGATAATATACAGCAGAAGAAAGATGTATCTCAACCTCATGACAACCTTTATGCATTCTGGAACTGTGAGATATAATATGACCAGAAAACATCTACCTGCTCAGCATAAGAAATAAGTATGTGCTTTATTTATATTATTTATTTGTTTGTTGAGCTGTAACAACTCTCATGGGGTTTGGAAGGGCATGCAGCAGCTGATGTTTGATGGAAAACTGCAGCTATTTTCTCACCTCTTTCGTACCTCTTTGCCTCCGGCATGCAAAATACTTCATTATGCATCATCAGACAGTCTCCTAATGGAAGGCTGAATGCCTGCTTCAATATTCTGCATAAATTAGCAATGGTTTTTGAGCATTAAAGACCTGGAAGCATTTAGGCCCCCAAATGTAATGCAGTCTGGATTTACAGTATATGAAATTCGGCCAGCATTTGTGTTGGAATGCAACCTTTTAAATATTTTGTGTGATATTTCCATCTGGAATAGAATTCCTGATTAAAGGCAAACATTTCCATCTCATAATGAGGACACCATTTTTCTTCAGTCAATTTAACTTAACCTGTAGATGCATTTATATTTTTTAATTGTATGTTAAAAAAATTCTTCTGTCAGTTTTAAGAAGAGAAAAACTACACAGTTTATTTAAATACACGATAGGCATGGTTTGATCCAGAGGTAAATTATATTGGTCAAATCGCATCAGGAGAATTGCATGTATCCTTGTGAAGAAGGCATTCCCAGAATGCATTGTGATGAGTAAAATAAATAAGCTCAAGATGGTTAATTATTTATTAATGATTAATCAATAATATTTAATGAATCATTTCATTCAACACCAAAAAACAAACAAATAAATACATGAACAAAATATCCAATTGCTTGTTTTCTGTGGCAGTCAGGGCTGGATTAATTGTGAAACTTTTTTTGTTGCAATTCTGTGTTACTTCCATTTGCTGGCTCAAAAAGGACACATTTTACATTAAGTAAAGCCCATATTTGGCCATGCTGCAATAAAAGTGCTAATTGCAATTGTTTGCACCGACTCTTTCATGTTTGAATTGATGGCATGCCGTTCTTTTCATGACTTAACCATGAATTGAAAAGCCGCTAATTAACTGCAA
The DNA here is from genome assembly GCF_051911475.1 of Siphateles boraxobius. Classification (NCBI taxonomy): domain Eukaryota; kingdom Metazoa; phylum Chordata; class Actinopteri; order Cypriniformes; family Leuciscidae; genus Siphateles; species Siphateles boraxobius. The sequence continues at coordinate 6,154,820 of NW_027508931.1, read as the reverse complement.
GAGTTTCTCTGCCTCTCAGCATGATCTGCCGACTTGATGTAGATTCATATATATATAGATTCATATGGTATTGTTATTTAGACAATGAAGTCGTTATTTTAATGATTCACAGACAGAGTCCAATTGTGAGGCCATTGTATCCTCTTTAGGGCAATTGTTTTTCAGAGTGTCTGAAACATAGGGAGAGAGTATGTGACTACTTTTATTAAAAGTAAAAAACAAGTATTTTTATCAACATTTATGTAAGAATGATTGTTTGTTCATGTTTGAACGGTTGGTGAAAAAGTAATCTATAGAATCAAAAACAAGATCCCATTGTTTGTTGCCTCTCTCTTCTTTCTTTTGTCATTTCCACTGACCACATTTCTTCCCATCCTTATTCTTTTCTATCCAACAGCATCTCCTCCACTATCCGCCCTCACTGAATTGCACCATCACATCCTGGTTTGGGTTTTGTCAATACCACCTTTTGTTGTCTTTAGGTAAATTACTCAGACAGAATCAATGCAGCATCTCCAAACACTCACTTCCTGTCACGTTGACTGTAAGCAGGATATTGTGAGACTGTATTGTGTATTATGAGACTATGTGCAGACTGAGAAGAATTCACAGGTCCTTGACTCATTTAATGCCCCTTGAATTATAATTGGAAAATCTGCTATGTATAACAGGGTCATCTATCTTTCCTGATTTTCCATGAAGTTTTCTATTTGATATTGGGCAAAGAGAAGGATGGAGTTCAGGCAGTAACCTCCAATGCTTTGTTTCCCATTGCAATCTTGAGCTTTTCATTTGGTACTTGAGAAAATTGGTGAATATTTTAACCATCCAGAAGTTTCATATAAATGTATTTGCCTGACAGACTCAGAGTCCCATTCCCATTGCAATGTAAACAAACATAGCACACAGTGGGAATTATAATTTAATAATATTATTATCTTAGCAATGATTATAATTTGATTGATATAAGTATTAAAAGTATTAAATGGAAAGGCCACAGGGGGATGCTTGAGGATTTGCCAAAAAACATATATAATTTTTTTTTTACTTTTTACTGATTCAAATATTTTTAGGGCTGCCAAAGTTAACATATGCACTTAAGATATTAATTAAATATGATTTTCTTAAATTTCAATTTTTATCATTTTTTCTATCAAAACTAGTCAGAAGTCACGATTAATTGCAGTTATTTTATTTTATTGATAGTGCAAGTAGTTTTTAACAGTAAAAAAATTATTTAGCTTACTGCTTTGTGGGGAAAAGGGGAGTTTTACATACATAAATAGAAATGTAAATGGGACTTCCTGAAATATAAATGTAGCTATTTACAAGGCAATCTTTTTTCTTTTTTCAGAGCTTTGTATGCTATCGTTTAATTTAGAGAATAAGTTAAAGTTGGGGTATGTGATTTGGAAAACGACCGGCAGATTTTGAAAATACAAATTCAAATGGTCCTACCTTCTTTCCTCCAACGCTGGCCCTGACTCCACCCATTCGAAGAACATGGACGCGCAATCATGCACGAGCGAAAACTCAGATGCACGAGAGATTGTAATGACGATTTACTACTAATCATGGAACCGTCTTTACTGACGAGATGCGAATGCGTCACAAGCTTTGAGTATGCGCACGAAGGGGGTCACGCACGCAGGGGGGAGGGGGGTATGGTACAACCGTTTGATTGACGAACTTACTGTCCAATGATTCTAGGTGGTCTTGGAAATGATTGGCTGGAGTTTTTCGAGTCCTGCCCGTTCCACAGATGATTAAACTGCTTAATTTTCATTTCAGTGCTTCTAACTCAGTAGCTGTAAGTGGGTTAGGAAAAGGATTTCAAGATATTTTGAAAAAATGGACAAAAAAGAGAATCACATACCTCACCTTTAATAAATATCTTATGTAGAAATAATTTATGTTTTTGTAGTCTATTTTCCTTCATTGACAAGTGAACTAAATATGTAGGCCTTCAATGCTGCTTTCCAGCCTCCTGCAGCTGTTGTGAGTGTCGTGTGACAAGTTTGTTTTTAGCTACAGTGGAATTCAGATTGTGATACATCCATGAATGCCACACACTTAAAAACAAAACAAACAAAAAAACATCCTGAGGGAATCAGTCAGAACATTGTGAATTTGTGTGTGAAAAGGTTAATAAAAAGAATATGTCAACATTGCACCTAGTACACCTTGTTTGTCCCTGGCAGTCACGCTGAGATGCACAAAACCCAAATGTCATAAATAGAAAGCTTGAAGTCAGCTGGAAGACTGTCACTTGAAGTCAGCCTTTATGACTTATTATTCACACATTATATGTCAAATGTATACATTTACAGGTGAAAAGTCTCTAATCAACATAATAGTCTGATTTGTTCTTAAAAATGTGTGGACCTGACTTAGCTCGAGAGACAGATCCTCAGCATAGTTGGCAAACCTTTACACTGCAAAATTTTGATAAACGTCAAGAAGTGCTTTCCCACCCACCTTGCGGAACAGCTGAAATATTCTCATCAGTTCCGCTTTAGTTATTCCTGAAAGGTTCACTTGAACGGGTTCACTTTGTTTAAAATCTCTCGGTCCCTGTCAATGTTTCTCTTTAGTTCCACTGAGCTTTCAGCTTTACTTTGTTCTCTTTATGTGCTCTACTCATTCTGTGAGTGCCATAAATCCTGCTAAATGCTCATTATCTCACCTAGTCTCCTCTGTAATTGGAACTTATTATTATTGGTTGTTTTGCAAATGTTCTAGACCTCCTCACACAGTTTCAGGGCTTTGCTTATCTGAGAACAGAGACGGTTTAACTCCGCCCCTTTCTAACAGAATCAGTAATACTGTTAAATATTATTACAATTTAAATGTATTGTTTTCTATTTTAATGTATTTAAAAATGTAATTTATTCCTGTGATGGCAAAGCTGAAATTTGAGTGCTTTTGAATACATTTCTCTGAGGTCACCTTAAGGATTTCAGTGGATAAAGAGAGACAGTGACACATAAGAGCCCATGCAGGTGGAAAACTGACGCTCATATTCATATGTCTGACAGACGCACAACAGGATCCTTTTTATATTCATTATGCCTGACTGCCAGTTATGTTACCGTTCTATAGACAAGCTGGAGAATACAATATGCTTTTTCACATTTACAGAAGAGTGTAATACATCCATTTTCACAAACTGCGCCGTGTTGCTGAACATGACATGAAAATGACTCCTGTTCATAACTACTGTGTTTCATGACTGTTTTCTTTTGTGCTCATAAACCTGTGCTATTAATATGCAGATTTATTTCTTAACAAGCAAACGCATACAAACGATCTGTTCCAAAACCTTGGGAACTTGAGTTGTAATGGCATCATAGGTGTTCTAAAGACAACAAAAATCTGTTCCAAAAGATAGGCATCTTAATTATGCAGCTTCCTATTATAGATAATTTTACTGATTCTTACTAAGGACCTATATGTGAGTGCTATTCCAGAATAATTGCTACAAGCTGCAGTGAACAAAAGATGAGCGGATAAAAAATAAAAATAATAAATAAAAATAATTGTATTCTATTAAATACCGACAAATTGGTTAAATAATACTTCATTGTAATTAAAAACTGAATATTTTTAATTATATTATATTTGTATTACATGAAGCAACTGTGCAAAGGTGGTGATGCTTGTTCTTTTACTATTACAGCTTTTCTATTACACTGAGAGAGAACTTTGCTTCTTTATTTTGATAAATGAATATAAATGATCCTCTGTGTTTGTGCAGTTCTTAATTAATCAGACAAATTAGAGCTCATCTAATAATCTCACTCTGCAAATAGGGAAGGAGACCGATAAGGATCATAAAAAGACAAAAAGAGAGAGAGATACTTTGAAGAATCAAGCCAGATCCATTAAACGAATGGCTCAAACACATCGCAAGCTATCTGAACATTTATGAAGAAGAAAGAGACAGACGTTGTTTTGAGACACTAAAGCTCCATCTGTTCTGAACAACTGTTACAAGAAGACTACTCCGCAGTCTGAGATAGCAAACATCTCTCTCTCTCTTTCCTTTTCTCTGGCTCCACTTTGTCTATGCTATCTAATTTTGCTGATTGTTTTATCCCTCTGTTGCCCCGATATAAATGGCAGACAAAAATAAGACCAACTTATTAAGACTCCTCGTAGAGCCATTGTCACAGAAAGACACAATTAGCCTTAATGATCGTGGCCACATCTTCATCTGGAATCGAATGAAAGGAAGTTGTGCATGCTCCAGAGGGAGGACATTTAAGAAACTGGTCTAGACTCACTAGTTCATGAAAATCGAACCGTCCTGCTTCTGTGGAGATCATATGGTGCTCTTCCCATACTTCAGACGCAATGTTGACATGCAAATTGTATGACTTGAAATGCATATTATATATTAAAAGAATATGTAATATGCAATATGTAAAATAATTTTTCAAACGTTTTTCCATACAAATAAAAACATATTTGAATGTTCTCTGAATGTTAACTTTTTTTCTCAGTTATGTGAATGTTTCAGGGAAAAAAAATATTTCAAGAAACAATGTACAAATAATGTTTTTGTGCTAACATTTTGATAACTTTATTAAAGACCAGATAACTTGCAAGAACGTTCTGTTAATGTTACTGGAAGAACATTTGTTCATAAAGTTGAGAGAACCTTGAGAGGACACTGGCTCCACTCGGAGATTGTAGAATGTGTTGGGTGTCGCCCAGCCTGCAGCTCTGCAGATGTCTGTTAGCGAGGCGCCATGCGCTAGACCCCAAGAGGAAGCAACACTCCGAGTGGAGTGGGCCTTCACACCAAGGGGGCATAGTTGACTTTGCTGCTGGTATGTCAAAGCAATGGCGTCCACTATCCAGTGAGACAACCTATGCTTGGAGAGAGCCTTTCCCTTCAGCTTCCCACCATAACAGACAAGAGCTGATCTGAGGTCCTGAAACACTGTGTTCTGTCTACGTAGGCATGAAGGGCGCGTACTGGACAGAGCAGTGCCAAGGCTGGGTCTGCCTCCTCCAGGTGCAGCGCTTACAGGTTCACCACCTGATCTCGAAAGGGAGTGGTGGGAACCTTGGGCACATATCCAGGCCGGGGTCTCAGGATCACATGAGAATAGGCCGGCCTGAATTCCAGGCACGCTTCGTCAACGGAAAATGCGTGCAGGTCCACTACCCTCTTAATTGAGGCCAATGCAACCAGGAGTGCTGTCTTAATTGTCAGAACTTAAGCACCACTGATTGCAGAGGCTCAAAGGGAGCACTCTGCAGGGCAGTTAAAACCACTGAGAGGTCCCAAGAGGGAACAAGAGTAGGGCGAGGAGGATAGAGTCTCCTCGCTCCCCTCTGGAACCTGATGATCAGGTCATGCTTTCCCATAGACTTACCTTCAACTGCGTTGTGAAGTGCGGCAATAGCGGCAACGTACACTTTCAGGGTGGAGGGAGACAGCCTTCGTTCCAACCCATCTTGCAGGAAGGAAAGCACAACACTGATCGGGCATTTTCTGGGGTCTTCTCGGTGAGAAGAGCACCAGTAGTTGACGAAGAGGTTCCACTTCAATGCGTAGGCATGTCTCGTAGATGATGCTCTAGCGGAAGTGATGGTAGCCACCACCGCTGGTGGCAGAGTACTCAAACCTGCCTCGTCCCGTCCAGGAGCCACACGTGGAGGTTCCAAAGATCGGGACGAGGGTGCCATAGGGTGCCCCGTCTCTGAGAAAGAAGGTCAGAGGAATTGGCCAGGGAGGTGCTGTCGCGAGGAGTACAAGTTCGAAGAACCAGGTCCGGGTGGGCTACTGAGGTGCAACCAATATGACCTGCTCCTCGTCCTCCCTGATCTTGCACAGGGTCCTCGAATTGTCTCAGGCAAGTCAGCAGTGACAGCGCACGCTCGCTTGTAAGCTTGTAACACATGGCGACCGAGTCGGTTTTCATACCGAGAAAAGAGATCCTCTGCATGGGGCAAAGTCTTCTCTTCTCCCAGTTGACCCGAAGGCCCAGACGGGCTAGGAGCCGGAGCACAACATCCCTGTGTTCACAAACCTAGTCTCGAGAGTGAGCTAGGATCAGCCAGTCGTCGTGATAGTTCAGGATGCGAACCTCGTGTTGCCGTAGCGGAACAAGGGCTGCCTTGACGACCTACATGAAGATGCGAGGAGACAGGTCCAGCCCGAAATGGGATGACCGTGTACTGGTATGCCCGCCCCTCAAAAGCAAACCGTAGAAATGGTATGTGTCGAGGAAGAATAGAGACATGAAAGCAGGCGTCCTTCATGTCGATAGCTGCAAACCAATCCTGCAACCGAACGCACTGGAAAATACGTTTGGCCTTGAGCATCCTGAACGGAAGCCTGTGAAGGGAACGGTTCAAGATGTGCAGGTCCATGATTGTCCGTAACCCACCGGTTTTTTTGGGTACAATGAAGACCTCATTTCGGCTGGAGGGACAATCTCGATCACACCTTTCGCCAGTAAGGTAGCAACCTCCATAGTGTAACGGACTCCACGGAAGCGGGGAGGAGATTGCACGAACTGAATCACGTAGCCGAGCCTGATGGTTCTTGTGACCCAGCGGGGCAGGTTGGGAAGCTCTAGCCAGGCTCCCAAGGACTGTCCCAGCGGGGTCATGCGAACCACAGACGTACCGCCGGTGAGGCAGCGAGGTGGAATGACCGGCGCGGACAGGGAAGGCATAGCATCCCAGAGTGGGGGCACGGTCATTAGCCACGTCCAGACAGAGGAGGCCAGGGAAGGACCAGCGTTCCACGGGGGTCTGCTCTGCCAGGGGTCTGGTGACTAGGGTTGGGTATCGTTTGAATTTGAACGATTCCGATTTCGATTTCGATTCCTTGTTTCGATTCCGGTTCCTAACGATTCTCGATTCCGATTCTTTTAAGAGGCAGGGTCAAAAAAGTTTAGGATATTTTAAATGAGCTAGCTAACCAACGATCTTTTTGAAGGAAATAGTCTAACCTTCTTCATCAATTTTAATTCTATGAACTTTTAACTTTTTATGAACTTTACTATGAATTTCTCACAGGGTTGTTTTCAACTACAATAATATCAAATCTATGAACTTGAATATAAATATTATAAACTATGAATATATTTTCACAGGGGTACACTTTCCTCAAGAGAGCTTTATTTTTGAAAACCTCATGAAAACACATTTACACATAAGTGTATGATGCTGCAGAAACAACTTGTAAAACCTTCGTCATCTGGCGAGGAGAGAGCAACAAGCTATATAACCTGTGCTCCGAACGGCGTCGAGAGTACTTTTGGAACATATCCATGCCTTGGTTTGATGCTGCGTTCACACCAGACGTGAATAGAGCGTCTGGCGCGAGTGATTTCAATGCAAAGACACGTGACGCGCGTAAAAAATTCCTGCGGCGCGAATGGGGACAGGCCCGCTTTTCAGTTTATAATGTCTATGTTTATATAGACGCGAACACTCCTTTTTTACCAGACGCGCAAAGGATTCAAAGTGTTCAAGCGTATAACTAGACGTGGTAGGTGCGCGGTAGGCGCGAATTTGACGCGCTATTAGCAGCATTAGGACGACTCTCGAGTTGCTTCGCTCGGTTATGCCAACACTTCCAGTGGACGCTTCTTTGTTGGTGTTCAGTGGTTTCTTCTTCCGGTTGGCGGACTGTGAATCGAAACTAGGAATCGAAATTTAAACTTTTGAACGATACAGGGAAAATCGCAAAGCTAGTCCCGGTTCCAATCGATACTCGATACTCGATACCCAAGCCTACCGGTGACAGAGGGGGACGAGAGTGGCAAGGCTCGTGAGCGGCGCACACTGTCATCCGAGACCTCTAATGGCTCAGAGATGGGTGTGTCAGTTCTTTCTTTAACCACATTAGGGTGCTGCCCGCCAGGGGGCGAGCAGTGGGAAGTGGAGAACAAAAGATTCTCCCCTGGCCCTCCACCGGGGGAAGGAGAGGACCTGATACCCTCTCCTGAAAAGAACTGAATGCCATCTCTGAGCAGCCTGTCTCAGCAGCGGCGCTTGGCCTGGCGTTTAGCGTGCCGTGGGGCTGGAGCAGGCTGGGACGCCTTCCTGCGACCACCTCTATGGCTCAGCCAGAGGTGTCTCTCCAGGACCACATTAGTGGACATCACCTGGCCCAGGGAGCGTGCGGTCACCTTCGCCGTCCAGAGAGCGAGGTCGGTGGCGACACGCAGCTCATCAAAGAGCCCTGGGTCAGTCCTGCCCTCGTGCATGTCCCTGAGCATCCGTGCCTGATATACCTGCTTGATGGCCAAGGCATGCAAAGACGTGGCAGCCTGCCTCGCAGCTCTAGAGGACTTCGCAACAAGGGTCAACGAAAACCTACAGGCTTTGGAGGGGTGCTTTGGGTCACCACGGGAGGAAGCGCTCTGAGGACACAGGTGTATCGCAACAGAACGTTCCACCTGGGGAACCCCAGTGTACCTATCGGCCGCAGCCGCATCAAGGGGAGGAAAAGCGGAGAAGGTCGCTGAACGATCACGGGAAGACAATGGTGTCTTCCAAGACCTCGTGACCTCCTCATGCACCTCGGGAAAGAAAGGCATTGGGTACCCAAAAACCAATCGTCCAACCGCGACAGGGTGGAGGGTTCCACTCTATCCTGATGCACGCAGCTGCCCGAGAGAGCATGGCTGTCATTTCGGGATCTGACTCGGACAATGCTGGCACACCCGATAGGCAGCAGCACAGCCGAATCATCGTCTCCCGATTACTCAAGCCCGCCTTGTGATGCTGCGGCTAACATGGTATTGTCATCTGGAAGAACAGAGACACACGCCGGACCTCCGAAAATGGTGAACTCACTCTAGTGAGTTCATGGAGTCACGTGTCGCACGCGCAAACTCTATAATGAGAGGAAAAAAGACGGAGAAACGCACGTCTGGAAATCACTGCACAGATTAGCAGGCAATGTAAATCTCGCTGGAATTCGCCGTCACACCAACACCTAGAGAGTTAGCTTGTCTCGAAGAGTGTAGAGAAGATCTCAGAATGGCTTGTGGAGTGAAGAATACTCTTGGTTCCGAAGTGAAAACATATCTGCATGTTGCCAGCTTCCTTCCTTTTATACCGACGAGGTGGGGTTACGCTATGCAAATTCCGCAGACCCATGGCATTTACCTGCCATTGGCTCGTTTTATATTCTCGAAGTTGATAGGCTTTCTAAGCGAAACCCCATTCGTCGTCACGACGTAACTCGTAGTGACTACGAAAGGGAACTTTAGTGTGTTGCCCGTCCTGCACTATTTGCGCCAATATCATGAATGACACCTCAAATCGCGCAATATGTGGTGTGATTACTATTTCAAATGATCAGACTTGTATTTTTTGCTTTACAGATGATAAAAAAAATAAGACAAACAAAACAAACAAAAAATCCCTTTAATTTTCTTGGGACTATAACATCATAGAGTTTCCTTTTTTATTTTCACTTGCTTACAAAGGCAAACCCGTTTACTCAATAGCTCAAGGAACAGTGTGAATAAAAGCAGAGTATATTTTAGGCAGAGACTGAGAATTATGCCTTTCTATTGACAGATTGCATCTTTAAGAGAAATGCCGTTTACATCCGTCTTTCCACAGTTTAAATGATGCATTAGAGGCCCGGTGAAGTTTTTTGCTCAGAGTGAAAAGCACTGCAATCATTCAGGCATTGAAACATCATAATGAATATGGAACACAAGGAGTTCCTGAGGCAAAAGAGAACGCCCTATTTCTGAGCAACCGTCTGTGATTCCTAATTAATAATTGAAAACTCTGGCATTATTACCTTGTCAGCAGGCATTTTTCTGTTTGTTTGTGTTCATGTAGGCTGTGGTAGTCAGGGATTTGCACTTTTTTTATTTCAACTCTCAGCAACACGCTTCATCCAAAATTCACACAAACTACATATTTCACTATAGCCATCAGTTTCACACTCTCATCTCTATTTGCACTTCCCTGTGGTGTCAGAGCATCAGAAATGCCTGGATGGAGTTGTTGTTTTATGAATTTTATTGCATCTAAACTGGAAAAATGGTAATGAGATTGCAGCTTTGCAAGCTTGAGCCTTTGTCTTTGTTTGAGTTTATTGCTTGTTTCCCCATTGACACTTCAAACCTCTCTTTGGTTTTGTTTTGGTCTGAATTGTTACTGAAGGTGGGGAGGTTTTTGCTACCTGTATTTCTTTCAGGTTTACTGCCAGGCTGTTAAAATTGCTTTTTCCCCAAGCTGTTGCTTTCCCGCTCAACCGGAGTCATCCAACAGCCTGTGTGTTAATTACTGCAAACAATTTGATTTAACTTAAAACTTTGACAACAATATCATTGTCTGAACTATAAGAATGCTTAAGGTAACACATCCATTGTTTATGTAACTAATGTATTCGGTATGGTTGGGCAGCTGCTTACGTGAGTGAAATATTGATGCATGACTATGCCTACCATCTGGGGAAAATATTGACATTGAAACTACCCTATTTTCCATTAGTGGGAGTTTCTAAATTTACAAAATGAGAACACTTCCTGTGGAACTTATCCAATCTGTAAAACAAACAGTCACTGGTGAAAATGAAACAAGAGGGGAAAGCAAGAGAAAGGGGAAAATAACCATAATAGTATTTCACAGAAATTGAAGTGAAAGGAATTGATTCACCCAAAAATAAAAATCTGTTATGACTTACCCTCATTTCATTACAAACCAGGTTACTGTGACTTCAATGGAACATCATTTTTTTGTAACTGAGTATTTTTATGTGTTTCAGGCGAAATCATTTTCATTCAGCATTGTAATCATCACTGGCATCATGAACATCATCATCTCGCAACATCATCATTGTCAGTTACTTTTATCGTTGGGAATCGAAAATTCTGGAATCGGATAATTGAAGTCAGGAATCAGATCCTAGTTAAAATTAAAATTTCAAACCCTTGTATCGCTTCCTGTGTGTGCATTTTGATGTGATTTTAAACCATTCAAGCACAAAACTATGCGAAATCTGAAGCGCACACAATGAAATCTGCCTCTCATTTAGTGTGCGAATACTGAGTTTAGCTCTCTTTTGTGTCTTCTATTTTGGCAAGTATCTCTTAAATTAATGTAAACAGTTGAGAAAGGAAACACATGTGTAACAGTATATTGGATCTGTGCATTAGCTTTTAAAGTGACAGCAGCCTAATATACCTGCTGCTGTCTATGTCATTAATGTTAATCAAAGAACAAATATGAAAAAGAAAATAGCTCACTGATCTTGACTGAATAACGTTTGTAACAATCGATAAGAATCGATAAGAATGGGTGAAAAAAATTAAAATGACACCTAACTTTAATTCATATCATCATCATGATCATCATCAGTCACAATTATCATCATTATCGGTTACTATTATCATAATCATCATCATCGGTTGATGATGTCACCATTCAGTTACCATTTTCATCTTCTTTATCATCATCATCGCATCCATCTACTCTACAACAACCAACACATTATGACCATCATTACCGTCAATCAACATCATAATCATGACAATCATCACCAGCCGATCATCACTACTACTGTCATCGCTATTATTGTCATCACTAATATTGTCTCATCATCGTCACTCAACATCATCAACACGTCACCATCATCATCGTCAGTCATCATCATCACCATCATCACCACCATCAGCAGCAGAAGCATTATATTAGAATCTTACATTAGAGGCATTTCTGAGGTTTCCAGTGAAACAGGGCAGACAGCAGTGTTGTAGTATTCAAGACCAGATGAGACCGGACTTGAACTGCACCTTCTTCTGGTCTCGGTCTTAATTCAGATCTTGGCCTGAACTTGGACTCGAATTAGCTGGTTTTCGACTACAACTCTGGCAGACAGTTTAATCTGTTTTTTTTTCTCTTGTCCTGTCCTTTTCTTTAGCTACCTGTTATGTTTTCCTTATTAATCTTCTATGATTTTCAGTTGTAGACAGATATTTGGCTGTATTTTGTTAATTTTGAGATACTGAGTCATAATACATTCTAAAGATCAGAGGCTACATGTCTTTCACTTCTTCATAAAGACCTCTCGCGAATGAAAACCCATGCCGGTCTGTAACATCACCTAGCAACAGTTAGCCTGCCAGTATGAGCAATTAACTTGTGATTAAAGGAAGCTTCAAAAGGCACAGAATGTCTTTATCAAAGACCGCTGGATTCTGTGGAGCTGCACTGCTGATTAAACCAGAAATGTAATGGAAGGTACCCAGAGTTTAGCTTTATGTTGAAGATTTACACTATACTCTTGTTTAACCAGAATTTGCACATTAAACCATGCAAAAATGTAGATATTAAATAGCCATTTTTTTAAATCTGTTTGTTGAAACTTAATAAATATACACAAAAATATAGACAAAATATACCAAAAAATGTTAAATCAGTCTAAATATAAATCATTATTATAAATAATAATATAAATAAAATTGGAAGAAGATTGTTAGTGAAAATCTAAGGGATTTTGAAAGGACAGGCTACATTAATAAAAACATATATATATATCTAAGTATATCATAGTAAAATTATATTTTAATATAATGATTACATAATTTGCTAGTATTACATCACAACACAGAGGTGGACATTTTGGAAAGTAAAAATGTACCATAATTTGAATACATTTTGATATTATTTAGCATATAGCCTATACCTATGTTATATTGACAATGAATCACATGTACAATGAGATTCAATAAAAAAATAAAAATAAAGTGAGCATAATAGAAGCACTGCCTGCGCTAATTGACTGACCACAGTTTTCCCACTTCTATTATGTGTGTAATGTGAAACACAGACCATGCCTAATTTTAATTACGTCAAAGCTAACAAGTGACTTTAATGAAAAAAAAAAACAGTGGCATTAGTGGACACCTTGATGTGCAATTCTGGCCATTATGTTTGTAATAATGGCCAATCAATTAAATGCTGTGAAATTATCTGAAAGCAGTAACTGTATTATGTGAGCTCTATGTAGGAGCTGCTTTCTAACAGTTCTGCTGTTAACAGTCACTTCACAAGGGTAATGAGAAGACTAATTAGAAAATTTTGAACTTTGTTCTGCACGAAATCCTGTGGGGCGACACATGGACATGGGTATCGCTTTTTTTTTTCTTGACGCTGTTGCTGTTGATACTTCCTTTTTTTAAAAAGTGTGTATATGTGTTTAATTTGTATCTTTCAGGAGCAGCATTCCCAAAATTGAGCTTGGGAGGCTTTTGAGCTGGGATCAAACAAGACCCTCAACTGATTCCCTCTACACCAGGGGACTCCAAACCTGCTCCTGGAGAGCTACGGTCCAGCAGAGTTCAGCTCCAATAATCAAACACACTTGAAGCAGGTAATCAAGGTGTTCAGGGTTACTTAAAAATTAGGGTTGGAATGGAAGTCGAGGTGTAGGGTTGGAGACACTTGCTTTACAAGTATGCTGCTGCCAGCTCAACAGACGTGTTATGGTGGAGCTTATGTGTCTGAGGACCATCATTAGTGCAACCATTTGGTGGTCCACAAGCTCCTGAAACTGTACTTGGTAGTAATTTAGAAACACTGGCTGCCTTACCCATTGAAATTACCCAGATTAATGCACCCGTGGAGACCCCCTGCCGCACCGTCTGCCAGACACATTCCAAATGTGGCCGTCTTTCTCTTGCCTTACACTTCATGTTTCTATTTTGCCTTTATATTGCTTCCTCTTGCCTTGTTTTTTATTTTGTTTCCATACTTTGTATCTGAATGTCTTAAAATGACTACAGATTGTTATGCATCCTTATGTGCATACACTTTTGACTAAATAATTTAAAAACAATGCACTAATTGCAAAATGTAATAATTTTAAGAGCTAGAATTTAATTTTACAGCATTATAATGTAGGGTATGAAAATGAAAATTCATTGTGAGATTACATTTAACCGTGTAATTAAAACCTGAGTGTTTTTTAAGATTAACCTTACGCATTATGATGTCAAATGTAATCTAAATTTAAAAACAACAGAAATACACGATTAAATATCCAATATTGTAAATTATATATAATCTATCGACTGATACTGATACATTTTAACATATATTTGATATGGTACTAGCTATGCATCCCTAGAACCTAGAACCTAGAACCTACAGTTTTCGTAATATGTAGATCCTAAAAAGCAGAAGTTGTTGGAAAGTGTTTCTCACAGACTGAAAGAGAGTTGGATAGAAGAGGAAGATGACAAGTTTAAACCCTTGCAAACTTACTAGTAGTCAGACACCAGCTGAACATAGACAGCTGCAATAAATTGATAATTTAATGGCTGGATTGAAGAAGTTATAGAAATCATTCTATAAGAGATACACACGTCTTGTTTAGACCTAGGAAGTGAGAGTTCTTCAAAAGCCAAGTGAGATATATTAAATTAATTTAATGTATAGAGTAAATTCAAAAAGTGGATGAAATGATACATCTTCCTTAAGAAAGATTCTATGACCCACTCAAACATGACCAAGGAATTTTCCACAATGCACTTACACACACCATCACCCACAATTGGATGCTCCACTGGATTCAACCTTTCCTCTGGCTGAACTGGATGCACAATTAAATGTTGCAAATATCAGAATAGATGAAAAGTGAATGGAAAGGCCACTTAGTTCACAATGTGCATGCTTACAACTGTGCATGAAACAGCTCTCACTCTTACATGGCAGAGCTCGTTGATTGCCAACCAATTCGATGTTTAACCTCAAACTGAGACCGGTCTTTTGACAGTAGGGAATGCAATATTCTCACTAAATTGCTGCAGAAAATATAGTCAGAAACCCTCAGCTAAAGGTAAAAAACACAACTACTGAGTGGTAAAGGGTCATTCCTTTCAACCAAGCTACACAACACGAGTAAGAAACTTCTCCAAGAGAAGTGGCCGAAGAAAGTTATGCACTTATATTAAGAGAATTAAGCTGCCACATTATGTTGGGGAAGGAACTAGAGATGCTCCAGTCCAAAAAGTACAAACACCAGTGTTCTTGTGTTCCCACGGCAGCCAGCCAACAGCTTCAGAATTTCCCAGAGAAGCAGCTAACAGGCAAGCAGAGACATTGACATGAGGTGAATCTAAAAGCCAGTTTTATTCGCTTGCATTTTAAACAGACTACCTGCTGGGCTAACCAAATCTCGTTTTACACTCAAATGGAGAAAAAAAAGAAAAAAAAAAATGAAAGAACTATTTTTCTTCTGTGACTCCAACGGAAGCACTGATGCAGTGGCTGGTTAAGGAGCGGACAATGTTCTGATAAAGAGACCTGTGAGGCTTAAAAACGCATCATCTTGTAATAGTTTAGACCTGCCTTGCTTAAGCAACTGTAACTGAATTAATGCGTGAACTAAAGCCACTGAAAACTTCTCATCAGCCTTTCAAAATTGAGCTTTGAAACATTTTGCAAAAGCAGAAACTGAGAAATTAATGAGGGAAAAAAAGATGTCCTGAACATCAGATGCACAAATGACACAAATTCAACAGTCTTACAACAGCTTTAAAGTCACTATGAAATCAAAATGTTCCATTCTTTTTTTTAATGGAGCATTGCACTATTTAATATTAATGTTTTATCCGCGCATATCTTTTTTTTTGATTCATGTGCCCTCGTAATCTTTAGTCAAAATAACTTCCCCTCCCACTTGCAGCAACATCTCTTCTGTTCTCTGATGATGTGTTTACTGGCATGAGAGCAGGACAACCTGAGATCTGAGCAATAGCAAACCACAATCCAAACAATTCCAGAAGTCCTGTCCTACATTTTTTCTAGTTCGAGAAGACAATTCACTCAGACATACATAACCATAGGGAAGAAAACCTATCACAACTTCCGTTTCATGACGACTTTAAAGATTATTCATTGATGTATAGTATGTTGAATTAACTCAAACCCTAAAGGATGTGAATGTGACCCTGAAGTAAGGACAATCCTGAAGGAGGCAGGAAATGAACTTGCTCCAGCACAGAATATTGGAAAGTAATCACTTGGCTTGCTGAGACTGGATCCAACAAATATGTTTCCATATAGACATGACATAAGCAATATCTGCCAGGCTGTTTGCTGAGCTCGTTGAGGCTGATCCCAGCTGGATTTTTACACAGATAGATAATATATTCCTTTGGAAATTGATGTGAGGAATGTGGCTATACAGAGTTTTGGCAGTGCTCCCAGTAAGGGACGGTGGAGAGAGATTGATAGGAGGGAAGTGGTGAATGTATTCATATGGTGTTCCTAATGGCCCTGTGATTAAACACACTCTCAGATGTTTCTGGCAAGCAATGGGAGAAAATGGAGAACTCCTCATTCCTGTCGCATTTACTATGGCTCAAAAATAGGCACGCACACACACACACACACACACACACACACACACACACACGCACGCACGCACGCACGCATGGCGCGGACACACACACACACACACACACACACACACACACACACACACACACACACACACACACACACACACACACACACACACACACACACACACACACACACACACACACACACACACACACACAACAAATTGTCACTGTAGTATTAGTCAGTGCTCCTTCAGCTTTCCTCACAGGATTTTTTTTTTGTTGGTGAATTTAAATGAACATATCATTTAAAATGAGTAAATTCTTCAAATTCCTCATCATCATTATTGTTATTAGTCAGTTTTACTCTTGACTAAAATAAAATCTAATTTTAGTCTGTGAAAAAAACATAAAAATTGCAGTGATTGTCTTGTTCATAGGATAAACACTGAAACTTATTTTTCTTAGCAGAAGCTTTAAGATCATCAAAATTTTATCACAGCAATCAAGGGGTTTTCAAGCTGGGGTCTGGGGAGCCCCAGAGGGAACGCAATAAGGGAATGCTAGGGGTCCGTGAAAAAGTCTGAAGGAAAACAGTGTAAAAATAATTAAATACATTAAGTAAAATTAAACAATAAATAATACATCTATAATATATATATATATATATATATATATATATATATATATATATATAGTTGTCATGGGTGGTTGCAGAAAGGCAGAAGAAGATGAAGAATAAAGTTCCAATACAAAGTTTAATGATGATGATTATACAACATAATAATCAGACAGGGAGGGCAACACACACTAAATGCAACTTAGACCGAACAGAGAATGAATGTGAGGGATCAACATATATAGCAAACACAAACGAGGATAATTAATAGAGCACAATTAACTGAAACCAATTAACACAAATGAGGAGCGGGAAAACTGAACAAAGGAACGCATGATGACAATGAAAAAAACTAAAAGTCCAACAGATGTCTGTTTTAAAGCAGAGGTGAGTAAAGTTTCACTAATTTATTTGCTTAATAAAAAGTCTACTTTAATATGGTGTTTATAGTGCATTTTTATCGTGTTTAATGCTAAGTGTATCGCGGCAAAACAGACTCAGCACAGCCATAATAATGGTGTGTGCACACCTAAAGCAAATTGAATTATTTGCACGATTCTCAAGGGAGCACCTGGAGATGCTGCTTGGTACTCACACTTTATGCAAAACACACTTATACTACATGCAGTCGTCATCACTTTCCTCCTGACTGCTCTCCTTACTAACTTCTTTTCTCTCGAACATGGTAGATGATGATAATGGTGTTTTTTTTTATTAACATTAACGACACAGGTAACAGCAGGAATATTAGGCTGCTGTCACTTTAAGACCAAATGCATGGACTGAATATACTGACACATTGGTTTTAACTGTTCACTTGTGACATAACCGAGAGATTATTTCGACATGTTTTGTGTATGTGTCCGTTCAAGCACAAGTAAACACAAAAGAGGAATCAATTCGGTGTTCAAGCACTGTTTGAAACGCACCTCTCTCTTTCTCACTCTGCGTGCGTGCGCTTCGGGTGTGTGATTCTGTGGGCACAGATAACAGCGAGCGAGTCCCGATTTTCACCTCTTCTTACGCGTTTAAAATAGTTTAAATGTGTAAAAATTGTCTAAATTGGCAAGACAAAACATGTCCAAATGATAAACTTTCACTCAGTGATGGTTAAACTTGGCAGTGAATCCGCTAATCACATGTGTGCCGAACCGTCTGAAGACCCCTGAAGTAAACTCTGAGGTGATTCTCACTAAAATCAGTAACTGAGACACAAGGTGGCACCAGTTGCATTTGCAGATTGGGTCTGAGGAGTGATACAAGATGCTCTTTTCGTATTGGAAGGAAAAACTGGCAGGTCTAGAGACGAGTTTTTTAAATGGTGAACCTCTTTTAGCGCCTTGTTTTTTAGAACACATTGTCATGGTTAATGCCAGTCTAGTGCATATTTACATTATAAAACAATGAATACGCAGTGGAATGTAAAAACGCATTCTTTGTGAACTGCAATGGAGAGAACTGGCACACTGGTTTCTTGCTCGGAGTGTGCGGTTAAGATTAGAATGGTAGCCATAAATAAACAAAGTATTACAATCCCTTTAATGGAATAAGTTTTAGAGGACTGCAGCTACTAGCTACTGGCCATTTATTTTGGCATGCTATGCGTTACATGTGGTTCAACAGATCCTCAACCCCTACAGACTCAGAGACAACAGAGGAACCAGCAGCCACAAATTTGGCCGCTAACATGTTATCCTCTGCAAATGTGAGCTCCTGGAGTCCACTCTTCTCTCATCTCGTCTCATCTGTAATCCAAGCCTTCCAACCAGCCTCTCTGTATGTGTGTGAGTGTGTACATATATATAAATAGAAATGAATAATATTAATACAGTGTTCTTTCTTTCTTTCTTTCTTTCTTTCGAAAAACAAAAACACCTAATAAACACCTAATTTTTTCCTAATAAGGAAAAAATTCCTTATTAACAGAGCACTTTAGGCCCTATTTTTACAGACTTTTCTTAGAGTGTATGACTTAATTACACTTGCAATATGTATGGGTCATATGGACCACTTCTAGAACAATTTGATGGTCTTATATAAAGTGTGGTGGCCAGAATGAAGTATGGTCCCAACATAGCAGCACAGACATCTTCAGCACCACCAGAGGAAGCCACGAGGTCTGGGCGACCCAGTTAGGATGATCAGGACCAGTAATAGCTCCCTCAGTGAAGGTGTGCACCTTTTTCCCCTTGACAGGGAGCCTTAGCTGTAGGCTGTTATAGGCACAATCAAATTCCACATAAAGGAGAATAAAGAGAGGCTGTCCCACAGATATCCCACACGTTGGACAAGACCTAACCCAGACAAGCTCTTGAGGGCAGAGGCCGAGTGGAGGATAAGAGTAGCGGATGCTCCTTAACTAATCCAGAGGGAGTAATTTGCTGCAACAAGTGCCTTAGATACAAAAAAGGTACAAAATACCTAAATACAGTTTTCTCCCTATCCCCTCTCCCACATTTTATTGAGAATAAAGAAAATTAAGTTTTGAGTTGAATCCTCCAAATTCTGTGTTTAAAGGTTAGCAGATGTAATGGTAACTGCTAACATGTGCTGGAAAAAATAAATTAAAATTCATGAATGTACACACAATTGAATATAGATAAATATCACTTCAAAGTAAGATTTGTTTTACAATCAGGGAGATTTTAAAATTCATGTGCTAATGGAAGGCAGCAACAGAATCTTCACACTCTTGTTTTGCATGTGAGATATATGATCTAGGTCTCAATATGTTTGTCTGTCTTCAAATACAAAAACTACAAAACAAAGTTTCAGTTTATAGGTTGTAACTTTCAGCACTCTGGACAGTGTCAGCTTTTTTCAGAACTCTGGACAGCAGCTTTTTATGAGAAGTGAAATATATTTTTGACTCACCTTGCCTGGGATATTTGGGCATTTTCTTCTCTTCTAAATCCCCCATGCAGTTCTAAGCTCCACTCAACGAGCGAAGATTTCACCCAGAGTGCATGAGTGCATCTCCAGAGTGCTGGAGAAAATGTTGTTTGCTTTCCCTTTAATCAACAAAAGGGAACATATGAGCTCCTACAGAGTTGCAGTATTTACTCTGGGACATTTTTAATGACCCAAATTACATTGTGTTAGCCCAAACAACATGGAATTGATTAAAAATACATATCATCATATTTTTCTCTCATTATATTCTAATTTGCTCTGTAGCAGACAGACTGATAAATAATTATTTACAAGGAGCACAGCAGTTAGCATCTTTAAGCCCGACTATTTTAAATGCATAATCAAAAGACATTCAGCAGATTCTTTCTCTTGGCATAAATACATCAATGAGTCCACTTTGACCATTTGTTTTAGAGAAAATGAGCGATAATAAGGGAAATAGCCAAATGCTTTGCGTGGCAGAATGGCAAGGGTTCCAAGCTTTAAGTTCAGGCATTCCAAGACTGACGCAAAAAATCTTGACAATGGAAATCAGTCAGATTAAGAATCCAGTCAGTCATGTTTTCAGGTTGATTTAGGGAGAATTTAAATGTTTTTTCTTTTTAAATTGTGCACATTAAAAATTACTTTTAGAAAGTTATAATACACAGCTGTTTTTGTCAGTGCAAAAAGATGCTTAGCTCCCTTTCAGTCGCTCACATACGACGTAGTCGACGTGTCGACTGATTGGGATCACGCTTAGGGAGCCTGTCATCTTCGAGTACTGTTAAAACGACCCGATGCACATTGGCGTGCGTGAAATTCAATAAATAAATATGGAAGTGGATGCACGCACTAGTTGTCTTTCGCTTCAGAGCCGATCCGTCTTCATGTCGATGTCTCTGAAGAGTGTTGTTTATTACAACGACCGAGTTTGTCGGTGTTCTTCTGGAAGACTCTCCCAGTGCTGGTGGTTCTACAGCACGAGTGCGGCGGGGATCGCGAGCTTCTGAGCTCTCAACTGCTGTTTTAACAGCATAATTTTTTGTTGACGGTTGGTTAGAGGGCAAAGAAATGAGCACTTCACTGTTTCAGTTCACTGTTCAGTGTTGCCGCGGCCATTTCCCTGTGTGCTCCGGCACTGATGACGGGTCTCATTTCCTGAAAGAGAAACACGGGTGCGTTTGCGTCTTTTTCAAGATGTCATTCCACCCGTGCGTTTCTGGATGTGGTCGTTCCCTGTCCCCCTCTTCCGGTCACAATGGTTGCATCAAGTGATTAAAAAAATAAATAAAATAAAATAATGTATTTGTATATATGTAAACAAAAAAATATATATATGTTTATATATTCAGCACGCTGCAGCATCTTTTGTGGATAGTTCATGTTCTCATTGCGAGAACATGACTATCGCGGTGTTGAGATTGAGACTCGCCTTCATGCGTGAAGGTGGAGTCCCCATTACCACGCCCCACTACGGCGCCTTGTGGGATGGGTGATCAGAGGATCATAGTGAGGCTTCCCGCCTGGTAACCAATCCCTCTGGGCCGCTCACTCCTCTATCACACCGCAACCGGTGGAACCCCTGTTGTGCGCGCTGGTCCCTCTGTAATGGACCGACCAGCCATTTCATTTGGGGTCCCTCCAGAGGACAGCATGTAGTATCGGAGGGTGAGCTGACCTCTGGAAATGATGACTCGGCTGCGTTATCTCCCCCTGGGAGTGTAACGTTGCCCGAGCCAGATCCAGAAATGTCAGCTATGCTGAAACGGGCCGCCGAGGCTGTCGGGCTCGAGTGAAATCCTCCACCGTGTCCCAAACAGTCTCGGTTGGATGATTGGTATCTCGGAGCGGGCCGCGCTGGTTCTCAGCTCGCCGCCCCAGTGCCTTTCTTTCCCAGTCCCTCCAGTTGAGCGGTCTGCCGCGACACAGGTGCACCTGTGTCCGGCTGCCACTGCCTTTTGGAAGGAGGATCCTCGTCTCCCCCCTAAGGCCTGTGTGTTCCCTTTCGTTCTGACGGGCAGAGCTTACAAAGCCTCTGGGTAAGCCGCCTCTTTGCATGCCATGGTGTTGCTACAGGTCTATCAGGCTAAGGCATTCATGGACATGCACGAGATTAGCCCAGGCCGTGCGCTTGTAGGTGAGCTGCAGCATTGCAGCCGACCTTGTCCTCCCGGGCACGAACGGTGTGGCATGCGCGATCGGTCTGGCGATGTCCACTTTAGTGGTCCAGGAGCGCCATCGTTGGCTCAGCCTGGTTGATATGGTGGATGCGGACAAGGTTCGGTTCCTGGACTCCCCAATTTTCCAGGTTGGGCTGTTCGACGACGCGGTGTAGAACTGTGCCCAACAGTTCTCTGCCTCCCAAGCCCAGACGGAGGCCATCCAGCACATCCTGCACCAGCGGCCCGCTGCTGCCTCCACCCCACTGTCGGTGGCAGTTTCTCCAACTGCTCATCGCCGAGGGTGTCCCCCTGCCGCTGCTCCTGGTCCTGCTGGGCCTACGCAGCAGCCTCCATCCAGGCCTCGGCGTGGAGCCAGTCACAGGCTGGCCGCCCAGCCTGTGTCAGACGCTGCCAATCCAGGTGGCAAGCATAAGGACCTGACACAGGCCACCCAGGGATGGGTGAATGAGCTCTTCAGATGGTTACTGTTCCGCCGCTGGCTCCCCAGAGTCCAGCTGTACCCGACTCAAAAGAACAAGCAAATTCCTCTGTTCCTGGGTCCCAAGAGGGCCAGACTGGCGTTGTGCCCTGTAAAAGCCTTGCACCCCTCAGCCCCCTCTTGTGTCGCCAGCCTACAGAATGAATACATTCTCAGGGATGAGGCATGATGGCACCCACGTTCAGAACCTGGAGAGTTCCACGTCTGGTTCTAAAAAGAACAGGACGCGGAGGTTCTGGTTACTACTGCAAGAATTTTTATGCCACAGAGACCATCACTTCTGTGAGAGCACCCTCTCAAATTGAGGCATCCTCCCCCTTAGAAGGGGAACCTATTTGTTGAACTGGGTCTTCTCTCCGTGAGGAGGTCCAGAAGGTGTTTGATTTAACAGTACTCGAAGATTACAGGCTCCCTAAGCATGATTCTAATCAATTGACACGTCCACTACGTCTCCGTTCCCTCCTTCAGGGAACGAAGGTTACATACGTAACCGAGACGTTACTGCATCTACAAGCAGGGGCTATGATCCCACCCCTTCCCAGCATGCACTGGGGGATGAATACTGAATATGTGTGCAATGTTTGACAGTTTGACAGATTTACTTATATTGTTTTTGTTGTTATTCTGGTCACATCTAGTATTTTTTTGTCTTTTACCTTTTGTTTGTTACATTTGTTGTGTGACCAAGTGTTGGGGTCTGTGTGGAAGTTTAAAACAGTTTATGTTTGATTTTTTTTTTCATGAATGTTTGTATAGATGTCACAATATTTAGAGCCACAATATAGAGCCCAGCGGAGGGGGGGCGTGCACCTGAGACCCGTGTCTCTCTGTAGGCAAGGGCGTGAGCTGGGGCCTGCTCACATCACGAAGTACAACAACATCCAATAGGAAAATTCAACTGCAGTAGCAGTTATAAAGAAACTTTTCTGTTAATTTAAATAAAGCTGAAATAAAATAAAATATTAGTTGAAAATCTTAAACTTAAATGAAAATTAGAAATGTTGCCTTGCATTGCAATAAGTCTAAGTTCAAGCACTAAAATTATTAACTGGAAATAATTAAAAACTAAAACTGAAATAAAAATAAAAATAAATAAAAACTTAATAGCAATATAAAGAAAAAACTTAAAATTACAAAAACTTAAAAGCATTAAACTAAAATAAATAATTTAATAAATAAAAATAAAAGCTAATTAAAAATATTAATAAAAGTATAATAAAAACTAAAACTAAACTAAAACAGCACTGATGTGAACCGTATTTATTTATTTTCTGTTTATATTATGTCTAGGTGTTGATGACCATACAAAAATGAGTTGAATAAGCATTTAGGTTTCTGTATAGAAGTAATTGCATTGATTGGTGGAACATGATGGTGACTTGGTACTTGGATATTCTGAATTAATCTAAGGTGGTTGGTGGCCTGAAGGGTTTAAGAGCCACTGATACAAAGTAGTGGTATTATCATCAATTTGTTTAAATTGCTTTATAATGTGTGGAGGCATTAGACATACAGATGTGCAAGAAGCCCAGAGAATTTACTTGGTCTTTAGCAGACAATCCCCATGGAGCAATTTAGGCAAATGCCTGGGGCACAATAGTACTAGAACAGAACTGTTACCTCAGAAGCTCTGCAGCTAATAGATTGTGTCTATGGATTTAAACCCACAACCTTTGCATCAGCAGCCCAGATCTTTAACTATTAGGCTACCCAAACTACAGAGCTCTAAAACTAATACTCTAACACAAATGTGTTGTTTTGATGTGTGCATGGACATCAATTAAGTTGACTTCCATATCGTATGTCTGTATGCATTTACATGTTAAGGAACAGGATTGATAATGCAATGGTTTTTATACTCTTGTTAGCTCAGACTACACTCCAATATATCACATGATGTTCCAAAGACACTTTATGATGATTATGGTTACAATGGAGCCAGAGAAGGCTTATTTTCCTTTGAGGACTCATTAGTGTGTGGGGAATGTTGGTGGCATAAGACAGCCTGCAGTCTTTGAATGGCTTATTAACTGTACTCTGACTCTTATGTGGAAAAGAGAGCCTATCCTCTACACACACACCATCATTCCACTCCTCTACCCCACTAGCTCAGCAATGGAGCCTTCATTTGCTTTGTTGCCAACTAGAAAGCAGCTTTAAAAACACCAGGGGTGCAAAAAAGAGGTTATTCTGCTCCATATGCAGCTGCACACAAGGCGGGTTTCCACAGTCATAGATGTTTTTTTAAGTGTGCATTCTTAAAATAACCTAAAAATAACTAATAAGGTACACATTTGCATTTGTGCAGTTTGGCAGACACTTTATCCAAAGCAACTTGCAGTACAGTGCATTCAAGGCTTGCATTTTGCTTCACTGGGACTAACCCTCCACCTTCCCCAGCTCCACCTGTATAAGTCTGTTGTGGATAATTCATGTATGCTGTATTTTACAGCAGCAGTATGTATTACTCGCTCACAGCAGTGTGTCATTTATTGGCAGTTGCAAGTCTCGTACTTGTTCTGAAGTAGCAGTAGCAATATCCAACAGCAGCAGCAGCATGGCAGATCTATTCCGCCAAGACCAAACATATCAACATTGTCATAGTCAAGTCAAGTTAAGTCAAGTTACCTTCATTTATATTGCGCTTTTTCCAATACAGTTTGTTTCAAAGTAGCTTTACAGTGATAACTGGAAAATAATGCCACAAAGTTTGTTTCGGCTGTAGAGCATGGTTACATACAGTGATGGTTCATTTTTGTTATAAAAAAAAGTTGTTAATTTAGTTTATTTATCTATGCAGCCGCTCTGGAGAAAACAGTGATGTCCTTGTCCAGCTCAGTTAAGTTCTCTTATAATGGCAATGAAGGCAGATCCAATAATATTGTTGCATACAAAACACTCAGAGAGTTGTTGTGACAGAATGACCTTTCTAAAATGAGACACAGCTAATGTAAACTGTTTGTGTATAGTATGCATTTTTAAATTACTGTTTTTAAGACATTAATGTTTCAACAGTTATTGTAAAAGTGTTTTTTGTTGCAGTATATCATATTCCATTATTTTCGTATTTTAAAATGTAATATGTAATATTGTAGTGAGTGTTTAAAAATTACATTTATTTCCTTTTTATGTGTTTATATAATTATATTATTATTATTATTATTATTATTATTATTATTATTATTATTATTATTATTATTATTATTATTATTATTATTATATATAATCTTTCAGATTTTATATAATTTCTAATGTTTTAAGGCCTTAAACATCTATGTTGGTTCCCTATGTCTGGTGGACAGCAGCATTGGTGTTGCACACTCCGCAACAAATGGGTAGTTGCGCCTATGGGAAACACAATGGGTGTGTGTGTATTTATTTGACTTCTGAGTCTGACTGAGGTGTTTGTGTGTGTTTCTGTATGCATTTACGTCACACTTTTCTACAGGCATTTCCTGTTATCTGTTTACTGACAAAATGCAATGTAATTGCCCTCACTGGAGCAGAACTCAAAGAGGTTCATGGGGGTTCTCATCTCACTTGCTGAAGGGGACCATTGTGTTTATTTGTTCTGCGCATCATTATCCCAGGGCTTAATTGATCTTCTTATTGAACATGGTTTTGGGTTGCTTTATTTATCCAGTGCACCACACTCTTAAAGATAAGGGCGCCTAATCATTCTTACTCATGGAGGTTCACGCTGAATCATTAGAGACGTTGTAACACCGTGAAACCAGGTTAATTGCACTATTAAAAGAACATTCTGTTCGAAATACACTGTGTGCAAGTTATCAAGGGATTTTCTTTTTCAGTTGTACACCTTAGGCTGTAAATGGTAATTGTAAAGAAATAACCAACAAAAAGTTGCAAATGTTAGCGGTGTATTGGGGCCATATTATGAAAAAAAATAAATAAATAAATTTGAGATAAAGAAAAAGTGAATTACTGCTAAAGACCAATAATAAATTTCTACTAACATACTCATGCATAATAAGGATAGCAAAACAATTAAGCTTAACAGTTTTAAAAGGGAGGTTATATTTAGTTAAAAAGCCATTCCTCCCAATTAAATAAAATACATTTATGTTGACATAATCAAATTCAAACTAAAACTAAAATAAAAAGAAATCCAAATTCAAAATAAATATTTAAGAAATAACAAAAACGAATAAAAATCATACATCTACATTTAAAATGACTACAATTTAACTAAAATTAAAATGAAAACTGAAAACAGATTAAAAATTATAATTTTATATAGATAATACTATAATAACAGTGGAACACAATTATGTTAATACTAAGGTAAAATACAATGCAATCCAGACTACACCACTACTTTTTGCAGTGAATTATTGGCTTAAAATGGACTTTAAATGTAATAAATTTATTAATAGTATTACTTTTTTTTTAAATCAGTGATTGGTTTAAAGGACATCCTTTTTGTTTGATAAACAAATGTGGTCCTGTGTTGGGTCACCATTTAGTGTTCAATGTAAAATATCAGTCTTGAAGCAAAATCAGGTTTAATTGTTTTGAAGCAACTTACTGGCAATATATCCTGGTTGTGGTGACTGATCTTTGACCTTTGTGGCAGCCATCTTGATTTGGCTCAAAGTTTTCAATAATTGTCACACTCTTTAACACTATTAAAAAGGCAACATCATTCGTCGGTATAGGCACCTTTAATATTAGCCTGTAATCCGCCATAAAACTAAAAGAAGAAGAAGAACAGCCCTCGTCATCCTTCAGAAAAAAGCTGTTTGTCTGTAAGTATTTATAAGAGGCTTGTATTCATTTATATGTCAATATTTGTGTGATACTATTTGTATTACCATATATCCGTGTGTCTGTGTTGTACTGCTGTCAATACTTTAGTTGTTGAGATGGCTTGTTAATAGTTGTTGAGATGGCTTGTTAAATTCAGTTTTGGTGAGTCAGTTTGCTTCTGTTTAGATGTGGTTTTGAAGTGGTGTTAGCAAATCTACCCTTTTCAGTTCAACACACTTGAAGGAATTTACTTCTCTCCTTACTTGAAGAGGAACTCTTTAACGAAGCCAGAATATAAAAGTTTTGTAAAAGTAGCAGGCATTAGAACTGAAAAGGTCTATCTATTGTGACAAATGCAAATGTCAAAAAACCGATGGCACTGACACATGACCATATGACATTTAGAATTCAGTGATACTTATTTGGTGTTCAGAAGCTTGCAACGCTTGAATCACTCTCAGTTATGAGGAATGAATTGGAAAGATACTTATATTGCCAACACACTCACATGACAACTTGTAATATGTATAAGATGGTGAAATCATTTTACAATTATATACCATTTATACCATATAGTAAGATATGGGCAAGTTTACTTCATTATGCTGTTCCTGGCTGTGAAAATAATCATGTTAATGACTGTTTTAGTTGCATGAAACTTCATTGTAAGTGGATCTCTATGAAAATGGTGAACAATTATATGATACTTTTAAGTATATTCAGCTTTTTGGTCATCACAGGGAGAGCTTTCTGGACACACTGATGTTTGAATCTTGACACGCAAATAAGAAACGTATGCACGGTTTCTCAGTAGGGTTACAGTACAGATAACCAGTAAGAAAAGGTTGCACTTCACATTAAGTGTAATTCTTTTAATTGAAAGCCTGCCTTTGAAAAGTAGAGACAAGGACCGTGTTGAATGTTGCCAGTGAAACATGGTGAAATACAGTAATCATGACTGAAGCAAATGTATACCTGCTTTCAGAAGTACTGGTTTTGAATGCATAATTCTTAAGCTCGTTATGTGCCTTTATTACCTGAAGGACTGCAATTTTGCTGTTTGCAGATCTAAAATGTTAGACTTGCATCTGAAAGGAAATAAATGCAGAATGACTGTCAATCATGTCATTTAGTTTTTTGCCTCTTACGTTTGTAAATCATGTAGATTCAGAGATTGTTGATTCGGGGAAGATCTACTTTAATGACAATTTTTTTTTCATTTTTTTTTTCAGTAACATTTATGAATAAAGCCACTGGTATTCTGCAGTTTGGATAAGGATTGAATGGCTATTAGTCATCATGAGTGGGTTTGTTCTGATTAGAGCAGCACACACACACATTCACACACATGATTAGATCATCATTATTGCAGCCTGATGATGCAACCGCCCACAGTGCCCAGATAACGCTACCAGTGTCCTCTACGAGTCTATTTGCCTACACACTGTCTAGCACCCTAAATACACTTTCTGTCTGACAGAGCCCAGTTCTCATCACATGAGTTTAGTGGAGCACTCTGTGAACAGATCACACCTTTTCAGCTTGGTCTCTGTTTTTAAATTACATTATCATGCTGTCACACAACAGGTAACCATGCTTCTAGGTTCTTTTAGTTCATTCAAGTCGGATTTAGTTATGACTTTGAGCAGTAGGCTACTGAGATTCTGTTATTTATATACGGATTATTGTATTTTGTAAAAATGTGATGATGCCTAGTAGTTAGAAAAGTATTATATACATACTTTTGGAACAAAGCAGTGTTTTAACTTTACTCAGTAAATGATTTTATATACATATATAAGGCGTGTATTGTTTAATGCACATAAATTCAGCAAAAAAAAAAAATCCCTTTTTCAGGGTACTGCATTTTAAAGATAATTTGTAAAATACCAATATGCTTTTCAGACCTTTTGGAAAGGGTTTAAACAAGGCTTTTTATGCTTGTTTAATGAACCATAGACAATTATTGTACATGCACCTGTGGAACAATAACGGTTTACAGGCAGTAGACAATTAAAGTCCCAATTGTTGAATCATTTTATGTTTACACAAATATTTTAAGTGGAAAGTTAATTTTGTTATTTTGCTGAGTTTAAAATTGCAACTCTACTAAAGCCACTAATGACAAATATGGCATATTAAAAGTAAAAAAATGCTTTCAGATATATAAAATGCATCTTTACGGCTTAAACACATTTGTCAACACGATATTAATATTTGTGTTTGATATTAATATTTGTGACCAAACTTCTTGAGTCAGTAATTAGAATGGATATGTTTTGAATTTAGCAAGCAACTTGTATAAAAACATATTTTTACACGTTTTTTTTATTTATTATTTTTTTAGCATTGTTTCCCCATACACAGCCAACATGTGGCACAATGAGGTCCAGTTCTTCTATGGTGGTCTTATAAAAATAAGGGCATCATTAAATTATATATGACAATACATCAGTCACAGTGGGTACAAATATTCACTGCCCTTAAAAAGTTTGCAAAGACCCTGGATCTTTGGACAGTATCAGCTTTTTTGTTTTGTGTGTAAATGTATTAAAGTAATGTGCTATTCAATCATTGAAGACCAGAATTTTTTATTCTCTTTTTTTGATTAGGCCTTCATAATAATGACAATTTATGCATGTCACAACAGACAGTTGTCATGTTATTGAACTTGGCCCTGGCCTTTTTGTTTTCTTCAGATTATTGTCAGCACACCTTTTAGCCACACTACTAAGTTAGAGTTACAGATTGTTTAAAAAGTTAGTATTTCCATATTTTTTATTTAATAAAATGGGTTAGTTTGTTTTGTCTCTTATCAAAGCAAAACCGGCACAAAATAATAGAGATTCATGCTGATACTGTCCAAAACCCCAGTTTTCAAACTTTTGGGGGACATTGTATTTATGCAATACATTTGCAGCAGTTCAAATCTTTGGACACCCTCTTTAGATCAATCAAATATCAGTTCGAAATAGACCATCATAATGTCGCCTATGAATGTCATTTGTGGAATTCTAGGTTTGTCTTAATTCAATGGACCTAATGGAGATCAAATGAAGGCCAAATGTCCAAAAATCTTTTAGAAGTGGGTGTGAGTGAGGATGAAATGTCACTCTTGGTCTTTATAGCTCTGTTTAATGTGAAACGGCTCATTTCCATGCTGTTCAAAGAACTAGGAAGTGTTATGTGAAGTGATAACGTAGAGGCACATCGATTCTTAACATTAATAAAATGAAACATGACATATCTGGCTCTATTGCGTTATTTTAGAGCAAACAATGAGAGTTACAAATGTTTAATGTTCATTAAGACACTGATTGGAAGTGTATATTCTAGTTTGAATTTACAATGCGTTTCTGCTCAAAAGAGACACTCAATGCACCTTGTCCAGCAATGAGAGACTATATACATACAGTATATAAAACCTATGATTCTCTAATACCAATCAAATGCAAATGTTGTTTAATATTTGGCTGTGCCATCAAATCCCAAAACCATTATGATTTATAGTCCAATCTCAGCTGTAGGTGGTGAATGAGATTGACATTTGGGTTAATTTATTCTTTTCTTTGCTGTTGCCTATTCTTCTCACAGACCCTTTTCTTTGTCAACCGCCTGCAAGATCAGTCAATAGTAATTGATTGCGGTTGCAGGATTACTCTGCTGCTACTTCACGTTGCATTCAGAGAAGTCATTTATATCATTTCTGCTGCCCATTCATCATAATTTACCTGTTAACAAGCAATCTCATACACTCATAGAGAGAGCAGATACTTTTAGCATATGTGATCACTCAATTCTATTAGAAAACAAACAAGGAAGATGAACTTTAATGGATTAATATCGCATGCATGTCAGCTACTAAAAATAACCTTGACGTCAGGGAGGCTGATGATTTCAATCTATTGAATGAGTTCTTGTAAATTTGGAAATTTTTATTCCTTAACTCTTTGAGGCTGGGCTTTTTTTTCTTAACAAATTATAAATTGTTATAATTTAGAATTGTATTTTATTTCTATTGAAGTTGCCTTTTTATGGAGTTAGTCTTTTAATGGAGTTTAATCTTAGCTGTAGTTCATTGTTTTCTAGTTTGTTTAATTTTGAGTTTTAGTTTTTGCTGATCCATATCAGCGATCAACAGTTTTATTTTTCAAAAAAATCAAATGATAATAAGTGTAAGAGTTGTTGCTTTCTGGTTCAATTCAAAAGAGCCCACCAATAATTCTGTTATTATATTTTAGTCCTTCTGATATGACTTGTGTCCCTTGCGTCCATGGGATTTGTTCATCTGCCAGGTGACAACTGAATCAAGGTTGCATGTTAAAGGGCGCTTCAGGGTGAGTTATGTTCCAAACTTTAATTCTTAGGAAACTAGTCAGACATACTATGGAAGGATATATCTAACATGTGCAGTGCTGCTATGCATCAAATGGTCTCAGTTTGATGTCACACTTGAATGATGTCTCTCTGTGTCTGTGTCATTGCGTGGCAAGTGTAACCTTTGTACTCCGAAGATAAATTGCACTTATCTCATCTTCCATAGCACAATGGATTGGTGTTTTATTAATTGAGAATCATTAGATTGCTGTTAATGGAAAGTGCTTTTCTGTCTCAACTCCTAATGAATTGACTCCATGATACTGCGGTTGTGGAGCTTCTGTTAACGCAGTGTAATTCTAAACCTTAATGGACCATTATGCCACTATCGGGATCGTTTGCTTTTTTTATGCTTTTTTCTTTCCTTATTCTACAAAAGAAGAAAGCAGCTCTTTTGTCCGTAACCTCTCTTACCATTTATGTGCATAAGAAGGACGAAGGGTCCAAATAAGGCATCTCTATGATCTGGTTTATGTTTAGAATAATGCAGATCCCCATATAGACCGAGATCAATAAGGATGCAGATGGAAAAACGAGAGCTGCTTTTTACCGTAATATTTTCGTCTTGATTAAAATACACTGTCAAAAAAGAAAGCAAAGTCTGTTAAATAGCTAGACAAATATTGTCTTAAATATTGTACGCATCAGATATGCTTGTGACACTTTTTGGGGTTTCTCGGTTTCCTCGGGACTCGGGTTTCCTTCTTTTTTTATTTTCTATTTATTCCAGTGAGGAAATTGAATTGCTGTTGAAAATGCTGTTCTCTCAGGAACTTGCTACCAAAGTGCTAATTGGAATCCAGTTCCTGCAAGAACTGTCACTTGATGTTCCAATAATTCCATCATAAATAAATTTTGTCAAGTTATTTGAAGCAGTTTTTTTTTCCTCCAGTGTAGAGAGACACTATAATTGTACAGACACTTAGTGTCAGGTTTAGATTTTGTCTTGAGTCTGTTTTCCTTAGTTTCCCCCTTCCTTGTATGTTTGGTACAGTCCTGTACTCAGTTTTTCCACTCCTCGTCATTCCTCAGTTAAAACACCTGTTCCCAATGTTCACTATGTCTCTCACCTGTGTCCCCATCATGTTCCCTTGTTATTCCTAGCATTTATACCCTGTGTTCTCCCTTATTCAGTGTCCGTTCTCGTCGTTGTACTGTGTGTGATGTGGTTCCTGAGTGTTTCCATTAAATATTCCTATTCCCTGTGATTTCTAGTCTCCTTGTGCTTCCAGCCACTACACGTACCCTGACAGAAGAATGGACCTTAAACTGTACAAGGATGGCTGAAGACAAACTCCTCTCCATTTCCCAGAATGGGCGATCGTTGGAGAGGTATGTGGAAGAGTTCCTGAGTCTTTATCATCAGGTGAGCTGGGGTAACTATACTATCAATGCCTGCTTCCGGATGGGACTGGATGATAATTTATTCAGATTTATCACCCCTGATGATTGTTACAGGTCAATCCCTGACTTCATTAACTATATCCTAGAATTACATGGGTCTAATTTCTTTGTTGATATAGTAGAAGACAATCAAAATCGTCATCCAGTCCCTATCCCAAAGCCTGTGGTTGCCCCAGTTCTCCTCGAACCAGCACCTTTCACATACTTCTCCAAGGGTTCGAAGTCCTCCGGATCATCCAAAATGGCCACGGGGGAAAATCTGGTGAGTCCTGTCAAGTCTGAAATCCACGGCAGCCCTCCTTAGCCTGCATTCCGCGTCAGTCTTCCCAAGCCTGCACATCACGGCAACCATCAACCGAGCCACCAGATCAGTCTATGGACGTCCAGGTTGATTTCCAGCGTGGCCGATCTCACGCTGATGTCAGTGTGTGCTGCCAAATGGACCATCCAGCCAAAGTCTCACCCCGCTGAGCCTTCACAGTTGGTTCCGTCCAGGCCAGAGCCTCCTTCACCGCTGGTTCCGTCCAGGCCAGAGCCTCCTTCACCGCTGGTTCCGTCCAGCCCAGAATCTCCTTCACCGCTGGTTCCGTCCAGCCCAGAGCCTCCTTCACCGCTGGTTCCGTCCAGCCCAGAGCCTCCTTCACCGCTGGTTCCGTCCAGCCCAGAGCCTCCTTCACCGCTGGTTCCGTCCAGCCCAGAGACTTCGCCGCTGGCGCCGTCCAGCCCAGAGCCCACGCCGCTGGCGCCGTCCAGCCCAGAGTCCTGCCAGAAGGCTTGTGTCCCAGAGCCCTACACGTCCCAGCCATGGCCGCCCGAAGGTTCTTCACCGCCGTGGCCACCCGAAGGGTCTTCACCGCCGTGGCCACCAGAGGGGTCTTCACCGCCGTGGCCGCCTGAAGGGTCCTCACCGCCGTGGTCGACCGTAGGGCCTGCCCCGCCCTGGCCACCTGCACTTCCTGCTCGACCATGGCCGCCTGCACGTCCTGCTCCGCCCTGAGGGCTTCCTGCTCCAGATCAGCCACATCTCCGTCAGCCTCCAGGGCGTCCACCCCCCCACCCCATTGATGTGATACGGCGTGAGGACAGGATTTTGAGAGGGGGTGTACTGTCCGGTTTAGGTTTTGTCTCGAGTCTGTTTTCCTTAGTTTCCCCCTTCCTAGTATGTTTGGTACAGTCCTGTTCTCAGTTTTCCCGCTCCTCGTCATTCCTCAATTAAAACACCTGTTCCCAATATTCATTATGTCTCTCACCTGTGTCCCCATCATGCTCCCTTGTTATTCCTAGCATTTATACCCTGTGTTCTCCCTTATTCAGTGTCTGTTCTCGTCGTTGTACTGCGTGTGATGTGGTTCCTGAGTGTTTTCATTAAATATTCCTGTTTCCTGTGATTTCTCGTCTCCTCGTGCTTCCTGCCACTACACGTACCCTGACACTTACACTGTTAGAAGGTGCATTATTAGTAACTTAAAATACAAATATGTGAGACAAGCTAAAGGTACAATTCTTGCATATTTGCAAAGGTTCAGATTTTAAGGTCCACTATGAAAATCTGATTTACTGTACATCTAGCAAGATTATGAAACCTTTCATACACTAACATGTTATGACTTAAAATCAATAGTAAATATGTAAGATTCTCAAATCAAGTTGAATGACATAATCATCATCACCAGGTGTTAGCTAATGCAGCAGGTTACAAACCAAATAAGACCTTCTGAAATTCATGTTATTTTTTGTAGATTAATATTTTCCCTCAAATTATGGTAATTTGTAATGGAGAGGAAAGTTTCAGTAGTGGTCTCAGACATTTGCTCCCCACTGTTCTTATGTATTTATCTTTTGGCTGCTTGTTTCATCTTGTTTGTTCAGTCTCAGAAGTTTATTTGGCTGATGGAACGGTGAACTGAGAAGAGACAACAGCAGAAGCCTTTCTCTGATCTCTGCAGGTGATTATCTGGAGATTAGATTGTGATGAAATGTTGCACCTTCTTATTTAAATATTCATTTAATCTGTCATTTCCTGCAGTGTGCTATCATAAGAATAAAGCCCAATTTGAATAGCACCAAAATCTTTCTCTCAGCTTTCTGATAGCCCAGACTGAGCACTTGACTCTAAAGGGAGATTAGTTTATGGAGATGGAAAAACATTAATTGAATTGCTTTTCAAGGAGTATGCAAGGCATGTTTAATATAAAGCTGAAAGCTAACTCCTCTTTAGAACACGCCTCCTCTCTGACAATATTCCAGTCAGCTTGTATTCCTAAAATAAATGCAATACTAAAACACTATTTCCGCATATGCTCCAGACTGAAAGGCCCCGAACGATGCACATCTAAATTCTTTTCAATTTATGAAAACAGCAAACACTGCTTTATCTCCCTCACGCAACACACAAGACAAAATCCAACAGAGGTAAAAAACCCCCAAAAAAAACAGTGATGTACATGCGAGAAAGCAAATAAATTAATTACAGTTGTAGTTAGGATCTTGGCTTAAAATATTTGCAGATCTCACCACCAAGTGATGAGAATTTACAGAAAGAGTGGATTTGTAACTGTTAGAGGCATTTGACTGCAGTGTGCTGCTCTTTTCAAACATGCTGTGAAAAGTGCTTGAGGTGGATGTCGACTACTGCCGTCGGCTTCTCAGCACAAGGATCACGCTGACTGACTCAGCTCCCTCCTACATATGACAGCAGGTAAGCCAGCACTTTCTGTCTATTTGTGTCACCATCTTTTGACTTCCTGTTTTAATTCACTCTGTGCTTGTGAAACTTGTCTCTCACTGTTTTTGTGTGCATGTGTGCACTTCTCTCTGACTTTTTTGTGATGTGTATTTGTGGTTTGTAGTTTTCTATTCAATTCCCATTGTTCAAGGTCTTTACAGAAGTAACTTTTGATTTTGGTTCTACTTAACATGCATGTTCTAAAGTTTGGATGACATTAATCTACGAACCTTTTGCTTTCATTCCTTATACTCATATGCACCTCCTTTCTCCGGTCTGGCACATAGTGAGCCTGAGGCTGGGATATTTAAAATACCTATTGAGATGTTAAATCATAGCCTGGGAGAAAAGCTGATCTGAGATCAGGGGCCATATGTATAAAGCCACTCAGAGTAAAATTTTTGTAGGGGTGGGCGATATGACAAAAAAATTCATATCACGTTTTCTTTTTTCCAGGAAAATCACCATTCATGATTTTTTTCATGATGGTTTTACTATTTTGCTAAGTGCCTGAGCAGTACAGCCAAACTAATTTCCATATTTTAATCAAAATATAACAGAAAAAAGAATGAGACCATTTATGCAGACGTATAGGGATGGGCGAAGATGAAATCTTTTCATTATTTTATCTTTGTATTAAAAATAAGAACAAAGATAAACATTACAAATACAATATAATGTACAAATGAAATGAACAGTGCTTTATTTGATCACAGTAGGTGTATTTAACAGTAGTAAACAAGTAAGAAATTAAATAAACAAATTTAAAAATAAAACACTGTTTTTTATATTATATTAAGACTAAATGATGTATACACTGATTCTTATTAAAGCCACTGAAGTTATTCAGTGAAGAGCAGTAAGTTTAACATTATAAATGATAATTGAATGTGTCCATAGTTAATATGAAAAACGAATTAGAAGTAGTACCACCAAAGTATAGTTGTTGTTAGTTTTGAGAAAAGAAACTTAATACTGTTTGCATAATACCGTCAAGCTTGATTGTTTTTCTCTATTTTTTTTTCTCTAGCTTAAGTGTCCAAATACATTTTGAAACAATTATATAAAAAAAATTATATAGAAAATATTTAGTATCTTATAATTGTAACGTGTATGTTCTGTTTTAGTTTCATTTTAGCTCTTTTCATGTTTGCCTGAGTTCCTAGTTATTTTCCCTGTTACGTAGTGCAGTTCCCAATTCCACGCACCTGTTCTGTTTCTTTTTTGATTGCGTTCTCTATGTATATAAACCCTGAATTTCCATAGTTCTTCTGCCCATTATCATCAAAGTTAAGTTGTATTTTTGTTGTTCACCTGCGAGCTCCTGAGTTTTCTGTTGGTGGAAGACTATTTTGTTTATCTATTCCTTCGTTGTGTGCTTCAATACAGCCTACCGTGACAATAATAAGTAACTAGTTATTTTAAAAGTGTCTTGTGTTAAGGAAGCTTCTTTTATACTACAGTATAGTTACAAGCTCAAGCTACTCTTTTGATAAAATTATATTAATTGTTGATCGCCCACTTTTCTTCCCTGTAAACACAACATCCCTTTCCCCTCTTCTATCTTCCTCTGTAGCCAGAACTGTTGTCCTCATACAGGCCTGGACCTATGACATTGAAACATTTCTATTTATTCAAAACTGTTCCTGCATCTCTGAAGTAGAGGTGTAGTAGTAAGCTCATCCCAGTACTGTCCTTGACTTGTTGATTTGTTTGAGAGATGTACTGCACTTCCAACAGGAATACATTACTGGATGATAAACTCTGAGGCTGTCAGAGAGAGACAAGCAAATAACTATAAGATAACCCTCATGCACAGCCATGCAGATACATAGATTGTTGTCTGTTATCTTAATAATGTCTTCCCCGAATTGATTTAGAAATGAAAGGAGACTTCCTGTCAACGTGCCGAAGACGCTCGCGGATAACTCAACTCATGCTGAGCGACTTTACTAGACAGCAGACAGACAGTCGTGTTCTTTCAAAGACTTTTCCTTCTGTACCTCATGTTACGTTCTAACCTCTTCCTTTTTGTAGAGTAATGCGTCACCCTCATTTTCTTCTGTAAGTGTGAAACTACATGGTTTATCCAGCCCAGCTGTTCTCCTGTGTCGCATATGCTGAACTGCTCTGGTTTAATTGTAATGAGGTGGAGGGAGGGAGAGAGTTACAATCATTACAAAGACCCACTTCTCCATGCTGTAATTTTAGCTATGCTCTCAGGGGATGTGATTGCATTATTCCTAGGATATTATGTATCACAGTTACAATTTCCTTTTGTATGATCTTAAAAGGAAAACGTTAATTGCAAGGATATGGAATTGACAAAAAGGCATAAATAGATCAAACGCACAGAAAAAAACAAAAAAAAACATTGATATTGGAAAGTCACGAGTGTCCACTTTTATTTGATCAAATGTACATCATTAAGAATAATTAAACGGACTGATGTAAAATCAAAGATATTCCTCAGTGTCTTTGTGTATAGTTAGCAGTTATGCCCTAGAACTGTTACTGTCTGCATCATTCTTTCTATTACTGAAGTCTTGGACTCCATTTAGTCTATGTGTAAATTAACATGAATAACTT
The DNA here is from genome assembly GCF_051911475.1 of Siphateles boraxobius. Taxonomy (NCBI): domain Eukaryota; kingdom Metazoa; phylum Chordata; class Actinopteri; order Cypriniformes; family Leuciscidae; genus Siphateles; species Siphateles boraxobius. The sequence continues at coordinate 6,116,431 of NW_027508931.1, read as the reverse complement.
ATGAATGACAGGGTTGCCTGTACCTAACTGAGTCTAGAGTTTTATAATGTCAAATGATGATGGTTTCCTTTGTTTCAGAATTAGTGGGAGAACTGAAAACAACACGTGAATTCAATGTGGATGGACGAGATGTCACTGAGCAAACAGCATTTGTACTGCATGATGGTATTCATTTCAACCATTGTTCCGTTGTTTTAATTCTCTCTTTATCAGGGTGTAATCACATTAAACTGACAACATAGAAAATGTAACATATAAACATATTTTTAAAGTGATTGGAGTCGTTTAGTTAAAAATTAAAATTCTGTCATTGTTTACTCATGTTGTTCCTGACCTTTATGACATACTATCTTCAGTGGAAAAGAGTTGGTTAGTTTTTGAAGAATATCTTGGCCACTCTCTTCTAAATAAATACTGGGGCTATAAAACTTCAAAATGATAAATGAACACGTATCATCATGTGTATAAAAACACAAATGTATCATAACAGTTGTATGTCTCATGTGCCACATTCCCCATCTTAATACAATAGTTTATGTGATGAACATGCTGAAATCTAAGCCATTATTATCATTATTCACTGATAACCATGTCATCCAGTGAGCTGTTAGCCACAGTGACCAGATGAATTTGAGAACTGGATCAAATTATTGATTGAAAAGATCTCTCAACAGAAGAATTAATTCATGAATCAGACATCACACTATCTCTTATGACCTTTAATGAACATGCATAAGCAACTTTTGCCCTGTTCTTCACAAAAAGTCAAGTCAAGTCACCTTTATTTATATAGCGCTCTTTACAATACAGATTGTATCAAAGCAGCTTCACAGTGATAACATGAAAATAATATAACAGAAAAAGCTATCATATGTCTTCAGAATACTTGGAATATTGTGCATATAGCCCTTTTTTGCATTTTCTTAACAGCTCCAATCCTTATTCGTTACATGGAAAAGAGTGAGCTGGAAATTTGCCCATAAACTCAACATTTTGTGTCTGTGAAAGATGGAAAAGTCATATATGGAGCGTCGTGGAGGTGAGATGACAGAATTTTCATTTTTGGGTGAACTACCCCTTTAATCTTTAGGGCCTTTTGAGAAATTCTCCTCTTCACTGCTACCTTTTCCAATCCTCTCATGTGTGGTGAGTCAGTGAGATATGTGTGCAATATCCTGCGAGATGTCTGGTTTCACCACACATCACACCTACAGCCCTTAAAAGCTCCACTCAGCTTTTCCCAAAGTACACCCAACCATGAACCAGATGTCAAACTGTATATGAATTCAATATGAAATCCCCCCTACCATGCATTAGTTCTATATGAATAGTTTACATTGACATGGTGGCAACTGTATAATAATACAGTTTAAATTCTATATATAAGACATTGTCCAATTGTCCAACCTAGTAATTTCAAAGAGCTGCCTAGGAATGAGTGTAGATATTCATAAGATTTGCTTAAAAGCCATTGAGCAATTAAACAGTATGCAACTTTTACATGCACCTGTGAAATTCATTAACACTTGTGAGACCATTTAGCATTTGCATGAAATGGTTTGTATAAAATATTCACATAGTCGATGTTCTATTTCATGTTCTTGTACAGAATTGGCCTCCGGCATTCTGTCACAATGCACTTTGATATAAAGAGATGTGAAACAACTTAGACTATTGGATTTGTCTGCTTTTATGTACAATACTAGCCAACAAAAATGCTGAGACCATAGTGAAAATCTTTGATTCAAAATTTAAATTAAACGTGAAATGAAACATGAAAAGAAGAAATATTTAAGATTCTGTACTATTTCTAGGTCACTAACCAAATATGCGAATTTGTGACACTGATCATGTGGACTCCTTTTTACAGATGGTTAGATGGTTCATTCATTAAAGCTTAAGATGCTCTTTGGGTCATCTCAAGTCATGCTGATGGAGATTTATACAATTCAAGTGCTGCTGTCATTAAAACAAAAAAGACAAACCAAATGCAAAGATATTCTGAAATTAACTTTCCACTCAAATCATTATGCTGATACTGTAATTAGAAAAATTAAAGCGTAGTGGTGTCAGACTTTTGGTTCCTATACTGTATGTTAGTTGTTCAAATAGTCCGCAGGAAGCTCTTAAGCATGTGCCCATTTAATTATTTAATCATGGTTTTCGTTTATTTAATCAGCCAATAGTAATCAATCAACGAGTATCGTACTCCTGCTGTTTGTAAAAAGCTAGCGCCCCAAAACACTTCTTGTTATCAGTTTTTAATTGCATAGATGTTTCTTCTTCGGTGTCTCCAAATCAATTTGTGCAATCAAGCATTCTGGAATGATTTAAATTCCATCTAAACTACACAGAGGCTCCAATGAGTGAACCAATAAATGCAGAAGGGATGTTCTTCTGAGGCCTGTTTTTTTTGTGTATTTGTCTCATAGTTTGCAGTCTGTGTGCTTCCATGCAGGTAGAATTTTTTTTTTTTCATTTTCAACACTTGGACGCTCTCAACCCCATAGCTCCTGGAGCGAAGCTGAAAGAACGCATGCATCCTGCATAGAATAGCATAGAATATATGACAGGAGAAAGGGGAAAGATTAGCTGTAAATGATATTTTCATGGGCAGCCATAATTCAGCCTGCATTTGCAGACATTTGAATAAACACCATAAATTCAGGTGGCAGCGCCTCTTTTCTGGTGGTAATAAAAGGTAAAATGAATTGCGGGGAGGTTTTAATGCATGCCGCGTCTGATAGGGAGTGATAGGCATCTGCCGGGGCACAAGGAGAAGGGAGAACTGGATTGGGGGAGGGGGAGGATGGGGCCAAAACTCCATTTCACTTGTAGATTTCCCTCGTATTTTCATTTCGCAATTGCTCACCATCCTGCCTAACATGGATGGCAATAACAAAGGGATGACAGGTGAGAGTATATACTGCCGTCCACGGCAGGAAGAAAGAGAGGTTCATGTTTGACAGGGGCCACAGACCCAGACAACCTGCTGTACTAAATCTACCCTTAGATTGACTTAGAGTGTGAGAAAGACAGAGATGCATTGACTGTCACTGCTGGGCTTGTTTGTGCATTTGCTTGATATGTTGTAATATCTATGGGGTGTGACATTCAGTATATAGCATACATCTTTTTGTTTGTGTCTATCAATTTCCAAAAGTATATCTTTCATATAAAAAGAAAACCTATATAGTTCACTTATTCATCCAAAACTTACCAAATGGCTGTATATATGTATGTGTGTGTATATATATATATATATATATATATATATATATATATATATATATATATATATATATATATATATATATATCTGTCTTATACTGTATTCATCATTTATTTGATAAAAATACAGAAAAATACTGAAATATTTTGAAATATTACAATTTAAAATAACTGTTTTGCATTCAAATATATTTTAAAATGTAATTTATTTTTGTGATGGCAAAACTGAACCTATTTTTTTGATGAATAAAAAAAGTTCAACCACATTTATTTGAAACAGACATTATAAATGTCTTTACTGTCACTTTTGATCTATATATGTATCTATATAACTTTATTTTTTTTTATCTGAAAATTTGTTTGTTTGTTTGTTTTGTTTTCTTTATCCAAATAGAAAAACGTAGAAAGTACCAAGATATATATTTGCATATATATAAACAGCATTTGTACTGCATGATGGTATTAATTTCAACCATTGTTCCGTTGTTTTAATTCTCTCTTTGTCAGGGTGTAATCACATTAAACTGACAACAAAGAAAATGTAACATATAAACATATTTTTAAAGTCATTGGAGTCGTTTAGTTAAAAATCAAAATTCTGTCATTGTTTACTCATGTTGTTCCTGACCTCATTTCATTTCAAAATTTGTTGTACTGCCAACCACTAATTATAATGGCATTAGTTTGCATTTTACAAAGCAACTGCGTCTGTCATTTTTCCGGTTTGCATCAAGTCACTCATCCGTATGTGCTTTTCATGTTTTCAGGTAAATGATTTGCTCATATAGCAGTCAGAGTTTATAAGTGTGCATTCACTGGCAGCCTGGTGTCTGGCAGCAACGATTTGCTTTGTCAACAAAGAGAAATAGAGGGTGTTGTTAAATCATTGATTTGAAATATTGACTTTCCACCATGGAAGGCAGTTCAGCCAGTAGATTACAATTGTTTTCATAGAAATCTCGATTGGCATGGCTTGAATTTGTTTCAGTTTGCTTGATAGTTTGCTTTGAGTTGAATGTTAAATGTCACCTGAGGTCATTTTGAAATCCTGGTTTATTTATTTATTCATTTCATATTTTTGTGTTTTTTAATAACCATGGTAAAGAGTTGAGGAGAAAAAGAGAAAACGGTGATCAGAATAGTGATACAGATGATTTAGTCTAGGTGTAGCCTATATGTATGGCCTGTTTTGGCCCAGTCTGTAGACTTGATTTGTTCAGTTCATTGAACGTGTGGAGTCAGGGCCGCAGGCACCTCCATTCCACTCTGATTTCATTTTGACTTGCCTGTAAATGAAAAAGCCATTGTCCCATCTGCAGAGGTGAAGAGGCAGGGCACTTGGGTGATTTACAACCACACATCAATACCGCTATGCGTTTTCTTAGCCTGCTTTGTTATTTTACACTATAAAATGATGCACATGTATAGGGTTTGAATTTTACTACTAAAGTGATTCTTACAAAATGCTTCAGCTGATAAATCAGATGTCATGTTTTACTCTCGAGTTTTGAATGGCTGTATTCCATGGAATGATTCACCATTTATGTTGTTGTGAAGGTCACTCAAACACGGTATCAAGATAATGCAAGAGTTTTTGACTCTGAGACAAAGAACTACCTGCCTTAACATCTGTAATGATTTTTGCATTTTTTGCACTCTGTGTCAAATGTGAAGTATAGCCTACTCATCTATCAATCATCCATTGCACTAAAACAAGGACTTTAGTGATGCAGACCATTTGAAACATGCATTTAAAAAGTTCAATTAATATATGAGCTTGGCTAAAATTGTAAATGAACATATTTTGGAAGTATTTCAAAGCTATCACTGATCTTTATTGAACTTTTTTTAAACAAACATGAATGCAAACAAGAAAGGCAAATTCGTATATAAAAATAGTTGCAACTCAAATATGACAATGCACCTGTCAGTTTAATGTTTGCCAGCTTTAATCAAAATGAGATTTCATGAGTATAACCGCATTACATTATATTATAATAGATAGGAGCATCATACACAATTACCAGTGTCAGTATTCTTACATTGCTTACGATCTGGACCATGCTTGTAGGCTTACTATTTTTGCAGCATGTGTTATGCAGTCACATTTGGCTATGTTGGGAAAAGTATAATACTACATTGGTATATTTCTACTGCATATATAATAAGACCTACTATATTTGCATAAACAGAGCATATTGTGCTGTGAGTTATATGCTGCCATATCCCACAATGCTTTTGATTTTACCTTATACTTCCCATTTGTCCAATGTGGCAAATGGGCAAATTTCTTTCTTTCTTTCTTTCTTTCTTTCATTCTTTCATTCTTTCATTCTTTCATTCTTTCTTTCTTTCTTTCTTTCTTTCTTTCTTTCTTTCTTTCTTTCTTTCTTTCTTTCTTTCTTTCTTTCTTTCTTTCTTTATGTTTGGTTTAGGTTATTTTCTTTTAGGAATTATAGTAGGCTATGCAGTAAACAATATGCTAATACTCCATATTCCACTTGTACCAGTAACACCAACAACATGCACATACTTTCCAAACAAAATAATTTATAGTTTCCCACTCACAGTATTATTAATAATTGGATGAGATGAGTATTCAAATACCTTGTTCTGTCATCGCTTACATGTTAAATACACTGACTGGACAATTGATTCTTCCATGATGACTTACCCTGGTTCTCAGTGTTGTCGTCTGCTGTGTGTCTATTAAGATGCAGGCAAAAAGACAGATCCTGTTTACCAGAAAGTGGAATATTCACAGCAGAGAAATATCCAGTCAACCCATGGGCTAGGTGCTGAGCAATATAACTCTCAAATTAGCGCTGGAATTTTGGTCATAAACCTTTGAGCCTCTGATTTGCTGATTAGACTGCAGATGCCAGAGATCAGTGTAGGCTGTAGAATCCCTTAAATCTAAGAAGACTAGACAGGCAAAGCATTGTGGGTGTGAATGGTCAGCACTTACAGCAGAGACTGTGGAATAATGATGACTTGAGCTGGCTGTCCCTCTGTTGACTATTCTGTTGACTATTTTTGCCTTTAAAAGTCTCCAGATGGACATTTTTTTGAATGTGAAGTAATTCCAGCAATTATAGATGCAAGCTTGTGATTTTATTTTTATTTGAATTGGAATTATTTTGGTGTTATTCTCCGATCACCCAGGAGAAAATTCACAGCCCAAATTACCTGTTTTTAATGATCTCTATGATTGTGCAGTAATTTAATTCCTATTTGGATCGTCATTTCCATGCTGACAAGGAGGAACTGCCCCAAAAGTCATTGCAAAAATCTATTTGACCACTGCTAAGTGACGCAGGGATGCTATTTGACAATTTGCAGATAACTAGCACAACAATTTGGCATAAAGATGCTTATTTCAGAGAAAATTAACTAAAGTAATGTACAAACGTTTTCAGTGATATGCATATTGACAACAGCAATGTAAGCAAGGCAGTTTTTTTGTATTACTGGTATTTTTGGGAGAGAATACTGCTGTAGACACAATTGCCTCTGAACTTTTGTACAACTCTTAGAAGTGTAATAACCGTATTTAGCTGCAGTGTGCACGTGTTCTTCCCTATATGAACAAAATTACATCACAACTCCCTCGTTCTTTTGTGCCATCTGAATAAATGAGGATCCATGCAGATATACTTTTACAGATGAAACAATTAGTCCGAATAGTGCTTCTGAGTGTGAGCCAGAAGTACAGAGAATAATTCATCCCTAATTAGCATGTTCTCTTGCCTTTAATTTTTTATTTTTTTTTATAAAGTTGAGTTAATTCCCTGAATTTGTTCTGAATTTATTTTGGTCTCTTATGCTCATTAGCTCTAACAGGGATAAACTGATTAAAGCAGATTCAGAGCAGGATAATTCTCTGCTGGAGGATTCTTTCACAGAGTTGAAATTGTTCATTGAGCCACTTATTCTCTCTAAATCGGCATTTGCATGCAGTCTCAGAGCCGAATCAGTTGAATGATGCTATAAAGTCATTCAGTGAAAGACTGTACTGACTCAGAAATGGATTAGTCACAGTTTGACTGACTAATAGGCCAAAATGGTTGGTATGATCTACCCAGCGAATCGTGATGTAGAGACTGTTGTGCGAGATTTTAGATCCCATTCACTACCAAATTGTTTTACTATTTCAAATTCTTAAATGGTAATGGTTTGTAATACTGTTCCATCATTAATAATAACTACTCAGGAATGAATGAGTAACACAATATTAACATTCTAATAACTACTATTATCTAACAAGAAACTCTGATTAATGAATTAGTAAGTATAGCATATGATATTTGTATTGTTGTAATTGAATTTTTGCCATGAAAATAGCTTTGAATGCTGACATGGCATTAAATAAAATCATCTGAATCTAGTAAGTATTAGCACTAATAGCAGATCATGGAAACCCAGACAGGAACAGACTGTCGGCCCAGATCCAGCCCACATCAGACACACATGGATTCCACGCATACCAGATGTGGGCCGGATCTGGGCCGACACTATTTTGCTGTCTGGGAACCGTCTTTTAATGATTTAAGCCATTGCAAGCATTTGAGGTTTTTGGAAGGTTTTGGTTTTGTAAATGTTTCATTCACATTAATTATGAGCCTATAGTAGTTCTTAGTTGTTCTCCGGGAAGTATGAAAAAAAATGAGTTACTGATTCGCTAATAGTGAACTACCTCATTCAACTGAGTGCTATTACTTACTAATTAATCAGAATTTTTTGTTAGTTATAAGTTATAAGAATATTAATACATTAATGCAAAAGGCATCACATTTATTCAGTGACATGTAGAGGTGGTTTGTTTTGAGCTTTCAGTGATGGGAACTCATCAGTAAATATAGACAATGAGTCTCTTGAGTGGCGGCTCAATCGGGCGAGTGTTGAAACAGGTGATTTGAAGAGATGATCAACATAAAATAATTATACATGAGGTTATCTGTCATTTATGACCATGATTGTGTTACGTTGCATGATTACTCATGGGTATGAAGCATCAGAAATGAAGAATAATAATACCGCTAAGATAAATAATAGAGTGTAGGTTTACATGTTGGAGATCACTGTGTCCTTCTGGGATTGCAGATAAATGAAATTACATTATTAAGAAACAAGCGACCATTGAGACAACAGTGGCTCTTCACAGTTCTGTTTTGTCCTTCACAATCTGCAACAATTGAACATTTCTGAAAATTTTTGAGAAAACACTTATTTTTAGAAAACATCAGCATCAGACAATGAACTGTTGGGTTTAATTTGGTACTCCATGTTTTGGTATAATTTCACCGCTCTTGAGCGATTCAGCCCGATTTAAACCTCTCAACCTTGGTACAGTATATGCGAGTGGAATGGACTGGGACTCTGGCCTAATACAAACCACTGTCTTCTGTATTATCAACTTCTTAAATATTGATTTTCATTGTATTTCTGTAAAAAAAGCTATTTTTACATTACATTACTTTTTACGTGAAGTGGGTATATGTAATGCAATATGATCATAGATACCTAAATCTTCCATTAATAATAAACTAGGTATTGGAGATGCATTTGATTGCATTTATTTTTGATTTTACTGAATTTAATAATTTGGCCTGACTGTAATGGACTGTACTGAACTTCCGTAAGTTACCATGTTTGACTTCTAGCAGGTGAGGACACATGTTCCATTCATTCAGTTCAACCAATCAGATTTGAAGGACAAGTTAATAGTTTATGTTAAGTTTAGGCTTACAACAAGGGTTAGGTGCTTCTACATTGAGGTGCTTCTGATTTTAAGTTATGGTTAGGGTTATGTAGTATAGAGATACGGTTAGGGTTAGGACTATGTTTTCGTATAGGAATGTTCCAGGATCAACAAAATATGTTGATCCAGTAACATGTCTTGGTAAAATCACAGCAACAGAAGGAACTCGTATACAGATACAGTAACAACAATATTTGGTCGGGACGGCTGCAGGCGAGAAAGAAAGTGCCTAGGGAGCTGCTCTGAAAAAGTTGCTTTTGGACATAAATTGTTTAAATTGCATGAATGCACAGTAAATAAATGAAATGCCTTTTTAAGTGTTGTGCAGTGCATCCAATGCTGCTCTAGAGAGTGTTGTCTGACAGCAGCATAAGGACCTGTCACTGCAGCTTAAATGGTTCGGCTTGATGGTGTTTTCTTTTATTTCTTTAAATTCTTATTTACTTTGTGGTTACAAACACTCACACACATTCGGATACAGTGTGTTGTCTTTTATTCCCCATTTAACCTGTTGCATTACCTGAAAAATGGCTTTTAATGCCTGGAGTCGGCAAGGTAAAAGAATAAACACAGCTAGTGCAACTTTAATAAAAGTAATTTCAATTCCAGCAAAAATTGGGTCTCATTTACTGAGCATGCATGCGCACAAATTTGTATGTGAAATCTGTGCTAAGGTATGGAAATACATATGTTGACAGGCAGGTAGGAATGGCAGGTAGGAAAAATGTTCGCAATGATTGGACGAACATTTTTTGGCTGGTCCTGAGATTTCCACAGAAGATATATTAAACTTTTTAACATTTAGACCACTTCTATTATTGATTGCTATCAGGATGTGAAGAGAGTGTATGTCAGTATAACAAAAAGTGTTGCCTACACTGTAAAAAATTTAATCTTTAAAAAACGGTCAACGACTGTCAGCTACGGCTGCCAAACAAAAACTGTAAAAATAAAGTAAAATATCCTAATTTAAATAAAGTGCAAAAGACTTTTACAGATATCTTCTTTAAACATTTTATCAGAAACAGTTATTTCACATATATTTCCTTAATTTTTACTAACAAACACATTCACTGTAAAAAGTGAATCTATTGTAGTTAACTACATGGTTTATTGTGACTATACATGCATCAGCAACTACACAGTTACTGTCTTTTAAATAAAGCGACATGCAGCATAACATCAGTGTTTCTCTGCTCGTCCTGGACTGAAGCACAGGCTCTACTCTCCAGCACAATGGTGACCCACAAACAGACAATACAAGAAACACTTTAAATCCTAACAGAACACCTAAACACTACTAGATCTCTCACAATCTCAGCATCTTCACTTATTACAATCCAGACTTTATTTATTTCATACGGACGTTGTTATTGAGAATTAACCGAGGTTTAGAAGTTGTTTTATTGAAAATAATAAAGTTTTGTGTCACCATTTTGCTGATCATTGTTTGCTTTAGTTGGGCTCTTGACCCTTCAGTTTTTAACATTAGTTTTTCTTTTGTTGCTTTAACTGTGTCTCTGATAATTATTTGTCATAGAAGGAATCTCAGATTAGATGATCTTGGTCCCTTTTTAGTGATGATAGTCACCATGTAGTGGCCTGATTTATTGATACCACCTCAATTGTAATATCTAATTAGGTCGTAAAATATTAGTTGTTAATTTTGCTTGCCAATACTACTGCAGAAATCCTGCAGTGCTGTGATACTCTGAAATATTTTATGAAGTCATAATACAGAAAATCGTTTGACAGGATCATATAGACTCACACAGACAATCAGCGTATGAATCGCAACTATGGTGACAATGAAAATAATTCAGATCAACTCTGAACTCATCACAAAACAAGCTACTTGGTACGCTGCGGTTGAAACAAGGAGGAAGCAGGATCCAAATGCAGCACGCTTTATTCCATAAACTCAAGGCTAGACAAAGACTCAGACTAGGTAACAGGACTTAGGAACGGAACGGAACGACCAACATCAACATTACAACATCAGCTTCAAACAAAAACCAAGAACTCACAATGACTAAACTAAAACACAGAGCTTAAATACAAGGGCAAACAAGCTAAACAAGATAACAAGGGGGCGTGGTTAATCTGAAACATCTGGGGAGACTAATTGACATAACAGGGAACTGCTAACATGAAAAGACAGGGGAACACAGACTGACATCACAACATTACTAAAGTCACAAAAAGCTTTGTTGACTGTCACCATTGTAGAGATTCATATGTTGATTCTTGATGTCTCTATACTAAATTCTCTTTATTTTTATTATGTAACCTTAGCTTATATATTCAGAGATTTGACTCAAAGTCATAGGCCTATCAGTGAATCAGGTCACCATATGATGACTGTAACATCACCATTAAGTGACCAACATCATCTGATGAGATTTTCTTCTGCATTTATTGCTGTAACGTATTAAAACCACAGTTAAAGCAGCTAGGGAATATCTAATGTTAAAAATTCAAGGGTCATCATGAGCCGAACTAAAGCAAACATTGTGTTTGGTGACATACAATTTCTGCTAAAGTTTTTTTGTACTTTATTTAAATTAGAATATTTTACTTAAAAAAGAAAAAAGAAAAGTAAAATGACTGGCAGCTACGGCTGCCAAACAAAAACTTTAATGTTACAGTTACAACCTTTTTACAATGAAGGTATATGATCATGATAATTCAGGAAATACCTGTAAAATAACAGTGTTTTGCAGTTTTTTTTTTATTTTGGGTATTATACTTTATATTTTACAGGTTGTTTTTGGGCTGCCAGTCATTCGACCGTTTTATCGTTTAACTGCTTTCTTACTCTTTAATTACAAATTATATTTGCAATTTTACATATATTTTTATGTAATTTAAGAAAAAAGAAAAAATACTGTATGAAAAATACAGTAAATTTTCTGTAAAAAAAGTGAATTACTGCAATTTGTCATTAATGTCACAATACCTTAAATAACAGCTGAATTTTAAATTTGCATATATTATTTGTAATTTTACAGGGTTTTGAGTACAATTTAAAATGAAAGAAAATTAATATAAAAAATCAGTTTTTTCCTTTTTGTTTTTTTTACAGTTTACCCTACCTTTAAGAACAAGTTCATGTTGTACATGTCATGCATGTGTTGTTAATTAGCAGGATATTTTTCATAAGAAGTTCTCCTGTGCATACAAATAGGAAATAATCTATGCAATTATTAGCGAAGGAGACCCATTTACTTTTAGTGGTACTGGTTGAGAAAATGAACTTTGACTTGAATGTGGTCTGTTGCTTTTTCTTTTTCCCTGATGAAATGATCCGGACTGGATCCCCACTGAGAGCCCATTGAAAAGCTCAGAGTGGGAAAAATGTATGTTTCATTTTTGTTTGTTTATGTTTGTTTTCACAACACGTGTCTTTAGTTTGTGCATGTGGAAAGGGGTTTATTGACAAGTTCATGTGTATAATAAAGCAAAGATGATGTGTTTGCTATGGGCACAGAGGGCAAATCAGTCGAGTAGACATTTAATTGACACAAGGCAGAGTAATTTATTCTGACTAATAAAAATGCTTTATAGTTAACAAACTAATTTATTCTTGGCCATAACAATCGTTTATGGAAATCGGGGCATGTTCTGGAGCTCACTGTCCATGAGGCCACCTGCTCCAACAGATGAATTGGTGCCTGTAAATTTTGTCAGTAAAGAGTTTATATATCTAGGGGAGACATTTCCCTGAATTTATTGGAAAAGTGCTTTGGACACAAAAAAGTGCAATTGCACATGTTGTATGAGTATTTTAGTTTGAAAAACTAAGTTCTGTTATACAAGACAGAGCCTTTCACACTAGATTTTTGGTCACCTCAGTCAGGAGGTTGAAATCCTCAAATGGATTGCAAATGACTGAGCAACTAAAGTAGCATATTTATAAAGACTCTGCTGCGATGTGACTTGACACACTCGTTCTCCATAAAAGCTAAACCTTTTAGCACGACATTTGTTTATTAATATTAATACAAATTATTATTATTGATGAAGTGTTTCTCTTTATAATAACTACGTTTGCGTCAGGATTTTTAGGCCAGAATATAATAGTGTTTGCCGTTTGGTATCTACAGCAAAGATATGGGAAGCGTTTTTTATTTTCTTTTGAAAATTGTTATATGCATGACATTATTAATTCCATTTAGCATTATTTTACCCTGCAGAACAAACTTTAAAACCCATTTTCGGTGTCATGACCCACCAATTGAGAACCACTGGTCTAATGGACCCCTTATTACACATTCATCTAATCCTAGCAAATGTCCATTTAAATGGAAGGGAGCATTATTTCAGCAGTTAAGTGCATTCAAAAGCACAATATTAATATGTAGAGCCAGTCATCCTTTTTTTTATCTGCATATTTTTCTTTTTAATGATATTAACCCATCAAACACAGAACGTTGGCACAACGTACCCAACCTTCTAACATCGTTTTAACAACATGGCCAAAAGGTTGCTATAACTACGTTGTGTGGTGAAGGTTGTTATAGCGTTGTCACATTGTTGACATTGAACCACCGCAGGGCCATTGCTTAAGGTTGTGCCTAGTGTGTCTGTACAACCACTGGATGACATATGTACTTGTCACTGCCCTGAAGCGCGAAAATCAGCCTTTTAAATTTCAACCACCTGTTGGGCTCATTATGTTGTTTCATTCTTCATACGAGAGAATTGCGTTTAATTTACCTCAGATAAATAAGATACGTAATTAATTATTCAAACACAACCTACAACTTCCTTGTCTAATGTAACACTTATTTAGTCTGTCTAACTGAAGGTACAGAATAACCTGTGGGCCTAAGGGATAATGTACATTTTTACTCTTCAAAGTGTACACTTGCTGGTGTTGATTATAATTAATTTACTGTTAGGCCCAAAAATAATAATAAGGATAAACAATATTTAAAATGTATATAATTAGGCTATCTAACATCTGACTAATTAAAAAATAACCACAAAAATAACATGCCAAATGGGGGATATCTACAGTATAGCATAAAAAATTGTCAGAACGTCATCTCTCATTTGCTGAATGTCGCGCAGCAATGTTGCTACAGCCCTCTCGCGTCTTACAATTCTACGTTGTTACAATGTTGCGAGCATGTAGACAGCGACGTTGCAATAGAAGAAATGAAACGTGCCACAATGTAAATGTTTGCTGGGAAAGTATTGAAAATCGGCAAGGATTGCTTTTTTAAAAAAAAATTAGCAAAATGTTTTAAACATAAAACCAAAGTGTGTAATCACGTAAAGGTAGCGTAATTTCAGAAAGTCTAGCAATGGCAACTTAGCTTTTAAAGCATAAAATCCCACCTTCCCTTTGGAGCGTCTCCAAAGCCACGCCTCCTCCAAAACACATGACTGCGCATAACGGGGTCTGCAAAGCATCACGAGATGAGAGACTGCGCTAAATTAACTCTCAAAGCTCATAACATTACAATAATAATGAACATAAACAACTTGCAGAGCACTGCATATTCATTTCGCCATTGATAGTGTTGACATAGAAACGCATAAATCCAAGTCTGAGGACGTGCATCACTCGGTATTTGTCTGTGTACAACTCTGCATAGCCTTATGGAACGTGCTGATGAAGTATGATGTCTGCTCGAGCAGGGTGTGCAGAGGTATAGATACAGGCCGTTAGATCATCGGACTGAATGCAATGATTGGAAAAATTTTTTTTGGTTCTGAGACTTCAACAGAAGATACAGTATATGTACATGTTTTAATATTTACACCACTTCTTTTATTGATTGCTATATGAGGATGTGAAGAAAGTTTCAACCAGTATATCAAAAAGTGTTTATAAAACAAATTACCGACCCTACCTTTAATCATGTTGTTTCAAATCCTATGATTTTCTCTCTTCTGTAGACAATAAAACTTAGGCACGATGTTCATGTTGCATCTTTCCCAATCCCAACCATAAAAGTTAATGGTGTCTAGGGGCGGTCAATGTTAACGATACAAAATATGCTAATATTAGAGATATACATGATAATTTTCCTGATTTAAATTACCTTTTTTTCATCATAACAAAGGTCACTTAGAGTTAATCTTTAAAAAAAAAACGAATAGTTTAATAAAACTGGTACTTGACATTAGCAAATCTCAAACATCTATTTTTTAATGTTGTACATTATAATGTTTTAATGCCTAAATTCACTGGTAGCTTCATTTTTATTTATTTAGAAAAAAATCATAACCTCATACAAAGTTATGATATGGCTTCAGACGATGTGTATATAGCGCTTGAGATCTATTGACAGCCTCTGTACATATTTTCATTGTTTTCAAAGTGGGTGCAAAGAGCAGTGTGAACATTCTGCTGAACTTCTCTTTTGTGTTCTACAGAAGAAAGGCAGTCAAACAGGTTTGGAACAGCAGGAAGGAGAGTAAATGGTGAATGTTTATTTTGGGGCGAACTATCCCTTTAAACACTTTCATACTGTTTCTTGCAATCACACCTTTCTTTTCTCCCCTTGACAATCTCTTAATTTTGTTATGATGATTCTTAAATAGAGGACTTTAAGAGAGAAACGTGTGTTGTTTGGGAGAAAATGGAGAGACATAATAAAGCATCAAATAGAGGGACCATTAATCTGCTCCAGCAGTGCTGGCATATGGGAGCTTCACCTGGCCCCGCTCCGATTTTGGCAGTGCATCACCTGCTCTCTCCCAAGGACAAAAGCTTCTCGCCTGGACAGGGAGAGAGAGAGAACTTCTCCACTGGACACCATCCTGTACCTGCTGAGAAGGAGGCTTTTGCCTCACCTAGTGTCCATTATTTGTAACTACATCCTCAGGAGGACCATACATCCAGATCAAGAGGACAGTGTGCAAATGAGCGTGCGGATTTGGTCCAGCTGGCCTATGCTAGTTTTGTTGGGCAGTGAGAGGTAAAAGGTCCATGTATTGTACTGGAATCATGACCATGGCTGGCATTTAAAAAATAAAAAAATTGCATTGCATTGTCACAGTGTGCCCTTGTTTTCGTAACGGCAAATTTATTTAATCGGTCTGAATAATTAGGCAACATGCAGATAGCCGTTTTCATTTACTTGTTTGGTTAGGGTTCAGCTCTCTGGAGACTGGTGGTGTTTCTTCACCTGGACATTGATTTCACTAGTGCTTCACACAGTGAGGAGAAAGGATGGAAAACCATTATGACAGTAAATCAAATTGATTTACCTGTTGGTTTCAATTAATATTAAGGAAGAGATCATAGACTTGTTTTGTTAGAGAATATGAATCAATGTTGTACCTAAAGCAGACCTTTGGTTTTTGTTTAGCAGATGCTCGCTTATGCAATCGGCCCTGGTGAATAGAAAATAAAAGATGCATCTGTGGTAAGAATACATTCATTACTCTGTACACAAAGACCTAATAAAGAAATAACCTTTAAAACATGTCTGGTCAGTAAACCTAACAGCTTGATAAAATGCAGTTGTATCATGCTGGTTTCTTTGAGGTGAGTACAAACCTGACCTATTTTTTCCCATCACTTTACAGACTTGTAAACACTTCCTTTATTCCTTTTTTCCTTTTATTAGTCTTGTTGATTTTGCTTTTTTATTATATGGCATTATGCATCTGTGCCTCTTTGCCATTTTGTTGCAACATGCCCTCCGTGCTAACACTTGTGCTCTCTTCTCTTTTTAGAAAGGGAGGAGTGGATTGCTTTGAATAAAGAATATTTTCCAGCGCTCTTACTCCCATATCAGGAGACATTTCCATCCCTCCCTTTTCAAGACAAGATAACAAGACGTCAAGATAACAGGATGTCAAGATAAGTCCAAAAAGTGAAAAAGCTCCATTTGTCCCATCCCACCCCCCCACATCAATCAGTCATGTTAACATTTACAAATGATTTATAAAGCCATTTGCAAAAGTTAACTTAATATAAACATTGTGTATGTGTGTATTTACAAGTTTTTTATAATTTACCACAGTTTCGGATGTCAAAATCAGTGCAAGATAGTGAAAGTCTCATGAGTTCAAACTCATTTGTATACAGTATATTTGTTGATTTGGTAGTTGCTAAAAGGGAAGAACAAGGAAAAGTCTTTGTTTTTTCATTTTGAAATTTTATAGAGAAGTAGCATCTCATGTGTGTGAATATTGAACCAGGAGAGTTATTCCTTGAGTTTTCACTCCCGAAGAGGAGATATGTTATCTTAAAACGTTTTGCTCTTGTCTTGACATTTTAATCGTTCTCATATGTTTTTTTGTTTTTGTTGCAGTTCTTCATTTTTCACTTAATATTGTAGGTAGCTCCCTCTTCATCGCCTCCTTGACAATCCAAGATACTGGAACGTTTTTCTTCCTCTCCCCGCACACCTTTTTTATCGTATGCGTTTTAGACAAATCCAAAGCAGCCGTAATGCTATTTCCAGCCCGGATCCTTCGATAAAGAGAAATAGCGCAACAATTCTGCAACATTGTCTTGAGAAAGCAATTCCTCAGGACGTCACAACAATTTCTAGCCTCATTTTTCAGAGAGAGAAGGAATAGAGGGAAGGTGCGGAGCGAGAGATGATGGCTTCTGAGGTGATGGTACACATCATAACCCCTCCCCTTTATCTACTCCCAAAAATATATATTCACAAATCTATCCATTTGAATGTGGCTGCAGATAGTTGTGAGTAGAATATGAATGGATTACAGAGTCTTTCATTATATTTTAGTCTCGATTCATCCTCTTCCTTCGAAAAATGAAAATGTTTCCATTCTTCTGCACTCAGTCAAAGTTTTAACAGGAACAGATTTGATGAGACTGTAACCTTTCAGCCTAATGGAAAACATTTGGTTTTTTCTAATTTATCATTTTCTCTCGATCTCTTTATTTTGTCTGCTGTGTTTTTAACATGCATTTAAAGCTTAAATAGTTAACTAAGATGTCTTGATATTGTCGGAGATGATATAGTGATCCATGATCTGCTGCAGTTCAGTGTTTGTCTGAGAGTATCTGGCCTCATAGTCTTTCATAACAGGAAGTGTCACTTGACGTGCATCTAAGACATGATGAAATAACAGTGACAAAGGAGTGCTCAAAGAAGCACAGCTGTATTCCCATGCCAAATATAGATGTGTCTTTTCTTTTTGAACGTTTTGGCATGAATCCCCCATGGGGTCAAAGGATATTTGTTTGTGCTCACTGTGGGATTCATTGGACATTATGACCGATCTTTGGACATTTTTTAGTTGTACTGGCTTTTTAGTTGTAATAACCCATGTCATGCTTCATGGTACATAGGGGAAATAACAAATGATGAGACAAGAGTTTAGTAAACTAATTTCCAGAAACAAACTTAAAATGTTAAAGATTCATGTATATCTTTCAAGAAAGAAGCATTTGAATCCGAGCTCCTTGCTATGTTATTTGTGATTGATCACTGTCTGAGAAAGACAATTTCATGTCTTCACGAATTTCCAGTTGCCATTTACACACACGCCATTTACACACACACACACACACACACACACACACACACACACACACACACACACACACACACACACACACACACACACACACACACACACACACACACACACACACACACACACACACACACACACACACACACACACAGGTACATCAAAGACATTCAAGATACAAAAGTCTATCAAATTGCAAAATACATTACACAAACATCATTGTTTCATGACCCAGTCCCGTTTTTTTTTTCACACACTATAGGAATGTAAATACAGTATTTTAAATGGCCCCTTACATCCTTGATAAAGTACTAGTTGTCTTATGGATGTGACACATGACTTTGATAGGCTATTATTTTTCTGTCATTTGTACCCTAGTTGACCATATGAGGTAAATATCATTGATTATTTTAGCTATTTATTATGTTCAGACTAACTTCTCAGACTTACCATGTGACATTTTGGAATTTTAGAGACACTGTGAATCAGATATTCAGTTCAGATTATCTGTGGTCATTTTTGGACAGTGTGTCAGAGTTTACTTACTGAGATTTTAATATAGGCAGCATTCTGTCTTTTCTGAACTCCATTCGTAATAAAAGAAAAGAAAAAAGAACACCTCGGCATGACAAGTGACTAAAAAACACTGTTTCTGTCGGATATGGACCATAGTCTAAAGAATATTTTCACCATGGAAAAAAAATATTTTACTAACAAGTTTCAGGTAGAACTTAAGGTCAGAGAAAGTTTTGCTGAGTATGACAAAATCCAAAAGGGAATGGGAGGTTACAGTAGCTGCTGCATGTGTCGCTGTCATTCAAGTTAGTCAGTGTGCTGTGGTATTGTAAGGATAAATCCAGACACACAGATGCCATAACCCTCATGGTTGTAACAAATCAAAACTACTCAGATGCGGTTGTAAAAGTTTAGTGGATTTGTTGTAAAGAAAATTACCTTGTATGTCCAGCACAATTTCAAATCATCCTCAAAATTTGAAGTTTTTAAAAAGTTACATTAGGCATCAAGACAATTGCTGATCCAGCACAGTAATTTGAATTTGCCTTGCTGTCAATCACTTTATATCACTTTTTCATAAGTTCCTCAGAGAACTTATGCTTGTAGGTTCTGGAACTGATTTGATTGTCCCTAACTATGGGAGATTGTTTCCTTATAGCTTTTTAAAATATTTTTTGTTATTATTTTTTTTAAAGCACTGACTATGCTGACTATGGTTATAATTAATTGGACTTTATTATTTGCATTGGATTCTTACCTCCTTCTGTTCACAACCCAATCAGAACAGTCCTGTGACCCATTTTAATGTCACCAGCTGAGAGTCATTGCACATATAAAGTTAAGATTGATGACCAATCAATCATAAGTGTTTTTTTCCTTATTTAAATATTATTATTATTAATACACACACACACACACACACACACACACACACACACACACACACACACACACACACACACACACACACACACACACACACACACACACACACACACATTATATATACAGTATATTACACCTTAAAAGCACAGCAAGCCCTATGGAACTATGGATGTCTGATAATTCTATAGCCTAATACTATTTCCATCAAATGAGTGAATCTAGGCTACAATATATCAACCTATTAAAATACTATCCATTATCTTTCAAATCAGTGAACAATCAAAGGAATGCAATGCTAAGGTGCTGAGACTATTATTACTTTAACATTAATGCTAGAATGTCAGGTTCATGTAAGCGTCCAAGAAGAAACCCCCCCTATAAATCTATTGGTGGTGGACTCCAATGCTCTGCTCACGAGGCTGCAGTTCTATTTGGGAAGTTGGCAGCTCGAGGCAGAGGGGCTTTACTCTCGCGACTCTGGAATTATGAACAGCGCTGGTCCGACCAGCATCTTGTTTTGAACATTATTCCCACTGATCTGAGACCATGGAGTTCGGAACCCGTATTTTCATCGCATTCCTCGTTTGCCAGGTAGGCGCGAGAGATTTCATTCCGTTATGTTCAGGAATATTTCTTGAGCTGCTACTCAGTTTTTTTTTGTTGGATTAATTTAGCGTAGTTAAAATTGTGAAATTATTTTGTGAGCGCATTGCACGTATTTACAACTCAGTTCCACTGAGATAGCTGAATGCCACGACAAAAAGAATAGAGATCAGTGTAATGAAACATTTTATTCTTTATTTCTAATAATGTATCACTGTAGCGATGTCTCTAGTGCATAACGTTGACGTCAGACGTTTAGACAAGTCTGTTCGTGTGAATAAGTCTAATGCACTGGGATCAGATGGTTGCAAATCACGAGCAAACTCAGTCTCAGATCGCATCTATATTCCGCTCAGCTCTGAAGTTGAGCGCTCCTTTGGCTCCCTTCACCAGGAGACATTCACGACGGGCTGTCTCACGGAGCCCTTCTTCATTCACAAAAGACAGCAAAGTCAGTAAATGAGCGAACAAATAAACGATTCAAGACTCACACAGTCATTATCTAGTTATTTGATATCAGTAAAACTAACAAACCATTAACGAACAAATGAACTATCAACATTAAGATTCCGTTTACTTAAGAGAGAATGCAATCCAAATGCGCAAGATCGAATAATGACAATCAAACAAGTATAAAAAGCGATTAACCATCAAAGTGCCACTTTATTAAATTCAAACGAGACTAATAGGTACATACAATAAGTGATTGATTGCGTCCCTCTTTAATCGAAGAGTTGAAATGAAATAATCGAAATAGATAAACGAAATAGAGCGACTAATAAAATAACCCCTTGTTCACTTCAAACAGCTGGATTCAAATAATGGAGCGTTTACAGAATCGATTCAGTTCAGTTTAAGGTGTTTGCTGTGTTTTGAAACATTGAAGCTGGTTTCTAGTTTGTCTAAGATGGTCATTTGCTTGATCAAGCTGGTTGACCATCTTGGATCTGCAACAAAACTACTGCTACAAGTGGTCAAGCTGTCTATTGGGACATTTGTAGCTTAACCAGCAGCTAATGACCTGATAACACCAACTAACCAGCTTAGATCAGCTAGAAACCGGCTACCATCTTTACCAACTCTCTCCTTTTGGTTCCAGTAAGTATTTTTTTTTTTTTAACGTTTTTCTTCCCTAAATCAAAGCGATTTAGAACCGCTGTTACAATCGGTCACCCGAGGCTGTTAATACCAATAGACAGTCAATATTGTCTGTCTTGTTCTTTAAATGTGCATTACAGTAGTCAGTGGCATAGCCAGTTGGGGGTGAAGGAGACATTGATATGGCCTCTTGCATTTAGAATGCTGATGGCTCATTTGTAAGCTACTGCTCAACAGTTAATTCCTTGTACGGGATAATGAACAACAGGTGTCCTGGTTGTTGGTGTTTTTCCCTCTCACAGATGAAATGCCTTTATTTTCACAGAAAATTATTATAATGCTCAAACTCTGTCAACTCATAGTCCTTAAATGTGACTGCTGTGGCCCTAGATAACATTTGATGGACGTGTTCTGTGTTAGATAAAAGTTATTATGTATTACTTATTAGTACGTAAGGTAATTTATAACTTTGCGTGCCCTCAGCATGCGAGAAGGCGTTGTACATTAATTGTTCACTATTTAATTTAAATGCATCTTTTACTGTTTATCGCACGGAAAACTCCTGGCGTTGTGCGCAGCTTAAAAAGACACTTTATTCTGGAGAACTTCAATAAATCTATCATTGTTCACTTATTATTAATACTTATTAGGCATTAGTCACTTTTCAGCTCTTCTTAGATGCTTCACTGGTTTATTACTTTTATAGCTGTGAATCATCTCAATGCTCTGAATACTCAGGGAGTCTGTAGAGATTATATCACGTTCTTTTTAACTATTCATTGTAAGCAAGATGTTGTCTATGTGTTTACCTCCCCTATGTGATAAACCACCACCTAAATAGATTATAGCTTCATACAATGCTCTCTACATGGTCGTCTTGCCCTCACCGTCTACCTGGCCGGCGGTGCAATATCTATTTTTTCCCTCTGGCTCCGTGTGTGATCAAGTGAGAAGGATCTTATTTATAGTCGCGCAGGTAGGGAGCCAAGTTTCACTTGCGTATCGGAGCCTGTGAATTTCCCCCTCTATAAATCCCTGTTTCCAAAATGAAACGTTAAGCAGACGCGAGCCGCTGCAATGATTCAGAATAAGCGTGGGATACTCGTGAGGTGCAGGCATTTATCTTTTGCTCTCTCTCCCCCATTGCTTTTGTGTTTTATTTTATTTACTTTTCTATTTACCCAGTTTCCCCCAGCATGGTGTTAGGAAATGGGAAAAAAGAAAGAGAAATGGAAGGGAAAATATTTTCCCTCACTTGCTGTAAGATCCCTAAGTGGCGAGGATTCTTCGGGAAAGAACATGCTGTCCAATATCTCAGGTAATAGATAAGTCAGTGTGGCCATTTAAAGTTCCGAGAGGATGTTGTTCGCTCCAGGATGCACATATTGGCTTTAAATCTTGTAGAGGCCACACTTAACACTTTTGAATTGCTATCTGCATCCCTTTTCCCCTTGTGACGACCTTGTGCTGTGACATGGATGGTGCACGTTTGATGACTTCGCTGACACTTATGTGATACTCCGGTGATTCATCACTCTTAATGAGAGAAAGAGGCGCTGCTTTAGCCTGGTGTCATTTCTATTTATTGCAAGGGTAACAGGTGCACATTGCTTCAGCCAGGGCATAATGCACAAACAGACACACACAATCACACTTTCCCTTTAGTCGCAAAGCCTCAAGGCAGTCATGCAGAAGGGCTAGCTTCAGCTGTGTCCACTCTGTGTGTCTAGGGTGCTCATCACCAGCTACAGAGTGCAAGTGTGTGTATATAGCATCCGTCCTCAGCAAATGGCGAGGTGAGGTGTAGAAACCCTGTTGCTTGAGATTTTTTGACTCCATACTTGCGATAAATTAGGTAGGAATGGTCCGGAATGCCGTTACAGTACCTTTGATTAAATAAGATAAACCCTGCTCTCTGTTCCAGCGAAAAACTAAATATTTTTGATCTTGATCTATTGGTAAGCAGTAACAATTTGGCTTTTGTCAACTAAAGCTAAAACTAAGTTAATGAAAATATTTAATTAAGCTGAAATAAAATGAAAATATAAGAATAATAAAAATATAAAATTTTAAATGTTGCTTTGATAACTAACTAAAATAATACTTTGTTGAAGTATTAAAATGACTAAAACTGAAATTAAAATAAAGCAAAAAAAAACAAAAAACCTAATAAACAAACCATACAACAAGTCATTAAAACTTAACCAAAATTTTTAATGAAACCTAAATATATAATAATAAAAGCTTTTTCAAAATATGAATGAATACTATGACAGTATTTAAATAATACTTATGGCCGACCAATGAATAGCGATAAACCAATAAATAGCGATAACCAATAAACAAAAATATTAAAATCTTTACAGCTTTGTCTAAATAAATAAAAAAAAACAAAATACTAAAAACTAAAATAAATCATTTTAAATATTATACATTTACTTTGGTGTCAATATGAAAAGAAAAAATGAAAAATGGATATTTGAGAAAAAAAGGATAAATGTGTTTTTCTTTGGCTTGCAGAATGGTGTAGTTGCTGCATTCACTTGCAGGGACTAACTGCCAATACTATCTTGAACCTGGTCCTCGCAATGACCTTAGGTGACCTTGTACTGAAGCACAGAGATAATTTGGGAGGTCTGGTTTCTATTTAACCTTGCAGAGGACTGTACTGTGACTCGTACGCTCATCTTTGAAATGCGCCATTAGGAGGAAGCTTGTGTTACCAGAGTGAGAAATCTTGATTAATTTGCACACTAGCTATTGAGCACAATTCGCTAAATGAAGGTCTGGTAATGATGGAGATAATGAGAGCACCCAGTCATTAGTACTGCAGTGGATCTGAATGGATCGCTCCCTGTGTCGACCCTCCTTTGTACTCGCTACTCATCCTCTACCAAGGTCGCTGCTTTTGCTGCATAGGTTAGGTTTGATTTTTGTCTTAATTGCGTAACTCCTTCATGGCATGTTGTGTGTGCATGTGGGTTATAGCTGATGGTGAATGGGTGATTACAGAACGCTCCTGGTGTTGATGTTGCACTTGTCTACAGTCTCAGAGGTCAAGACCCACTGACCTACAGCATCTCCCTTGGCTCCCAGAGTGGGAGCACAGCGTATGTAGGAGATTTATTGTTAAGGCACACATTTGTGTTTGGCTTCTATGTAGCCAGTGCGTTTTGGAGTAGGCTCTATGTCAAAAGGCTTGGGTAATGTGAAAGAGATATCAAAGCATAAAGATTTGTTCAGAGACGGGTCAATAATTATTTGTTTGTAGAGACTTTTTAGACTATAAATTCACTAACTACTTAGGCTGCAAATGCTTTGAAGATTCATAAATACACAGATAGATACACAATCATTCTGAATAATTTCTTCATCTCTTTCTAAATGTGATTGTGGTTTAGATTGTGTTAACAGACTTTCCTTTTCCTCTTCCTTTCTCTTTTCTCCCTTCCTTTCCTTTCCTTTCTTCTTTGTGTGAGCATATTTTTCGTACTTTAACTCTTTCTTAGGTAGCATATGTCTTCAAATTTACCACCTCTCTGGCCATTTTGTAGTATTTCAAACTGTTTTTGCATCTCCGCAATCAAATATGGCAGTTACATGTCACATGCCAGGTTTGACATCAGTGTCATCTTTCGCTGCCATTTTTCCTTTGATAGCTACGGCGGAGTGTGACTTTTTAGCAACCATCGAATCGATTACAATTTGTTGGAGAAGTAATTTAATACATGTTGTTTGCTTTATTTTATTGTTGATTGTTGCTATTTATTGTATTATGATTTTGGGGCTTAAGCACACCTTTCCCTGTTTACTTGAATTTTATGGCATGAAGTGTCCTGGATAAGTTTCACTTTTTGTGTTTTGTGTCAAAAGAATGAAAGCAATAGATTTGTAACTGCATGAGGGTGAGTAAATGATGAAAGACTTTTTCATTTTTGGCTGAACTATCCCTTTTTGAGATGTAAGCAAAGGTGAAGATAATAGACAGTATGTCCCAGAGCTGCTCGCTCATTTTGACCAAGACCGTATCAGCAATTACAACTCATTATATGAATAACTGATTTGAAGACAGTGACAGTCTGGGGAAAACTAAAGCTCATTTGTGTTCTATTTTGCTCCATTTTTTAGTGCAAGAGTTGCATTAGAATCCGCACATTGTCAGTCCTCTCATTTCACCAGGTTCTATCCATTCCAATT
The DNA here is from genome assembly GCF_051911475.1 of Siphateles boraxobius. NCBI lineage: Eukaryota > Metazoa > Chordata > Actinopteri > Cypriniformes > Leuciscidae > Siphateles > Siphateles boraxobius. The sequence goes on along the minus strand of NW_027508931.1, from coordinate 6,090,663 downwards.
GCCCTTCTTTTCCTCTTTCTCAGTCTATCTTCTCTCTGTTTGCATAGATCATCCCACCATCAGACAGATAATTGTGAGGAGAGCCTCAAAAGCCTGGATCTTTAAATCCACTTTTAAAACAGCGTGTGGCATGCCAGGCCTGCAAAGTGTCCCTGGACCGCCTCTTCCCTTAGAGAGAAGTGGAAATTTTATATAATATTCTTGAATTTGCATATTGATTCATAGGCAATTACTACTGGAAACCTTTCTTTCAGATTATTTAAAACCACCCAGACGGCCTAGTCTGCATAGCCAATCCCAATATAATTACAGTGGCTTGTGCTGTAAACACAGACAGCTCTATTTGTGACACTGGATCTCACTAGTTGGAAGAAGTAATTAATTGAATGGTATCCATGTGGCATTTGTCTAACTCTTTGTGTTTGTTGTGTACGGTGACCTGTGGAGCCGGAGGCAATATGAGGATTTGTATCAGAGACATGCACACGTACAAAGACTTCACAGCGAGAACAGCCGAATGTCACGGTAAACATGATACGTGTTTATCTCTAGATGCTTATGCTGCACAATTTCTTGTGTATTAAAGGGGAACCAGAGAATACTAATGGTAAGAATAATGGGAGTGTAACAGAGGTGTTCTCCAATGTGTGTGCGTGCATTTTTTGAGAGAGATGCATGTTTTTGGGTATGATTGATGACAGGAACAGAGATAAATGGAAGACAGAGATCCGGTTTGTGATAAGCAGACAGGATGTGCCCTGCAGTCCTGACCACCGCTGTTCTGATCTTTCTGTCTTTCATATTTCATGCACACAATCATAAATGTAGATCTCATAGTCGAGTAAAAATCGGAACATTTTTGTTGAAAATATGAAACGTCATGAAATTAAGCCTTAGAAGTCATGGATATTTCCATTGTAAATATTTTTTTCTAGTTATGCTCTGCTCTGAAAATGTGTGACTTGATATGAGCAACTTTTTCCTCTACATTAATAAGTTTTTATTTTTGGTTTGGATATTTTGTTTTCCAGTGTTGCTTTAGCTTTAGCTGGTTGCTGTTGTCCTCGCGTGAACTGTAAAACCCTCTCAGAAAGGTTGTCCTCAAATTCATCAACTTTAAAGCACCACCACTCTGGCCATTTGTTGCATTTTTTTTAAAATGTTTTTGCACCCCATCACCATTTTTCTTATACGACTTGTCAAGTTAAAAAAAAAATCTAACTTTTAAAATCATGAGAGACCCCTTGTTTCTGTTCCATTCGATTGTAATCCATCTAGTTAAACGTTTCTAAAGTAAAACTGCAATTGGGTTCAGGTGAGCCGAAGCCAGTCTAATTATTCCGTTTTTCTAAACCGGTGTGATCAGTCTTGGCTGGTCCCTGGAGCATACGATCACACCGGTGTGATTAGAACGGTCAGTGCATCACGTGATCAACTGCTAGATTCAAACTGCTTTCGCGCGTTTGCTGGCGCTGAGCCAGAGAAGGACCCACTCAGTGCTGTCATATATTACAACTATTGAGTGTTTTCAACCACATCATGTTTATTTTAGGTTTCAGACATTTAAATACACACAAGTACTAGCAAAACAATGATTTTGAGTTTGTAAAATACACACTGATGTCTATGGAAGCGGCAATAATAATCCTTTACATTATAATAAGACGACACGTTTTATTCATATCAGATAAACATTGTAAGTAGCTTTACATTTGACCCTATTCTTCTCCCAGTTCACCGGCCACTTACTTTCATGCATTTCGTGAGAAGTGGAGGAATTGACGTGTAAATCCAACAGATCCGATTCTCTGAACTGTGAAACAAACTAACATGGCGCCGCCCATCGCGCATACAGCTCAACTAACGCGATCGTTATAAAGGTGTTTAAACATCAAAACACTTGGACATATTTGACAATCGGAATATCAGTGTTTCATGCTATAGCTAATACATTTGTGAATATTTTTAATAAAAAAGGGAAAATTACCTAAAAGCAGATCATCATTCATTCAGCGCTGTGTTGTGGTTGCGCTGTGTCACGTGACAAGCAATGACGCGTCACCATGGAAACATTAAAGTGACAAGTTCTAAATAACGGTCGCCTTGAAAAACTCACGCTGGGGGGGTCAGTTACAATATTTTAAACTTACGTGTGAAAAGGTTAAGCACGATTAATCAACTACACATTTAGGCTCTGACTAGTCGTTAGGCCGACTGAGTAGTTGATTTTGACAATACGCCATGTTACACATCCCCATAAACCCTTAAAATTCTATTTAATAAAAGTCATCCCCATCTAAAATGATAGATTGCTTTTCCTCCCCGCATAATCTAATTGGACGGCAATATTGAGTGCTTTGATCTGCTTCATCTTGGCACGTTGCTGTTTTTTAGCATTGATTACAGGAGATCAAATCAGCCAACTAAACCCTACCTTGACTGTAATCCTTTATTTTCCTCTTTTGCATTGATCTCTTCCCTATATGGCTTTCGTATGCCTGCAAGAGAGCCTGAACCTCAGCTGGGCTGTGATTAACACCTTCCCTCCCTTCTTCAGAGCCATGTCTCAGACAGGACTTAGGTAACTGGCAGAGATGTGAAGGGACATCAGGTTCCACAGGACTCTCTCTCCCTCTCTTTTCCTAAGTGTTGCTCACTCTGTTTTCTTTAATTTGCCATGATTCACAGCAGATCGCCACAGCTAAGTGCCACATCTGAGAGAGATGTGGCAAATCAATCTCTGCCTTGCAATCTCCCCTCCCAACCCCCACTCTCAACACCTGCAGTTCTCACACCCGCCTTGTAGATGGCGATATAGTGCCAGCAATTCTGAAGGGACACTGCCTGCTACACAAAAAACAACGACAGGTGATTATGAGCACCTCTGAGTGAGTTTGTTTGCCAAAGATCTAAAGTAGATTAAACAATGTATTTGTTTAGAAGAAGATCAACAAGTGTTCAGCGCTGCTGACTTCTTGGCCTTTGTAAGAGTTAATGTAAGATAGACCTTTGGGTTTATTGTATTTAATGGAGCTGTTGAGTATGAAGAAAGTGCTTTTTTCAACGCTGGCTCTTCTTCTGAGGGCTAAAGTTCAACTGCGTCACTGTAAATGCAATCAATTCCTCATTCTTCAGTTCTTTTTTCTTCATGGTAGAACAGTATTGTGTGTGTGCGAGTACAGCAACTTACTAGAGCAAATTTATTTGCCTCTTTAACGGTATTCATTCAGCATGGCAAGTCAAGTGTACTGTATTTAGACCCACATTTAGAAATTATTATTCTTAACACCCCTTAAAGTCCCCCTGTAGTCACTAATTGTATCCCTTAAAATGACCAAAATTACATATTTAAAGGTTTTTTTTGCTTGAAAAAAATTCTCTTGCCTTCAAATAGCTTGAATGTAACTCTGCACCCTTGCCTCATTCGTCATGCCTTAAAATACCTTGAATATAACTCTGCACCCTTGCCTCATTCGTATGCGGTTTTATGAATGCAAATTAGCCCTGCCTCCACTCACTCACACCAGCTCAGAGATCCACATGTTGACGTGATTGTTTACAAGGTAGTTTGTCACGTCAGAAACACCAGCTATTTCAAACCGCGTTTTTGAGACTGTCTTTGGTTCACTGCAGTTTTAAGGAGAAAATACTCAGCAATGGTGTTGACTTATGAATTTGTACATGGTTTGTCTTAAAGCATATTAAAACACCATAAAAAACATTAAAAGCTTGATTTTACCACTGGGGGACTTTAAAAAACAACAACTTCATCTTACATTTAGCTTACTGTTCAATCACATGTGGAAAACGAAGCCATTACCATGAACATTGAGGTGGACCAATTTTTTATTTAAATAAATTAAATGGAGGATTTAAAGCGATATAAAGAAAGAAGAACATTACAACTTATTGTAAACTCGTATGACTAATATTCCGAAAACGGCTCTATATGTTACATGTAAATTATAGCCTAAATTTTCTGAAATGGCAAAATTTGACAGCGTTTGCATCATTGGATATTGTCTGACATACTGTCTATCGTTTTACACTTTTATCGTAGTTTAGCTAGGACTCTTCCACCATTTAAACTGAAGTGTTGCACTGGAATTCATGTTTGCTTACTGTAAACCATAAAGCCCTACTTCTTTGATTTGATTGGATACCTCAATCGTTTTGACTTTGATAAGCCTAAAAATTTAACTTTATTCTACAATTTGGTATGGCCCTGGTTGTATAGAATTCAAAAGTGCGTACACCTGTGCATTCCATGCAAATGCATGTTGAGTTTATTGATGTATGCAAATACATTAGCAGCGAAATGGAAAAGAAATGTTTCAGGGACATATTTGGAGGGAATGAAACACCCTACACTGCTAAGCTCTCTCTCTCAAGACGCAACCTCCTTTGAAGCATTTCTAAGAAAAGAAGACAAATCCTCTATCCCGAGAAACCTTTTCTTCTCCACTATAAAAACTGGCATGATGCTGATGTGGCATGGAGCGATTGTTGATTAGCGTATCAGAAATCTCAGTGTTTAAGCGGCTTTGGGGAACTATTTTTGGGAAAGGCTTCTGTTGTTGTGGATGGTTGAAAGGGACACCGTTTTGAATGTGTATTTCTGTAGTTGGGTGTCAGGCGAATTGGCCCTCATCCTCTTAACCTGTCACCCACATGCACATGCAGCATGGTGCCGTTCTCTCGTATACTTCTTCTTTCTCTGTGCATCTGTCTCTTTTTGTCTTCAGTCGAGTCACAGAAAGTCCCTTGAGGCACAGACAGATTAGTTTCTGCGAAGGCTTTATAATCAGAACTTTTGAATGGGTCGACAGCGCTGTGAAGACCTCATTAGACCTTGAAATAAAGTAGAATGGATGTACTTTTACTAAAAGTATTAAAGTAAGGACGCTGCATACTTCAGAAACTTTTTTTCCCGACGGGTAAACAAGCGACAAGAACAAAGAATCCTTTGTTTTCTCTTGATGAATCAGACATCACTACTGAAGTGCGAATTAATATTGTCTGCACTTCACACAGTTCTAGTGCAGAAAGCAAATGTATTCCTTTTAAAAGGAAGCTTTTTATTGTTATTTCTATTGTGAAATATATACACAGATGTTAACGTGTTAACGTGTAGTGATTTGCTTCAAGATTGGACTTGGATTGGATGTCAATTTTTTTTATGTTAGCCTATATGTAATTCCTAGTGCATTTTGATTTGAGCTACAAAACTGTTTATAATATTGTGCTGTTTGTGATGTGCTGAAATGTAAATGTGCATATGATATTTTGGACTAATGATCAATTTAAGTCATATTTCACCAGGAATCTACATACTTGTACTATTGATTTTTTTAATGGCCCATAGATTGAGATTCATTGACTCTAAACAAATAATTTTTTTGCAGGTCGGACACCAATCACTGTGTGTCAATATGTCTGCCCTATAACGCATACTTACTATTTTATGCCTTTTAATATTTTAAGTAGTGTTTTCATTAGGGGTGTGCATTGGCACTGCCCTAACAATTCGATTACGATTCACCAGGTAACGATTCGATTCAATTTCGATTCTACGATGCATTGCAATCCATCAAAATTCTACTGCACACAACAAGGCAAATTTTTCATCAGTCATGACATGAGGCAATACAAGCAGTCAGATATTGAACAACAGTTTTTATTGGCTGCTATGTGTGTATTATAACTCTCCTGTATCTTTGACATAAATGTCATTAAATAAAATAAAATTGAGTGGTACAGAGTATTGGATATGGCATTTTCAAACCTGAAAAAAAAAACATAAATCACTGCTTTCAGTGCTTGACGAATGTTTCTCTTCTCTCTGCTTTAGAACTATTTGAAATTAAGTAGACCACTAACAGACAACTTTTCCCAGCAGTGACCATAAGTTAGTTGTATTGCCAACGTGCTTGATTTTAGTTAGTGTGGCAGGTTTTACACACCGCGTAAATCTTATATAGTTTCCCATTAACTTTGTAGAATCCGAAATGTGCCCAGATGTCCGCTTTCCAAGCTTTGGGTGCGTTTTTGATTACCCGTCTATCGCGGTCATCTCCCTCCGCCTCAGCCATCTTTATTGTTGTTATTATGCCCCCGGAAGTAATTGAAACTTCAAAACTTTATTGTCCAAGGCCAGAAAATAAACAGTGACAATCGATTATGGCACTTTGCCGCAATCAATGCTGAATCGTGCATTTCCCGCATTGCGATGCATCGCCGAATCGATTATTGTTGACACCTCTAGTTTTCATACTGTAAAACAAACCAAGGTGTAGTGCATTGTTGCTTTTTTAAATCAAAGGTGTGCCGTGTATGACTCTCTATGCATTCAAAGATTGCAGTTTTATGTAGTGCAAGATGAGGGGCTAAACATGCTAAAGTAAAGCTGAAATGCAATTTCTGGAACTGGGAACTGGGAAAACCTTTGTGCTCCATTTGCTTTACTCTTCTAAAATTCCTACACTAGATAAAGTACATAGTATATATAACATAGTATACAAAGTATAATTTATGAAAGCAGTATGAGCCATATTGTTTTGTGAAAAAAAAAAAAAAAATCTTTCAATCACTGTTTTGTTCTGACTGTTGATTGGGTGAGTTCTCAAATGGACAGGACTTTGCACCAAATGGACAATAGTGTTTGATGATATTAAGTTTAGTGTAATGTTCATAATCTTAGTCTGTTCATATTGATACACTGTAAAAATGATTATTCGAAGTTCAGTTTTTTTCTTCAAAATTTCACATTTGATCCAATGTTACTTAGTTTCTTGTTGTAATTAATTGTGAAATTGACCAGACATTCCTGAGCGAAAATTGTTTCTACAACATTTTTTGTGTATTTGTAGATATTATTAAAGTACCATTCTTTGCTTCGTATATATTTTCAGATATTTTCGTATCTTTATTTCATCAGTTAGTTTGAGAAGATTTTAGAGTGATTATTACACACACACACACACACACACACACACACACACACACACACACACACACACACACACACACACACACACACACACACACACACACACACACCCTCCCTAACACATATTAAATGCATGCATTTACAGTGCAGAATATTTGTTTTTGTGATTTACCTCACTCTGTTTCCCTTTAAACCCAGAGGCACATGTAATCATCTGGTTTGAGCAAGCCCATCTGCAAAGTTTGGATTGTGTAGGTGGGTTTCCTGAAAATATGTATTGCTTTAGATTTGGTTTTCATTAGAATTTCATGTCCTGGCTGTCATATCCTGCACGCTTTGGTGGGCGCAATTTTACGCTCCTTTGGACCCACATGGACAGGCTGATCCCCACCTCTCATTTTGCCAGCTATCATACTGTCCAAGCGTCACACAAGCTAGACTGTTAGCAGCATCTCTCCATCTTGCCACGGCGATACAGATGGCACATGTCAGGGCCTCTGTCAACTTTTAAGACTCACAAAATACACAAACCATCAGTCTATGCAAGCATCCAAGATTGTTTATTCTTCTGCGCTTCGACTGAATCAATGGGAGATAATTTGGCGTGTCATGGGGCTAATAGAATACGAGACGGACAGCACTGCACGCCAGGGAACAAAATATCATCCTCACCCAATCCTCATTGAAATGCCACAGGGTCCTGTTTGCTTAACAAGGCAAATACGGTCTGATTGTCAGACAGAGTGAAAGTTAACCTTCACAGCACATCTTCAAACAATGAACTCGGTAACTCATTTATAGACTTGCGCATACGAATGTGTGAATTCTTGTGCTACCAGCAATTAAACTTTGCCAGGTTCTCTGGTGTAACCGTAATGCTCACTACATTTTTCCACATTTGATCGACGGAGCGTACACATCGGCCGTATGCTTCACGAACACAAGCTTCTGTCATCTCAATTTTGAATTAATCTCTCCCAATTAAACCCTGTTTTGCATTCTCTTGCATTTCAGAGGCCGTACAAATCTGCAGATTTTTGCATTAGTGACAGACATTCCCCTCTGAGCAATCATACCCTACTGACATCCATTCGCCACGTGATAGTGAAGGAAGAATAACAGACACTCTTTCTAATTCTGAATCTGCTCGCTGAACATTTAGTCCTGTACCAAATAAAGTGTCTGGGGGCGACATGGCTGTTGTACCACCTACCAAATGGATCTGGTGGTGGGGTGTGTTGGCTGTAGGGCTGATGGGCACGTGCTGTTTGTGTCCTGAAGTGCCCAAATAATGACACAGCTGTCGCCGTATGCCTTTTTTAAAAATTGAGATTGTGCCAGTGGCATTTCCAGCCGTCAACGTACGCCCGATTGTTTGTGACCCTCACCTCCCTCTTGAGTTTTACAGGCAGTGTCTGCGTGTGGGAGACCTTGGGCATGTGTTTGTGGCACTTGCAGGCTGTGTATTTTTGGGATCACTTAGTGATTTACGATTAAGCTGGGCAACTGCAGATACACTTTTATTTGTAATTATAATAACAGCCCTGACATACAATATGCCTCTCATTATTACTGCTTTCTAAGTATTTATCTTTGGGATGTGAGGAGATGACATTTAAAAATCATGGAAGTTAAAGGCGAAGTGTGTAATTGTTGCACCACTAGTGGCACCAAAATTGTCTTTAATATACATGAGGACCTGTACTTCAGTCCAATAGAATTTCAGAATGTGCTGGGCTATCTGGTGCGACTCATTTATAGTTATTTCTGTACTGTAAATTTTGGTATTTAAATGCAAAATATATATTTTTAATAGTTTTAATTTTAGTTTCAGTTAACAATAACACTCAGAATGTGCCTGCATTCTTTAATTGGGTTATGTGATAAATGTGTGTTTAGAAAAGCATTTTTCCCAGTTGCTTTGGACTTGGGCTACAGACCAAGTTGTTGCTCGTGGCATCCATAGTCTCCTAATTGCAGAGGAGACATTATGGAGTCACTTTAGCCCACATGGCGTAATCCAGCAGAAACAATGGCCATTAAACATGTCCAGGGTGAGAGATTCTCTAGATGTCTCTGGGTGTTATTTTTAGGCTTGTGTGAATGGTGTCTGCGACTGCTCCTACTCCATGGCCATTAATCCCAAGCTCCTGTGCCTGACAGAATGAAGAAAGTAGCTTTATTTTCTTAATGACCTGTTTACTCAGCCGTGTTTATGTGTAGCTGAGAGGTCACATTCCTGTGTGTTGCATTAAATGGCTCCTGGATTCCACTTCGCAATCATTCGAATCATTATTCAATTTTGCGGTACTTCTCTCTTACCTGAATTTTTTCCCCTGTCCAGACTCCAGAGTTGCTCCTCAATATTTAGAGCTGGTGTAGAAAAATACATTTAGAACAAAGATGTAGGTAAAAACATAGGTAATCCTTTTTTAGAAAGTATTGTGCTGAAATGGCATATTATATTTAATATTATATTATACATTGCATTGCATTTAATAATTGTAATATTTATATTTAATATAGTATTCTGCACCATAACATGCCTGGTACTCTATACTCAAGTAACTATAAAATAATTACATTTTACTACCCTGTACCCCTCGCTTGACATGTTCTGGAACTCCCCCCGCCTGGGTACATAAAGTACTTTGGCATTACTTTGGAGTTTTGTAAGTGAAAATATACTGAAGGAGAAATAAAGGGATAGAGAAAAAAATAAAAGAAAGAAAGACAGAAAGAAAAAAAGGTAGAGGTTATACAGGGGAGTATTTCTCCTGTACGACCGCCTGCAGGTGATGGGCGGAAGGCTTGATTGGGGGAAGGTGAATTGTGGCTCTGCAATGGGTCCTGACAGGCACATCTTTCAGCCACAGATTTACTTACCATCTTACCTATGCAGGGCGGAACACAATCCAGTGGAACCAATGAATATTTATATGGCAGACGATGGGATGTTTGATTAGCGGGGCATGCTGGACTTTCTGTTTGGAACTGTTTGGAAGTGAGCTAGAAGGGACAAGAAGTAACCTGACCGCTCATTCATTTTCCTTTATTTTTTTTTTAATTTGGAGAAGGTAATTTATACATGCTGCCTGGAGGCGAGCATACAACTCACAGCGATGAAATAAATCAATGTGCAACTCTTTACCTGTGCACAAAAAGCAGCAATTGAGGATATTTTGACGTCTGACTGGAACCTTGTCATAAGAAAATTGCTTAAATAGAAGAATAATGGCTGTGGTGTCAAGAAAAGAAAGAAAAAGAAGCTTTAACCATACACTTTTTAGCCCGATTTCCATTTTTCCACCTTGCATTAATTTACTGTACATCTCTTCCTTCAAGTAATTTACTTTGTTATCTACTTTATTGTAAGTTAGCAGAGAGATTAGGATCATTCCTGAACATATTTTATAGCACAGGTGTTTCTGGGAGGGCATCCAAAGCCCAAACGAGACGCACAGCCTTCTCATCATTATGCAAGCCTCAACATTGATTATTTTTATTCACCTTTAGCCATGATTTCCACCCATATTTGACCCATCACTTCTAATGTTGATTACACATTCAAAGCATTTCGACCACACATAAGTGATGAGGAAATTATGCTGATGCTGTTTTAGATTCCGGAACCCATTGCATTTGTTTTCAAAGCGAGAGCTACATTTAGTCAATAATGCCTTTTCCTCCGGCTTGCTTTTGATTTTTAGGATTTTGTGGTTGACCAACAAGACAAAGATTAAGGATGGATTTATTTTCAGAGGATATGTTGGTCTGCTTAATTTATCATTTTAACCCAATATCAGGGTTGGGCAACAGTCGGAATTCATCCATCAAAACTTTCCAATAAGACCTTGTCCAGCCAACGTTCAACATTCTTTACAAACTCTTCCATTACCCTTCAAATTGCGCAAATTGAAAATTGAAAATACGTTCAACGAAAACGCGTCAATTAAGCAAAAAAACTCCCATTTATTGCAAAAAAGTTTTCACGCTTGCATGAGGTGGTTTTTCAGGCAATTTTCGAAAAATAAATATTTTGCAAAATTGCAATGGAAACAGTTTTTGCGCATTTACAGGTTACCTGACGTAGATGGCGCGGCATGTTTGCACAGAATACGAGACAGAGTTCTTTATTAAATTCATAAAGTACAAAAGAATTACAGGAATACTGGATTCTAAACCCCAAAGATATGCCACAGTCAAGACCTCCAAGCAGATATGAGGGAGAAACACCCAGAAACACCAGCCGCTCCAAGTATAAGGGTCTTTCCTCACCAATAATGCTTGGATAACATGCATACGTCTCCTTCGATTAATAATAATGGCCAGTGCAGTGGCTGGGATATATGTAAACCTACCAATATCCGTCGCCATGATTTCTGGATTGACTAATCGCGAGAGGAAAAAAAGATGTTTTAGTCGCATAACATCGGTTACTGGAAACGCCATTTCCATTGGTAATGGTGGTTAGGCTACAAAACTGAATTAGTTGTGTACACATTCCAGGTCCAATGAGCCGGGCTGGGCGGGGCCGGGGTAGCAGGGAGCGGGGCGGGGCGTGTTCGGTACGCCATGAGAGTATCACGATTCGAATCGTGGGTTCTGTATCACGGTTCTTCGGTTTGGTTCGAATATCGTTACACCCCTACTTTGTACATTCAGATTCAAATTGCAGTACCGGATCTTGTTTGCTACATCGTTTCAAATTGAATTCAAATTCAGGAATTGTTTTGGAATTTGAAAAGCAATCTGAATTTAATACCAAATGGTACACAACTCTACCTAGAATCGATTTTGGACCATTTCTGATATCTATTCCACAGCCAAATAGAATGTCATATAACATCTTTTAGACAATGCTAGTGATGCTTTCAGTTTCAGTTTACACTTAATCTTGATACTTTATTAAATTATACAATTAAAGGCACACTATGTAATTTTTCACCACATGAGGCCGTTTGATGATGCCTTGATTTCGCAGAATCATGGGAGTTGTTGTCTTCACCTCTACAGCCGGTGGAGAATACAACGGGACTCGGGCAGAAATCTTATTCATGGATGACCGGTAATGCATTAAAGATTTATTAATGTTACGAAAGCTGTTGGAGCAGAACGAGGCCGCTAGAGCGATTGCTAAAGAGAGACAAGTGCGACACATGGCTCGAGAGCAGTGGAGCTTTTATTATGTCTCACACCGCTTCCGCTTCTTCCGCTCATGCATATGTGGGGTAACACAGTGCTGTTTTATCATATTAGATACATTTGAGTATGTTGAAAATTGTTATAATCCTACTCTGTGCATTTGCCTGGCAGCTATTATAAGAGACACTTGTTTAAAAGTGCAGTGCACACTAGATCAATATTAGGCATGGTAATTATGGTACTCGTGGTAAATCAAGAAAACAACTATCTGTGTTGAGCTGTATAACAATGATTAATTTTCTGTCGATTAATGTATACAGACAGTTGTTCACCTATCTAATAAAACACATAATATATTAAAGCGTCTTTGGTGTTTCCATGGAAATCGAGGGTAACGCGGGTATGATGTCATTGATAGGCGACGCAGGGACCGTGTCCTGGTTAAAACTGCTTATTTGTCTTTATTTCAACATTCTTAGAAACATTTGGGATAATGTAAGTACACAAATCAGCAAAATATATAACATTGTTCTAGTGGTTTTTGGATATTTTAATTAAAAAAAAAAATCTTACATATTGTGCCTTTAATATAATTGCCAGTGGAAATTTGATGCATTGGATAAAATCACACAAGTGATGCATACATGAAATGGATTAGCTGGTAATCCAATGGTGTGTTTTTTCTGCAGAGTTTTGGAATGTAAATGCACTGACTGAGACAGCACCTCTCACTCTGTCATCTTTATAACAACACTTTTGAAAAGGGGGATTAAGGAAAACATTTTTAGCTGCTGTTTGATGTTCCGCTCTCGTTATTGTTTTCTGCTGTGGTTTTTATCGCGACAACAGGAGCACAGGGCTAATAGTCAGCCCTGCCACGGGGAATAACAAATCACACTCATGTTTGAGTTGGTGTGTGGCTGCATAAAGACTCAGTATTTTAGCACTTCTGGTGCTGTTAGAAGGGCCTTCATGCTTTAAAGATGCAGCAGTCGAGCTGCATACGAACAAAGCATACAATGCTTGAAATAAAAACGTCTTATAAAAAAGTAATTAAGTTTTAATATAAAATGAAAGTTTCCTAAAAATGTAGAAAATAGTTCTTTTTGTAAACAAAATAAATTATTGTAAATATTGCCATCTTAAAAGTAAAATATAACTTGTATAAAACTAAAAAAACGAATCCTTTTCATATTGTGTAGCATTTGTAAATGCTTGTGTTATCGAAACCTGCTTTGTGGAGTGGAGGCACTTGTTGCTGGGCGTTTGTCAGTCTCTCTCTGTTTTCGCGTGTTTCTTTGGTACAAGCGGCTCCTGTTGCTGAGTTGACTCAGTGTTTGGGTTACCTTTCACACAGAGATTCCGGAAAATACACGGATAAAGTGGCCCGGGATTTGACCTTGATTTGTTTGACTTTGGTTCATTCACACTGCCAGTGATTTTCCGGAATCAAGAGAGTGCGTTCACACAGACACACACAATCCGCAAAGACACGTGACATGTCCCAGCGGGGTCTATAGTTTGCTTGTGAGCTGCGATTTCTCTCTCGAGAAACCACGCTTGTGCATTTTTTTTTCTCTGATTCGATCATAAACTAGCGCATTACGAGCCGTTTCACGCTGGCGAACGATCCCGGCTTAGCGCCATCATTACGACACGGCATTGATTACGGCTTTTGTTCACACAGCGCGCGTTCCGGGACTGAACATGGCAATGTTAAATATGTGCCCAACCTGGCATCAATCCCGGGTCGTTTTTGCGTTCACACAGGAGGTGTTTGTTCTGGCAATTTCCCGGGATCAACGCGCTGTGTGAAAGGGGCTCATGTTGCTTCAATGTCGCAGACTGGACGGGGCAGAGTTACGTGACTACACACGCGGTAATATGTTTATATAATGTACTATATAAAGTACATTAACACACAGTGGGCGGAAATATTAATAGGATTAAAAAAACGAAATAACCGGCATGGTAAAATTACGTCGGTTATAGGCTCTGAATTTCAGTTTCGATTATTTTTCGATTAATCATCCAGCCCTAAATAATAGTATTTATTTATTTGGGTCATATGATGATTTTTAATGTTTTTCGTTCCTTTAATGTGTGATGTATCTGTTTTTGAATGTATACAATCTGCAAAGTTACACAGCTCATAGTGTCCCACAAAGGAATGGAAAGAAGTCCAGATATTACTTCCTCAAACATATCCACGAGCAGAGGGTGGGGTGCAGGACCTGTGGCTGTTCTGTAGGCAAGCACCAATGCCTTGAATTTTATGCACGCCGCAACCGGAAGCCAGTGCAGAAAGATTAACAGAGGTGTGACCTGGGCTCTCTTTGGCTCATTGAAGATAAGACGTGCTGCTGCATTTTGAATAATTTGTACACTTAAGTACATTTTTTAAACTGCATTTTTTGTTGTCACTTCGAGACTTAAAGTTGTTACAGTGAAGAATACAAATTAAACCGTTATAAAACCGTATCTGAAAGGTAAGAGAGTTACAAAATAAAAAACGTAACATTTTGAAACGTTCTACTCAAGTCGTGCTTGGTCATCGGTATTTTCAGAACCTGACGTTGATTCAAACAGATACAGTAATACCAACAACATTATTAACTGTGCGATTACAATTGTTTTAGAAGCCTTGGAAGCTAAAGCTTGCAATTATGGTAAGGAGCGTTATATTTGAGACACGCTTGAGGTGTCACAGCGCACTGGGTCACCAGGCCAATCAGAGCACTCTGGCTTTTCGGAAGGAGTTGCTTTGTAGAAATCAGTGTGTTTCAGACACACTGGGAATAGAGGTACTGCAATAATGTACAGCATGTGAAAACAAGTGTTTTTTTTTTTTTTGCATTAAAGCATGTTAACCTGTTCTATTACACCCAATAAGCAAAATAATGAGCTTTTAAAATAGCATCATATGACCCCTTTACATTTTTTGCATGAACTCCCTAAACGCTCCTGGATTGTTCAGAGATATTATCATGATGTTGGCTAAAAGTTCCAATGTGAGATCAAGTAGTATTCACTTTAGGTTTTACTAGTAGCTCTCAGTGTATGTTTACTGGGAAAAAGTACTTAGGGATCGGTCAGAGTCAGAGAAATTCCAAAGGGACCCAGTTCAGTACCCTGTGGCACACCTTCAAATGGCTGTGTCTGGAAAGCTCTATCCAAGAGAGAACCTGGTGTTTGTGAGCAAGAAGACAGGGGCAGAGAGACAGACATACGGGGTCTCCAAGGTTTGATTAGACTTCAAGCCTCTGGGAAAGAGCAAGGGAATTCCACAGGGAGACTGTTGCCCTCCTATCTCAGAGAAGAGGTCAGGTAAAGTGAATCTTGTGTGTGTACGTGTTGGGGAAAACCAAGAAAGAGAGTGTGTGACATAGTTAGGGCAGTGTGAAAGGACGGTCCAAGGGGATTGCTGATTAGACTGTAAGAGAGTCTGGAGTGTGTCTGGGTTTTTAGCGTGTCTATGCAGCCAAGTTTGAGCTCCAGTCCCTTGAGAGCCATATTAGGCGGCGAGAGGAATATAAACCAACAACACTTAGCCTCTTCATAGACACTTTACTGTGATGTGTCACACACTCACATTGTATAGCATAGTTGGACAACTCTCAGATTATAAGAAGCGAATGTGATCGGGCACGGTGGCAGAGAGGACCGCAAATATAGAGCACAGCAGTTGAAGACCTTCCTGAAGGTTAAATTGTTTTAGGGTTATATGCTCATTATTTTTCACTAAGCTGTGGAAAAAAAACCCCACAAAAGCAATAAAAACATATATCTGATAAAAGTGTGTCTTATGAAAACGATACTGCAGGCTGTTACCTAGCTGACGTGTATGTCTTTGGCATAGTAAAATTTTCCCTTGAGCTTTTTGCTGTAGCATTTGAAGTACATAAAATATAAAATCTCAGATGTGATGGCCTGAAAAGACAACTTCTGAATGTATAGGGACTGTATGCAAACGTTTAAAAACGCATCAAGTGATGCGAAATTAATGTGTGTTAGAGCCTTTTTCTTTTGGAAAGAGTGAAGAGTTGACACCACTTAGAAATTATCAAAGAAGCTAGCTGAAACTCTGACATGCAGAGGGTGTGTTTCTGTCATTCATATCAATTTTACGGCTATATAAGCTCTTCATATTTAACACTGTTTGATTAACAGGTCTGTTTTCGTTTGTTGGTTGACGGTTACTCTTGGACTGCTTGCCAATTAGAGTCCATCATCTCTCAAACTGTTAAACGCTTCCAGAAAGAAATGCATACATAAAAATAAAACAATTATTAATTAAAAAAAATTATCCTTCAATGTTGTTTCCCCTGGCATTTTTATTAAGGCATGTTCTGCCAAAACCTCCCACTCCATTGAATGTCCTTAACACTTGCGTCTCTGCCTTTTTTGTTATTCTCTTTTCTCTCTGTCCTCCCACTCCTGTGTTCTTGCTGACCTCCGAAATCATTACATCGTGGTGCCCACCTGTCCAGTTCAAACGTCATCCTTACGGACAAGAATATGCACAGCACTGTTGGTTATATGGCAAAAATAAAGCTCTACATAGCCTGAGGGAAAAACTTTCACTATGACTTTGAAGCTCTTTTCACTTCATATTTGTGTCTCCAAGCAAACTATACAACATTTACTCTACCATGAGAGATAAGACATTAGAGTCACAGATAAAGATAGCAGAACTTAACTGCAGGTATGTTTTGTTGGGGTAAAAATCACTAGTGATCATTAGAATACTTTTATGTCTTCCAAGACATTTAATTTAAGGCATCCTAGACTCTCATGATGCAATTTCCCACAATTTAGCCAATACCAACATGCATTGTGATGAGGTGAATGATGGCATATACTGTATGTTATGTGCATTCTAGATATGCTTATTTCTTTCAATACAATACATTGATTAAAAATTGTTTAAATTAATACAAATTAAATATTTGTATGTGCTATGTTTTTATAATGCTGATTAGAGTCATCCATCGTAATATGGAGTCTCTCAAGTGCTATTGGTGTGGCATGAGTGAGTGTTAACAGAATTGGCGACCATGTAAAGTGTTTCAAATCAGTCTCTAATGGGGGTTCATTTCAGTTAGTTTCCTATACTCTCTATGTAGACTGTAGACATCAAAATGTCTTGTAACAGAGTATGTTGTCTATGCTCAATTTACACATTTTTCCTACTAATTTACATATTTTCCTTAGTCATTATTCTAAAGCAAATTATTATAAATATAAATTAGTTTGTCTGCCCTTAAAGGATTTTTTTCTCTCAAACTTTCAGTCGACCTCATAAAGGGACCCATGTTTAGAAAACCCATTTGTTCCAAATGTATTCCATTTATTCATAAAAATCCACCTATTAGACTTGATTGATTGATTAGTCAGTTAGTGTCAGTGTATTGATTTCATAAAGTGATGAAAGGCAACTACAATTCTTTAGAGTATCAATATTTTCCACATTCTTTAGTACCCTCTTGGACTCCTAATAGAGCTGAGAATCATCTGTATCTTGCCTGGTTTCATTACGCTGACTTCTACCCAGAACAGCAGCGGCTCCAGTCCTGACTATGATTTAGAGGTATTCAGTGTAATTATTCCCTTCGCTTTTTGGCTGCAAATTTATCTTTGTCTTGGCCACGTACCTCACAGCCATCCAGCTGAGGATAAAAGAACTGCAAAGAACTATTCAACCCTTTTAAATGGATTTCAGGGCTGATAGGGGTGAATAGTAGGCTTGAGACTGATGGAATTAGCCATTGCTGGATTACAGAGAGGTTTGGTGGTGAGGCTTGGTGTGATAGATTGACTGAGTTATAGCCATGAGGCGCCAGATTGAACGAAAGCATGCAGCTATAAAAGGAAGTGAGGGTAAGAGGCTGCAGTTGGAAGAAATAAGAAGGTTGAGAAGAAGGAGTGGAGAGGAACAGTTTATCTGCTCTGTGTGAGTGATCGAACAATGCACGGCTGGTTGGGAAGATGAAGGTGGCCTCAGTGCTGGAGAAAATGTTGCTGATATGGATGCAGGAAGTAATTTATTCTCCCCATCTTGAGCAAAGCTTACTTCATATCTATTGCCATTTCCAGCTTAAAGTAGATAACGGGTGACGAGTTTTCCAATTGACCAAAAGTAGAGGCACACACAAATTTCAGAGCTGGGCTTCACTGCTGGTGGCCAGACCCATTGATAGAAAAGATTTGAAGAGATTTGACATCATCTGCAGTTGGGTTGAGGCAATTCGACTCTGCAGAACTCTGATCCATTCATGCAAAACCAGTTTATGTGGTAAAATCTATTTGACTAAACAAAGCAGCCCTCAACTTTTTAATTATTTTATTAAGCAAGGATGGATTAATTTGCATTAAAAGTGACATTATAGACATGCTACAAAATTGCTATTCCAAATAAATGCTGTTCTTCTGATCTTTTCTATTCAAAGAATCCTGTAAAAATATATCCACAAATATATCAAGCAGTACATTTTAACATTGGTAATGTTTCTTGAGCACCAAATCATGAAAAATTTATGAAAATTGGAAAATTCAGATGCCTGCTGAAAATTCCGCTATGTCATCACAGGAAAATTACTTTTTAAGTTTATTAAAATAGAAAACATTATTTAAATAGTAATATTACTTCACAATATAACTATTTTTTATTTTATTCAATAAATGCAGCCTTGGTGCCCCGAACCCAAATGTGTCTAAAGTGACTTTTTTAGAAATTAGATATCATGTTCATGATCCAGGAGCGTAGCGAGGCGCTGAGCGTCTATTTCGCGCTGAGCACTCTGCATTTTTTACCGGTCGCCGAGAGTTGAAGAATGTTCAACTTTGGGTAAAACAGCGCTCATCACTGTCACCTTTTACCTTGGCATCCAATCACAATGGAGGAGGGGACAATTAACACACTGACCAACCGCCACGTTCTGCTTGTACAACGTCAACAGATGAGAACAACAAGCATAATAATGGAACAAAAAATTTAAAACAAGAATCAGAGCAAAAACTTTACATTGTATCAACATTTTTATAAAGAAACAATACAGAAACAAACTATCTGTGAAATGAGATACTGGTAACACTTCCACGGATATTCCATATGATGGCAAGCAAAGCGTCTCAACTAAAAAAATACTGTGCTGCCGAAGCGCTCTCAAGTGCCCACAGCTAGGCATTTTCAGTAGAGGGCCTGCCGTTTTCAGCTGGCTAAAAACGCTTTGGTGGACATGCACCTTTAATCACTGCACTTACTTATTTACCCCAAAACTTTTATTTTTGCTGTAAAGCATAAGTGCCTGTTTCCTTGAGAGTAATGCTTTGAATGAACATTCACAGTGTGTAAAGAAGAAACTACCCACACTCATAGCACACACTCGTGGAGGCTGTCCCTTATCTCTCTCTTCCTCATCCTGTTTTTAAAATTCAGTGGGCGACTAGTGCCTGATACAACAGTATCCCATCTTTTAATTTGCTTAAAATCCAACACCTTGCTTTCCCAACCTCGGGGTACATCTCTGCTCAATTTCACACTTACAGTCCAGAAGAATGTCCTAATTCAATTTGAGCCTGTTTAAGAAAGCAGGGGTTTTCTGTCTCCGGGGTAAGTTTATCTCAGCAAGAGGCCAGGCATGTCAGATTTGAACAACGAGAAACAGCCATTTCCCATTAGTAGCTTGAATGAAGTATGTAAATCAGTCTTGGGGGCTAGGAACCCATTAGGACGACCCAGCAACTCACCTAGCAAGCACTCGGCAACCATTTTTTGCTCTTAGTTACTGCAAGGGCAGCTGTTCTCCGAGAGATCATGTTGCAGGACTCCTAATGCTTGTGTGTACTGCCTTTCAGCATTACCTTCGGTCAGATGACAGGATCCTTATAACTTCCCATGGTAATCAGAGCTTCACTCACGGCAAACTGATGGACTGTTTGAGCCTTCAACAGCGTGAACAGAAAAGCCAAGGACGGTGCAGCTAATCTAAAGAGACTCGCTATACCTATATATCTCTGTCTTATGTTGCATAAATGAAACGCAACGGCATCTAAATCAGAGCTACAGACTAACTTTTTTTACTAGGAGCGCTGTAGCCCCTGACTGAAAACTTTAGGAGTGCAAGCAGAAAATTTAGGGGATTTCCCCCAAAATAACTGTAATACTGACAAATTCTTCTATAATAAATAGACTTAATGTACAGATATTACAATATGCTGTTTTATTTTAAATTCACAGGGCTCCAGACTAACATTTGAGGGTAGCAGCATCGGAGCCACTGAGTTCTACAAAAAATATCTGGTAGCACTGGGGCTGACAATAAAGCACTAAGCTTAATTTAGGGTGTAGATGAAGTTAACTTTAATTATTATCATTCATAATGTCTTAATATTAATTAAAAAGCAAAACGAGTGAAAATAGCCAGTAAGCATCCTACTGTTTACAATGGTAATTACAATTATTTTTATTTTTTTAAATTAGTGTTAAAATAGGAATTTTCCTACATCTTAAAATTTTTACTTTAAGGACAATCTTTGAAGGATGAACAAAAAATGTGTTGGTCATCACATTAAAAATAACATTTATATATAATATTATAGTTTTGAAGTGCTGAAAAAAGATGTGAAGTCACAATACCATAGTTATGGTTAGAGTTACTACATTAGCATAAATCCATGGTGAATGTTGCTGATTTGTGGACTGAAAGCCTTCTATAAGTGTTTCTCCTGGTTTCCACATCAGCGCTGTTTGATCTGATATCTATGGTTTATAAAAAAGAACTCTGCACCGAATCGGAATGTTTCAATGGATCTCGCAGCGATGATGTTATTAATTCTGAGGCGAATTCAATGGATTTTTTCACTCAATCTCCAGAGTCTGGATCTCCTAGTAACAGTGTCGCGTGATCGAGATCAGCCTGCGATTGGCAAGTTCGGGGCGCTCCGCTGTCTATTATTGGTCCGAACTAATAAACGGTCCGTGAAGCATAAATGAGTAACGCATTTTTGTTCTGCTTTCATTTTGTTTGCATTCGTTGCTCGGCAACGTTGTGGTCGTGCCAGCGCGACCTAAATAAATATTTGGTCGCACCGGCAGGAAAAATGGTTGCAAAATGCTTTCCCTGTAAATGCAAAGTGATAAAATTGTTCAGGTTTTCATTGTTGGTCCTTTTGGCTAATCTTGTGTATGACATTCAAACATGAAGCTCACACTCGTAGAGACAAAAGTCGGCCAATGTTGTCCCACTGACATTTAGATACACATCTGATACTGCCCTTAAGACTTTGAAAGGGATCTAATTGGGCAGCAGTTGTGGAGTTGTGCTGAAATTATCCTCATGTTTAAATTCATGCCAAGTTAACAAAATCTGCTGAAAAGACTAGCATGGATTTCAACGCTAGTCCTGGTAGGCCTAGTGGTTAATTGTGGTTAGTGTAGGTTTTGTTTTGGTATAGCTGGTGGGTCATACTTGTTGTCCTCATCTCTGTCCTTACAGTTTTTACATTTGGCTTACTAGCATATTTAAAAATTAAGTACTTTAACATCTTTTAGCTTGTAGCTTATGTGCAATTTTAGTAATGCAAGAGGAGGCTAGACTTAACCTGATTTTTTGACCAATAATTCTCCATGACATTTCCAGTTATTTGTGATTTACTAGACATGGATTTGATAGACATCACTTTAATAAAGAAGAGTCATTACTAGCCGATAAAATACTTTAGAACTGGGCATAATTTACATGACTTTTCAGTGACCTTTTAAGATGTTCATTTTCATGATTTTTCAGGGCCTCAAAATCATAAATTCCCTTATATTTTTCCAGGATAGTTAGCACGTTAAAAACAACTGGTCATCCAACATGGTATTTCTATTGACTTTGGTGAACTGATGTGTTTTTCTTGTTTAGCTAGTTAAAAAGTAGCAGCGGCATTCTCATTGGGTGCTTCTCAATACTCAAATTGATGCTTCCTCGTTTCCTCCCTCCTCCGTACTCCAGCCGATGACCCGGAAACCAAGGAAGGACATCTCAATTCTTGAATTGCAATACAAGGAAGCGAAGGAAACGAGAATGCACAAATTAGAAATGAGAAGCACCCATTGTCAATCAACCTTTCAAGTAAATTTTGTTATTACTTCCTACATTCCTGAATCAATCCCTGTAATGAACAGATGTTGTTTTATGATAAAGCTCAGGTGATGATGATCAATAGTCTTTTGGGTAAGTGCATTATTAGCATTAAAACAGTAAGCTTGCACAGTTGTAGACATCATACTAACACAATAAACAGTACTAAAGTATTACAAATGATGAATGTTGGGCAAGAATTAGCTCCTGTTCAGTTCATGGATTTCAATTTAATTGGACACATTGAACTGGAATTTGTAATAAATTTGTTGTTACGTCAATCCATCCTTCCATTCAGATATCCAGCCTACAGTATAAAACGATACTCGGTTACTAACGTAACCTCGGTTCTCTCTAGAGAGGGAACGAGTATTGCGTAAGTTTAGCTTACGCTACGGGAAAGATTAATCTTCTCGAGATACTGAAGCCAAAAAATTATCCTTAATTTTGTATTCATTGTCAACGCAGTGCAGCAGCTAGCAGACCTAGAGCAGGCCATCTGGCGTGCTCATTGGCTGCCCTGCGGGCAACTGTGGCAGCCTACCAGTGAGCCCGGCGTGACGTCACGCCTAATGAAGGGCCCCCGCGCCTTCATAGCGTCACAGCCCGCCAGAATGGGCGTGGCTTAGCGTATAAAAGTAGGGGCTGTAGGCTGACTTCCCTGATTTTTCGTCGACTGAAGCGAAGTCGCTCGTGGCGCGAGCATGGCCGGTTACGCAATACTCGTTCCCTCTCTAGAGAGAACCGAGGTTATGTTAGTAACCGAGTATCGTTCTCTTACGAGAGGTTCTCTCGTATTGCGTAAGTTTAGCTTACGCTACGGGAACACTTTGTCAACGCCGTGCGTGCCAAGCATCCACCATGAGACCCCAAACTTTCAGGGGAACCCCATAAGTGGAAAAATAAGGCGGCCAGCCACGCGGGCCATCACTTGTACATAAGCACACATAGGGAAATACAGAGCAGCGCGCCGGTATGTATAGGCACATGGCACATACCCCACTTAGTGCAGCTCAACCAGGAGAGTCATGTGAGAGTGATCTGAGCAGGAGATCTGGGCAGAATACATCTCTCCTTCAAACTGACAACAGTTTAGCCTGCAAGGCAGGAACTTCTAGGTTATAAAACCTGACAAAGGGGAGCTCCAGCCCGGCCCTACACATATGTCATGGATAGAAATTCCACTGGACCATGCCCACGAAGAGGCCACACCTCTCGTGGAATGAGTCCTGATGCCCAGAGGGCATTGCAGACCTTTTGACGTGTAAGCGGCTGCTATAGCGTCCACTATCCATCTGGACAGGCTCTGTTTCGAGGAGGCGAGACCCTTGGTGCGCCCACCAAACGAAACAAAAAGCTGTTCCGAACGCCCGGAGGAGGCGGAGCGCGTAATGTAAAACCTCAGCGCTCTGACAGGGTAAAGGAGATTCACATCACTTTCGCTGTCAGATGCTGGGAGAGCTGAAAACTAAATAACTTGCACTCTGAATGGAGTGCCCATCACTTTAGGAACATAGCCTTGTCTAGGTCTGAGGATGACTTTAGAGTCATTCGGCCCGAACTCAAGACATGACACGCTGACAGACAGCGCATGCAGGTCCCCCACACGTTTTACTGACGACAGTGCAGTCAGAAAGACGGTTTTCAGTGATAGATATTTCAACCCCATGGAGTCAAGTGGTTCAAAAGGAAAATCTTTCAGGGCCTCGAGGAGAAATGAAAGATCCCACATGGGAACCGACAGGGGGCGCGGCGGATTCATCCTTCTAGCTCCTCTAAGGAAGCGAATGACCAAATCATGTTTTCCCAGTGACTGGCCGTGTGTCGATTCTGCGCACGCTGCCACGGCCGCCACGTATACTTTGAGCGTGGATGGGGACCTTCCCTTATCCAACAGCTCTTGTAGGAAGGTGAGCAGATGCGCCACCCCTCATGTCCGCGGGTCCAGACCTCTGTCGGTGCACCATCCATAGAACACCGCCCATTCAGATGCGTAGAGCCTTCTTGTGGAAGGGGCTCTAGACTGTGTGATCGTGTTCATCATTCCTTCTGGCAGGGCAACGAGTACCCGTTGATCAACCATGCATGCAGAGACCAGCGCTCTGGATGGGGATGCCAGATCGTGCCGCGAGCCTGAGAGAGGAGATCTGCCCTCACCGGAATCGGCCACGGAGCTGTATGTGACAGCTGTGCTAGTTCCGGGAACCAAATCTGATTCTCCCAACGCGGGGCTATGAGGAGCACCGAGTGGCGCGTTTCCCTGATTCTCTTGATCACTTGTGGTAACAGAGAGACCGGGGGGAAAGCATATAGCGGGAGGCTGGGCCAAACCTGGGCCAGCGCGTCCTCGTCCTTCGAGATGAACGTCGGGCATTGAGTTGTCGTTGTCTTTTGACGCAAATAGGTCGACTTCCGCTCTTCCGAATAGGCGCCACAGGTACTGGACCGTTTGGGGGTGCAGGGACCATTACCCTGGGGGAACATTGTCCCTGGACAGTTTGTCTGGGCCGTCGTTCAAATGGCCAGGCACATGCGCCGCCCTCAGCAAGCGCAGGTGCATCTGAGACCAAATAAGGAGGCGTTCCGTCAGATTGCAGAGATTTCTGGATCTGACAAAGCCCTGACATTTTACATAGGATACCACAGACATGTTGTCCGAGCGGACAAGAACATGCTGGTCCTGTATGAATGGGAGGAAGCACTTCAGCGCGTTCTCGACCGCTATCATCTCCAGACAGTTTATGTGAAAACCCTTCTCCTGGTCTGACCACTGGCCAAAGACCGGTCTGCCGTCTTTCCGATAAGAGATGGTTCCCATCCTTACTCCCTGCTGGTACCAGTCGGCCACTAACCAGGGCTGCAGAGCCGCTATGCAGGTCTGAGTCACTCCGATTTTCTGGCCGCCAGACAGCCAGGCTCGGTGGGACACGCGAGTATTCAACCAGCGTTGGAGCGGGCGCATGCGCAGTCGGCTCAGCTGAAGCACCACTGCAGCTGATGCCATACAGCCCAACATCCTTTGAAATGTTTTCAAAGGGAGAAAGCTGCCCTTCTGAAAAGATGCGGCTAGGTGGCGAACACGGCGCGCGCTGTGTCGATAAACAAGCCGTCATGGTCACCAAGTCCAGTTCTATTCCTAGAAAGGAAATTGACTGGCTGGGCAGTAACAAGCTCTTGGTCCAGTTGACCGTGAGACCCAAGCTTTCCAGATGACTGAGAAGCACTGTCCTGTGAGATAGCAGATCTTTCTCTGACTGTGCCAATATCAGCCAATCGTCGCACTTCGTAAATGTACGGGGTGCTAGGGACAGGCCGAACAGCAGGACAGTGTATTGATATACCTGACCGTCAAAGGCGAATCTCAAAAATTGCCTGTGACGGGGTATTATCTGAATCTGAAAATAGGCATCCTTCAGATCTAGAGATATAAACCAGTCCCTTGGGCGAATGTGCACGAGGATTTTTTCTGGTCGTAAGCATTTTGAACGGTCTTTTCGCAAGCACTTTGTTCAAATGTCTCAGATCTAGGATAGGTCTTAAGGCTCCGTCCTTCTTGGGTACGAGAAAATATCGTCTGTAAAAGCCTGACTCGCTCAGAGAAGGCGGTACCTTTTCTATAGCCCCTTTGCACAGCAGCTTTGTTATTTCTGCGTGAAGTAGTTGTGCTACTTCCGCATTCACTATCGTCGCGGTCCGGGCTTGAAAGCGCGGGGGACGGCGAATTAATTGAAGTGTATAGCCCTGCTTTATTGTGCTCAGCACCCATTCTGTAATCCCTGGGATAGTTTCCCACGCAGCTATGTGAGCCGCTAGGGGGCGAATGGCCTCCGGGTTCAGATCGCCGCCATTTGCGGGCTTAACCGGAGCCGAAAGCCGATTTCTCTGGGTCGCCGTGAAAACGGCGTTTGTGTGCAGAAGAGAGGGTGAATAAACCGGCTCGTTGGCTGCTAATTGAACCACTGCAGTAGCCTGTTTGAAGGGGACTGACAGGGAAATTAACTTTGACGGCAGTCCGGCCGTAGCGGGACACGCGCGTCTTTTCTCTCTCTCTGTTAAGAGGGCTTCGCGTGCTCAGACTTCAGACTCTGGGGGGCGGCGGTCTGTAACGGCTGTCTGAGCGCGACCTAGGGCGGCCGCCCTGACGTCGCTGCGAAGGCTGAGGCTGTGCTGGACGCTGGGTGCTGGTTCGCACAGGAGGCTGGCTTTGTCTCTCGGGAGAGCGGCTTGTGGCGGAACTCGAGCGTCGCGACAGGAAGAGGTTCATGGCCTGCGTGGTCTTCTGCACCTCAGAGAAGCGGTCAACGATCCCGTTCACCGCTGGGCCGAAGAGACCAGTGGGGGAGAGCGGCACGTTCAGAAAGGTGGCACGCTCAGTTTCCCTCATATCCGCGAGCGTTAACCAGAGGTGCCTCTCTGTCACAGTTAACGCGGCCATGGCTCGTCCGATGGCTTGGGCTGTGGCTTTGGTGGCGCGGAGAGAGGATCCGTTGCACTTCTCAGGTCCGTAACCGCAGCTGGATCCCGGCCCCCTCTCGGCTTGCAGGATCTGTAGCACAGCCATTGAATGTAGAGCAGACGCGGCCTTGCCGGAGGCGGCATAAGCGCGGCCGAGCAAGGCGGACGTGGCTTGCAGGCTTTAGACGGGAGGGCTGACCGTGACCGCCATCTCACAGAGGGCGGGCAAAGGTGCGCTGCGACCGCCTCTTCCACAGAGGGAATAGCCATGTACCCTTTCGCGGCGGCGCCGTCCACTTGGGAGAGTGACGCGGAGGCCTGTGACTGAAGTCTCGAGGAAAATGGTGTATTCCACGAATTCGTCAGGTCCGAATGAAGTTCCGGCAGGAATGGAGCGGGCCTAGTTGCTGAAGCTGCGTGGCGGCGACTCTGAAGGAAACAACCGTCGAGCCTGTTTTGCGCGGGTTCCTTTGGCAGCGACCACTCGTGCCCGAGACGGTCAACAGCCTGTGTCAGCAGGCGCATCAGTTCCGCATCAGCTCAAGCGCGGGTACGGGTAGATTCCTGGATCGACAAGGTGGCGGAATGAAGCGACCATTCCTCGCTGTCCGATGCCAGGATGGAGCAGCAGTCTTTCGTGGCGTGTTCCTCGGCCTCATCCTCCGATGCGACGGCAGTGAGGCTCGTAAGCGGCAGCTGCGCGTCGGTGAGGAGAGGCGGGGAAGGCGAAAGCGAGGCTCGAGGGAGGTTCTCCGGCGAGCGCGTCGCTGTGGCCACAGGTTCCGGCTGTCTCAGGGAACGGCGCTTCTTCCTGCGCGGTCCCACAGAGGGCGGAGTGACTGCTGTGGTGTTGAAGGCCTCGAGTCGAGCCCGCAGGGTCGACAGCGGAAGCTCCTCACAGAGCTCGCAGCCCCCGGACGCGAGGGCGAGCTCTGCGTGTTCCAGGCCCAGGCAGAGAGCGCAGATGAGGTGGCGGTCTCCGGCGCTGAGTGGGGCTCTACAAGAGCCGAAGGAAGTGTGAGGCATCTTTAAAAAGATGCTCGCTGCTCTTTTAGAATATATATAGCAGGCAAAAGGATACGTCGCCGGATAATGTAGCTCGCACGGATGGCTGAAGGTGGCGAAGACGGCCGGCTTCCTCAGCGCTGTCCTAAGCTGGCTGTTCGCTGTTCGACGGCGGCTGTGGCTTCTCTCAGATCCAGCGATGTGAAGAGCTCGCTGAAGAGACGTAAAATCAGGGAAGTCAGCCTACAGCCCCAACTTTTATACCCTAAGCCACGCCCATTCTGGCGGGCTGTGACGCTATGAAGGCGCGGGCGCCCTTCATTAGGGGTGACGTCACGCCGGGCTCACTGGTAGGCTGCAGCAGTTGGCCGCAGGGCAGCCAATGAGCACGCGAGATGGCCTGCTCTAGGTCTGCTAGCTGCTGCACTGCGTTGACAATGAATACAAAATTAAGGATAATTTTTTGGCTTCAGTATCTCGAGAAGATGAATCTTTCCCGTAGCGTACGCTAAACTTATGCAATACGAGAGAACCTCTCGTGAGAGAACTTGGATTTTGTCTGTTTTTATTTCCTTCTGCATCCTTTTTGCTACTTCGATTCAAATTAAACTTTGAGTTTAATTCAGTTCAGATGGGTACTCAACCCTGACTAATAGAGTTATAGCATTATGGTACAGTGAATTGACCCCTGGACACTTCCACAGTGTTCTCATAGTCCCAGTGCACCGGCTTGACCCAGTGCTCGCATTTAAAAATGAATAATTCAAGCTTTAATAGTTGAATGTAAATAATATAATGATTAAAAAAAATCTATTAAATTTATCGAGCCTCAGCCTGCTTGGCTTGCTGTGCACTGCTTAGTCCTCTGACATGATGAAGGTCACAGCTTTGACTGTTTTCTTTCCTCAGTGCATTTCTCTGGCACCCTCAATTTCTGACCTTTGGCTCCTACCTCATTCGCTGCAGAGGTCAGGCTTTGAAATCCTTTAGTGGGCAGCTACATACGGATCCACTCACATGAATGTGACATGCTATTGTCAGGGTTAACCACCAACCTTGTGCAGCTGAAAGCACCTAGAGACCCCAAGCCTGCAATGACATTTCCTCACAGAGCCAGTGCCAGCCTGCATGTCATTTTCTTTTGATACCTCCCCTTCCTCCATTGTGTGAGTGTCTACATGGAAGAGACAGCTTGGCAGGGAGATGGAGACGTGCACATAAAGAGAGGACCACAGGCGTTTGTGCACACCTCTGTTGCCTGACTGCCTGGAGAGGTACGCCGGTCTCAGCAGACACGGGGTTTGTTTCTGCCCGTTTATCAGCAAGGTGCAGTCAGTATGTGCTCCGTTTAGCTTCTGCAGATGGCGCCGTGCCTGTGTTTCTGTGGGTGGGAGCCCGTCGCTGTCAGTTTGGGGAGCCCAAGGAGGCCCTCCTTCCCTGTCTGTTCTCCATCACAGGCCTCCGTTGTTCTCCATTCATTCTCTGCTGGCTGTTTCTGTCCTGAAGCGTGCAGCAGTCAGTTCACAGCTCCTAAAGTCAGGGTTGTGCCCCATTCAGAATACAATTGAAAATGCTGTGTAAGTCTAGAATTTGAATTAAGGCAGCCAACAGGATTTGGAATTTACTGATTTTAACCTAATTTAATTACATTAATATTCAAAGAAAGTCAAATCAGTGTAATTGACAAATCTTGTTTGTCTAGAAAAAATTGAATTAAATTTTTGGCTGTACAATCTTCTTTAGTTTACAGATGTTATATTATTAACTAAAGTTGAATTTGAAATAAGGTATTAAACAGTATCCATAAATGCAATTAATTTTTATTTAAAGAATAATAATAAAAAAAGAAAGAATATCTTGATAGTCTGATAGATACATATATTTTTTTATTACAGTTCAGTAAATTCCTCTTCCTGTCATTCCAATTCAACTTCCTGTGGGATGTGTAAGTTCCAAGAAGGTCCTGTTCTTCATTTCTGCTTACAGTTCACATTACATGTTGTGTTTCATCCAGAACTGTTCTCAGTGGACTATTTTAGAGAAACAAAGATAAATAAATGAAGGTCGCAATCCGCAAAACTGCTACCAGTATGGTCGGGCGAACACCACAGTGAGCCGGTTATAGAGACATTAACCGTAAACCAAAAGCTGTGAGCCTTCTCAAGACTCGATTTTGGTCATAATGGTGAAGCATGTTTACTATCTCAGGATAGGTTTGCCTTTCACTTTTTTGCTATGTGTTCAGGGTGAGCAAAAACATTGGGAAAGAGTCAAAGCAGCTCACATTTCAATGCTGGCTCAGCTGTATGCTTCCTCTCAGGTGAGTGAAAAGCAAATGCCTGTGGGAAAGTTTTTACCTCCCATCCATGAATATTTACAGCACTTCAGGATGCAGAGGTGAGGCATTCATCATTAAATTCAAGGTTAGAAATTTCGCATAAGAAGCGCTCTGACGCTTTTTGTTTTAGTAATGCTTCTGCTTGAGCTCAATTACCTACGTAAATTAATTTTTGCATGGATTAGCTTTCCACGTCAAACGACAGCTCATCACACCTTGCTTATTATACGGCATGGAAATGGGAGATATGGGGCACTATGGAGGTGATGAATATTGTGTGTCAGTGGGTGCGTGATGGATTTTTCACTTTCATTCCTCTCATGCAGAGGCGGAACACTTTGCGGATTGAGAGGGAGTTTAGCTTTAACCACAGGTTTAAATGAAGGCCTGTTTTCATAGATCAGCCACACATTTAAATGCATGAAAGAGTTGAATAGGGGTCATGGATCACAATATGACTGGGAGAGTGCCGGCAGCACCAGGCACTGTAACAACCTGATCCTCATTCACGATCGCACCAAATTCATGCTATTAGCTTTGAAAATCAGCGTTTTGGTGTAAAACGCATACAAAAACTACCTTGTGTAAAAAAAAAAAGAGTTCTTGCAGTTTATAAAAAGAATAGTTTACAAAAAAAATATCATAATTTACTCATCCTCATGTCTTTCCAAACCTGTATGACATTGCCTGTATGACTTATAGAAGTAACTTAAATTTTGTTGCTCAAAGCTACCACATGGTTTTGAGAAAACTTGGAATATAATGCTATTTGAAATACCTTTGTGATCTTGTTATGGTGCTTTTTGGAGCCTGACAACTACTTGGGGTGAGTTAATAGTTCAATACATTTTGGGTCAGCAATTTCTTCAACAAGGACTATGTTAACTCATCATATATTCCCAGAGCCCATTTTGTTGTGATGTTTATACATTTCTTCCTTGTGAAAATTCACCAATGTTCACCAGGTGTAAAACAGGCATGGATCAGTCATGGAAAAGCTGCAACTAGTTTTGTGCAGCCATGCTGATGGTGTGAGATGTAGCAGCAGGCTGTGAAATTGAGAGGATGGTCTGTCAAATGTGTGGGAATAGCGATGGGCCGGAGTTTGGGTGCTGGGGGTTAAAGGATTGAAACTGTGGAAAATGTGATTAAATCCCTCTGCTTTTCGTCTGTGGTCTTTATCTTTTCCTCTACCCCAGGCACACAGGCTGCATACTGAGTGACACATTGATTACTGCTTTTAAATCACCTATATAGGGGCTTGTAAAGCTGGAAAGATGTTTGGTGTAAGTCTTTAGGAAAATGCATGTGACATACATATAGAGCTGGCACATGGTTAGATAGTATGGGGTATATGGAAGAGTGAACTGGAATAATAATAACAAAAAGATTGAGAACAAAATGTCCATCATCTGTTCGATGCAGTGTAAGTGTGATGTTTGGTTTTCGGAAGAAATGAACTGTTATGGCCATAATCTAGCCTGAAGATAGACACTTGAATGTAGTTTTGGGCGTGCATGCCATTTTTATAATGGAAGGTCTGATTCAAAGTCCAGGAAGTCATGCACATTAGTTGTGTTATAAATGGACATTTCTGTCAGTTACCATAGCAGAAAACCAATGAATGGCCAGTGCTGTTTTCCCATGATGCCTGAGGGCAGTAATTTCAGTGATGCTGATGTCAGACATTCATAACTCTGTTTTGAATCATGCAGAAAGAGATGTCCTTTTGAAAAAACAATGTCTTGGACATATCGCACATACAACTGGACATTTCTACTGTGAGGCAAAATATTCATATTAACAAACACAGGCAAATAGGCATAGACACATTTCCCCGCTCTGCAGATTGTTTGAAAGTGCATGGATTGTATGCATTGTATGCAAGTATGTGAAACTAATCTGGGTGTTTTTCATGCATGCATGTATGTATGTATGTATGTATGGTATTCCTATATTACTTTGTAGATGATATTTTAATTCCTTGACACTTCACAGTTTATTTAATTTAGGTTTGCAACCTAATTTTTAGGTGGAGACTTTTCAATTTCATATTTTGTGTTGAAAACCCACAGCCTCCACACCGTTCCCCCACAATTCTATTTTTGGAATATATAGGATTTAATACCCGGAGACACAATTTTAAGCACAGCTGTCAATCATGACGTTACACCCCGTTTTTATGGCATCAAATAACTTACTAAAATCAAATGTATTGAAAAAAATAGCACTTGAACAAATGTCTGTGTGATAACAACTGTCTAAAATGACAGAAACGATCTTTGGGAAAAAAAAATATTTGAAATGTAATTGAATTTTTAGTTTGGCTTGCACCCCATTTGTTTAAATAGAGAGGGTGGGGTTTATGACCTATACTGCATCCAGCGAACACCTAATTCCGTTCTCTTTCACTCCTATTTGTGCTTGAACGGATACATACACGCAAATTATGTCAAAATACACATGTCGGCGAGTATCCTCGTACAAAGTAATGTATGGCTCATGTGAATGTAAACATTTGGTAAAGAAAATGGATGCGTAAGTTATCAATATAGAAAATATATCAGACACGATATCAGGAGGATTGCGTTGTTTTTCTGTTAGTGAGTTTAATGCAGTTTTCTTAGATTTTCTGTCCTGATTGTCAAAAATGTTGCCATTGTAGGTCATTAATGCTGCATCGAAAATGGCCTTTGTAACTCGCATCATCGTTCAGGGAGAAAACTGGACAATGTAATAAGTTTTTTCACTGTGTAAAAACAATAAGCGAACACGTTTGAGGGGGTGACGAGAGGACGGCGGATAGCAAATCTATTAATAATGTCACTGAATAAACCTACTGCCTATCATTCAATAAAATAATCACATTGCTGAGGGTTTTTGAAAGCTTTGTATTTTGTTTGGTTTAACATTACATTTGCGAGTATTACTCACAGTTTGTTTGCTTGTTTTAGCAGAACTGGCAAATCTGTTCATAAGTGATTTTGGTTGTCATGTTGACATGCAGAAAAAAAGTATTTCGGTGTCTGTATGCTGAATGTGACCCGCAATCTCTGATTTCCCTCCGTGGCCATGGGAAAATGAAAATTTACAATGACAAAAATAAAACTTCCAACAAAGAAATGGATCGACTTTCAGATTGTTGAACTAATTTTTATTTGGACATTTCTACCGCGTGACAGCAGTTGCAAGCGCCCAGCACGTGACACTGTTTTCATGCTAACCAGCTACATTGTGAACGTAATTCTGCAAAACTACAGTGAAAGCATCAACTTATCATGCAATGCTATAAAATGGCCTCTATTTCCTGCAAATACTACGAAGAGTGTGAATATTTAATATAAAGGCAAAAGCAAAAGGTGCCGGTATCTGTATTAATTACAGTATCTGTAGTAGAGGGCGATCCTCTTAAGATGAAGGCGCCGTCCTAGCATGCAATGTGGCTTGACATAGCCTCACATCCTCTACTGGATCCTTACGTTCGGTCTTCAAGTGACAGCAGCCTAATATACCTGTTTCTGTCTGTGTCATTAATGTTAATCAAACAACAACATACAAAGAGAAAACCACTTTTGTGGCTTTAACAAAGATTAATTATATATAGTTATTTACAGTGAAGACTATGTAGTGTTATTTTAAATTTGATCATTACATGTCTATACCTGAATACCGTTAAATGTACCTGAAAAACAAAAAGCGCTCTTTATTTCATTTGTATCTTTGTTCTTTTGTATTTATCTATGCTTGTAATTTGATTATTTTCCATGCAGATCCTCTCCCCTACAAAATCACCCCAATCATTTTACAATGATTAATTCTTTCCAAATAGAATAGTTTTTTAATTTATAGCAGTATATAACGCAGGAAAACAAAATATCAGTTTTTCCTTTTTTTTTCACTACAGCAGACGTACTTAATCACTCTACAGTTTCTTAGATTCTTTTCCCACATGTAATTAATTAACTAATTTCTTAAGTTTTATTATGTTGGCAAGTCTGTGTTCGCAGTACAGATATTAATAGTGCCATATCCCTCTGTTGGCCTGCTTATTTAACACCTTTCCAAACTAAGCAATTCAGTCTTGGTACTAGTATAATCGCCACCTCTTTTAGCATCTCTGCATCTCTCTGGCTGTCAGAGTGGGGAATTGCTTTTTTTTGGACACTTCATGTCAGCCACAGATAAAACACTTTGATTTCTTGTTTTGCTGTTTGTGCCAGTCGGAATGTGTTCCTGTTGGAAATGCGCTATAATGTTTGCTTAGGCGTAATGGCAGCTGTTTCACCTGTCAGTGTTCCTAGCGTTATGCTTCTAGCATGTGCTAATGATGTCTTTGCATGAAGGCAGTGCAGGTAGAGGACCAGCAGCATTTCAGATGGGTGTCCCGTCTGGGTCTCATTTGTGCGTTGTTGCTCATACTCAGGTGTGGCTGGATGGCTGAAACTGCAGTAGGAGATGTTGCATCATCATCTTGCAAACCCTACCAATGCAAACTTGAGTATGTTTTCTTTCTTTCGCTCTCTCTCTCGCTCTCTCTCTCTCTCTCTCTCTCTATCTCTCTCTCTCTCTCTCTCTCTCTCTACCCCTCTCTCTCTCTCTCTCTCTCTCTCTCTATCTCTCTATCTGTCTATCTTTCTCTATCTCTCTCTCTCTCTCTAGCCCTTTATACACATAGTATTAAGATCCGTTTCTGGTGAGCCACTCACGTGTGGTCAGCTGTGACAGTTCGCTGTTGTTGGTCTGTTAAAATGGAGAATTTAGATTTTGCTACATATATACTTGAATTTGAATCTTAGCCCAATTATGATGTTTTGTGAGTTCAGATATTTTAGTCAAGTGCCAAACTTTTAATGTGCTTCTCATAATTCGTGTCACCACATATTTAGGGCTGAAACGATTCATCGAGTTACTCGATTAACTCGATTACAAAAATTCCTCGAGGCAAAAACTCTGCCTCGAATCCTCGTTAAATTCCTATGACGTGCACTATACGCGCAGGGATCACACCATAGTGCGTGATACATTTTGAATTTAGTTGGCGTGATGGCGGAGAGTAAAGATGTCAAACTTACAAACTTAAAAAGGACAACAAGGTGCAATGTGTCTACTGCAAAGTAGACCTGGCATTCCACAACAGTTCGACTTCAATGATTCAGCATCTGAAACGAAAACATCCACTCCATGCTGTTTCACCAAGCGTCGCTTAAACAAGGTAACGTAGCCTAAGCCTATACATTGATGTTTGCTGTTTTTAATCCCATAGGCCTACTGTATTTGTAGCGATGTCGTGATGTGGTTTGACTAGATATGATGTTTAGCTTTGATGTTTTTAAGTAGTAAACGTATTCAAGTTCAATTGCAAGAGAGTAGGCTATAGCCTAAAAAAAGAACCCCTTCACACACACACACACACACACACACACACACACACACACACACACACACACACACACACACACACACACACACACACACACACACACACACTCTTGTCTCTCTCATGCACCAGTCAGACCAATTGCGGCAATGCATCACATATGCTTAAACTTTTATGTAGCCACGTAACAATCATTTCAGCATGCATTCACTGTATACACCGGGACGTGATGAAGGAATATTATAAGACAATATTGTATTGCAGTCTTTGCGAAACCTTGTTTGTATGTCACGTCTGCCAAATAGTTACAGACAACAACAAAAAATGAAACTCCCCAGCCTGCTTCTCCAAATCCACTCGTACTTTTGGGGAGTTTGTATTCATAGTTTTACATGTTATACATGTTTTACAGTAAGTTGACTTAACTGTATTGTTATATAATTGTTGGCACTGGCACTTATTAACACTTAATGGGTAAAAATGGCAATAAATAGGCTTAGATTTGGAGCCAAATGTTGGAGTTGGAATAAATACCTGTTTTTTGTGAGAAATAAAAGCCAAATGCTTGATCATTTTACAGCCACATAATTTTTGTTATCCATTATTTGTTTTGGTTGTTTAAAAACACACAAAAAAATTTGATCCGATTAATCGCTTAATCGATCGATTAAGTGCTAGATTAATCGATTACAAAAAGAATCGATAGCTGCAGCCCTACACATATTAATATCAAGAATACTGAAGAAGGTTTGTGTAGATGTATGCTATAGCTAAATTATTAGCTGCCATTACGTCAGCATTTAGTGTCACATGATCCTTCAGAAATCATTCTAATATGCTGATTTGGTGCTCAAATAGTTGGTTTTTTAACAGTTGGGATGCCTAATATTTTAGTGGAAACCATGATACATAATTTTTTTTGTATTCTTTAAATAGAAAGTAGAAAAACAGCTTTTTTTAACAATGCAAAAGAAAAGTATTTTCTGTCACTTTTTAATCAATTTATTGCATCCTTGCTGAGTAAAATTATTTCTTCACAACAAATCTTATTAACTCCAAACGTTTAAACGGTAGGGCAAATTGTAATAATAAACTGAAAATGATTTTAATACCAGATGTAAACTTATGATTTTGTTGCCAAAAGAAAACTTTTTTTAACACAGTCAGACACCATTCCACCAGCACAATTTAACCCTTTAGAGTCAGCTCATCCCACAGATGTAGTGTCATACAAGACTATTTTAGTGGTATTTGCTACACTGATATGATGCATTGAAAAGCTGATGCTTTAGATTTGTCAAAATGCTTAAGGCCTCTTGCTTTATCCGTTCTCCCTTGGATATTGTCTTGAAATTGGTTCGCCTCAGAATTCACAATAGTAAGGTTGTTTTGAAGTCCTTTTTTTCTGAACAGGCAAAGGAGCAGCAAGAGAAAGAATGAGAAACTATAAGCAATTCTCAAGCCTATGGGTTAGATTGCTGCTTAAAATAAACACTTACCGTAACTTTCCCTCAATTCTCACACGTTATCAAACATTCTAATTCACGCATCCATATTGATGGATTTGAAATGGAATATTCTTTCGGCTGGTACACTATCTCTTTGGCTTATTCTTTAGCAGAAACAGAGTTATCTTCAAACATATATCATTGCTTTGTGACCACAAGTTGTATCGCCCAGAGCACCTCGTCACCACGCCTCTCGATAATTAACTTAAAAGAAAATTAAGGCATAATCTAGTGTGCCTTTTTTCCGTTTTCTGACAAGATAATCCCCATTTACAGCCGTGCTTGTGTGGCAGAGGTTGAGTGCTGCGAGAGGGCTTTCGCATTATTGCGTTTATCTCCTCATGGCCTTGTCTATTTAATGAGTCTCTCAGCCTGACAACGTCAAATGTGCTTCTACTTCACTCTGAGATGCCTCGCTTCTTCTTAAGCTCCTCTAAGTAGACGTTTCAGCTGTAATTTAATGGACCCTTCTTTTTGTTTAGTGAAGGTTATTTTAAGTGTTTAATTACTGGTCTTTGATCACTTAAGTGGATGAATGATGGTAATATCGGCTCTTTAAAACTGCTCCAGTTCATGCGTAATGACCTTCATTCAGAGAGGCCAGATGAAGTGTGAACAACAGGAAGTCACAAATTACATATGGAGTGTCACAGTTAATGTGTTTATTAGGAGGAGGGGGAGGGGGGGGGGGGGGGGGTTACAAATACTCAGAAATGAACATGAATTGACTTGAAACTTTCAGTTGTAGTTTAGGATTGATTCTTGTGGTCTGATTGGTTAATAGTTGTGTCCATAATCAGACTTTTAGAGTATGTACTGTGTTCAACAAAGAACTTAACTTTTGATAAAAGGTATTTTTTTATTTTTTTATTTTATTTTTTTAGGTGTGCAGTCAGACATTCCCAGACATATATTGTCCGTCATCTCTGCATCTTTATTTTCTTGTTACAGCCACGGTTAGGTTTAGTCTTAAAGGATTGGATTTAATGGTTCGCTTTTGATTTGAGACGTACATTTTTGTATGAATCAATTGTACAGTTTTGCCATTTATCAGGGCAATTACTCATGAGACATTTTTTTTTCTCCACAATATTTTGTTGCTACTTTAATTCAGTTTGCCAATTCCTCAGCTCCTGTGGCCTCATGGGAAAGAGAATAGTCCATAAGAAATACACTTCAGATTATTAAAAAAAAATGGTCCTAAATTTTCATCTGTTCACGTCTGAAAATTTCGCATGTTAAAAAATAAATACGACCTCACGTTGTGTCAGTCGGGTTTACACACTGTATCCGAAACCTTTCCGAAACAGTACGATTTTCTGAGTTTTTCGCATCTGTAGCAAGCATTTTGTGAGGTGTTTTGACAATTCAGAGCCATCGAATGAGAATACGAAAATTTCGGACTCAATGTGCAAGGACCTTTTACAATTTATTGAATACTATGATACTATTATTGAAAAGTTCTGTTTGATGAGGTTGTAACTTACACACAAGGGTGCTTTGGAAAACAACACACATGTTGGAATTAAATGAAATCAACTAATTTTTATACAGTTTTAACAGTTTAATTATTTTATTTTACCAATCTAATGCATGCTGTGTTAAACTGAGTGAGACGTACGTCTGGTGCATTTGTACCTACACCAACAATTATGAAATAACAGAAGCCTTCCTTCTTTTCCCAACACGTAAAAATGTCCAAAATGCATATCCCTAGTTTTCAGGCATACTTGGGATGATGGACGGTCGATATGGCTTCATTTGTAATGCGTATACGATGCCTTTTCACTGTTTACAGCAGTCCACACAAGGTTAACAGATCACTCAAGTCGGCTCATTCATAAAGCATGTGTTTTGCATTTGTGGAATCGAAGAAAGGGTGAGTGGAGAAAAATGAAGGCATTCACAGATCCATCACATTATTATATGCAGTCTTGCCCGACTTTTTCCCCAGAATTCCACTGCACGGACACCCTAAGGTAGGGTTTTGCCTGCCAGCGTGAAGGGCACAGGTGGTCACACTGGGTATCAATCATGCAGCAGGACATGGTGCCAGTGTAAAGCTTTGATAAAGAGTGTCGTTTGAGCTGAAACCCCGTCAAGGACTTATTAAAGGCCTGCCTTGCTGTGATTAACGATCCGGGCCATTCTGCCAAGACCAGCCTCTCCAGGAGGAGTGGAAGGTGATGATGTGAAAGGAAAGAGTGCAGGTTCACCCTCCCTCTCTGAGGAGGAATGGAACACAAATAAGTTCACTACTAGTACAAATGGCTTTTAATTATCCTGCTCGCACACTGCCTCACAAGCATATTCTCATGGGTATGTGTTAATCTTTTTTATTTTTAATATACTTATCAGTGTTGGGGCAGAACAAAGTAAAAGGTTTTTTAGCCGTTATTGAATTTGCACAACAAATAGCGGTTTAACATGATTAAACTCTACAACACTGTTTTTGTAATATAGCCTTGTGCACGCAGGTTTATAGTTTAGAGCGTGGCACACTGATGTAACACTGTCACCAAAAAGTTCTCTCTTTCTCTAGTCATTTTAGTAAATCAGTTTGCAGTAAATGCAATGTTTCAGTAAAACGATTCACTGATTCATTTGAGTTCCTCCGCAGAAGTCTACATGCCGTTTACACCATCTTGCTTGTAGCAATACATACAGAACAATATTTAAATCCAATTTAAAGCTGAAATTCTCTTCTTTCAAATGAAGTAATTTATATAAAAAAACAAATATTCTCAGTTTATGTAATCTGTATGAAAAGAGAGAGATGTCAGTATTTTTCTTTCCATCTCATTATACCTCATTACGCGTTACGTGTCACACAGACACGCAATTCATATTTAAACAGTCTTTTTGCGGTTTATAGACACTATTCAATATCGTGATTAGAACAAAGCACTTAAGAATAAATTACTTACTACATCAGCTGGATCCGTTTCTCCTCGATATGAAACTACCAGCACTTCTGGTACATTTTCCAGGGTTATTAGATAGTATTATTTCTCACAGGGTAGGGATACGCTGTGTTCACAGCGGTAGTAAGAAACT
Organism: Siphateles boraxobius; assembly: GCF_051911475.1. Classification (NCBI taxonomy): domain Eukaryota; kingdom Metazoa; phylum Chordata; class Actinopteri; order Cypriniformes; family Leuciscidae; genus Siphateles; species Siphateles boraxobius. The sequence continues at coordinate 6,050,702 of NW_027508931.1, read as the reverse complement.
TACTAAACATGATTTTATAATCCAGCTGGTGGGCGTTGGCATGTTTGCATGGCTTGCCTTAGATCATTTGCGTTAGAATACCGCGCGCTGTCCGTGAGCGTGGCACATAAACGCGTAATGAGGTATAATGAGCTGGAAAGAAAAATACTGACATCTCTCTCTTTTCATACAGATTACATAAACTGAGAATATTTGTTTTTTTATATAAATTACTTCATTTAAAAGAAGAGAATTTCAGCTTCATAAAGAGAAATCTCTCGTATCTCTGTGACAAGTATTGACAGTTACAGTTCATTTTTTGGACGCGTTTCAGAATGGACCTCACTGACGAGAGAAGGTAAAACGCGCATCATGTTTATTTTTCTTTATTTGACGAAAAGCACAACACTTTGTTTTTTATTGTGAGTACCCACAAAAAAATAGACACTTAACAGAATGTAATGATGTACAGCACTTATATGTAAGATCAAAATCAACAGAGTAATTTGAGTCTCTTTTGCACTGATAAGGAAAAAAGTGAGCTGGTATCGCAGGTGTTCTGACGATTCATGCTACCCATCGAGATGCGCTACTTACTGGTTATGCGCATGTGCAGACTAATTTTTCTTCTGCTAACCACGCCATAAATCTATGCATCCTTGCTGTGGAGACTTGTAGGAAACTTTGACAGGTCAAAGATGAATATTTGTTGATAATTTTTACTTTTCACACCGTTTTAAAAATAAAAACAGTACAGTATACTGTACTCTTAACTTCGAATTTTATTAGAATTGTATTTTATATAATAATGTCATTTTTACTTGTTATATCAAAAGTGATAATTGCTAGTTCATTTAAAACATCAAAATATGCTCCCCATACACCTACCCTGATTTAAATGAAATAACAATGTCATAATATTGTGAGATTTACACAATTATGGAAATAATAGAGAATAAATCAACATTCTCTGTGATCGATTCGCCATTGGGTAGCATTTTTTTGCGAAGGCAGCACAAATCGACAGACTCTGCTATCGATTCGCGCTACGGTAGCATTTTTCGACAAGGCAGCACAAATCGTCAGAACACCGGCGATACCGCCGACCCCAGATTTGTTTACTACAGTTATACAGCGCGTGTCTGTGCCGTTCATTCCCTCTCGCATCTACATTAGTAAACATGTTATTAAATTTACATGAACACATCCAAACTATATTGCTATACTACTACTAACTTGAGTAAAAATAGACTGAAATATGTTGAAATAAAATGTCTGTATAAGCAACAAACTGCAAATTAACATGTATATGCAAATATATCATACACAATATGTTACAGACTAAATATGAATGTTTAGACAAGATTTTGTGATTAGTTTTGGATAGATTATAAAGTTTTGACTGTAAAAAAAGACTACTGTCACATTAAATAGGTAAGCTTTTGTTCACCAATTTCTGCTCATGTTAAATATACTATATGATGTTTTGTCAAAAATAAAGTAGGTATATTGAATTATCAACTAAGATGTTATTATAGTGTTTGTTCCAATATTCAAAATAATGAATCCTTACCTTTTTTAATATGTATGATAAAATGTATACTTTTTACAAAGAAAGAATACACTTGAAATATTGTTAAAATTGTAATTGTTGTTGTCATTGTAACCTATTTGTAATTGGTTACAATTTCTAATTGTAAAATATGTATATATAGATAATTTCTTTTGTCCTTTCGTTCTTTGGGACCCTGTGACACTCCTGTGTGAAAGGGCTAATTAATATGCAGCTCATTATGTATGTGGCACATTATCCGGCCTTTGTCTTCTCAGGTGTGAACACGCATCCACGCATATTGCCTTTCCAAATAAAAGGTGTCTTATAAAATTTAAATCAATGTGTTGTTTTGTGTAAATGATTAGGCAGGATGATTTTCAGATCATTTTGAAGCAAAAACTATAGGCAACAATGCCCATTAGTCAAAAGTCTTGTAGACACATATTTAGTATGTGTTTTGTGGCCTTATTTCAGACACTTTAAGTTTTATTTTTTTCCATAACCATGCATAAACAATATTCTCTCAAAAATACAAACATGTACATACATGTTGCTCACATATTACGGTAGCCCCGTTTGTGCTATGTAGAATGAATTTACACCTTTGCCATTAACATGTATGTAACATGCAACATAACTGTAAAAAGCACAAATATCAGAGCATGTCAGAACACCTCCAGGACCCAGAAAACCCCTCAGACCCCTGAGGGTTAAATACTGCTCTTGGTCATAATGTTTTATTTAACTATATTAATTATTAGTCCTTTTTTTTTGTTTTTGTTGATTGTTACTTTTGTTACTATACCTTTTTTCATTTTGAGCTGCATTTTGTGTTAAATTTGTATACATAAATTGGAGGTCAAGGTGATTTTCAGGTGGGGAAGTATAGTATGGTAAATATATAGAAATATATAGTATATTAGTAATTCATTTAAAAACAATTGTGTTAATGTTACACAAATAAAATGTAGTTTCAAAGTTGCTTCCCCAGTGCTGATTTAAAAAAAAAAAAAAAAAAAAAATATATATATATATATATATATCCTTTCCCCTTTTTTTCTCTCATAGCCACAGGAGGCGGACTAGATCCATATGCGCTTAATCATTGGTCCACACATCTTTCAAATATCAGAGCTGTTTTTGATGGTTTCTCTTGTATGAAGTGAATTATTAAATTTGCTTCTTTAGCCTTTTCGGCACAAGTCAGGCCAGGCTGAGAGGAGAACGGCTCTGAGGGAACCGCACGTGTTCTCGCATGAATACAGAGAGTCTCTTTGTCGGGCATCACATACTCTCCATGCATTCTCATACGCTGAGTGTTATCAGCTAAGCAGCAAGCACACACAAAATACACATGTTTGCCATTGTGTACAGCTGTGCGCACTTCACTATGTAAATGTTTCATGCAGGAGCAGCGCCGTATGTCAGCTTCTGTGCTGGCATTCAGTAAGCCTGAGTGCCTAAAGCCCTCTGGGTTTACCATTTTCAAACATCCATGTGTATTTCCTGCAATTTCTACCTTTTCTCTGAGATTGGCAGTTGAGAAAAATCCACAATATAAAAGAGCTGTTTGCCCCCTGGTGAAGTTTTCACATGAGCTATATGATAAGAAAAGGTTGAAAACTAGCCCTGTTCCCTGTTTTCTACTGTAGTTATTGAAACTCATATCAAAATTGAAGTGAGCTGTCTGGGTCTTTTTTTTACTTCTTGCATGACTGTGCAGTTTTAATTCCTTGATCATCAGTTCTCCACTAAGCCTGCATTGCGTTTTTGACTAGTATTCCAAGGAATTTTTTCACCCTGTGTTATTAGGATTGATTGAGCATGTTTTTTTAATTATTGATGAGGCTGTTCATATTGCTCAAACACTGGCTGCGATCTATGGCGATGTAGATGTTGCTGCGATGCTAGAGACTTCCATCACTGCAAAATGTCTGTATGAATGTGAAACAGGAAGCTGTTAATGAGCCCTTATTGTGATCTGCTCCATCCTGAGACTATCCTGAAGCTTCATTCAGACAGAGAACACAGAGCGGTGAACTTGTGTGCTACTTTGTTTTGTATTTTTGTATTTATTAGAGTTCCCTCACAAGAACACCCACCTCTCCCTGTAGGAAAGAGGAATAACAAACGAGATCCCTTTTATATGTCAATTGTTTCTCCTAGACAGCAAAGCAACTAGATGGAAAGCAAACAGAAACTTTTAAAGTTTTAAAGCTAAGGATTTATTCACCCAAAGATTTTAATTCGGCCATCATTTATTCACCCTCATGATGTTCTAAACCTAAATTACTTTTCTTCTTCTAAACCGTCATAAAAGTGAGTAAATAATGAAACAACGTTCATTTTTGGGTGAGCTATTACTTTAAGTCTCCCGTTTCTTTGATATATCTCCTGAAAAGATTCTAGAGAGATCTAGAAGATAATGTGCAAAGACCACAATCTTTATCTCAGTGGTTTTATTAATATAAATTTCATTGCTCTGTATTCTGTATGTCAACAGTTGTCTCATTTGTATATTTTCTCCAAAGGAATTTTAGGAGGCACACCTGAGACAAGTTGATACATAACATAACTGTGATCTCAATTACATTTAAGTCTCCTGAGCAAAGAAACTGCAACCTCAGAGGCAAACACTTCTCCTCTGGGTCCAGAGAGACACTCGGGAGACTTCATGCATTGGCATGTCTTTGGTGTGGTGGAGAGTTGCTCCATTGAGACTGTGCCCACATGCTAAACCTGATAAACAGCATATTTGTCTATATATAGTGGAGGTGTCCTAGATTGGAAGCTCAAAAACATGCATGTGGTCTCTAAATATCATGGAGCTGTTAGATCTGTTTGGTCTAGGAAAGGCTGTGTTTGTGGAAGTCATTTGATGGATTATTGTAATGAAGTCTATGTTGTTTACCAGCATCCTCCTGCTGTCTTTCAATGCCTTTTCTCATATATTTTCCTTCACTCTTTCTCTGTCTCTTTCATTGTACTGCTTATAGGCTCAGATTAATCCCAGCATGCCTGAACATCGAACATCATCAAAACATCATCACATAATGAAACACAGAAGATGTAGAAATGCATTTAGATTATACTGAATGAGATGTAAACGAGGAAAGGACAAACATGCTTTCCTGACCGAATTTGTACAGCGTATATACCATTTTTCCAGCTTTCAGCTCGTCTCGTTGTCCACATTAGTGTGGTTGTCTTGAAACAGCCTACATGAATTATTTAATCAACCAGCTGATTGCCTCAATTAGATATTGCATTGCCTCTTAATCATTGTTTTGTTAAGCAATGCACAATTCCCCCACTTGTATGTGTAATTTTCAGAAGAGTCACTTTCTCTCCCCATAGGAGTGGAGACAGTTAAAATGGACAAATATTACACATTTGTGCAGTTATATTAAATTAAGCTTCTGTGCGAGAGAGCAAGCGAATTCAAGGACACCCATGCATTAAATTCAATTGAGAACGCTGCAAATAATTGAAACAAATCTATCAATATCTGCAAATAGAATCTTTGTCTGTGATGATATCTATGTATCTATGTATCTATGTATCTATCTATCTATCTATCTATCTATCTATCTATCTATCTATCTATCTATCTATCTATCTATCTATCTATCTATCTATCTATCTATCTATCTATCTATCTATGTTTATCTGTCTGTCTGTCTGTCTGTCTGTCTGTCTGTCTGTCTGTCTGTCTGTCTATTGGACAACAGTAGCAGTATGTATGTTTATTATTATATAAACAGATCAGACCAGCGTTTCAAGTAATTTCAAGTTCTTTTTGATTCAGATGTGACTGTAAGTGATGATATCTGAGTGGGTGAGTCTGTCTGTCTATTGGACAACAGTAGCAGTATTTATGTTTATATTTATATAAAAAGATCAGACCTTCGTTTCAAGTAATTTCAAGTTCTTTTTGATTCCGATGTGACTGTAAGTGATGATATCTGAGTGGGTGAGTTGTTAAAAGGTACTGTCACCCACTGAAATATTGTTTACTGGTGTCTTGAGAGTTTTAAAAGAGTTATTTTATTATATATTTTATCATATATTTTAGTTAGCATTCAGTACCACCTTACTTTTCTCATTCAATTTTCTCTCTCTCCTTCTACCTCAAAGAAAACACCCCTGAAATCATTCTCCTGACATAATAAAGATGACCGCTCAACAACACGTTTGTTGCAGACTAAAAGCAGTGGGTGATATTTTCAGACAGCCCAGCACAATTGGGAGCTCTCCGATCTGAAAGAAATTAATGAGTCTTCAATTTTCATTCAAAGCCGTGGCAGGTAACTCTGTGGGGGAGTGTTTTTTTTTCTTTCTTCCTGTTAGGCGCTCTAGCTTTCCACAGAAAGTGTGGCGTTTGAAACTATATTGCAGACAGTCAACATCTTTCTCGCTCGTTTGCATCCACCACATGTCAGGTTAAACTTGCACTTTTTCTGAGCTTCAAAAGCAGTCACTCAGTGTTAGGTTAGAAATAAATCAAAATGGTTCTGGCTGTCCTGGCTCACTTGGAGCTCCAGGCGAGGCGAGACGTATACGAGACTCAATATAGCGTTAGATGTATATGATACTCAACCAGAATAAATTATTTTGCCGCCGCATATTAATCTCATGATGCACTTTTTGTTTGGCATGCAGGGGGTTCCAGTTCCACACAAATGTCCTTCTTTTAAGTAAGAGCAACTGAACTTGAGAGCCAGCGTTCATCACGTACATTTTGTTATACAAAAAAGAATAGCTTTGATATTCGATAGCTATTTCTTTTTTAATATAAAATAAGTTATCTGTGTTTTATAGCAACATGAGGGTGGGTAGATGAGAGAAAAGAGTTTTCAGTTAAAGCAACAGATCTGCAGAAGGTGTGACTTGAACTCATCAAATTTAGATGGGAATTGTTGTTCTCTCTATGTTTTATGTAACTTCTGTATCTTAATTTTCATTTAATTAAATCTAAAAAGCTCTTGGTTTTAAAATCTAATCTAAAATCTGTTTCATCACCTGACGTTAACAATAATTTTAACCCAGGTTTGCAGTCCATGCTCGTCTTGTCTAGACCAGTCAGAGTTGACTGATTTCACAGAATATTGCATATGATGGGTACTGACTCTGATTTTTTACCCTCAGACTGTAATTCCATCTAGCCAGAGTATATCAAATGGGTTTGAAATCGAGCAGTATGTAAATCTCCACACCTCAAACACAAAGTAGAGCTTTAGCTAGATAGGTAAAGCTTAAATTGAACATAATTTAATAAATAAACAATTAAAATTTGTTAGCAGTAACGTTGATTCTCAACCGCACGAGTTTGTTGTTTTTGTAAAGACTTGATGGTTGCTTAGTGTGTGTCAATTGGTATGTGATGCCTTACTTGTTGTTGTTTTTTGCACTGATATTAATTGAAAGGCCTAGCAGTCATCATCATCAGCCATGAAGTTTGTTCATCTGTGGAAAACCTATTAATTTTTCTCTTGGAAAAGTGTATTAAGCACCTAATGTTCTCTTGTAAATTAGCTGACAAACTCAAGTGACACCAGCCACCCTTGCTATTTTTCCAAAATGACAATTTGTCAAGATGTATTGTTTTGAATTTACTTGGAGAACTCTATTAACATGGGTTTAATTCTGTTTATTTGGCATATTGGAAACAAATAGTGATTTTTCTTAGTTCCTGACTCCATGCCAGACAGCTACCCTTCAAGGGGAGGAAAATTACCTTACTTGCTGGCAGTTACCAATGGAGACTCTAATAATGAATATGACATCTCTCTGTCTGTTGATCTCTATTTTTTCAAGTTTTTAATTTCAGCATGCTCCCATCTGTGTTTCTTGACTGCTATGTGAAAACCTGATTTTAATTAGCTGAAGAAATAAAGGAAAGTTTTATGGGTTCCCTTACGAAAATGAAGTTTAATCAGTGTTCTATTAGTATACTTCTTTTAAACTAAAAATAAGAAAGTATACTTCTTAACTCTTTTGTTTAACTCTTTTGATCAAGTAGCCTATTAAATATACTTTTTTTTATAGTTTTTCATATACAGTCTTATGAAACTTACATTGCTTGAAAATATTGATTAGAATATTTATATAAAACGTATATGTTTCTAATTCTGCGTATCTGAATTTTTGTGTAGGCTAGTCCACTGGTAGTGTACATAGGAATTTACTTTAATTCTACTTTACTCTTTCCCCACTGAATGTTCCAGTTATCCATATTTTCACTTTTATATGGTAGGGGGCGCTGAGACACATCTTCTAGTACAGAATATCTGGATCAAAACACAGGAGAAGAAGCTGAAACAAGTGATAGAAGATTCCTCACTCAAATGTAAAATAACATGATCATCAAACATTCAACAGCGTGTAAATTAAAACTGATCCATGTTACCAATTGAAATGAAGCGTAACCCATAAAGAGAAAACGACTGTGAAGCCTTGGGGCTGTTGGACTCGATCTTCTCCATCTGTGTTTTGCTCATCGTTCTGAATCTGATTAAGGCGTAGTAGTCTTGGACAAAAATTTGATTTTTCTCAACTTTTCTGTTTAAAATGTTGCCTTTCTTTATGAAAATTACCGACATTCAAGTGTTGATAAAAAAGGATGCATGAAGCTAATAAATTGTTTTTAAAATTAAAGTACAGTTTAAGGTATTTTTCAAGTATAAAAAATAATATCTACATTTGAACATAGTAGTATACTGCAAGTGCAAAAATGATATATAAATAGTAAACTATAAGTATAATGTTATGTTCACTTAATGAAAACTTACAAGTATACTTGCAGTATAAACTACTAAACTAGTAGTTTACTGAGAATACACTTCAGTGTGTACTTTCATAAACTAAAAAATGTACTAGTATTAAAATAGTTGGCCTAAACTACTAGTATAGTTTACTTATAAGTTCACTTGTAGTGAAGATGCATTATAAATGAGAAACCTAGTTGTGTACTTAAAGTTTACTATTGTTATACTAAACGTATACTTTTATATACTAAAAGTGGGCCAATTTGGTCCCAAGAAGTATTGAAATAGTAGAAGTTTACTACAAGTACACATTGATATTAGTATACTTACTACATAAAGGATGCTTAAAAATATACTTGAACATTACTCAAGTATAGTTCATAAAATGAGCTGGAAGTATACTTATTTTTCGTAAGGGTACACATAGTGGGTGGAGACAACATGCCATATTGGGTAACAGCCTGACAGGTGTGCGTGTGTATGCATGTGTATTTACCTTTGCGGTTTGGCCTACACGTCTATACGTTTCAAACAACTTGCCCTGCAAGCATTTAAAAACCCAGGACATCCTCCATTTTGGTAAGGGGCCATGTTTTGAAGAGGTTATTGCTTGCACTCCAAAATGGATTGAGGCCTATTTATAATTTACAATTCATTTTGCACTTTCCTTTCTGACCCAGCCTTCCATTTAAACCGCTTTGTTTGCTTTGCCAGACCCAGGTGAGAGACCTTGAATCAAGGGCACTGAACACCCAGGGAGACTTTGATCCATGTCCTTTCAGAAGAGTTCTGCAAATCCCTTCAAAAAGCTAAACTTTAGCAAAAGCAAGTGTTCTGACTTCCGAGAAGAGCTGGACTGTGTTTTGAAAATCATGAAAGCAAACCAGTGGACATAGTTGACTTATAAAAAAACTCACTGCATTTGTGGTTTTTGCCGTTTATCAATTTTATGTAAACAGTGATAAATTTTTTTCAGGATTCCTGGAAGCAGGAGTATTACATTACATTTTAAAATATATTCAAATAGAATATTTATTTTAAATTGTAATAATATTTCACAATAATAATATTTTTACTGGATTTTTGATTAAATAAATCCTTGGTGAGCAAAAGAGATTCCTTTCAAAAAATGTTTATTATCCCATTTACACAATTTTATAATATGTATATAGTTGTAAACAGCATTGTGTCTTGTTTTACCAGTTGTTATCAGATCATTTGTTGGGTTTTATTAGCAGGTGTAAACAGGGCATTGGTGCACTGTGGGTATTCCAGAAAGCAGGTAAATGTAAATGTAAGTAAGCAGATAACCTCAACTTTCGGTTCCAAAAACGAAGGTAACTTTCAGGGTATACAAGTAGTCATAGCAACTTACTCTCTGAACATAACCTGCTGCGGTGCAACAGGACGTTTTCTATGCTATAATGTATTTCTATGATAAAAAGCATATATGACACCTTACCTTTCAAGCAATGTGAAAGCAAAATGACTTAACAAAAAATAAACTTATGCAGCCATGTTATCTTTGAAAGCACAGACTGTTATTTCTCATCGAAATAGGTGGCGATATGCACTAAGTAACTAAATAGCCATTAAACAAAGGAAGAAGAAAGTAGTAGGGCGCACTTTTTCTGTGTCTGTTTCCATGGTGACATGTCAATTCGTGGCTCTGTTGAAAATGTCTTGTGTGTTAACAGTGGAAATACTCTGGTTTGGCTGAACTTATTCCCAGACATTTTTTGGAATCAGCATACCTCGAGTAAGCAAGGTTTGGGTTAATCAACCGAGAGATCAAGGTATGTTTAATGGTAAGATAACCTTGCTTTCTGGAATACCTCCCTGGTTTCCAGATCCATGACTTTCTGTTTGGTAGTTGCTCTGCTGGATGTGCACGTATGACTGTGAATGTGGTGGGGCAGATCGGACTCCGCCGCTCTGATGGGTCTTTTATTCCAGTCTGTTGCCTACAGTACCTGGCATGGCACCACTGCAGCAGTGCCACGCTGTGATGTATGGGTGTGATGGGCGCTAGTCGCTGTGGTTTGGTATAGAGTCAGCTGTAAAGAAGTTATCCGTGCCATCTGTCCTTTATGCCTTCTGCTCCCCGTCTGTGTTGAGTCCCTCTTGTCAAATTCTCTGCATTATGCTCTCATATCCTCTCTTATCTCTGCTCTCCTTATTTTTTGGTTCCGTCCCTGACAGATTTCAAGGCACCTTCAATGCTCAGAATTTGTCAAAGACTTCAATGGATTTCCATTCCATTTTTTTTTTCTAATTCACAAAACAATATCTTCATAAATAGAATTGATCTTGTTCTTGACTTCTCACTGACTCAAGCAGCAGTTTATAGCTCAATGGAGAGGAATATAATCAGGGCATATCTCTTTTTTCCTCACACAAAGGCACTGTATGATTTCAGAAGAGTTGAAATGCAGTGGACAAATCTTATAAACAACTTCAAAGGCTCACAGGGTAGAGTAAATTATGACAGAATTGCTACATTTTAAATATCAGCCCCATTCATAATCTGTAAACACTGAATCACCCTCTTACAAGTTTCGACAACATGTTTACATGAGTTTATAAAAGTTTAAAGCAGCACATTAGCTTTGAAATCCAGCCTTTAACATGCTGTAAACACTTACAGACAGGTTTTAGATGTACAGAAATAAACTGATTGAAGCTTGTTGAGACTTGGAAAGGAAAAAATTCTTTACCAGCTCTTTAGATGGAAGCGAAAAACTGGACAGTATTACTGCTCAGATCCATTTGCCAGCTAAGATTCTCTGTTTAGGTTTTCTGCAACCATTTGGGACTCCTGTGATAGACACTCTTAATGAAGTACGGATGTTTAAACATCTTCGCTAAATGAAAAGACAAATTTAAAGTAGGTGGCCATGAGTATGGTATGAGCCATTAAGTGTACGTCTGCCAGAGCAGATAAACACACCACTGCAGGGTCCTTCACAGAGGTTTAGAAGTCCTTGTCACAGCGTCTGCTTTCCGTTTCCTCCATCTTCTAGCATTTTTAATGAGTTTTCCCACCCTGATCTCCCACCGTGCCTCCCACACACCATGCATTTCGTTTTTCCCTCCTTCCCGTGCTTGTCCTGCTGCAGGTGGGATTCATCTCTGGTTTCCTGGCTGCCTTTTGGTAAACAAAGCATTCAGCAGTGAAGAGTGATTCAATTAAGGTTAATTGAAAAGCTCAGTCCGTCTGGGACTCCGAAACGCTCTTGTCTCCCTTCGGTCTGCCAGCCTGGTGTAAAACACTGTTAGAACTCCTCCTCCTATACTACAACTCCGCCTCCTCCTCTGCTTTTTCCACAGCCGTTTCGGTTCGCCCACCCGTCCCTGGATCTTATCTCAGTGGCCAAGCTGGTCTCTAGGGAACTAGCCAACAACGGCCTTATTAAAAAGGGATGTTCTCTTCAAAATTTCTCATGACGTCTTCTCCAGCTGTATGCTTTGTGTGGGGTGATGTGGTGGCTGTTTTTATATGGCTAGTAGAGGGGGGTCTCATCAATAATTTAGTTTTTGCTTTGTGGCTGAGTAAACTACAATATGCAGCAAGTTTTATGTGCATCATTACATTTGATTTATAGATTAAATTACGGCTCTGAATGATTTTATTAGTAACAAAAACCACCAGGTGTGAAAAACATTCACCTTCTTGGAATCACACTTATAGTAACCTGGCACGTTTATTGATTTACAGTATTTAGACATTAATTTTGGTTAAACCATTCTTTTACTCTTTCTAAAGAGATGAAACAAGTAACAGAAGCCAAAATGCATCTAATATTTGAAATAAGACATTGCAAAGAGCATTGAGTACACATTAACATACATAATATGTTTCAGCTCTTTGCTTGGATAGGTCAGGGTTGTGTAGTGTAATAAATGGTCAAAACATTGTCATTAGATCTGACATTTTGGGGAGCATTTTAAGATCATTGCAGTGCGTTTTATTGTTGTGCTCGCCTTTATTGCGGTAAAGCTTGTATAGCACGCTCATTAAGTTAACAAGCATTATGCTTGACTCTGAATTGCTGAGCAGGTGAGATGCTCTTTTTTTAGTGCAGCATTATTCCAGATGAAGCATTTTGGTAAACAAACATCGATTGACCCGTGGATGATGTTGCAGTCGTAGACCCTTCTATACCTGTTCATAAACGGTTAAGTGCATTTACAAAAAAATTAACATGTCTCTATTCTTCCAGTCTGGTAAAAATCAGCATAACTTTTGGGTCCCACTATTTGTCTGACTAATGGATATCCACTCACAGAAAAGGGGCTTTGTTCTGTTTCGTTTGACTCAAAAGGTTGTCTTGCACCACCAGGAAGTCTATTATTTCTGACATCAGCCATGTTTAGGTAGGATTTACAAATGTGTCAAGATTGAAATGGGGATGGACAAAGGCCGACTCCCTGAACTGTATTGAAAGCCAGTCGCATGGTGGTGCATATGGAGGAAGATTCACCTTGTCTTCAAGCAGCTGCAGCTTCATTAAGGCCTTGGCGGTGAGGCAGGGAGTCCCATCTGCCACGGCTGATGGTGTTGGCGTTAGCGCCTGGACCATGCACGTTTGAGCTTGGCATGTCTATCTCACCCAGCATATCCACTACATGAGAGATCCGACTGCGAGCAAGTGTTGGACATTACCTAGTTGCTTCCCATGGGCCCTTCTGTCCCTTAGAGGTGGGATGCCTGCCCGAACTTCATTGTGCTGCATTGGTAAGACATAGTGGGATGAAATTATTTGTAATTATTGCACGGTTTCCACTGTACATTACATCATTAAGGTTTAGAGCTATGATTGAGGTCTGAAAAGGAACGGATGCTTGTTACCCTCCAGTGAAATTTTTATGATCTGTATGCCTAGATCTTTTTTGGTGATTTGTTTAAGCAATAGCTGTCAGGCATGGTTCATTAGGCTGGAGAATTTTTAACTGAAAAGCCTGTGCTTTCCAATGAGACAAATGTCTGTGCGTTTAACTTTGCTGGGCGCTTGTTGAGGCTCTTTTTAAATTATGAAATGTTGTCACCATATTTGAGCAGTTCAAGTGTTTGCTTCAGCGACGTAAGTGTTGTGTTGTGTTCAGTATTATTTCGCCATACATTTGAATGCTTAGGCTTTTGCATGAGTAATTAAGATATTGATTGATTTGTTTACACTACAGGTTTGGATGCCCAATTCCGATTTTACGACCCAAGGTAGACGTACTGACCTGCAAAAGCTCTGGCCAAAAAGGGAGTAAAAACACTGTGATTTGCAATGGTTGCAGATTGAATGATATTACAAGGCACTGTCGCTTTTTAAATTAGGTATAACTCGCTTTGACAGGGGAATAACTGATCTGTCCGCTTGCATGGCAGACACAAATATGCGTATCCTATTCATATCGGATTTATTTCCAGATATGAATGAGGCCTGAAACCGATCTGAGAATATCTGAATCCATATGCTTTTTTTCTTCTTACACGTTCATGGGTCATATCTGATCTGAGCCACATGGGAGGAAAAAATTGGAATTGGGTCACTTGAACCATGTAATGTAAATGCGGTCAAAATGGGGGCCACAGGGGTTGATAGGCGGTCATAGAAAAAGACAATATAATTTATTGAACTTTACATACCCTAAATACTGGTTTGAACACTTTAGATACATTGTGATTATATATGTTTATATATGTTATATATAAGGGATAATGTAGAGCGAGGTGGTTGTTATAGCGAATACAACGTCTTGAATCAGCCTGATGGGGTTGTATTCACTATTACAACCGCCTCACTCTACATTATCCCAGTTATTACATGGCTACCTACCAAATAAACCAATAATTTAACACAAAATATTGATTTAAAAACGATTGTATTGCTCCAGAGTGAACAGAACTGTGTCCATGGCAATGCCCTGTTTTTCATGGCAACGGTGTGTTATACTTAGCAGCGGTCTGTTATCAAGAAATAACAGGCTGCATTCTACATTAGAATTCAACCAAGCCATGTAATAAATGTTGATATAATTTTATACCATTATATTAAATATATTAATATTTTGGACATATTTAGTATATTGAAATTATTAAAGCCTATCACTCGACCTTCAGAAACATGTTTATTTTTTTCTTTATGTTTTTCTTACACAGAATAAATGGGTCTTTATACATGAACATATTTGTATCTATTAGGAAGGCAAAGGGAAATCAACACAAGTTTGAAAACATCTTTCTTCTTTCCCTGCTTCTTCTCTTCCTTTTTCTTGCATTCTAGCAAGTATGTAACCAAATATTCAAGATTAGGTGTACCAAGTGTAAAATTTTAAGAACTGATTGACTACTTTTCTGATTATTGGTGCAGAATATGTTGCATTTAATGTAAAGCCCCATATTCTAGTGAAGTATGATGACAAATGCTATAATGTTGTACTTTGGTTGTATTTAATGAATTTAGCATTTAGAATTTAAATAAGTCAAAATAAAATGTATTTTGTATGTACACTTACTCTAGCCATATAAATGGAAAATGGAGTCCAAATATCCTGATGAAGAGACTCCATTAAGGCAATAACCCATTCAAAAATGATCACGTATTATGCCTGTTTAACTGAAAACATGGCACATTTCCAATTAACTATTAAGTAGTCACTTATTTTAAAAAGAGTATCGACTTATACGTTTATTTAGGTCACTGCTTAAACTGGATGTCAGTTTGATAGACATTGTATGTCGTATCTGTCACAATATTAAAGATGCTTGTGAAATTATCAAAGCAGACAGTTCTGAAAGCCTTGTAAACTGGTGTCAGTGCTGAATGTGATGGTGGTGAATAGTGTTCATTTAGTACAGAGGAGATTTCTTGATGTTGTTGCCTTCAGAAACTGATTTTAAGGTGCTATGAATTAGTCCAAGGGTGTGTTTTTGTTTTGGTATGTGAAATGGTTTTAAAAGGTTAGATTTGCTTGAACAGAGTTAAAGTCCACTAGTGACTTTTTTGTTTAGTTTTTTGCTAATTATATCATAAGATTAATAATTTGAGTGAACATTTTAATTGAAAAATGAAATACGTTATATAACTATTAGAACATTTGAAAGCTCTCATGCTTCATTTTTTTTTCTTTCTCTGAAGAATGGTTTAAACAGAATATTAATGTTTTCAGCAAGTTGTGAGGTGGCAGGTGAAATTCCCTGTCCAGTTCATGGCTGTGGAAGGATCAAAAACTGTACAGTGTAGAAAAAAGCTAAACCCCCCCCCCCCCCCCCCCCCCCTCCCAACCCCTATTGTTACTTTAAGAATTTCCAGGGTTGCAGGGTTCTATAGCATGGCTGACAATGGAGAACTATCATTTGACAAAAAGCACCACCAAAAACGAGAGTGAAATCTTCCAAGTAAGTGCCTTTCCAATCAATGGGCCCATTTTAGAGCTAGAGGAGTGATGGGAAAGATGGGAGAGATGGGAAATAATGAAAAAAATGACAGAGGCTGACAGAATCCTCCTGAAATGTTTATCTCACAGTAGCTGTCGTGTAGCATCGGTGGATTCTGAATCTATGTTTGTGTGTGTTTGGAGGATTGGGGTATTACCTTTAACACACTGGTGTATATTCCTCTTCCCCTGAGGAGAAAAAGGGGGCAGATGTTTTATTGATCAGGTCTGCATTTACTCTGTTCTTCTTTGTTTCTACCTTCTGGCTCATGCTCTTGTCATTTTCTTGAATTGCATTGATTTGTTTCATGTTTGTGGTTGTGATCTCACTATGCTATTTTATCATTATGGAAATATTTATCTGTTTGCATGCACAGGTTTGTGTCTTTTCAAATAAATTCAACCGACTGCAATGTGCAGTGTTTCTATCTGAATGTACAGTATAAATATTCTGCTAAAAGTATTCAGAACAAAATTCTGAATACCACAACTTTTGCCCATCCTAAACAATATTTCTATTCTTTTAACTTGATCTTTAAACCGGCCTTCATGTTTATTGCTGTTGCGCAAACTGAATCAGATTATAAAAGTTCACTTGTTCTTTTGTTGAATATTGAGTATCAGCATTAAAACAATCAGATAGAAATTGAATACAGATCAAGTCCAATTGTATAAATTTTGTTTTTGTTCTGATTGAGGTAACAGATTACTTGGCTGCATGTAAATGGTTTCTTTTGGAATGGATTATCTGTTAATGATGTTTATCTAACACTTTCCATGTGTTACTTGGTTTGACAAACGCAGCTCACACATATTAATAACAGCATATACCTCACAAAACCTAACAACTGTTTTAATTCACTTTTATCACATTTTCAACTTGTTTTCTCAGCCATTTGTCATCTACATTATTATATTTACTATTATATCTTAACAATTATATTTTCTTTTATCTAGACTGGATTTAGATGGATTTTGATTGTTTGCAATGAATGACTCTGTAACCTGTAGTGTTATTGCATATTAGGAACAGAATATATTCTCAGTTTATTATGTAGTTCTGTGTGCTCTGCACAATTTCAATAATAGCGAAGTGAACAATAATGGTTTTGACAGGAATAAAATGACAGTTTTGAGTCAACACTCAGTGATGGTAGAGTGTCACGATTTTTCAATTGAAGAGCGTTTGCACAGTTTCATCGTTTTGATTTATGACATAAATTTGATTTATTTATAATTTTGACAACAGGCTTTTTATGGCTTTCTCTTTCTCAGCTTCTGTCCTTGTCTTCACACCAAACACTTTTTCCATCTAGAACATAATATCTGGTGGTGTAAAAGATCTTTTGGGAGATGATTTACGTTGTCACAATGCTGTCTTTCTCGTTTACATGAACTCCATGTTCTGCAATATGCATGAGGCGGAATTACTTCAAATGAAAGTGGAAAGCAACACACATTTTATATTTCGACATCTATCGAAATGTGAATGTTTACTTCACGCTTCTTTTGTGACTAGGAGTTGACACGCATGAGGTACAAGGCTGTGTCATCTGAAATATTACTTTATCCTGTCAGAATGAATCTGCCCCCTTGTAACATTATGTCCATTATTTTGAGATGCGTCTTTGGATGTTTTCTGATACTTGGATGACTTGACTTGAAAGACTATTAGGGTAGAAGATTATTAGATTCGCCTTTCCTTTTTGATCTGACAGGGTTCTGTTTTTCAAGTGAAATTTGAAGGAAAGCAAGATAACAAAAGATTGTAGGCTTGGAACAGAAATGCATTGTAGTCAATCATGGTACTTGTGACAAACTGAAGTAGTAAGCCATTTCTGAAATACAGACAGAGCTCGTTTTGTAGATAGCTTTGCATTTCTCTTTTAAAATACGCTGCTTCTTGGGTTATTACCAGTGTCATACTTGCAGAGTTATTTGTGGCCAATGCATATGTTTTTTTGGCCTTGCATTAATTTATGGACTGACAGGACGTAAACCAACCACAGGTTTGCCACACAACAGCTGTTCTTTAAGGGTCTCATGCAACACTTCAGGTGTTTGTTCCAATATATTCAACTCTTACAGCTGTCAGTTTTTCTCAAATTTTGTCACAGATCTTATGATGCAATCCAATCTACCATCCATTGCTCGCTGTCCTAGAGAGATTGCAAAACAAAATGCAATAACAATATTTTTCTCCATCAAAATCATATTAAGGTTGAGACATTCTAGAAAATCACAGAAATAATAGCAGATATAAGAATGAAGCTAGCAAAGTTTATTTTAGCAATTGATTGGCCAGCGACAATGATCGCTTTCTCAAATCTTTGTGTAATTTTGTGTTTGTCGAAAATAACAACTCAATGTGCTATTGAAGTTGCTGTTTGAATGATTTTTGGACTCAAAAATCTTTATTTTTGCTCACTTCTCAGTTTTCACTTGAAAATAAGCAAATAGTACAGACCAATCCAACCAATTTTTTTCATAACAAAGGGATGCTCATGAGTTTGAGTGTGTCTGATTAAACGCCCGGAGGCGGTGCGTCCCTGAGCTGACAGTCCTCGGCTTTGCTTTAGTGCGTGTGCGTATTTATCACCATCTTAAGTGCTCTCATGAACCGTCTCCACCACTATAACTCTGTCTAATGGAAAACAAAGGCACAGCCAAGGGAGTTCAGACACTGCATCTCTCCTCTGGCACTAATGCACTATCAAAGCGTGCTGTACGCACACCTCTGCTGGTCATAGCTCACACACCTGCCCACGACAGTACAGCATGCTGCTGTACGATAAAAGTTGATGAAAAGCATGCAAGGGGATGCATAGATCTGACTGCCAACATCTAAAGACAAAGATGAGAGCGAGAGAGTGAAAGAGAAGGTTTAGTACCGAAGTCTATCTTGGGGAATGCAATTTATTCATTCGTAATTAATTGATTTATTGCATGCATGCTTGACTTAGTCATATCCTGAAAGCAAAGCAACAGCTTAGAAGTTGTTTAATTTTATATGTAGAAGAGTTTTGAATTGACTTCTGTTGTTTATACTTCTGTTTATACTTAATGCTATTTTTGGGTTCGCATCCCGAAGCCTAACTCACAGAGATGAGTTAGCTTTTTATTAAACCATTTTACTATGTTTATTAAGACATTTTATTCATTTGGTGATGCTTGGGCAAACACACATGCTCTCACACCAAGGATGAGTGTGTCACAACAAGTGATTCCCTTTCAAGGGAACTCGAGCTGCGTTGAGACGCGGTGCGAACGATCTGCCTGATTGCGTTGTGAGACGTCATAGGCGGGTGACGTCATAGACCAGGAAGCTATAAAGCACACCAGACCAGGAAGCTATAAAGCACACCAGAAAACAGACCGCGAAAGCTTCTGTGCCTTCAGCAAGCGATCTGTGTATTCTGTCCTTGTCATATTTATTGTTGTCTGTCAAGTTGCAATATATATAAATATTATGGCAAAAGAGAGCAAGCAGCTTTGTGTTGTTCCCTGCCCACGTTATATCACGGGTGGGGACACACACACAAGCTTTTTTTTACTATTTGGGAGTGGAGCATGCCACAGTCAGTTCTCGAGTGGGCTGACTGTGAGCATTGCGAGAAGCTGTCCGTGAGGACGCTCCGCTCCCGCCGGGCGTTCTTCGAGGAGGACGGTTCGGTTCGCGCTCCCCGCGCGGGTCCCGTGGTTACCGAGGCACAGCGGCGGCTCGCATTTTGGGATGGATCTGACAGCGGGGGTTGGGACGGGCTCCGCCCTATCTCAGCTTTCACCTGTCAGATCCAGTGCTGGCGATTTCCAGTTCCGAGGAATTGGTATCGTTAGTGTTTTGTTTAAAAAAAGAGAACAAAACAAATAAAGATATGAAAAAAAAGGCAGATGTTTGAATTTTCAATAAATAAATAAATAAGTCAGCTCATAACTCTGTTGAATAAAGAGGAGCTTTACAAGGAGGTTTATCTAGTGCTGTTGCTAGTTAAATATTTACTGGCCAGCTGAACATTATGAGAGTGAAAATAAAAAGAGTTTATTAGATGAAATATATCTAAAAACAGAAAAACTCTGTATCTCAGCCTCCTCGTCGGGGACTGCTGTTTTTCCCTATCTCCACACTGAGGTGTCGAGATCGTGGAATAAGCCGGTTTCTATTTTGTGTTTAATGCCCAAACGTCTAACTATAGTAATGCTTTGGGTATTAAGTATCATGGTATGACAGTGCCTCGGTTTAAAGAGACGCTTGCAAGCTTTCTCTCTCCCAACATCGTTTTTTACCCCGATGTTACCCACCAGCCATCTTAAATAAATAAATTTTATTAGGCAGCGCTGGTGGGTAAAGTATAAGGACATGGATGAATGTGAGGATGTCAGCACTGACGCTATTCGAGAATTGCGTTGTGCAAAAACAGATAAACTATACTGGGGAGGGACAATTATCGTTTCTCCTCTGCGTCCTCTGGGGAGCGACTCTCTGAGGAGGGTCGCAGCACGACCAGTTCGGTTGTTTTCCTGCTGGTGGCCACGGAGTGATATATTTGTATATATATATATATATATACAAGTTTTTCTGATTTAAAAATAAAGAAAAATAAGATAAATTATGTCTGTTCTTCTTGACGCTCCGCTTTCAAAAAAACTAAGAAATAAACCATCCAGCGGGGTTCCAGAGGTTTCTTCCTCGCCAAACTAATGTTCCCGAGACCGCTGGCCAGGATCAGTCTCGGTCTACTAAGCTCCTCGCAGCACAGAGTGCAAAACGAGCATCACCATTTGGGCTCCTCCACAGTCGAGGGGGACCTGGGTGGCGGTAGCAGTCTAGCTTGTTAGAGATCTGCAAGATCTGAGGACTGTTTTATCTCTAAAATAGCGTGGACAAAGAGGAAGTCCTGATGCCGAGGCTATCAGGCTTCTAAGGGTGGTCCCCTCCGGGGTAGGGATGGTTTTGAGAAATCGTTTCTCCTCGGCGCCCTCTGGGGTGCGACTGTCTGAGGAGGGTCGCAGCGCTGCCAGTTCGGTTTTCCTGCCGGTTCGCCGTTCAGGGCACCCAGGTGTCAGTGTCCCCAAACGATCCTTCGAGGGGGTCGTAGAGCAGTCAGTTCGGTTTCCTTGCTGGCTCGCCGTTTCAGGGTGCCGAGGTGCCTGCTTTTTCCAATGATCCTCCGAGGAGGGTTGTAGGAACTAAGCTATTTAGAGGTAGGCAAGATCTGAGGATTATCGTCATCTCTAATAAAGCTTAGACAGGAAGTCCTGTCGCAAAAAACGAGGCTATCAGGATTCTGAGGGCTCCTCCGGGGGAGGGACGGTTTTGAGAAATCGTTTCTCCTCGGCGCCCTCTGGGGTGCGACTCTCTGAGGAGGGTCACAGCGCTGCCAGTTCGGTTGTTCCCTGCCGGTTCCCCGTTCAGAGCACCGAGGTGTCAGCGTCCCCATACGATCCTCCGAGGAGGGTAGTAAAAGGAGCTGTAGAAGGGGTTCCTCCTCCCGGCAGACAGTCAGGGTTTTACAGCCATTACTTCATTGTTCCGAAAGAGGATGAGGGGTCCTACTCTAGACCTGCGTCATTTAAACAGCAGGTTTCAGAATCTTAAGTTCAAAGTATGCTTACGCTAAATATGATTGTGTCACAGACTCAGTCCGAGGACTGGTTTGTCACAATAGACTTAAAGGACGCTTGGATATCTATCCATCCTCATCACAGGAGGTTCTTGAGGTTTGCTTTCAGGGGCGAAGCATACCAGTATCGGGTTCTTCCATTCGGCCTAGGTTATCACCCCGCACCTTTACAATATGCGTGGATGCAGCTCTGGCTCCTCTGAGATTCCAGGGCATTCGTGTATTAAATTATATCGACGATTTGTTGATTTTAGCTCAGTCCGAGCTTTTGACAGTTCAACATCGAGATGTCGTTCTGTCCCACATAAGGAGGTTGGGGTTGCGGCTCAACACCAAAAAATGTACTTCTCCCAGCTCAGAGGACCACTTTTCTAGGTGTAATATGGGATTCGACAACATGCAAGCACGTCTGTCTCCTGCATGTATTTCTGCGTTTCTCAGCCGTAAAGAATGTAAACTAGGTCAGTCATTCACTGCAAAACAGTCTCTGAGACTATTGGGGCTCATGGTAGTTGCGTCCAACGTAGTTACTTTTGGCCTTCTGTACATGAGCCCCCTGCAGTGGTGGCTCGGGACCAAGGGGTTTTCTCCGAGGGGAAATCCGTTTTCGCATGATCAAGGTCACGCGGCTATGCCTTCGTGCCTTGGTCATCAATCAATCAATCAATCAACTTTTATTTGTTAAGCACATTTAAAAACAACACGAGTTGGCCAAAGTGCTGTACAGATCTAAACATTACTCAAACACTCAAACAATACTCACACAAAACACTGGGTTAATATCCTACCCTGACCAGTATATTAAAACCTAGGGGCAATTGTAGGCCATAGCATATAGGTGTGTTTTCAGCATAGATTTAAAGCATTCTAACGAGTCACTGGCTCTGATATGCAAAGGAAGACTGTTCCAAAGACGCGGGGCTGCCACAGAAAATGAACGGTCTCCTTTGGTTTTTAACCGTGATTTGGGAACATGTAGAAGCAAATTCTGGGATGATCTCAGGGGTCGAGAAGAAAAGTGATGCTGTCTCTGTATCAGGCGTACTACATATTCCGGAGCCAGACCATGCAGACCTTTAAAAACCATGGACAGAACTTATATATATTAGACTCTAAATTCAACTGGAAGCCAGTGCAACGAGGCCAATACCGGAGAAATCCTAGACCATTTTCTTGTGCCAGTCAATAGTCTGGCTGCTGCATTTTGCACCAGCTGCAGCCTCGACAACAATTTCCTAGATAGTCCTAAATATAATGAGTTGCAGTAATCCAATCTGGATGAAATAAAAGCATGAATGACAGATTCCATGTCCTTAAATGACAAGATGCTCTTTAATTTGGCAATGCTCCGTAGTTGATAAAAACTACTTTTGAACACAGCATTAACCTGTTTGTCAAATTTTAGCTCTGAATCAAAAATTACACCGAGGTTCCTTCCCTGGGTGTTCACATTAATGGCTAAGGGATCAAGATGTAAAGTAAGTTGTTTAGCTAATTTAGGTGGGCCAAAAATCAGCACTTCCGATTTTGACTCATTGAGCTGCAGAAAATTATCAGCCAACCATGCTCTTATCTCATTCAAACACTCAGGCATAGTAGTACTGTTAGAATCAACACTGCATTTCATGGGCACATATAACTGGATATCATCTGCGTAGCAATGATAAGGAACATTATATTTTTGGCAGATTGATCCAAGGGGAAGCATATACAGGGAAAATAAAACAGGACCAAGGCATGAGCCCTGAGGGACACCTGAGGAAACTGGCTGAGAAGACGATATAGAGTTTCCAAGCTACACTGCAAAAGATCTTCCATCAAAATAGGATGTGAACCACTTAAACGCTAGCCCCCAATCCCACCCCTCTCCCTCAAACGGTCAAGAAGGACTCCATGATCCACAGTATCAAAAGCCGCACTAAGGTCAAGAAGAACTAACAACACACAGTTCCCCGAGTCTACGGACCACAGCAAATCATTTGTTACTTTAAGAAGTGCAGTTTCAGTGCTGTGTTGAGACCTAAAACCAGATTGAAATATATAAAAAAAATTATTTTCTCTTAAAAAGGCTGAAAGTTGATTAAGAACAACCTTCTCCAATAACTTAGCCAGAAAGGGCAATTTGGAAATTGGACGGTAATTATTTAATACTGTCGGGTCTAAGCTTGTTTTTTTTAAAAGAGGCTGCACCAAAGCATGCCTAAAATAAGAGGGAACCACACCCTCTGCGAGACTCTGATTCACCACAGACATGATCGTAGACCCCACCTCATCCCATACCTGAATTAACAAACATGGTGGGACCACATCAAGCGAGCAATATGAAGGCTTAAGATGTTTCATGACTTCTAGTAGATTAGTTAGTGACACCGGCTCAAACATCCCTTACTGAGCAGTAGTACAGGGGTGCAGCTGGACCAGAGGTGAGGCTGGGTTTAACGCAAATCTATGTATATTTGATCTAACAGCAGTAATTTTATCCAAAGAAAGTTTGCAAAGTTCTCACAAGCTCTCAGTGTTATCAACGACAACTGGGCTAACCGTGTTCAGGACTGTATTTATTACTCTAAATAACACTCTTGGACGGTGTAGATTTTGGGAGATTAAAGCTGAAAAGTATTGTGATTTGGTGGATTTTACAAACTGCTGATAGGTGATCATAGAGTCTCTGAGTATCTCAAATGAGACTTGGAGTTTATCTTTTTTCCATCATCTTTCAGCCTGTCTCCATTTTTGCCTGAGAGCTCGATTCTCCGCATTAAGCCAGGGCTGAGCTACCTTTTTAGGTTTTACCTTTGTAAACTGGGCCATTGAGTCCAGAATACCATTACAATTCAAGTTAAAACTTGCCATCAGCCTATCTGTCCCCTGACAAGATGGAGACATATCCATGACACCCAGCTGGGTATGAGACTTAAACGCCTCAGAGAACTCAAAGGCAGTCCGAGCATTAATAGGCCTAACCCTATGAACAGCTGGTTCACAACTTCTAGTGGGCTTGGTAAAAAACATATTCAAATTAATAGTATAATGATCTGAGTACCCAATGTTCTCTATAACGGGCTCACCCACTGAAACCCCCCAGGACAAAACTAAATCTAAAGTGTGGCCTTGTAAGTGAGTGGACCCCACTACAGACTGAGTCAGGTTAAAAGAATCTAGCACAGTTACAAAATCTTGCACTAAAGGCCTATCAGGGCAACCCATATGAATATTAAAATCACCCAATATAACAAGGCTGTCACAGCATGTGGACATAAATGATAAAAATTCAAATAATTCCTGAATAAAGACTTTGTTGTATTTAGGAGGTCTGTATAAAAGTGCAAAAGTAACTGACCTAGTCAAGTCCACCTTAAATACTTGCACCTCAAAACTAGCGAAGTTCGTCGTTAAGACCGGCGTGCATTTAAAACAATTCCTAAAAATGGTAGTAAGCCCCCCCTCCTACTCCGACCCCCAATCCTCTGAGAGTTTAGAAAAGAAAAGTCACAAGGAGAGGCTTCAGCAAGGGCATCCCGCTCCCCTTCACCAAGCCAGGTCTCAGTCATAAAAAGAAAATCCAGTCCTTGTGATGAAATCAGATCATTGATTAAAAATGTTTTGTTTCTAATAGATCTAATATTTAACAAAGACATCTTCACATTTAAGTCAGCAGATTCCTCCTCTCGCATTGTTACAGGAGGTATATACTTCAAGTGCCGAAGGTTTTCATGTTTAATCCCCCTCTTCGTAGGGTGTCGACAAATCGTTCTATAACCAGATAACGCTTCCTGGGAAAAATGGACAACTGCAACCAAAACAGAGTACCTTTCCTCCTGAAGTCGCGGTGATGGACACTGAAATGAGGGTCCGACTTCAAACACCACCGAGTTTGCGTGTCCATCCAAAGCAGCCGCAAAGACACGAACTCGCGCTGTCCTCTGCATTACCAGCACCCCTCCTCGTTTACCCCGTTTCCTGCTGCGTTTCCTTCGTTAGCGAAAGCAGTCCATAAGCCCAGTGGCGGATCTAGAAAATGTTACATGGGGGGGCAAAGGGGTGGCAAGAGGTCTTGGCAGGGTGGCAGGGGCAGACGGTGGGAATCCCTATATGTGAACTGCTTTAACAAAACAAACATAAAAACAAAGTGTTATTGTTTAATCATGCCCTTACACACTACAAAGGTTTTTAATTCACAACAGGAATAAGCCCAGTGCAGTGTTCAAACAAAACAAAACCGTGCATCTTTTAAAAAGTAAAATTATAACAAGCAAATTGAAAGTATAAAAAAAACAAAGTACAATAATTGTGTCCAAGGACTTTTAGCCTTAATGGTTAGGCTCCAGCTATTTTCTTCAACTACTCTTGCCTGCAAAAGTCAATATGTGAAAACCTCTGGTTATCCTTGTATTAGGGGTGGAACGGTACACAGAAGTCACGGTTCGGTTCATACCTCGGTTCAGACATCACGGTTCGGTACGATTTCGGGACAATGGAGTGAAAAGCAAAACAAAAATGGAGAAGGCATTTTTATAAATGTCTTAAGCCTTGTATTTTTTAAATAAGTTTTATTAATAAAGGCATAGAACCAGTTTATTTGTAGTGCACTGACAATAGCTTTATATTATGCAATTATGCTATTATACAATAGCTTTTATGTCACACTCTCTTGTCAAACTGTAACCTACAACTATCACCCAACCAAAATCGCACGCACGGACGAACACACACACACGCACGCACGCACGCACGCACGCACGCACGCACGCACGCACGCACGCACGCACGCACGCACGCACGCACGCACACACACACACACACACACACACACACACACACAATAAATAATAAACTAATTAAATTAATAAAAAGACAAAGACCTTGCGATATGTTTGGTATGTTTGAATGAATTTAAAATTAATTTGCCATATTTCAGATCAATATATTTGTTTTTCTTAATTTTAATTAACCCTAACTTTATTCTCATCTAAAATATAAATAATTGATTTCCGTGTAAAATAATACTAGGCTACCATTAAAAACCACATTTGATTTTCTTTTTTTAATCAATGTAGAATGTGTAATTTAAAAGTGCAACTGTGTGTGTGTGTGTGTGTGTGTGTGTGTGTGTGTGTGTGTGTGTGTGTGTGTGTGTGTGTGTGTGTGTGTGCGTGCGTGCGTGTGTGTGTGTGTGTTCGTCCGTGCGTGCGATTTTGGTTGGGTGATAGTTGTAGGTTACAGTTTGACAAGAGAGTGTGACAAAAGCACAATGTTGTGTTTTATTGCGAGTGTACACAAATATATGTAAACACTTTGCAGTTTGAATTATATGTTTACGGAGTATGTTTTTGTTTCCACTGTTCGATCGCGCTCGCGCTCGCGCCCGTGCCTCTCTCTCTCTCTCTCTCTCTCTCTCTCTCTCTCTCTCTCTCTCTCTCTCACTCACACACTCACACACACACACACACACACACACACACGCACACACACAGTTCGATCGCGCCCGCGCCTCTTCCTCTCTCGCGCGCGTACACACACAGTTCAGCATTGCAATATTGACATCGCAGTCTGTTCAATATGCTGCGTTCAGACCAAACGCGAATTGAGCGAATTTTATCGCTATTTAGAGTTTTATTTATTTTAATACCGTGTATTCTCTGTGTAAATTCGTGCACCGAACCGTGACGCCCGTACCGATTCGGTTCAATACGAATACATGTACCGTTCCACCCCTACCTTGTATTACATTACACTGTAGGTCTATGTAGCTAATAATAGCCTATATAACAAATATAAAATCAGAAAGATTTAGTTGTTTAGCTGTTTCAGTTCTCTGTTCAGTGTTGCCGCGGTCATTCCCCTGTGTGCTCTGGCACTGGTGACGGTCCTATTTTCTGAAAGAGCAACACGGGTGCGTTTGCGTCTTTTTCAAGATGTCATTCCGCCCGTGCGTTTCTGGGTGCGGTCGTTCCCTGTCTCTCTCTGATGGTCACAACTGTTGTGTCACGTGTTTGGGCTTACAGCACCGCTGAGACAGCTTTTGTGGACAGCTCGTGTTTTCACTGTGGGAACATGACTGTCGCAGTGTTGAGGGCGAGACTCGCCTTCGTTCGCGGAGAGCGAGTCCCCATTACCATGCCCCACCCCCCGGGTGCTGTGTGGGATGGGTGACCGGAGGATAGTGTTGGATGTCCCGCCCGGTAACCATTCCCTGTGGGCTCCTCACTTCTCCCTTCCACTGCAACCACTGGAGCCTCCTGTGTTGTCTGCTGGTCCATCTGTAATGGGTGGGCCAGCGGTTTCACTCGGGGCTCCCCTGGAGGACAGGACGCCGATTGCAGCATCGGAGGGTGAGCTGACTTCTAGAGATGATGACTCGGCTGCATTGTCTCCCTCCGGGAGATCAATGTTGCCCGAGCCGGATCCAGAATTATCAGCTATGCTGAAACGGGCCGCCGAGGCTGCCGGCCTCGAGTGGAACCTCCACCGTGTCCCGTTCAGTCTCGGTTGGAATTTGGAGTTTGGTATCTTGGGGCGGGCCGCGCTGGTTCTCAGCTCGCTGCCCCAGTGCCTTTCTTTCCCGAAATGCATGGAGAGCTTATCAGGTGGTGAACAGCATCTTTCTCTGCCAGAAACTGCCTGAATAGCTTTTCCCCCTCATTACCCTTAATGGAGGAACGGTGAAGGGTTGCGAGGTGTCCCTCCATTGGAGCGGTCTGTCGACACAGGTGCACCTGTGTCCGGCGGCCGCTGCCTTTTGGGGGGATCCTCGTCTCCCCCCTAAGGCCTGGGAGGTTTTGTCCGTTCCGACGGGCAGAGCTTACAAAGCCTGTGGGCAAGCCGCTTCCTCTTGCGTGCCATGGCGTTGCTGCAGGCTAGGGCACCCATGGCATGCACGAGGGTAATCCAGACCGTGCGCTCATAGGTGAGCACCGCACTGCATCCGACCTCACCCTCCGGGGTACGGGTGTCGTAGCGTGCGTGATCGGTCTGGCGATGTCCACCTTGGTGGTCCAGTAGCGCCTTCGTCGGCTCAGCCTGGTTGGTATGGCGGATGCGGACAAGGTTCGGTTCCTGGTCTCCCCAATTTCCCAGGTTGGGCTGGTCGGCGACGCGGTGGAGAACTGCATCCAACAGTTCTCTGCCGCTCAAGCGCAGACGGAGGTCATCCGGCACATCCTGCCCCGGTGGCCAGCTGCTGCCTCCATCCGCCGCCGGTGGCAGCTCCTCCGCCTGCTCGTCGCCGTGGGCGTTCCCCGGCCGCCGCTCCTGCTGGCCCTCCGCAGCAGCCTCCACCCAGGCCTCAGCATGGAGCCGGCCGCAGTAGGGACGCCCAGGAATGGATGAGATGCTCTTGGAGTGGCACGATCACTCCCTCCCCCCGGGTAAGGGCCGGGTGGAGCCTTTGTTTGTGTGTGTGTCTGTTCCGCCGCTGGCTCCCTAAAAAAAAAAAAAAAAAAAAGCGGAGCAAGCGGTACCCACACTTCAAAGAGAGAGCAATTTCATCTGTTCCTGGGTCTCAAGAGGGCCAGTCTGGCGGGTGTGACCCTGTATAGCCTTACACCCCTCAGCTCCCCCTTGGTCGCCAGCAGGCAGCTTGGTGCGTTCGAGGACCCGGTCATCCGCCTTCTCACGCGCCCCCTGCCGCTTGTGGGGACAGGTAAGTGTTGCACAGCACACTAACACCACTCTCTCTACTTTGCTGCCCCACCTCAGGCTCGGCTACCCCGCTCAAGTCAGTGATAGTCATCACATTAGGTGTTGAGCAGACGTGCTCCTGAAAATTCAGTGATATTCATCACACCGAGCGTTGAGCAGTGCTCCTGACTTGTGCGTGCTTATCTTATCCTGCTGGCGAAGGATTTGATATAGCCGCTCCTCCAGCCGGTACGAAGGCCAGTTGTAAACTCGTTCTTCGTGCTACTAGGTGGTGGGTCGTGACACATCTTGGCCCAAGATTGGTCTGCAGCTCCGACCTGAAAGACTTGTGCTTAAAAACAGATCTCTACCTTCCGCACCGCAGGCCATCCTGTGGGTTTGCGTGTAAGGGTGGAGTATCAGTACAGTGTCCTTCCCTTCGAGTGCTCCAGAGCCCGTTGGGTCTTCAGTCAACTGGAAGAGAGTACTCTCGCCCACGGGCTTAGTATCTCTTTTTCAGTTTTGGAGATGGACTCGGTCTAACACGTTTCTCCAATGAGAATGTGTTCAGCTGGTGTTTGAAGTGAGAAAGGGTCCAACTGGAAGAACTTTCAGAGGCTCCTGGGGTATATGGTAGTTGCAGCCATTGGCTTCCTACATATGTGACAGCTTCAGCGCTAGCTTCATGATCGAGTCCCGAGGTGACAGTGGCAGAACAGCTCACCCTGTGTGACTATAGTTCATCCCGGTCTGCTGCCAAACCCTCTTCAACAGAGGGGCCATGTACAAAGGGCGTGTTTTAACGGGGGCCTGGGCGACCCCCGACTACACGGGCATTCGTGCCTCGAGTTGTTAGATATTGCGACCGTTGCGCAAGCTTCCCCTGCATGTCACAACTCACCCGTCACCTCCTCCTTGGAGTCAGACGCTTCTGAGGGCGCCTTGTTCCACTCCTCCTGCTTACTCAATCGTGCCGCCATCGAGCCTCACGACAGTTATAGCCAGGGCAAGTGGAGACTCCATCCCCTGGGTCCGGCTGGGTCATGACCATTCCAGGGCCGCTCAGTTGCCCCCCCCGGTTTCATTTTTCCGCCAGTGTTTGTGTAAACCGAGCGGACTACCCTTGGACAAACACTGGGTCTCAGCTGCCCCAGGGGCCCGCAGAAATGCGTTTAACCCCAGTGAGCCTTCTAAAAGTGACTGCGACTCATGGTCGCCTTGCGCCTGCTCAAGTCAGTGAAATCATCACTCTTCATGTTGAGCAGAATTGCTCCTGAAACTCAGTGAAGTTCATCGCACTCAGGTGTTGAGCAGCAATGCTCCTGTAGCTCAGTGAGTTCATCACATGTAGTTCAGTGAATTCGTCACACGCAGTGCTGAGCAGAAATGCTCCTGGTGCTCAGTGAAGTTCTTCGCACTCAAGTGTTGAGCAGAAATGCTCCTGAAGCTCAGTGAGTTTATCACACTCAGGTGTTGAGCAGGAATGCTCCTGAAGCTCAGTGAACTTGTCACACTCAAGTGCTGAGCAGAAATGCTCCTGTCGCTCAGCGAAGTTCTTCGCACTCAAGTGTTGAGCAGAAATGCTCCTGAAGCTCGGTGAGTTTATCACACTCAGGTGTTGAGCAGGAATGCTCCTGAAGCTCAGTGAACTTGTCACACCCAAGTGCTGAGCAGAAAATGCTCCTGAAGCCCAGTGATCTTCACATGTTGTGTTGAGCAATGCTCCTGTCTTTTGCGCCCGTCGCTTGCACCTACGTGCCAAGTCAGGAGAGGAACAGGTCTTCATAGTTGCCCCTTATTGGCCCAACTAGACCTGGTTCCCATCAACAGCCTTCCTGACTTCCCCTGAAAACTCTTTCGGGGACGGGGCACGATGGCATACGCGTTCTGCCCCCGGAGATTCCGGGCGGTCTTACATCTGAAAAAACCGGTTCAAAAATCTAAATTAGGCTAATCAAAGGGAAGAGTGCTCTTACAAATCACGAGGGAGCGATCTGACCGCTGATTTTGGCTAACGTAATAGACTCGCTGTTTTTGCTGATGCTGGATCGTCTTTAGCATACACTGCATTCATTAAAAATGTAACTAAGTTAAACGTGTGTTTAACTACACCTGGGGAAACTCCCTTCACCTTCAGAGGCTCTGGGGCAGCTCAGTCTCTCCAGTCGGGTTGCAGGCGCACCGCAGCAGACTCGCTGTGTGTGTGTGTGTGTGTGTGTGTGTGAGGCAGACTGAGCGAACGCCGCTCTGCACGTTTGAATCAGGGACGTACTAAGTATTTGAGGGGTAGGGGGAGGGGCTTTAATAAAAATTAAATTGTTCAATTTTGGTAAATGTATCGTTTAGTTCACTGTTTTGAGAAGCTTGCGAGTTGTTTTTACAAGTACATTATTTGGATCATCAAAGTTAGGGGGGCAGCTGGGGGGTCAAGGCTCTAGAGTGGGGGGGCACCTGCCCCCCCTTGCCTCCCTGTAGATCCGCCCCTGCATAAGCCCAAACATATCCACCGATGCACACACCAAGAACGGAGGGTTGCATGACTTTTGGTCTTCTGAGTGGTCGGCTAAGTGCAAACAGGGACCCCCGGCCACAGTTTTACGAAGACCTAATAGGAACTCGCGTTCATATACGAGAAGCGGACTGGCTCGTTGCACAAATAATAGTAGACACGGGACAAGCACATAAAAAAACATATGACACAAACAGCAGCAGACGGCATGCCGGACTACACACAGGCGCCATCTTTTTTCATGTGGAAGAAACCTTGGTTCCTCGCCCGGGGCCCAGTGCTGGGGGCTTCTTGTCGACGCATCACGCTATCGATGGATGCTTCCCTCACAGGATGGGGGGCGGTCATGAGTGGCCACTCGGTAAAAGGTCTCATGGCAGTTGCGTCCAACGTAGTTACTTTTGGCCTTCTGTACATGAGACCCCTACAGTAGTGGCTCAGGACCATGGGGTTTTCTCCGAGGGGAAATCCGTTTTCGCATGATCAAGGTCACGCGGCTATACCTTCGTGCCTCGGTCATGTGGAAGAACCTTGGTTCCTCGCCCAGGCCCAGTGTTGGGGGCTTCTTGTCGACGCATAATGCTTTCGACGGATGCTTCTCTCACAACTCGGGGGCAATCATGAGTGGTCGCTCGGCGAAGGGTCCGGACAACACACTGATGGTCTCGTATATCAGAGCAGATATCCTGTTGAGGCAGGGGCTGTGGCCCGGGGAATTGAGACTTCACCCCGAGTCGGTGGAGCTTCTTAGGGAGAACTTCGGTCAACTCAAGTCGACCTTTCGCATCGTTTGTACAATGCATTGCCCTTTGTGGTTCTCCCTCATGCATCCAGCTCCGCTTGGACTGGACGTGATGTATTAGGTGTGGTTGATGCTACACCTGTACGCATTCCCGATATCTTTGCTCCTGGGAGCTCTGGAGTTATGGATACTGTGGGCTCGGCCTCTGAGGGGGCCCAGCTCATAGATTGAGGTCTCTTGACCAAGGTCGTGGAGACCATACTACAGTCCAGAGCTCCCTCCACGAGAAGACTTAAATATGCATTGACATGGAAACTGTTCTCTGCCTGGTGCAGAGAACGCCTTCTGAATCTTGATTTCTGTAATGAATGTTTCTTTGCTGGGTTATCTCTGAGGAGAGATCCTTAATTTCGTCTTCTCCATGGTACATGAGGCTGAGGCCTGCGCGTACATGGATTTGCACCTGGTTTGGTGGTAGTATTTCTTAACCCCAGGTCGGGTTGTATTTCTTAGTTCCCTACTGAATGTGTGGGTCATTTGTGCTCCAGGCCTTCTGTCCTCCACCTTTAATACCCCAGATCAGGAAAAACTTAATCTGTTATGCCCTTTCCGGGCTTTGGATGCGTATGTCCACAGAGCTGCTCAGTGGCGTATATGAGAACTTAAGATAGGTTGCCCTGCATCTAAACAGATAATGAGCAAGTGGGTAGTTGAGGCTATCTCACTTGCTTATGAAGCGGCCGGACAGCCTTCACCTATGGCTGTTCAGGCCCATTCTACAAGGAGTATGGCTGCCTCTAGGCTTTAATTTCGGGTGTTTCCCTTCAGGACATTTTTAATGCGGCAGGCTGGTCCTCACCACATACATTTGTCAGATTTTATGACCTAGACCTCTCCACTCCCGGGGCTAGGCTGCTTGCTTCTTAGTGTGCGCAAGGACTTCACACAGAACGGGCATTTCTCATTATGGCGTAGTGGGTATAGGGTTCCCAACGCGTCTCAACGCAGCTCGAGTTCCCTTGAAAGGGAACGTCTCAGGTTACGTATGTAACCCGTTCTCCTGCCATACTTCCTGCATGCCCTGATCGACTTGCTTCAGGCTTTTTCAGAAGCTGTCGCGGTCTGTCTTCTGGGTTGCTTTATAGCTTCCTGGTCTATGACGTCACCCGCCTATGACGTCTCGCTCTTCCATTGGACTGATTATACACGTGCTTCACGACACAATCATGCAGAGCGTTCCCACCGCGTCTCAACGCAGCGTCTCGTTCCCTCTCAGGGAACCAGGGTTACATACGTAACCTGAGACGTTTCTTTTCTTTTCTTTTCTTTTTTTTGTTTTGTTGCATCTAAAAGTGAAGAATTGAATGCAATAATCTTCTTGCATCATTAAATATGATTTATCTCATGGAGCATCCTTCAGTTTTTTATTAGCCACTTTAATTAGGCAGAAAACTTTATTGTTGCATGAACTGAAAATTTATTTTAGCTGGCTCATTATTTTTTTGAATAAATTGGACTTTTAATCTATTATACAGAACTCAGTTGTGTTCAAAGTGTTTGTTGCTGAAGATAATTTTAAGTACAATATAAGCATACAATATTGTGACGACGTGGTGTTAGATAATAGTTTAGATAATAGGTGTTAGATAATAGATAACAGTCAAATACAAGTATTTATTTAGATTTGTTTTTATCATTTGTCATAAAATTTAAGTAGGAAATATAATATTAATTAATAAAATATACATTGTCAGGGAAGTCTATAATAATAAGTATAAATTTTAATTTGTCTTAATTGCTGCAGTTGCAACAGTGTAACTTTATATGAGCAAAGCTTTATTTAAAAACCTAAATAATCGAGACAGATAAAATGTGTCTGCTAACCATCACTTCTGCCTACAAAAGATGTCAAGTTGATGTATTGTTGAAAAGCCATTCCTCTTTTATAGCGATACTTTCTATGCTTTGATGCTTTAAACAGATTCTGTTTTGCTTTGTTGCTCTCACCTCCTACAGCCAAATAGCAGATAAATCATCAATGTACAAGGTATAAGGTTCCTGTCAGTGGATATTCATTAGTTCTTTTGCTCTTTTGATGGTTTTGGTCAAATTTTTTTTCTTGAATATTATCATGAACAAAATATTTAACTCTATTTTCGCACACAGAAAATTATACATTTAATTATGTTGTCAAGCACGGTAAAGACCAAAACTATGTAGACCTCCAAATGACACATTCGTATACATGTGTTGCAAAACCATTGGCATAGGAAGATGGTCCACTCTTCCACTCTTTTGGGAAAGCTTTGTTCTAGATGTTGGAACATGGTTGCAAGATTTTGATCCAATTGAATCATGGGCATCAGCATGGTCAGATACTGATGTAGGTTGAGCTGGCTTGCAGCTGCTGTTCCAATTCATCCCTAAGTTGTTCGATAGGGTTCAATTCTGTGCTTTGTGCAGGCCAGCCAGGTTGTTCCATACTAGACTCTGTAAATCATTTCATTATTGTCCTCCCTTTGTGTACTTGGGCATTGTCATGCTGAAATGGAAAAGGATCCTTCCCAAACTGTTAGTTTGTAAATGTTATGTGGTCTCAAATCTGGTCAGGTCAGTCTGTTTTAATAATTGTAGATGGGTTTGGGGCGTTTAAGGATGGGAGGTCAGCTGACTAACATGTTTCAGCTTCCTTCTCCTACTTTTTTTTTTTTCATTTTGATCACAGATTTGTCATATACTGTAGGATGCTCGTTCAGGGTCAGGCCATTTAAAGCTCAACGTTAAATAGATGTGTAGCAAGGTGTTCAAAGATAGCTTATGTCATCCATCATGTTTTATTCTCAGAAATTGGCTTCCAGAAATAAGGTCATGCAACCCTTGCTGTGCAACTAGAAGTGGACCCAGAGATTCTCTGTTCATCACAATTACCTTTACAGTACAGCTCTCTTCTCCAGAGAGCAGTAAGAAGAGGAAATAAAATCTCGTTTCCTTTTGCACCAGCAGGGATTTAGACGATAAGGCTATTAAAGGAGAGAGAGCGGGCCGAATTGTCATTACTCAAAGTGTCCCTCTTTTAAAAGTTTTGTCTATGCACAGGTGCTCGGTTTTCGGTGGCTGTATGGGAACGTATTCACCAACTGAACAGGTCCGCGGACAGTTCATCTCAACTTAAAGCTTATTTGGGTGTCATCAAACAAATTTGAAAGACATGAACACGTAAGATGAGATTAGATTCTCTGAATCAATGACAGTGTAGTAGTGTTTTGGAGTGTGAAGTGCTTGGTGTGATGTTAAAGTTGTAGTGTTAGGCATCACAACATATTGAGCAGAGGGGGTTCTCAAGGTTAGATGAGGAGGACAGGCCGCATTTTCAAGAGGGATCAATATTTTGTACATTCTACGCTCTTTCCCACCAGCGCCTCCTTCGCAAACCCCCTGGGGTGGTGACAGAGGTTTTCGGAACAGCAAGAAGGGTAGAAGAAATAGATTCTTCTATTCCCTGCGGGCTGCATTTGTGCCGGCGCTGTGAGGAAATAGTGAATGTGTAAAACAGCATTGCTTGGTGAATTGACTCATTCCTTACTTGTGTTATAATCTGAAGAGATTGAGAGAAAACTTGCAACTGCACCGTGGTGTTGATGGTGAGCTCTGATAGGTTTTCTATAGTCCTTTCATTCACATATTGTGTTCGGCATCAATACAGTGTCAGTGATTTTTTCCCAGATTTATTACTCCATATTGCACCTATGTTCCAGGCAACAGACCAGGAGGACATCAACCCCATTTCCTCCATGCCAGTAGGGGGCGACTACACCGCTGAGTGATCCTGGTGTGGAGAGGTGACCTTAAGCAAATGCTATCTTCAAATGCACCTAGGAAACTTGTACCTCCAAGTCAGGCATTCATTATTGCTTTGTCACGCATTCAAGTAGAACTATATGTGACCTAAGCAGTGTTTTTGGTATAATTAATCGAGATAACGCTGACTACGCCACCCTGGGATTTGCACCCAATGAAATACAAGGAGGAACACAGGTTCGGTGGTGCAATGAAAAGACAGAGACGTGTTGTCCAATTTATCAAATGAATAGTTTTATTCAAAAAGACAAAAAAAATAGACTAGAATCATCTTAATCCGGATACAAATCACTAGCAAGGTTATTATAATAATAATAATATTAAAAATCACAACGTTAAAAGAACATTTCTCCAGACATCCGTAATGCGGAGGCCAAATCAAGTCAAACCAACCTCACAAAACAAAAGAATAAACTGTACCTTCCCCACCAAAAGATATATATATATATGACAAAAATAGTTAATTTACCAAAAAGAAAGAAAACTGCGAGGCTAAAGCTTATCTTAGGGGTGGCAAACTAGCTGGAAGAAATTTAGCTCTCAACCACTTATGTGTGCACAGCAAACAATAGGAAGAGGTGCTCAAACCCTGGTGCTTCAAACTCACAGCGATGTGCTTCACCCAGGTGACTAGCCTCCCCTCAGGGAGAAAGGAGAAATTTAGTGGGTCTAGTACAAATACAAAATAATCAAATCATTCACATAAGAAACAAAATATAATGATGTTGTTTGTATTACCATAGTTTTCCGACAAATATCATGATTAAATGGTGGTTAACATTGTATTTATAATGTATAAGTAAATTACAAAAAACATACCACTCTGAAACATCCTGTGAAATCCATGCTTGCAAAGTCTGTGCTTAAAATCCCGCCATATTGTCATGGTCTGAATCGGGCTCAAAATGGTTTGAAATTGACGTAAGTGTTAATATTTACATTTGAGTAGAGCTTGCGGTTATGAAGGGGTGTGACATTTCCCAAACACGCGGTAAGCAGTGCCAATCACAACGCACTGGGCCAGCTAACCAATCACAGCACATTTCGTATTTTGGAAGGAGGACCTTCATCGAAAATTACACGTTCAACCAGACTGGGGAGAGAGTAGGTGTAATAATGTAAAATATCTGAAAAATAATGCAGTTTTTTTTAAAACAATCAAGCACGAAAACACATTCTAGTGCACCCCAAAAAACAAAATCAAGACTTTGGAAAAGGGCATAATAGGACCCCTTTAAATTTTCATGCAGATGCAAGTTGTATTATTATGTTTATGTTGTGTATATTTAAATACTTTACCTGTATTCCTGGAACCCCTGCTTCAGGTTTTGTCGTGCACATATTCGGCATCGGTGAGCGCGCTTTATGGAGCTCGGACCATAATCAAGGCCTTGATTGCCTGAATGGCTGTAATTAAGAAAAGTGGAGGGAGACAGAGTGGAAGGGCTAAGTATTGACATGCTTGTGTTTTCAGTGCTCTTGCAATGAACTGACTTAGGGAAGTATGAAGGTCACCATCAGCAGACTGGGCGGAAATCGGTGTTGCTCCCGTAATCAGCCCTTTCTCTTGTAACGTGTGCTCGTTCTAATTACCGTCTTCATTCAGAAAGCTGCACTCCTCTAATTACATTTCCCTTTTAGCCCATACTGGGGAGCCCTGTAATTAAGAAATCCCCTCCCCTTGCTAGTGAAAACCCTGGGGCTTCTGTGATTCTTTTTTTGCCCCCCTTCAGTCAAGCTATATGTAGAGGAAGGACACTCTTGAGGGTGCCCAGAAACATACTTCTTCCAGCATTGCAAGTTCAGCATGTGCCTTTTGGCTCAAACTAGCTTGTTTATATCTAAATCAACTTTTTGATAGTGCTATCCAAGCATTTCATGTGCCAAAAAATTTCTACAGAAGGAATAGATTTTGTACTCACTCAACATATAACTCACCCTAAGGCCTGAAACATGCTCTCTGCGTGAATGTGAACACAAATGCTTCTAGCTATGCAAGCTCAATTACAGGCATCTTTGTGTTCCAAATGCATTCGCATTTTTAGCGCTGCTACAAGGTAAATTAGCATGAACTATTTCTACACACTTTTCTCTTTCAGGCCGACTTCTGCCAATTGAGAAACCGTTTAAAAAGAATTTTATTTAGCATGTTAGTTAAAGTTGCTCTCTTTGTCTGTGTTTTTGACTAATCTAGTATAAAATACCAGCTTTAGGTTCTGTAAACAGGTCTTAAGAAAACTAACCAACCAAAATCCCTGGTTATGAGTCATTTTGGACATTTGAGTTTGGTGCAGGGCAGGATTTTGATAAAACTTTCAAATAAGGTTCTATTAGTTAACAATATGCTTTAACTGACCATTAACTAACAATGAGCAATACATTTGTTACAATATTTATTCATCTTTGTTAATGTTAGCTGATAAAAATACAACTGTTCATTGTTAGTTTATGCTACAGTAGCTCATGTCTATTAAATAATATTAACAGATACAACTTGTGATTTTAATAATGTATTAGTAAATGTTGAAGTTAACTAAGATTAATACATGCTTTAGAAGTATTTTTCATTGTTAGTTCATGTTAACTAGTGTTGTTAACTACTGTTAACCTTATTGCAAATATTTTTTTTAAGAGAAGACCTATTGTGAAGTTAGCAAAATGGCTCAAAAGCACTTTTAAACTGTTGACAGGCTAGCTACTAGTTTGGTGCTTGTACTAATGAATCAGACATTTGAACATAACTGTATTTCCCTTCCATAGTTTGTTATTGTCATAGTAATGCTAGACAGCACATTGTAGAGTTTTTGGCCTTAGTCATATCTGAGTTTCCAATAAGCCACTCTTATCTCTGACTGAAAAAAAGCTTGTGTGGACCATGATTTTACTATACTTACCCCCGATCTCTTCTGTTATCTCTCTGTGCCTGCGTCTGCACTTGAGTTCTGATGTGCAGGCCGGATGACCTCTGCCGGAGATTGCTGCCCGGTTCATTAATCTCCCAAGGGCCCTGTCCTCTCAGCAATCTGAAACTCTAACATTTCTGTGCTAATTTTGCCTATTTATGCTTTTATGAAAATGCTGCACTATTGAAAAGACTAGCTTAGACCAGCATGAGTTTGTTCAGGTCGGTTTGTGTTGGTTTTGAGTTCAGTGGATTGTCACGGCTGGTGGGTGTTATGTTTTATGTTACTTTTGAAAGAAACTTATGTCATGAAGGCTGCATTTATTTTTTATCAAAAATACAGTAAAATATTAACATTTAAAATGTTTAATTTCTGTGATGGCAAAATTACTCCAGTCTTAGTGTCACATGATCTTTCAGAAATAATTTTAAAATGCTGAATTGGTGCTCAAGAAACATTCCTGATTATTATCAATGTTGAAAACAATTGTGCTGCTTTAGGGTTTTGTGGAATCTGTGGTTCACTTTTTTCATGATTATTTGATGAATAGAAAATTCAAAGAACAGCTTTTATTTTTGTAACAGAGTCTTTACTAGACATTTTCTTTTACTTTCAGTCATTTGAATGAATCTTTGCTGAATAAAAGTATTAATTCCTTAAAAAACATCACCTTTTGAACAGTATTGTATATCGTTTTGGACATCTCTAGTTTGACAATTTGGCGAAGCTGCCTGACCAAGGTATTTTTTCAAAATAAGAAGCCTTGTGGTGACCCCAGTATCCAAAACACAATACGCTAATAACTTGGTATTCAGATTTTCAGCAGAAAGAAAGACAGATGTGGCCTTGAAACTTAAAAAAAATGTTCATTTAGCAAAATGAAATAGAAGTTTTAAGCACAAATTTATCAGATTAATCTCTGGTATGTATTTTATAGATAAAGGCATGTGTATTACTGCAGTCATGTGTATTGGGTGAATTATGATACGAGGCAGGACTGCAGAATATACAATAGTTCAGTCGGTTTAGTCATAGTGTACTCTACCTGTACATTACGCACACATGAGTTTGCATGTGAATGCAAACACTTAGCATATGGCTATAGCTGCTTAAATGCTATGGATGCCACACGGTTCACTCAATATTCCAAAACAGCATCATACTGAACAACACAGTTCTTAGCAAGACCACAAAGTTGAATGCTCTTACTTTCTCTTCCTAAGAAGACAAATAGCACAGAGTAGAAAGTGAGGACATTAACTAACAAGACAATCTCCATACACACCTGTGATAATCGAGAGGAGCTACTGTTCAGCTGCTTTGTCAATTAAACATGCTGTGCATATCTGCGGCTAACAGTTTGATTGAAGAAGCATCTTTGGAAGCAAAGTAATTACATGAACCTCACAGGGTGCCCGGTGAATCATTCTTTTGTTACAGAATTCAACATTTACATGAAAAGACTTGAAAGACTCACTAGATTGTGTATCAACAAGGTGTGATTTAACCTGTAAATGTACAGTGGCACCAAAAAAATACAATCAAATTGGACACCTAAGTTAAACTAGTATTTAAAAATACTTTGGTTTAAATATTTTTTTTTGAGTGTGCATTTCTTATTTTTAATTTTAATTTAATGTATATATAAATATATAAATATATTATATTATATTATATGTAGGAGCATCCAGAGCTTGCACTTTGGCCCGATGCCATTATAACGATATTCTTTCTGACTTATGATCACTTGGATCAGCTGATTTAATTGTGCAAAGCAGTTATAGTCCTTTTTGAATCGCTATA
Organism: Siphateles boraxobius; assembly: GCF_051911475.1. Taxonomy (NCBI): domain Eukaryota; kingdom Metazoa; phylum Chordata; class Actinopteri; order Cypriniformes; family Leuciscidae; genus Siphateles; species Siphateles boraxobius. The sequence continues at coordinate 6,009,914 of NW_027508931.1, read as the reverse complement.
TGATATTTTAAATAAGGTCAAAAAGCAGGGGTCCAATAACCCCCTTTACCAGCCATTTAAATATCAGCCAAGAGTAGTTTGCTACCACCCTCCAAACAAAATTCACGTTTGTGACATGACTAAAAGATTCTGACATTTCACAGACCCCAGTTCAGATTCCGACTTGTTCGACACAGACGGTGCTTAACACTTGACTCAACACCCCGGTCCAGGGTCTGTTGTTACAAGCCCTATCGTTAAACACCGTAGCTGCCGTTCATTTGGGTTTGATTAAGAATGGCTTCCGCAGCTGTGTCCCTGCGTCTCTGCCGGGCTCGTCTCTGGAGTATGCCGGTGTGCGCAGAGCGAGCTGGACGTCTCTATTAAATCCTGTTTGTGCATGCATGGTTTTATTATTCTGATTTAATACAACAATGCCACCAATATCAATTCTGCTTCCTTCATTTCTTATTTATGCCAGTTTCCGCCTGTCTCCATCTCGCCGCTGAGGTTGGTGGGACAATGGATATTAAATCAGATTTATTGTGAGGGTATAGAATAGTCTGTGACCTGCTGCTCTGCCATCTCTTCTCCCTCGGCCTGGCGCTCCCCCCTCTACTCGCCGTGCGCCAGAGGCGACAATGCAGCCCACTGCACAATTGATGGCTCTTCAATTTGCTCTTGGGAATTGGTTACATTCCGTCTTGGAATGACACCAGGACAGAAATGAAATTAGGGACAGTCAGCTAAACGTTGCGTTAGAATAATGGTGACTGCCCTGCCGAGCTGTTTCCTGTAAACATTCGCACACAAACCAGAAGTTTCGAGAAAAAAATAGAAACACCTTGACAACTTCTGATTATTGTACAGTTTGTGATTTCAGGAGAGTGTGTTTGTGAGAATGTGATATCGACCTGGTTTGCTGTAGTGGGTTGTGTGGGGAGAACATGCGCAGTCATTCTGATTGATTTCTGTATCTAACATGTACTCAAGATGATTAAATCACGCTGAGGATATTAACATGCATTTCTTTAAATATTTAGCTCATGTGAGTTTAAACATTCTGTGGTTGAGTTTGAGTCTTAATACCAAATGCTAATGAGCTTCCTTGATTTGTCATAGCATAGCTTTTTTTCTCATAAAGATGAGGAATCATAACAGATGCATAATTTTGATTTACTTTTTTTCATTGGATGCCTAAATTATTTCTTTTACAGTCTCATGTTTATACAGCTTACGGATCAACCACACTGACCATCTGATCCACATTGCACACAAAAATGGAAAACACTGCTTTGATTTGGAAGAAAGTGAAAACTGTTTTAGTCCATTTAGTCTTGTTAAAAGGTAATGACTTTTGAGGAATAACTACAGTAAGTCAAATGATCAAATCTTTTTTTTCAAGTTTTGTTTTAGGCATTAACTTGACATCCTTGAGCAAAACTGTATATTCTACTGAGTTATGTTTTTGAAATAGCCTAATTATTAATTTTGGACCAACACAAATATTGTCCTTTTTTCTCCCGGTGTTTTTGTGAAGACCACTCCACCGTTATATGATTGTTTTTGTTTTGTTTTTGTTTGCTGATCTATAATTGTGGTAAATCCATTTCAGATAAAAACAAAATAAGTCCTCCAAATCACACTATATGTACACCACCATTCAAAAGTAGAGAGACAATTTTTTCCCCAAAAGAAATTTATATTTATTCAGCAAGTGAGTGACAGTAAAGACTTTTACATTGTTACAAGAAATCCTCTTTAAAATACATTTCTTAGACAGTTATCAAAGAATCCTGAAAAAAAAGTTTGTTTCCACAAAAATATTAAGCAGTACAACCGTTTTCAACATTGACAATTATGTTTTTTGAGCAGCGAATCCGCATATTAGAGTAATTTCTGAATGTTCATGTGACACTGAAGACTAGAGTAATGATGCGGAAATCTCACAGGAATTAATTACATTTTAAAGTAATTTCAATAGAAAACAGTTTTAAATTGTAACAATATATCACAATATTAGTGTGTTTGATTAAATTAATTCAACCTTGAGACTTCTTTAAAAAACATTTAAAAAACTCCAGACGTACTTGAAAATAAAATAATCAAAGTTTCATGACATTTTTTTTCTTCTATTTGAATATGCATGAACTAATGGTCTGTTAAGCTTTATATATTATTTAGAAAGTTACTATTTGCATTTAAACAGACTGTACTTAGTGTTTTGAGGCGCAGCATTAAAGCAGGCTGACTCTTTCTTTCTGCCTGTTTAACATTCTGGCAGCATGTGTGGGTAGGAAAGGCTGTCCCAGAGTGGTACCGTGAGGAGTCTCCCTTTTGTGATGTCTGTCAGGCTCCGTCCACATAGTGTTTTGGGGGATGGAAAAATGAGATTTCAAAAGAGTTATTTGTATCCCTCGCTCTTCGCCTGCAATTGCATTTCTTATGGGACTAAAACAAACTTACGGATCTTGTATCGTAGCTTGTTCTTACTGCAGGCCAGGCCTGCCAGTTAATCGAAAGTGAATGTGAAAGAAGATATGACAGCGATTTATGACTGTGAGAAGTGAACAGTTTGTATTTGATTGATATTGATTCAGAGTCTAAATAAAGCTAGTTTATCTTAACAGTAATCGTTGGTCTTTGGCCTTGAGCTCTTGAGCTCCACTTGTTTATGTGTGTGTACTGTGTTGGTTATTTCAGTAATCTGACAAAGCCTTTATTTTGGGATGTCCGGGATGTCCTCAAGTCTTTTTATTGTAAACATACAAAAATATTTATTTTAGGTGTAGGAATGGGCTTTGAGTTATGGTCAGTCAATGGTAATTTACTTTATAAAAAACAATATCATTATATTGTAGGCAGGCCAGGGATTTTTTTCACATGGTAAACTTGGGTTTACTTGGGTTAAAAAGGGTTTAACTGTAATGTTTTGAGAAAAATGTCAAATTACACACTTTTGTTATTTCTAGCAGTGGTTGGCATGTACAAAGTGACCTCAAACTAGAGTAATTTTGTGAATTGTATGGACCAAAGGAATATTATCATATTTTTGCTTAAAGTGTTGGGTAGTGAACATGTTTAAACCACACTGACAAGAGTAGGCAAGAGCCTAACTAAAATCACCATGTTTTCACTGAAAAGATGAACTATGCTCTTAGAACAACAATATTTTTGATACATGTTGGATCAGGGCAAGTTTTGTTGTGATTCCACACAATTTATTCTTAAGAATTTCTGTTGGTCAAAACAACTGTTTTAATAAGCTATTTAATGGCTTGTTTCCACAAATCATTTAAGGTTTGTCTTTTTAGAGAAACTGACTTCTCTTTATTTCTTTATCTTTGGGACACAAAAGAAAAGAAGATACTTTGAAGTACGTTGGTAGCCAATCAGTACTGGTTACTTTTGACTTCAATTGGAAAAACAAACTCAATTCTCAAAATATCTTCTGTGCTTCACAGAAGTTTTGTAATGACATGAGGGTGAGGACATGACAACATTCACATTAGTCAAATGTTGTAGGTAAAAAAGGTCCATTGTCTATTGTTAGTTATGTTGTTCACACAGAAGTCAAGGGACCAAATGAACCCAAATGTGAAATCATTTGTCCCTAAGTTAAATTCTGCATGGGATCCTATATTGAAATTGGCTGCACTTCACCCACGAACATTCTCAGAACAACGGTAACCTTTGAGGCCGGTTCACACCAAGAATGTTAACTATAACAATAACAATATGATATTGTTCTGTTTATTATAACCATTCGCTGTTGTCTGCCGCTTTAAATTCTCAAACTCTTTAAAAAAGGTCGGATTCTGTCAATATTTTTTATCGTTCATCAGCAGTAAACAAAATCATTGTGAAAGTGATTCCATTCAATGATATTCAGGGTGTCCGCGGGGTCTTACAAAGTATTAAAAGTTGATAAATCAATTTAGAGAAAATTAAGGCCCCCATAAAGTATTAAAACGTCTTAAATGCCATTTTCCAAGGTATTACATTTTGTGTCATCTTTTCGTTATGCATATTTGTCCATAAAGTATAAAGTTTGCCTGAATTTAAACATTGCGTTGGCGAATAGTTGGGGTTCTGTGTAGTTTATGGAATCCTGCTAGATATGACGTCATTTGTTACCGCGCTTCATGACTTACTGCTGCGTGATAACACATGTCCCGTATTAACGGTTGTTAAACAACATCGTTGACTAATAGGGAAATTAAATATACGCAACAAGCTTAAGTTGCAACTTAAGGTTTTCTTTCAGTTGAAAACATTAAACAATATGTGTAAACAAAAAATGTAAAGAAGCATTTAAGATCAATCAGTACGAAAGGGGAAAACGCTAATAAAACAGACCGTTCCACTTATCGTACAGAACGAAGGTATACACTCGAGTCAACATAATATTTATCTTGCTAATTATATTGTTTAACTTTCATGTTGAGAAAAACAATAATATTCACATACTCGAGTAGAAAATGCGCTGCCGCTGACAGACGTTGCAGGGACACAGTCACAGATAACTAAGTTTCTAACAGCACTTCGCGTTTTCTGTTAAGGTCTGCTTCTTTAGGGAAACTTAAAGGAAGCATATGTGTCAAAATCATTTTGCTATCAGTTAAGTAATCATCTCGCTCACTCGGATTCAGCTGCGCTACCTGCAGTCGTTAATGCAGTGACGGACAGCTGTCTTTCCTCATTCGACTGCTGTTTGGATTTCACGTGATTTCTCATTGTGGTGGTGATATTATAACTCAGTATCATTAATTAATTTGATTAAAAGTAATTCCGTTTTGTAATATCATTTAGTAAGATCATTGTCATCCAAGTAATTCCAAACTTCACAAGGCTGACAACGACATGTGATCAAATGCAATTAACACGCTCCACAGTGCCAAACAGTGTATTTAATTATAACTGTGAGTTAGTGATTGGGATTTATCATGGATTCACAGCATTTACTGCCAGCAAAGCAACGTAGTAAAATTCGAATAGTTTTTTATTTTTTCGAATAATAATTACAGATCGAATATTCGTTTACTGGCACTCTGCTCTGGTGCATCAAATCCAGCACTCAGTGGTAATCTCAGGTAAACTGTCTGACCAGTCAGGTGTTTGTCATGAGAAGTGTACCACAAAAGAGCTATGGTTTGCAGACAGGTATAAGAGTTGTTGTTACAAATACCTCTTTTGAATATACTTTGTGAACTCATTGTCCCTTTAGCTCAGAGAGGATTATTTTCCCTCTTCAATAAGTGTTGTCAATTGTTTTGTTTATTGGTCTAATTCTGGTTTCTCTTTCTAATAAACCTTGCATTGGGTCAGTCATTCAATTAACTATCTTGTGCTTCTTTCCCACCCTTTTGAATTATTTTGCACTGATAAGGGGTTATCACAAACTAAGACTCTTTAGTTGTGCTATCTTACAATCAGTATATAAATGTAAGGTGTCACCGATGTAACGGTTAAAACTTGAAGTGGCGATGAGGTCTTAAAATGTATGGAAGGGGTCTTGAAAAGGGTCTTAAAAGGTATTAAATTTAATTCCATGATTCCTGTACATATACCCTGATATTATTTCTCTCGTTATAGATGTGGAATCCGATTCTTCTACATTTAGAATGATTTTTAAAACTATATCTTTGCTTTTATCGTTATCGTTATCATCCTTGGTGTGAATGGGCATTCACTATGAAAAATATTCAAAGTGAAAAAAGCTCCATTTCCTCCCTACATGGTAAGCACGTGTGTTGTGTGCAAGTAATTATTAGCGCTCATGTTTACTATTCACTGTATAGTTCACTGAACATTTGTACCTCTTTGTCTTGTATAGCTCATCTGCAGCATTTATCTAAATGTCTCTTATAAACTAAATCCATTAATTCCTTCTATGTGGCTCGCATTCAATTCGTTTTTGTATTTTTTTTAGTAGTGCATTTTGTTTTTTTGTACTTATTTCCCATGGTTCATCATGTTCCATTAAAGAGAAAATTGTTCTGCTTAATGCACCAAGCTTGGGTTCCTTGTGTGTGGTGTCCAGTAAATGGAGGAGGATTAGAGGCATTAGGTTGTAAAACTTTCATAGATGAGCTCAGCATATTTCTATGGAGTTTTACAGTATGATGTATAAGTGGTTTCTGCTGTGTTATGACCTGGTGTATTTGTGGTTTGGCTGCATTGCGCAGCTTGAGACTGTTGTCTTGAGGTGGAAAGATGGTTTAGAAATAGGTGAAGACATGGTGAAGAGTGCACAGGGACAAATACATTTCTCTCTTTCAGCACTGAGCCTGCACGTTTCAGCAGCTTGAATGAGTAAATTTTCAGATCAATCCATCATTTCAATGCCCCACACCCAGAAACCTGCATCTGATGCTCATGGATCATTAAATCTGGTGCTTTCACAAACCTATACACAGGCAAGAGAGTTCAAGGGTTCCTCTGAGGCTCGCAGGCATTACTGTCAAGATGCAATAACAATCTAACCTAGCAAAGTCAGATCTGGTCAACTTAATGTACCATCAAGAAACAAAGCCCATGTTTTACTGCTTTTGGACAGGCTGGTGTTGTAGTCGGGATGTGGTATTTTTCTGTGCAGTGTCAAATGATGTCTTCTGTCTTATCTGTTGAGAAGGAACATGTTGTTTTCTCAGTGTTTGTAGTAGTCCAGGGATGAGATTATATTCCATCCATTCCATCTTCTCGATTCCACAGGACCTTCAAAAAGTCTTATACCTTATTATTATATTATAACTTATTTTCTGACCTCTTAAACAGGTCTGCCTCAACAAATTATGTGATATCTACTGTCCTCTTTCTTCTCATTCTAAAATCACTCCACTCTAATTCCACTACATATTTTCAATGTCAGATCACCTTGATTTGAGCTTGCAAAATTCCTATTCCAAATTTACAACCTTTTACATATTCAGTATTTTTTTTAATGTCAATGACGTGTCACTTTTTTTTTTGTTCTATTAATTTATTTAAAAATTCAATCAAACATAAAATGACAACAGTCTTTCCAGAGCCCTGAATGATGTTTTAAACTAGATTTCCCCCTTCCTTTTAAACTTTAGAAAAAGGTTTTAGGTTAGGAAATAGACATATTTCCACATGGGTGTTGCAAAAAGGATTTGACGGATGAATCCATAACTTGTCTTGTAAAGCTTTACTTTTTTTTTGTTACATTATAAGAGAAATCAAACTCAAAGCTACTTTACACTTACTCTACTTCCAAAAACATGAATTCTAACCTTTTCCATGCTCAGCAGCAGTCTGTCTTGCACCAACCATTCCTCTTCAAAATTGTTATGCATACGTAACACATTAACCTGGTCACAAAATATACATTTATCAAACAACATAATCACTCTTAATATAATGAAAATATTACAAAATTAATTTTTCAATATGGCTCTAACAATGTGTCTTTTCATTATTTTTTCCACAAATTCCATATTTATTTAATTCTGACTGCTAGTATTTACTCTGTTTAACATGATGAATTCTTGCATTATGGGCCATGAGCATCTTATGCTCATGATGGAGTGGTATCAGAGTGATCTTGAAGTGAGAGAAAACACCAGGCTATTAATTGCAATAATTAGCTCCTATAACTTTAATCACAAATCCAGCTTTAGGCAATATACAACATTGTTGCGGAGTCACGTTGAAACTTCCCATGTCTTTTCTTTATTATTCTCAAAATAATTCACAATGTGCTTCCTGCTTCGTTCTGCTGTGTGTTATTCATGGCTGTTTTATCTTATGCAGTGGATTTTAGTTTTGGATTTTAAGATTTTGGTTTTAAAGGTCTTGTTTCGAAAACCTCAATGTAAAGTGGCTCAGAAAGTGTAAGCGTAATTTCATTCAATAAAGTGTCGACTGCCGCTATAGCACGGCTGCCACACTGAAGGAAAGTTGATTCAGGCATTGCTTTGTGTTCTCATTGTGTAATACTCTCAACCAAATAGCTTAAAATGGTTTTTGCCGTTGCAGAGCGTGCAAGAAATTGAGTTATTGGTCTGAATTGTGAGACTGAATTGTAACATGCTCATGACAGACAGGTAATCAAGCCTTACATGATACGAGAGAGACCGCACAATGGCTGAGATAGGAGTCCTGACACCTTTTGAAGCGGCCTAGAAATTTTAAGCTGCCAGGCTGATCTCAATAATCTATTCCTGGCTGACGATGTATTGAAATTTTCTCCATTTCCTCTGCAGTAATATCACCTTTATCTTTTGTTATGTTTAAATATAACCCTAGACGAGACTGACTCCCTCCCCACATCTGCTTGTCTTAACGCTGTTTTTCTTGCATTATCTCAGAACTTCTACCCATCTATCTGTCACTCTTCTCTGCACGGGACATGCAGTAATTGTCAATCTTCCTTGTCGGTTCTCTTGTACTCTGACAAGTGAAAGTGGCAATATTGTAAAATTATCTTTCAAGTTTTTTTTGTGCCTTCACTTACTTGGCAGCATCTTCCTATTTTACATTTCAGACTCTATTTTACATTTTTTCAGAGAGACACTCATGTTAGTAATTATTATCTGGGATTTGAAAAGGAGAGGAAGTGACATGCCTGTGGCATGATCTGATTCTTGCAGATAAAGTTTCTCAGTTATCTTAGTAAATAATATATACATCATATGATTTAATGCAATTTTATACAATATTATTAATAACAAACAGGCAGTGGAATAGATTTGCTTATGACTTTTAATAGGTCAATAGACAGAATAATATCACTTTGTTTATTTTTAACATTTATGAATTTTGCTATTACTATTTGAGAATTGTATTAAAGGCATGTTGTTTATTTTATGTGCAGGTTTTCCCATTGATTGATAATGGATTTCTTTCTGCATTGAGCGAGTATGTAATGTATTCATTTTGTATTATGAGATATATAGTAATAAATTCAGAGGGCAGTGCAGCAGAAAAGCTTTTGAATGGTTGGTAATAATGAAACAGTATTGCGGTTGTTCTGTTCTGTTCTACAGTGTAAGCTATTCTGCAATGTTTTGACTTCACAGTTATCACCATTAAACATGAATGGAACAGGGAGGTTTCTAATGCATTAACAAACAGATGCATTAGCAGAAGCTATTGTAAGACCGTTAGAGTTTATACATTATTAACATCAGGGTTAGTAAGTTTAAACGTGGTGCATGATGTACAGAAAGATTGTTTGAGGGTTTGAAACCATAAAGAAGGGTGTCATTGATTATTAGAGGTCTATTTTCTGTTAGTTTATACAATTTTAATAAGAAAAGAAACATTCATTGTGAAAACAGATAGGCTTTTAACATAAAGCCTTGTCATCTACAGAAGAGCCAAGCTCAGGGGATGTTGCGAGAGGTCAATTATAATCATTACCCTTAGTTTTCCTTTTTCCTCCTCATGCTTTCAAAACTACTCTAGTGTGGTAACCTTTAAGTTCCTTTTTTCTTTCTTTGGGGGTTGAACAAAAGACCAGCTGTCGATTATTTTGGGAGAAGACCGCATCAGGAGTAAATATTGATTCAGACAAAATGGATTTTTCTGCTCTCCCCTCTGGAGATGATAAAAAAGAAACAAGAAGGAATCTTTCACAGTCCGTTCAGTGGTCTTTTAACGTGCCTATGAAATGCTATTAAAGAGTTCGACTCTGAGGGAGAAAAAAACCCCACAAGCGCACGGCCTCTGTTGTCATTAATCACGACAGCAGTAGGAGATTTAACAGTTGGAGGACAGCAGACGAATAAACGTGGGAAAATGAAAGGGCCCAGATCAAACGTGCAGATGTATCAAATGATCTGAAAAGACACTTCATTTGCATATCTCTTTTGTACCGCTGGTTGTGTTCCTTTGAGCTTGGCTTAAGCATCTCATTGGCATTGTTGACAGGGGGGAATTTTAGGCTCCCTCAGAACAAGTCATTAATTGGAAGGTTTAGAACACAAAAGGAAAGAGATTGAGAAGATGAAACCACAGATTGTTACCAGAGAGCGAAAGAGATTTAAAGTCCAAATATCAGGAGACAAGTATGTGCTGTTCACAAGCTAAGATGAGAAGTCAAAACGTTTAACTCCTCAGTAAATTCCTGTGAATCACTCGATGCACTAGCCAGGGGCAGAACGCTACAACATTTTCCAGAAAGCATAGACCGCTACGGCCTCCCAGGAAGGGGATAAAGCAAATACTATGTCAGCAGCAATGTATTGGGCCTGTAGAAAGGAGTAGAAAAAGTAGACGTCCGGTTCGATATCTTTGCAGCTCCCCCATGAATATCGCCCAGTAGTTTACTTTGCGCTCTCAAAATGTCTGAAGGAATCTTTCTTTTCCGCTCTCAGTCCACTATTGAGTTTCGGTGAAAGGAAGGAGAAGGGCTGCTTCATGAGTTGAAGGGCTTATTGGCAACTTTGCCCTTTTAACTGATGGATGTTGTGACCATGGCTGGATTTGACGGCTAGACTTGAGCAGATACTCGGAAAAAGGACACAATCGCTCACGTCGACCGTGTATGGCATTCAGACGCCTCTGTGGAAGGGCTCAGTTCTAGGGGAAGGTTTTTTGGGAGTATTTGAGTTATTGCTAGCTTTGCTGGCTAATCTTGTCCATTCCTCTCCGCCACGGCCGTTGTGAAGGAGATGAAAACAGAAACTTGATTTGGGACTCTTGTAGTTGCTTGTCCCCATACTGGTTGGCCCTTTGACCCTTAACCCTCTGGGGACGGATTGGGCGGTACCGCCCAAAATGAAATACTTTTACAAATGTGTAATTATCTTAAAAACTATTAACGATAGAGAGGTGCGGTCTTTTTAAACGTCTTCCTCAGATTCCACTGAAAACAGTGATAACAAACTTACCCGGCTTGTATACACACTTCCTTGTTGCGCAATACCACTACGTCAAAGGCCAATGAAATCGATGTTGTTTGGCAGATTCACGAGCAACAACCAATGGAAAAATTGCCGATGGAGGAATATTTTTCTTACCCAATCAGAGGAAGGTGACCATGACGTATTCTAGCAAATCGGAGGACTCTGTAGCCTTGCAAGGGGTGATATACTATTACGCAAACAGCATTGTGTGGCAGAGACGACAGAAAGCAAACGGATGCGTCGAGTATAAACAAGGCTTTACGGAGCGAGAGCGCACAGAGATATGAGAGAGAGACAGAACAATTATAATATATATATATATATACACATACAATTATAGCATTATTTATTGTTTTAGCACTTTTATGATGGCAAGCAGTAAACGATTTACGGTGGAACAAGCTCTGGAAGAATTACTGGAGAGTGACGAGGAGAAAGCATTGCTTAGAAAATTCTAAGCATTCCTAAGAAAAACGCTTGGGACTATTTGTAAATAAAGTTACATTTTTCATTGTTCTTTACACATTTCATTTTACAATTACACATGTCTGTCAAGCAAAGGCTTTGACAAATATATTTTTTGTTCAAAAACTGTTCACTATTGTTGTGTGATGTGTGATTTTCAGAAATAAATGCCAAAAATCGAATTTCCGTTTTTGAAATTCTCTAGTTTATTGTACATTTTTCACTCATACTTCCTTTATAAACATATTACATGCGTGCCTATGTTAGCTTAGGGTCTTCTGAATCCATAGATACCAAACACATAGTGTTCCATCTCCATTACATATAGTTTATAACCCCAAATGTAAAAATAGAGAAAACGGACCAAAAAGAGCTTAGTCCCTAGAGGGTTAATACATATCCTGGTGTGTTGCAATGCCACGTGAGTTGATGGCACAATTGTTGTGAGTGAATTGTCAACTTCTCAGTTCAGTTACGCAGACCCAAGGCCAGATTCAGCAGGAATCAAAGAAAGTGCAGCACCAATATTGAGCCACTGTTCCTGAACTTGAAAATGTCACAGCAAAATATCATTCAGCCATCAGAATCATTTTGATTTACTTAGATTAGGTTTTCAGCTCTTTAGTCAGTATTTTCTGTGATCACATTACTGCAGTTACATTCTCAGGTGGGCAAGCCCATTAGCCCATTTAATTTCAAACTATTCCCAGCTAAGCGCATGGATTTTACCTTGTGGGTAGCTTAATGAAACAAGCTGCATACCTTATTCACAAAAAACAAAACAAAAAAGCCCAGTTGCACTATAATACCCAACAGAAAGTTGTAATCAGTAAAGTAACTTTATATATTTTACTAGCTGGGAACTGTTTAAAAAAAATTAATAAACAAAGAATAGGTGCTTTTCTATTTTTAATTTTTTCAGTTTGGTGTCAGTAAGAACTGACTTTTTTCTTTAAATTTTTTAAAAGATCAAAAGGGTTAGTGTCACGGAGCGCTTTACGACACCTCCTGCTGGCGTCACCAGATCACTCTCCCCTGCATATTAGGACTGCACCTCCCATCACCATCTGATCACTATCCAGCCCTGCCTCATCCTCATCACTGTCACCTGTGCACACTCAGTCTCCTTTATCAGACCCCTTTTCCCCATTATCTTTGCAAAGTCTTATTTTGCCACGCAGACATTTCCAAGCATTCCTGAGCGTTTCCAAGTATCTGTGATTTCCCTGGCTCCCTGATCTTTGCCTGTTCCCTGGACTTCTTTTTTTCCCGTTTGCTGCCCGCCTCGACCTCTGCCTGTTAACGACTACGAGTTCTGGACTGTCCCTCTGATTCATTGTCTGCCTGAGATTTATGTCTGCTCATCTCTGTCTTCTTGTGTGTTTAAATAAAGTGCTGCAAATGGATCTGAACGCCTCTGACTCCACGTTACAGTTAGACTTATTTTACATTGTTATGAAATATTTTTAAATTAGAATGTTGATATTTACTAGAATGATTTGATAGTCCTTGTGACAAAAAAAATATCTTTGCCATAACAGGAATAAATTATATTTTAAAATATATTAAATAAGAACATTATTTTAAATTGTATTAATAATGTTTTACTGTATTTCTGGGCAAATACATGCAGCCTTTGTGAGTATAAGAGGCTTCTTTTAAAACATTAATACAATATTTCTGACCTCAATAATTTAAACAGTAGTGTATTAATACTTTAAAATATGCCGTTTTATATGGTACTTAATTGGTTACTTAAAAATGGGTTTCTTTGATTTACTACTGGATACAAGATTATATGAGCCAAAGCAATATTGCTAAGATATTAACAGGCCCTTTAAATATTATGATACTGAATGTGTGCAGGTTTTACATATTTTTATGGAGCTTTGACACTGCCATCTTTCAGAGGGGCAAACGGGAACAGCTCTGGTCATGTGACATCAGATAATACTGCAGATTATACTACACAAATATGGTATTTTATACCACTTACCTTTTTCTTTATTGGATTTAAGCCATTATGTGCATCAAACAGTTTAAAGCTGAGACCAGAAGGAGGCTAGCCTGGCTCTTGGAGCCCCCTTTTTCAGCATGCAGCAGACTGATTATGACCCCAGTGATCTGCTTAGTCATCCAAGGCCGCTCTCTGCCCTTTTTAGAGAGTGGATAAGCACCAGCTGTTTGGCCCTGCTGAATGGTAATGTCTTAAGGTAAACAGTGTTGTTTTTTTCTGCTCTGTCCTGATGTGCCCTTCATTCACACTGCAGTGGTTTTGCTTTATGTTGGACCTTTTATGCTTGGGCTATATTTTCCCAGTATTTTATGAGCTCAGGAGACCCACGTTTGTTTTCCAGTGCTGCAGGATAAAGTTATACCGAACTTTACTTGTCTTTCTGTTGCAAGCTATTAGTTAGGTTAGACAGATATGCTATCATCTGTTGCTGCATATGAGTATTTTATTATTGCTAAACCCAGTTTGAATCATAGGCCAGGATCCCCTTGGTGGTGCATTTCGTTTACACATCTGGAGTTGGAACCACACTTACAAACTCTGTCAGACCTGCCTCCTAAATTACAGCAACAATGCAGATACTGTCCAAGATTGAGTATCTGTTTGCTGTGCCCAGTGCCTGGCTTTTTTTTCTTCGGCTCATGCACCAATCCTTATTCATTGGCCCAGCAGGTGTGATGTGTCCAGATTCCAGATGGTTGTGCAGGCTGCTTCTTCCACTGGCAAGCCAGATGCAGCTGTTTGGAAGGCAGACTGATTGATTTCGCTGCAGCCTCTCGCTGTGATTAGGCCTGGGTCACTCCTGCTACGCCCTCCTTGTGCACTGACATTTACCACCGAGCAAGGGAATCAGTCCAGGCTAGAGAAGGGAAATATGCAGGAACGTTTTCTTGCCCAGCTGGGGGCGGTTCACAAGACGTCCTGGACTTTTCATTGGATTGATTTGAAACGGAGACATCAATAGGGAGAAGGTTTGGAAGGGAATTTGTACCGTCCCAAGCGATTGCAATAATTAATGGACATTAGATAGTCTGTGTGGGTATTTTCCAGGGGTCAAGGGATATTAGGGGTTTAGTAGGCATATGTGCAATAGCCTGAGGCCTTCCTTTGATGCAGTATTGGAATGTTATAGTTTTTGAAATGTATGTTGAAAGTTTACATCTTTTAACAAGGCCAGTTGAACCATATGGGGATTTGAACACATGCCCAGGGTCGACGCTTTCTAAGTTTGGCATTAAAATATAACCATGGTCTAGAGACGAGTTCTTAAACTTGAGCGCAACATTTAGAATGCCGTGTCATACACAAGATGCTGCAAAAGATGTGAAATGTGAGCGCAACTGTCAAACACATACATCTAGTGCATGTTTACAATGAAAAAAGAAAAACATGTAAAAGCAGTGCAGTAGAATCCAAAAACACATTCTGTGTGAGTGGCCACTAAGTGTTTGATTTGCTGATTATTGTGAGGTTGGCGGCATCAATCGATCATGCTTAAGGGATTAGCTCTGTGATAATCAACGTTTTTGACTTGAGGGCTCCCCATTGTTCAACACAATATTCAAATGCCCCTGATATACAATAATATTTCTGCTGTAACTATGACAAAGCTGCTTGTTTTAAAAATGTTTCAATGATATATTGCATAAATGAACATAGTTTATTTAAAATATTAAATATTTAGTATTCATTTTGTGACTCCAGTAGTTATATTTTGTATTGGAGGATGACCGGTTTAACAGGAACAAAGCTTCTGTCTTAAATTTGGCTAATTCCTTAAACAACTGCATTTTGTTTTATTTTCAGAGTTATTTATGTGAACAGTTTGGTGGTTATTAAATTTGGATGAAGCAAAACTCTAACCACAAAACATAAAAATAACATGGTCTGCAAGTATGTCCTCCCTCAAAGTTGTCTGCAGAACAAAATGCTACAACCTAATTTAAATTGCAGATTAAACTGCACCAGAACATAGTACAATCTTAATATAGAGCTGAAATGAATCTCTGGATGGCTTTAATTAAGTGACAAAAACAGCTAGGCATGAAACTTATTGTTAAGACAATGTGGAATATAAACAGTATATATTTTTGCGGCTCAAATCAGAAACCCACCCTAACGCCACAAACTTTTCACACACTTAAGTTGCTGCAGCCATTCCCAATCAGGTTGTCTGTGAACTCATTTGACCATATTGATTTTTTTTCCCTTGAGCTGACATTTACACCAGACTCTGCCTAGTGGCTCTGGCTGCACTGGCTTTCATCAATGAAGTCTTAACCTTAATCACACTTCAGGCCTGTCACAGCACCTGCCCGGAGGCCATCATCACTACTCTTTAAAAAGACAACGCCTCCCTGCTAAAGCCTTCAGGGCCCATTGCTGAGTGACCGTCCGCACAGGTTTTTAAAAAGCCACATGCCCAAAATAGACTTCTTTACCCTGCGTGTAAATGTCATACGCTGAACACCACTGGGCAGAGTTTACTCAGTGTCTGCGGCATCCGAGCTACTTACTTACCGCAGAATTCTATCTATGACCTGCAAGCAAGGTCACATGTATTGGTGCCTTCATTACAGGAATTAAATAAAAGTATCTTTTAGGACTGTACAATTTTAGCCAGTCAAAAATGGACAATTATGCCCTTTTAAGTATTCCTTCAAATGTACTGGATTCAGATTGTTTACAGTCTTAGTCAATGCTAACAGATTCACTGCTTTTGGTTGGATAAGACAATTGAACATGAACACAACGTTTGATTCAGTTTGAAATTGAAAACACAAATTTGGCTGTTTCAAGCACTGCTTATTTATATATTTGTTTGTTGTGTTATTAACGGTGTACATGTCTTGAATAATTAGTTAATCTCAAGCTGTAGGAGCAATATTAACTATGACTATTATTAATACTAAATGAATATTAATCTGTTTAAAGAAAGTAGCAAGTTCATTAGTATATTAGTTTTGTCATGATTCTTAAATATAAATATAAATATTGCTTAAGTAATAGTGAAAGTTTAGTTAAATATAAATATTGCTTAAGTTTTTAACTTAATTTATGTTCCTATTTAAATTCATTAATTGTGTGTTCAATTGCATATTAGTTTGGCAATGTTAAAATTGGTAATGAGAAGCCTGACATTTCAGTCTAAACTTTTGGTGTCTTGACGACCCTAGGTTTAGTTTATGAATTGATATTCACAACCCATTTAACTTTCATAATGTAATGCATTTCCAAATTATATTAAATGGTTATTATATAAGTGGATTTTCCATACCTAAATGAAGCTACACCAAATGTGATTTTTGTCAAAATAATGCCCAAATAGCTGTCTGAATGGCGATTAACAGTCAGTTATTGAAATTACATCAGTATCATTTTGGGAGAGCAAGTTATTCGATTATGAAGACTTTTTTTTGTCTTAAAACTAGAACAGATGAATTGCAAAAGGACCAGGAATCTTCATTATGAAAGAAAATGGTGTCTTGTTTAAATTTTTTTAATTTAATGTTGACCTAAGCAATTCAGAGTTAACTTAACTAATATATAATGTCCCTGTGATGCTGTTATAGTATACATTTGCAAGGCTTTCTTAGTTTTTTATCAATTTCTTTCAGACTTATTGAAATTGCTGATGACTTTAATTAACTAATTAATTAAATATGTGATTCTCTGAGCAGTATTATGGGAGATGATCTATAAAAAAGGAATAGCCTATTTTACAATCATTATGGCTGCGTGATAATAATGTTGATATCAATTTGTTCTGATTTAGTAGTTGAATGACAGTAAAAGGTTTAACTTGGACTCTAGAAGATAGGGGGGACACTTAAAGCTGTTAGCTTTCTCTTTTAACAGAGAATGTAGTGACATATTGATCTGATACTCGCCGTATATGTGGTCGTTGCTTTTCTCTCACCCAATAAAGCTGGGGAACTTTATTCGCTCACCTGACATCTTTATTTAAGAGAAAAATCTGTGAAGCACAAAAAAGAATCCGTGAGTTTATGTGCTTCTGCAAGTGCCATCAATTGTGTAGAATGCAACTCGACCACAAAAAGTCTTTACGTTCAGCCATCTGCAGGATTGTTCCTCAACAGTTATATTACCTCAAAACCCTTCAATGGCAATCAAGTCACCCATTTTACTCCATATGGTGTACGACTGAATTTGCTAATGAACCTTTGCAAACTAGGTTGCACAATTTAGGCGAGCTGTAAAATGTAGAATGGGACATTAAAATTGCTGAAAGAAAATTAATCTTAGCTCTCGCTGCCATGCGTTATGGCTATGCTCTCATCTGTTACTTTTATTCTCCAGTAGTTTTGAGGTTAGAAGGTCTAATGAGTAGATCCCTTGGAAAGGGATTACAACGCTTTAGACCTGCTAAGTTTGCTTTACAGTGGTGTAGTTTCAGGAAAATATGTTGGTTCCTGACTTTCTATGGGAAGAATTAATCCAGGCATTATGGGTAAGCTCAGAGTTAGTGCCTCTGATACTGACCTCATTGATGAAGCCAAAAGAATCCAGCTACCAAGCGTGAGTTGCATGCATAAATTATGGTGTGGGCCTTGGAAAAGTGCTAAAGCTAACAAACTAATGAGTTTTGTCAGATACTCATCAAGCTTTTTTGCCCAGGCTCAGTGTTAATGTAGTCAGAACACAAAGGAAGGCACATGTTTAGATCTTCAGTATCACTCAGGGATTTATAGCGCAGTTTATGAGCGGAGACGGAGGATGGGTTTGAACTCTGTTTCCCCTCAGTGAAGCAAAGCAAAAAGCCAGTCTCTCTCAGGAGGAGCTGAGTAAACGATAACCTCTATATCACAGCGGAGTCATATAAAGCCATAGCAAAGAAATGGTATTCATCAGTTTTGAAGTTTTTTCTGTCACTTTATTTGTCTTGTCTCTTGTCACACATATCTCTTACAATAACAAACACATCCCTTGCTGCTTCATTTTTAGTATTTTCCTCAATCTTAAAGGCACAATTCATCTACAAATGTCAATTCTGTCATTATTTACTCACCCTCATGTCGTTCCTCTATGACTTGCAGAGATATATTTAACACCTTTTATCATTTTTTTTTTTACAATAAACATCCACTGAAGCTTTCAAGCTTTAAAAACTATGCAAAAGCGCCATACAAGTATTGTGAAGTGGCCCATACAACCTTGTGTGCTATATTCAAAATTTTCCAAATGAAAGCTCTGCATGAGAAACTGACTGAAATTTAAATAAATCTATATGCTCTAAACCATGGCACGATCAAGAGAGTTGAAGATGTTGATGATCTTTTCAATTAATTTATTCTGTTAACAAAACCAATCGGACTGATCTGGTATAGATCAACTGACTATATTATAGTGTGATTATAGTCACAGTTAAATAGTACAAACATACAATGTGTTGCAGTAGTTAACAGTCCAATGGTGGAGAATATTTCTATCTTTCGTGTGACTTTATGATTTCAGAGTACTTGGAATATAGTGCATTTGTATGTGCTTTGTGTGATTTTTCAAAGCTTAAAAGCTTCAGTCCTCCTTAACTGCACAGAAAACCATCTTAAATATCTAATTTTGTGTTCCATAGAAGAAAAACAAGTCCCACAGGTTTGTAATGACACAAGGGTGAGTAAATGGTGACAGAACTTTAATTATTGAACGAACTATCCATTTAATTTATCCCCTTTGTTGTTCACAAGCAGTACGACTTTAGAAGAAAAGAAGAGACTTCTAAAAGCGCATTTAAATGTTTTTTTTTAATCTGCACCAGCAGGGGACATTGTCATTTTCTAACCCCTGTCCCCTCAATCACAGCCCACCAGTGTCATCTTCTCTTGTTGTGTTTAATAAGGAAATCATGCTGAGTCAAATTATTATAAACTAATGAAGTCTCCACACAGCTGTATCACAGAAATGAACCGATAAGGCGACCAACATGCCAAGTAATCAATAACGCTTTCCAGTTCAGACAGAGAAGATTAAAAGTGAGCGTTATTGAGGGAGGGAGAGAGGGAATAAGTAAAGGCCAGGTAGCAGGTGGTGTTCTTGCTTTGGACGCCCGTCTTTGTAAGCAGCCATGCAGCAGAGATGAAGGGAGGCCTGCACAATACCCTTGCGCTTGGCTTTCTTTTGTCACATCAAACAGAGCCACAGATTTCTGTGGACATAGGCGCACATACACTCTTTTCCTCTTACCTCATTTCTCTGTGCTCCCATTGGATGTCATCTGCTTTGACACCAACTTAGATACTCTTATAGACACACATTTTGACCACTCACACAGGAGACTTTCTAGCTTTAAAAGTAGTTTGACAGAGTGCAACAGAATTGAACAGAAGGCACATTTATAGGTGTATGTATATAACTATAACAATGTAACTATAATCCTGACTAAGAAAGTATATAATGAGGAAAAAATATATAATTAAGAACATATATAATGGAAAAAGCATAACAAGTCTTTTATAATTTTAACTATATATTATGTTTTTGCCAGCCAGTGCTGGCATTTTTGATCATTTACACAAAACGTTCATGGCCCCCTGAATATTTTTGTTGAATGAATATCTGAATGTGCAATTTATCAAAAGAAAGAAATGAGACTCTGCTTAAAACAACAACAACAAAAACCCATTTTATTCTAGCTTAATGCATTCTTTTTATGTTATCAAACCTTGAACGTGCTCAAGTTTCATTAAAAAAAGCAACATTTTGAATAAAAAGCTGAGAACCTCAGGTTTTTGTCTAAGACCAGATCGGATTCAGAAAGATAATTAAAACATAGATGGGGTAGATTGCGTCCATCAACATCCCCAAAGCTTCACAGTCCTATACCGCTTCCTGTGTCGAAATTCCATTTGGTAATGTTTGGCTGTTTTAATTTATATGCTGTTTAATGTTTGATGATCACATTATTTTACTTGTCACTAAGCAATGCTTGGTAACACTTCCTTTTACAGTCCTGTCCACCATATACATACTATGTACTTATTATAGTAATTAAAATAACTGGGTAATAACTAGGTACTAACCCTGAACCTACCCCTAAACCTAACCTTAACGCATCTACTTACCTTATATTACCCAGTACTTTCTTAGGTAAGTACGCTGTAAGTACACGTAAGTTAACACACTGTAAAATTAACCATTATTACCCAGTACTTTCTTAGGTAAGTACACTGTGAGTACACGTAAGTTAACATACTGTAAAAGGAAGCGTTTCCCAATGCTTATCACTTGTTTCTGCTCCTTCTTCGCCTGTGTTTTGATCTGAAATAACATTGAAAACATGAATTGCCGGAAAATTTCCATCCATGGCATGGAAGCGTTTAGTCATAAATGACAGACAATTCCATCAATGGCAGAAAAAGAATGAAAGGGATCGTTCTATTTGTCAGTGGAAAGTTAAAAAAACCCTGTTCTTGAGCACATTTACCTAAAAAACCCTGTTCTTTAGCACATTTACCTAGACCAATAAAAAAAAAAAAATCAAGATTTCAAGATCATGTCTTGTGTGAACGGCCCTTTAACTTCCTTTTACAATTTATTTTTAACTCTTTTTACAATTTTTTTTGCTGACACTTTGCCTTGGGCAGTTTGAAGGACATAACATAATTAATGTCTCATTTCCCCCCTCTTTTTCTTCATCATGTTATTCTTTTTTTTTCTGAGAGAGGGCAAACATGTGCAGATATGCCCTGTGATAATATCTGCTCTGACATTTTTTTTGTCCGGATGGATGTTCAAATTTCTGTCATGCTGTCTTATATGTAATGCCCTGTCTGAGAATATTAAAAGAAATTTTTTCTGCCCTGCTGAGAATATTCAAAGAAAATTTTTCTTCATTTGCAGTTAAAAAAAAGTTATTGAATTCCCGAGTAACTAAACTAGATTCTGTTCTGTTTCGAGGAACTCCATTAAGCAAACTCCTAAAGGACTTCCGAAGCGGTGGGTGGAATAGAAACAACCATAAAGAGTGGAGACCTTTATGGAAGCGGCAACCTTAACCCCCTGATGAATTTGCCATTAAATCAGAGATAAGGCAGAGTATGCTTTGTGAGTTTAACAAGAGACGGCATAGTGGTATCTGAGCGTCACTTAGGGCAGTGCTATTTTAGCAGCAAATTAACCTGTTGAACAAGAATGATAGAATTTTTTTCCATTTCAGTAAACACAGCACTTTTGTCAGATTTGGCTCATTAAATCTAGAAAATAAGCTAAAATAAGCATTTATTTCCCCCTCAAAATACTACGTGCTGAGATCCTCCATTATTTTTCAGTCTGTCATATCCTAGGGGACACGTCAAAGAGAACTTTGAGCCGGATTGCTGAGTGTGCTAACGCAAATGGCTTTTTTTTCAGTTGCAGTTTTTCCTTGAAACTCTTGACTTGCTGTAGTAATAACGTGCTTGAAGCTCCCTAATACTGAAGCTCCCTGGCATGCATTCTTCTTTCAAGAAATTGCGACAGTATAGAAGCATACAATCTTAGATTCAGAATGCTCATCTGAACACACAGTAAGGTGCAGCAGATGTTTGAGTGCTGCCCTGTTATTGTGTATCCCGTGTCCCAGCTGGATCCTTACAAGGTCCTTCCCGGCCTGCAGTCTCCAAATCAACTCTCCGCAAAGCAAATCAAACCAACACTTTGACATTTTCATCTGATCTTATTTAATTGACATGGATAATATCTTCAATATCAACTAAAGAAACCTTAGTTGGAAAAAATAGGTATCTATTAAGGCATTTCACTGAATGCCTTGTATACGAATTTCTATATTGAAAGTTTATATGCAAGTTGGTTTATATTTCATGGTTTAGTTTATTTGAGTAATGATGGCTTTTACTGATGGGTACAAGTTGGGGAACAACAACAGGAAAAGAAGATTAAAGTGACTGGGAAATGAAAATAGGTCCCACTTGTATAAACATCATGCATGTACAGTATATGTGTATACAGCTCTGGAAAAAATTGAGACCATTGCAACAGTTTCTCTGGATTTACTATTTATAGTATTTATGTATGTGTTTGAGTAAAATGAACATTTGTGTTATATTATCTAAACTACTGACCACATTTCTTCTAAATTTCAAATAAAAATATTGTAATTTAGAGCGTTTGTTTTCAGAAAATGACAATTGAGCAAAATAACAAAAAAGATGCCATGATTTCAGAAAGTTTATATTCATTAAAACAACACAATACCAGTGTTTTAACTTAGGAAGAGTTCAGAAATCAATATTTGGCGGAATAACCCTGAATTCCAATCACAGCTTTCGTTCGTCTTGGCATGCTCTCTACCAACCTTTCATGTTGCTGTTGGGTGACTTTATGCCACTCCTAATGCAACAATTCAAGCAGCTTGTCTTTGTTTGATGGCTTGTGGCCTTCTATCTTCATCCTGATCACATTCCAGGGTTCAGGCCTGGAGATTGTCTGGACATGACAGGTGTCCTCCATCCACACATTTATTGGCCTAGCTGTGTGACATGTAGCATTGTCCTGCGGGAAAATACGATTCTTCAAATTGGGGAACATTGTCAGATTTAAATCTACAGAAGAAAGTGTCATTGTGCAGTTCAATTTAGTTCAATGTTGTTTCATATCAGTTCAATAAATGTGTCAATGTCGCAAAGATCATTAATTATGAAACGAGTTCAATTCGGCTAAGCAACTCTACAGAAGATAGTGTCATCAGCTCAAGTCAATTCAATGTTGATTCAATTCAGTTCAATAACAGTGTTAATGTTACAAAGTTATCGTCATTATGCAGCTCATTTCAGTTCAAATAGTCAATAGAGTCAGTGCAGTTAAATCGATAGTATTACTAAATATTTATTGTCAATGAATCACCGTGGAGCAATTTTGTTTTTTTTTGCCCATAGGAACGGTCGGCCCTGTGTGCTTTAATGTTTGTTTTTTTTTACTTTCAAGTTATGAAGAATAGCTTTTTTGGCTACAAAGCTGCTATGTGATTGTGCATATCCATTAATAAGTAAAGGTTATTAAGAAAGCATGGGGTTTTACTAAATCACAAAGTGAGAAAACTAAGCCAAAGCCATGGTTATTCATGAATGCGGGGCTGATGATTTATGCTCTGTGTTTCTGATGTATTGAATCTGTGTTGAATGTATTCCCAAAGAAGAAACTGTTGAGGGAACCTCTGAAATTCTGTCTGTATGTTTAGAGTTGTTATGTATATAGAACTGAGAGGAGGAACAGGGCTGTATATTCAAGGATGGCTTACAGGGTGTGTCATTGTCAGAAATAATCCCCGCTTCCCTTCAACTGAAATGGTGATTGATGGAGAACAAAAACAGGTGTGAAAGAGTAATAATGTTGCTGGAAGTAAAAGAGGAAGATGGACATAAAGGTTGGAACAGGATGGTTCCCTGGCTCTTACAAAATGGAAAAAATAGTGATCTTAAAAACCTCTCCATCTACCATTGACCTAAAAGCCACAAAACATCAATTTCCTCTGAGTTTTAAAAGCTAGATGATGATTATCTTTAGTTCTTAATGAAAACAAGCTTTGCTTTGCTGGGTGGAAGGCAACGTCAAATTAGTATAATTGACCAGAAAAGCAGAATTGTTGTGCTCTCACTCACCTTAAAAGCAGCATTTAGTCATTGCTGGGTTGACAGAAAATGGACTTGCTGATCTATTTGAATTACAAAACAATGCAGGTTTGGTTAGTACACTTGTTTTACCAGTGCAGTTGAAGCTGTTTTTAACTAAGAACTGGAAAAACAAGTGCCTTGTTTTTTTCAAAATATGAAATAAGGCAACATCAGGTTGTACGATTCCTTTATACAGAAAACCTCGAACTGTGTAGTTCAGGTCTGAGAATAAATTAGTCAGAAAAGTAAAAAAGTGCACTGAATGTACTAAAGTTACATTCCCTCAATCACATACAAGCTAGAATTATGGAATTATGACACTTATTCTGGACATGTTAAGTGGAGTTCTCTGTCTTGAAAGGTGTGATCATCACACACACACACACACACACACACACACACACACACACACACACGGGGCAAACAGCCATTTTGACATTATTTTGTGTGTTCCTGTCTGTTGAAGCGCGAAAGAGAACTGAATGCTCTACTGGTGCGCTGTCTGAAGTGACTTTCTGTGCACGTGTCGGATGTCTCTGTTCACATCGAGACGATTCACAGACAGCACACCTGTACAGATTTGAGTTATTTTTTGCATCTTATCTCGCTTGATAGCTATTCATATATTTACATTGATATTTGTATTAAAATATTTGGTTACACTTAAATTTTGATAGTCCACTTTAGACATTCTACAAACTATTAGTAACTTTGCAAGTACATGTCAACTAACTCTCATTAGAGTATTAGTAGCCTGTAGTAAATTGTTAGTAGACTGTTAGGTTAGGGTTAGGTGTAAAACATATTTATATTAACAGACTTGAGTTACAGCTGCACAGACCCCAGGATCCAGGATGATTCATTATCTTAACATTTTAAAATTTTTCCCCTGTATTCAGTAATCAAAAGGAAATCTTTGTTTCTATTTCAGGTTGTGTGCACTGGAGCGCAGGAAAAAGAAGAGAATGCTGAATGTGTACCGGGATTTCAGGAGAAGGAGTTCCAGGTGGAGTACAGTGGAGGGTTCCTCAAAGACGTTCCTCTGCTGCAAGGTACGGCAATGATGTCATCAGCGGTGAATGAGAGGGTTCAGGTTTGATTGGGGAATTTGTGTATTTTTGGCTTTCTCTTGCTTCCTTTCTTTCACACACCGTGGCCGTCTGAGCCACATGTGCACGCCAGCTGGATAAAGAACAGTTCTCGAGGGCCTCTGGTGAATGTTGATTGTTCATTATTCTCATTATCATGCACAATACTTTTTCATTTATTTAAAAAAAAGAGGAAATAAAAGCTGCAGTGTCCAAACAAAAACATCAAAATGACCTGGTGCTCATAAATTATTCTGTTTGATTGTGGATGTTTACAAAGCCTTTGTGATTCCCATCTCTTCCAGCATCTGCTGTTTGTAACTGTTGCAGCATCATAGAAATTTCTGCATAAAGATTCACATAAAGATTCTGGCAGACCATGCCGCCATCCAGACAGATCCTGTCTAGATCTTTCACAGGCAGTTAAGATAGATTTCATCGAAGCACTTTAGAATGGCCAACATTGTCCCTGTCAAACTGGAACAATGACATTAAACCAGCAGAAAAAGAAAAGCAGAATGTAAGAACTGCTAATAATGGAGTCGTTTCCTCACAGTTCTCCACGTTCACACAATACAACTCTCCCGAGACCCCGAGAATCAGAGTGATTAATGAAATTACAGTCTAATTACACATTAAGCATGTACGTCCCCACAGGATACTCATACACTGCCCTGCATGAAAAAGGCTTCACCATGAGTGTTTTGAGAGCAACAACATATTAATCAGTTTTCCAGATAAATTATAAACTATGTGTTGCCTGGTGAAGTTGTAACCCACCCAGCCCTTAAGCATAACATGAAAAAATTTAGAAAATAAATGAAAAAATGCAAATGCACCTCATAGATGTCCAGAGGTCCTGTACTGCATGTGAATACAAATCAGACAAGGGACCGAACATGCTGCAGAGGTCAGTGCTGCAGTGAGAGAAAGCAGACAGTGGCTTCACTCAAGCAGGATGGAGTGTGGGGTGCTTGTATTACACTGATCCCCTTTTGTGCAAAATGTAAAAAGTCATGTGAGATAGTAGTGTAATAGAATAATATAATATAATATAATATAATATATAATATAATAGAGTATTGCCCACCTTGATATTCATTATCAGTCAGGAAAATAGTCTGAATGAGTCACTGGTTGAAATTGAAATAGGTTGAATTTAATCCAGTTGTCCGTCCGTCCGTCCGTCCATCCATCCATTCATCCATAGTTCTGTCTGTCTATCTATCATTCTCTCCATCTATTGTTCGTTTATGCTTGTAAAAAAATTAAACAGCGTTCTTGTCTGTGTTGCCCTGTCCACTCTATTGCTTAAAAATATCAACAATTACGTTATGTTCTTGGGGCTAAGAATGTACTTGCATATTTTGCATTATTCGCAAGTCTTTTTTTGCAAGCTCTGACAGGCTTAGATCGTGGAAGGAAAATATGAAGGGCAAAATGAAAATGTGCAAATTAATGGAGATGTACCCATTTTAATTTCTGTGATTTATCTAGCACCTCAGACAAGTAGGCACCAATCAAAAGACAGTGACATTACTGAATTAACAAGTTTTTGATCACAGATTTTATGAACAATATATGTGGTTTTGTCTACTTGACATTTTCAGAAGTTAATATGATCATGGCATGTGGTTGTCATTCCGAAACTCTGCGTGTTTACTTTGGACTTTTTATAAATAAATAATGAGGAGCATTTTTGAACATTATTATACTTAAGACCTATTAATTATTATTTATCAATCTAATTCTCAAGTACATTGAAGGTTATTTAAGGCTGTCACCTGAAAGATTTGTGTTTTAACAGAAAGGTGTGAGTGATTTGATTGGTTAATCAGGCTCTACGGGATCTCTTATGATAATTGTCAGTCCTCGTTCAAAAAATTAAATAAAAACATCAACAAACTGTTCCTCTTGATTGTCACAATTCACTGGACTGTGTCTTCTCTGAGATGCACAGTAATGTCTTCAAGCTTTTCTTGGACTCCTCTGGGATCGGCAGTAATGTCTAGCTGGCACTGCTTCGGGCCCCAGTGGGAATCTAGTATCTCTGCCAAAGTGCCTTTCTTTTTTGTCAATTGACAGTCGTGTCAACAGGTTGCACAGCTAAAAGAGGAAGAATGGGCACTGTAGTTTGCCAAAACAGTACTGCGGATGCTGCAGTTTAACATTACATTACATTTTTGTGAACGTTTGTGTTGGGGTGTGAGACTGGGCATGACTGTTGAGTTTGCACACAGTCACCGATTTGGAGTTGGTTTGACCGCTGTGTTCCAAGTTTTTGTATTTGGGGAGAGCCATTGATCCATGTAATTAGAACAGTGAGAGTGGTGGCAGTCCTTACAAAAGATTGTTCCCTTTGAATTTCAATTTACTTAAGCTACAGAACATGATTATACTGACATAGAAGACCACTCAACACCATTAAGCTAACAGACAAAGAAAGGAAAGCACAGTCACCAGGGCAAAAATGCAATGAGAAGTGCCACTTTTTCCAATGGAAAAATATATATTTTATCACCAATTCAGCAAGATGGACAATCTAGCCTGGAGTTTCAATCTTTTTATTCTATTCTATTCTATTCTATTTTATTCGATAGGAAAGGGCACTGAGGCATTCTGTCATCTAGGGACCCAGCGATCCATGCACATGGAGACAGAGCTCAGTTCCGCTTTACTGAGTCACCCTGTAACAACTGTGCACTTCTATTACCCTGAATATGCTCCTGTCAGCACAGCACAACACACAAAATGCACTAACATGCACAACTTTGCACACGCGGGCAAATAACTTTCCTAGTAAACCAAAATATAAACGATGGCATTACCATGTTATGTTGTTTGCGAAAGCGTGATCATTCAGTCAGAGAAGAAGGCTTGGATTTCATGAAGCTTATTTGTTGCATGGTCTAGGCTTAAGAAACTTGCAGGACGTACAGCTGCTACACAAGAAAACTGGCCTTAGTGTTCTCATTTGTATTTATAGATGTATGGGGGCAGCTCAAACTAACTTTTCAGCTGTGCTGTCATTCTGGACCTCAGAAGGATACGATGCTGGAGAAGAAAGTTCAACACTCTAACTTAAGCAATAGCAAAAAAAGAAACACAAATGTGATGTTTGTTAAGTTGCTTATTAGTATGATTGAATTGGATCATTGAATGCCAATCAGTATATGGGGATGATTAGGAGGCCATGATGGACAGAGGCCAATGGGCAAATTTGGCCAGGATGCCAGGGTTAAACCCCTACTCTTTCGAAGGACATCCGGGGATTTTTTGTATTGACCACAGAGAGTCAGGACCTCGGTTTAACATCTTATCCGAAGGACGGATCCGAAGGTTGTCCGTTGGTGTGGCCGCTGATATATTTACCATTATAGTTCTACCAGAAAGACTCGGGAGAATAAATAATGTAACAATTATACATTTTATTGACAGCCCAGCAAGCAATATTATGATATAAAATTATTTGGCGTAGGCCCCGTCCATAGCTCGTCAGCATCTGCGTCTGCATCTGCGAACTCAGACATGTGTAAGTACCTTTTATACCACGAGTATTACAACACGATTGGATAGATGAGAAGGTAATACGTGACGTAGCAATTGAGTCTTTCCGGCAGAACTTATGCTAAAGCTTCCATTTATCTTTAATATCATTCGATGGGCCTTTATTCAGACACAATCCATAGAGGGACTGACTAACATTACTTTGTCAGGAGTTTATACAGTGCTATAGGATTATAAGACATAATTTTTGACTTGTTTACACTATAAAATTGTTGCATTTTGTAGGGAACATGGGTAAAATAACATCAGCTAAATTCAGTATGGCAGGACACATCATTATACCCTTAAAATGAAGCGTAATCATTCCGGTACTGATACGAGTGTTGTTGTAAGTGTATGGTATAGCAGTGATGAGGTTATAATGAGCTCAGTCTTTCTGTGTGCCGAATACATTTACAGTGTGTGAGCTTGTGTTTTCAGGTGTGTGGCTGGTGACTCATAGCTGGTGTCAGAGGCAGTCAGCTGTGCAGGTGACATATGCAGATTTATGTAAATACACTGCTCTCCTCTCCTCCTGTTTGGCCATGCCTGCTCAGTAATTATGCAGATGGAGGCAGTCTCGAGGTGGTCAACGCTAACCACCTGAGAGTCCTGGGTCAACAAAATTAATTAATTTAACTCACAGAGAGACTGCAAACATACATAAATGTCAAAATGCATATGAAGGAACGCTGTATTTTAAAACATTTGGGTACAGAATTCTTGCAAATATTTGCACTAAAACCATGGTTTATATGGTTATATATAATAAACCATATATATATATTTCTCTCATTTATAGACATTTGCAAATGTATATAGTATGAATTTATGTGGATAAAATTTTTAGAACTTTGATTTGAAAATCAACATGTAAAATGAGAAGTCAGTTCAAAGATGAATCTAAGTGAAACACGATTACTTCTCCCCCTACCTACTAAACGGTGCACCTAAATTAGGAGTAAAGTCATTTTCAGGAACCCTTGCCAATAAGAGCCTGCGCTTACAGAAGTGCGGCATTCTCTCGAATGGGATATCATTTTTATATTGCTAAAATGAAAATCAAATAAAGTGGAGTGCTCTCATTTCTCTGGATACTCACCGTATAGGTATCGCCATTCTCCTCGTCCCACACTATAATGAAGAAGGAAAATGGAATGCAATTTTATGAAAGCCAATGAGATTGATCTTTTCTTCTCCCAGAGCCTCTCACCGTTAATTCAACACCAGCTCCAATTTCACACACTTTTTATCCCGCAGCGGGTCGCACCAAAAATACAAACTCCCCCGCCACTGGGAAATTAGAATATCAACCTACGCGGATCAGAGAGATCACATATCAAAGTAGAAGGTGACAGTTTTGAGAATTGAGCCACAGCCTGAAGACTGGACAATTTATCCTTTTCTCATTGAACTATAAATCACATAATCTAGATATTCTTGCAAAAATGTACCTCTTTAAAAGATTGTCTGATAATCACAAAATAAATTAGTTTAGAGCACAGTTGACAAATTACATTCATTGTGTTTGTGAGCAATGACAATTGTCTCCAAAATTTGATGTTTTTGTATCAGTTGATCTTGTAATTTTTGAACCCACCATTTATACAACTTTTATAAAGCCAACTTGATTTCTTAGATGCAACCAGTCTCTTCAGGGCTCAATGCTAAGTTTTTTTTTTCTTTCTACATGGCCTGGTTGGATAATAAAGGTTATACAGTCAAGAGCAGGGAGATTTTTTTTTTTTTTTACCTTTTGTTGTTTGATTAACATTAAAAACACAGACAGCAAAAGGTTTATTAGGCTGCTGTTACTTTAGGACCAATATACTGTTTATGTTTATTTCATTCATATTTTCCATTAACTTACTTCATCATCTTCATATATATAATTTATAAAACCATGATGAAAAGGAGGCAGGATGAATAATATCTTATATTTCCTGCTCCCTCCACAAAAAATAAAAAATAAAAATAAACTCAACATAACAATGAAACAAACTAGAAACCAAAACATCAACCTGAAACAGATTTCCAAAGCAAAAGCAAACCATGATCACAACCATCATCATCATCATCATCATCATCATCATCATCATCATCATCATCATCATCATCATCATCATCATCATCAATTTCTATAAATATTCATCCAAAACAAAAGCAAACCATAATCACAACCATCATCATCATCATCATCATCATCATCATCATCATGAAGGTGTGTGGGCAATACTCTACCTCTTGCTTTAAAACATAACAATAAGTGTCCGTAATTCGACCAATTCTTTAAATTTTAACAATTTAGAGCCAAAAAATAAGGCATTTGTATGCTCTCTATAATCTTTTTTAAATATAATTCGTATGACTCCTCACCTCCACAGTAGCTAATGTAGGGCAACACCAGTGCACAATACAAGGTTTTCAATGCCTTATAATCTAACACGTGTTTTACCTTATTTAATACAAAAATACTCTTAGACATCTTTTTTTGTATGTGTGAGATATGTGGTTTCCAAGTCAACCCTTCATCTAGTAGCACACCCAAAAACCTGATTTCCCTAACTTTCATTATTGCTATTGATAGTACAATACTTTCATCTTTTTTTCTATTACCAAAAATCATAAACTTTGTTTTCTTTAAATTTAATGACAACCTATTAATATCAAACCATTCCTTCACTTTAACCATTTCTTGTTCCATACTAATTACCAATTCATTTAAATCATTTCCTGAGAGGTAAATGTTTGTGTCATCTGTGAATAGAACAAAATTCAATAACTTCGATACATCACAGATATCATTAATATAAAGTATAAATAATTTCGGTCCTAAAACTGAACCTTGCGGTATACAACATTGAATTTGCATATTATTGGATTTGTTATTATTATACTGAACATACTGTTGTCTTTTATTCAAATAACTACTTAACCAATCCAACACTATTCCTCTCACACCATATGATTGTACCTTTAATAACTAGATTGAATGATCAATTGTATCAAATGCTTTCTTTAAATCGATAAACACACCTATTGTGTGTTTCTTGTTGTCGGTTGCATTTACTATGTCCTCAACTATATTCATGGTCGCAGAAGCTGTAGATCTACCTGAACGGACTCCATACTGGCTCTCATCTTACAACAGTTTTTTTTTTCAATAAATTCCTCTAATTTTTGCACAACATTTTTTTCAAGGACTTTAGAAAATTGAGATAATAACGAAATTGGTCTATAATTTGTAAACATATGCTTAACACCATCTTTATATAGTGGGACCACCTTTGCTACCTTCATCATATTAGGAAAGATCCCAAACATTGTCTGAAATGAAAGATTAAATATGTAACTTAAAGGTTTAACAA
Organism: Siphateles boraxobius; assembly: GCF_051911475.1. Classification (NCBI taxonomy): domain Eukaryota; kingdom Metazoa; phylum Chordata; class Actinopteri; order Cypriniformes; family Leuciscidae; genus Siphateles; species Siphateles boraxobius. Next base: position 5,977,955 of record NW_027508931.1, on the reverse strand, counting down.
TACAATCATTTTTTTTTTCACAATAATCATATCTAGCCCATCCATATCTGTAGATGTCTTGTATTTTAATGCATTTACTATTGATACAATTTTATTTTCACTAACATCTCCAAGAAACATTGATTGGAGTACTCTACTCCCCCTTGTCCCTCCATTCTGTGACCCTAAATTATGTTTTTCAATATTCTCTGCTAGCTTGGGTCCCACATTTAAAAAAAAAAGAATTACATTCGTTTACTACTTCGTTTATGTTTTCAATGTTCTTATTATCCTCGTTTATAAAATGTTGTGATGTACTGTCCTGAACTCATGTACTTTTCCCAATCAGTTTATTCAAAACATTCCATGTTCCTTTAATATCAGTTTTTTTTCTTTCTAATAAACTACCAAAATAATATTTTTTCGCTTGTCTCATTATTGTTGTTAATTTATTTTTATACAACTTATACCTCATTTCTGCTTCTTTTGACCTAAATTTAATAAAATCTCTATAAAGAGATATTTTACATGCATTCTGTAGTCCCCTTGTAATCAAAGGGTTTTTACTAAAGCTATCCTTATATCTATATTGCACATATGGACAATACCCTTCATATAATGTAAGATATTTATCTAGAAAAGCTTCATATGCTGCATTTACTTCCCCGACATACACCTCTTTCCAGTCTTGCTCACTCAAGTCATTTCTAAATCTACCAATTGCTTCATCTGTCCTTTTTCTAACATATTTAGTCCTACAGCCAGCTTCCTTCTCATTAGGTATTTGACAATCCAAAACACAAAAAAAACAGGTAAATGGTCGCTTATATCATTGATCATCAAACCACTCTTGATTTTACTTTCTAAAACATTTGTAAAGATATGGTCGATCAATGTCGAACATGTTGTTGTTATCCGAGTTGGCTCGGTGATCAATGGGAACAACCCTCTACTGTGTAGCATCTCAAAATAATCACTAGCTGCAGCTTGTCTATTCACACTCAACAGATCAATGTTTGTGTCCCCACACAAAATATAATTTTTCTTTTCATTCAGCTGACATAACACCTTTTCTAGCTGTTCATTGAATGTTTCAATTTTTGACCCAGGTATTCTGTAAATGCATGTAACAACAACATTCCTCTTCTTTTCCATATCAATTTCCACTGTAATACATTCAAATAGATAATTACTGGCTGTTGTCATATATTCTACAATTCTGCATTTCAAATCAGTGGACACAAATAAGGGAACACCGCCTCCCCTCTTATCTCTTCTACTGCAATGATGCAATTCGTTACCTTCCATACAGAAATCTACACCTCGAGTTTCATTAACCCATGTTTCTGACAGCGCTATGGCTGAAAATTTATGTTTTAAAGACCTTAATTATTCCTGGATCTTGGTAAAGTTTGCATACAAACTCCTACAATTAAAATGTATTACTGAAAATGTACTGTTCAGGCTAACTATATCATTGAACTTTTCTTCTGTATAGTAATCACACATGGAATTAATTGTGTTAAAGCAGTGATTTTCTGGATCAATATTGCATTCAAAATCATAGAACTTGTAGTCTATGTATTTAGCTCTTAAAAGTGTGTAGCCCCTTGTAGGCCCGGAGAAATCAGTCTCAGTCATCATTTTCTATAAACAAACAGATAAACAAATAATAATACCCTACAGATGTTGTTTTTACAATTGCTGTGTTTAACCGACAAGTGCCACCATATGGAGAACAAAATAAATGATTTAGTCCACAATAAGTCCAAAAAATAAAAGTCGCTGGCAAAGAATGATAAACAGTCATAGTCAAAGTAGAAAAGTGTTTCCTACCTTGTTCCCATAGGTGCACCAAAATCCCTTCAAAACCAATTAAACACCGACCAAGGATAGAAGCTTTTCGAGCGCCCCTTAAAAAAAGTAAAAAATAAATTAAATTATATATCCGGACTGTTACAGGTGCATTTTATTTCTCAACTGTTAATGGTCACTTAATCCATAACCGACTGTGTTTGCTTGGATACTCTGCAAATTTGACATAAGTTTGCGTGAATTTTTCCGTTCAAGTGCAATGATATGTGAAAGAACTCAATTTAGTATTTGTGCACTGTCTGAGGGGCGACTTTCTGGGTGCGTTCTTCGGATGTGTGCACAGACTAGGCTTCTCACACAGTGTGCGAGTACCAAATTTAGTTTTATTTTGTGTCACTTGAAAGTTTGTATTGGCATGACTTTAAAAAAAAGTGCAAATGACAAACTTTCATGACAATACTGCACTGGCCCAATCGGGACCATGCACTGCCCCAGGGCATCTGGCAGTCCTTTTTGAAGAGCCCTGCACATAAAACTTAAGACCATTTTTTTCAGTGTTTACACATTAGGCTTGATAACATCGCTTGCAGATAGTTCTGTTTTTTCTTAATGTGAGTGTGCTCGTTGCTTCAGTCTGGGGCATTTCCCACCAGAATCTAACTCCCCATTGGCAGTTCAAACATTTGCCTCCATCTTGCTCACCATTACATCATGCAGGCCAAAAACAGTCCACCAGCCTCATTCCTCAGACCGAATACAGACTGTCACTGTAACAAGCAGTGTGTGATTCACTATTGCATGCATGGCAGTAAGATTATGAGTAACAGTCTTGATTAGCCATCATCACAATTGTGTTCAGACACTTCCTCAGCTCTCAGTCCATACAGTAGTGTGTCTGTTCAGGCCTGGCACTGATTCTTAGCTCTGGAGTACCACTTCCTGGAAGGAACTCAGACTTCCTCCACTGTGTTGTGCTTGACTTTATCATTGTTCCATCTTAAGTGCCCTCAGCCTTCTGCATTGCTTACTGGTTTTAAGTAAATTGAATTTGGGTATAGCCTCAAGATCTTTAAGATCTTTAAGTTCCCTTAAACTTAAACTCCCACTCCGAGTTACGTCGGATGACGACGAATGGGGGTTTCGCTTAGAACACCTATCGACTTCGAGTATTACAAAACGAGCCAATGGCGATGAAATGCCATGGGTCTGCGGAATTTGCATAGCGTATCTCCGCCCCACCGCGTGGGTATAAAGGAGGACGCCGGCAACATGCAGGTATGTTTTCGCTTCGGAGCCAAGAATATTTCTTCACTCCACAATCATCTCTGACTTCGCTCTATGAGACGAGCTTCTCTCTCCGGTGTTGGTGTGACGGCGATCTGCAGCGAGCTCACAGTGCCTGCTGATCTGTGCAGTGATCTGCCAGTGTGTGTGTGTCTCCCTGTGCGCTTCAACATCGCGGAGTTTTTTTCTCCTCTCATAAAAGAGCTCGCACGCGGCACGTCTTTTTAAAGACGGCTCGCCCGTGCATTTCTGGTTGCAGCGGACTGGTATCGGACTCTGATGGGCACGAGCGCTGTCTAGTGTGTTTGGGCTTTGATCATGCTTGAACAGCGCTCGTGGATGACTCATGTTCTCTCTGGGAACGTGATCATCGCGTCATATATAGGTCGAGACTCGGTGAACTCGCAAGAGTGAGAGTCCCCTCATCCACTACCCGATCTTCGGCTGGTGGACAGGGTGACCTGAGGGTGTTGGTCTGGAACAAGGCGCCGACTCTGTGTCCACGCCCCAGCCCCCCCTCTTTAATGACGGTGCCCGCTAGCGAACTGATGATTCCACGAGTCTACCCTCGGGTGGCCCGTGTGTTTTCATTTGAAGCTACAGAGGATGATGCTGTGTCTGTAGCAGCATCACTAGGTGGGCTTGATTCTTCTGGAAATGACGACTCTTCACAGCTGCCACCCTTTGGTGTGCATACGGCTGTGCCTGAGTCTGATCCGGGGATGATGGCCATGCTTTCCCGGGACGATTGGTTTTTGGGTGAGGCCGCCGACGCGTCCACGGCAAACCCCAATATCTTTCCTCCCGGACGTGCATGATGTGTTCACGGGTCCTCTCGTTGGTCTCATCCGCCTTTCCTCCCCTCAGGGGCCGCTGCCCATGGGTACACTGGGGTTCCCCCGGTTGAACGCTCTGTTGCCATGCTACTGTGTCCTCAGAGTGCTTCCCGGCGCAATCCTAAGCACCCGTCCAAGCCTGTAGTTCTTTTCGTCACAGTATCTGTGGCGAAATCCTATAGTGCCACAGGACAGGCAGCTGCCTCACTGCATCCCGTGACCGTTCTGCTGGTCTACCTGACCCAGACGCTCATGGACATGCAGGAGGGCGGGACTGACCCGAGGCTCTTCAGTGAGCTGCGCGCCGCCACTGACCTTGCTCTCCGAGCGACGAAAGTGGCCGTACGCTCTCGGAGTCAGGTGATGTTCACCAGTTTGGGGCTGACCGGTCTGATGTGCAAGATGTCGGGCGGACCCGTCTGCTCGACACCCCCATCTCCCAGGTCGGCCTCTTCGGCGGTGCGGTTGAGTGCTTCTGCCCACAGTTCTCAACCGCCCGTGAGCAGATTGAGGTTATTCTGCCCGACGGCCCCGCCGTCCGCTCAGATCCCTCAGTCTGCCCACCGCCGAAGGCTCCCTCCCACGGTTCCAACCCCGCCCGTTCACCCGGGCCTGGCTCTGGAAGACCGTAGGGGGATGCCACAGCCCTCTCCAGCCCCGCACCCCGCTAAACGCCGGGTTAAGCGGCACTTTTGAGATGGGCTGCTCAGAGATGAGACTCAGTTCTGTCCAGGAGTTGGTAGCAGGGCCACTCCTTTCCCCGGTGGAGGGCTGGGGAAGAATCCTTATTCAGGAAGAACTGACTCTCTCCTCTCTGAGCATACAGAGTTCTCGGACGACACAGAGCGCCGCCCACAAGCCGTGCTCTCCTCTTCCCCCTCTGCCCCAGAGGTGGTTGACACGGCGTGCCGTCCACGGACCGTTTCGCCCCTGTCCCCCTCTGTCGCCAGACCCCTGACAGAGCAGGCCCCCGTGGAACGCTGGTCCTTCCCTGGCCTCCTCTGTCAGGGTGCGGTTATGACCTTGCCCCCACACCGGGCCGCTATGCCGCCCTCGTCTGGGCTGGTCATTTCCGCTTCGCTGCACCACCGGGGGGACGTCTGTGGTTCTTCACTCCGCTGGCACAGTTGGGAGCCTGCACTAGAGCTCCCTATCTGTTCCGCTGGGTCGTGCAAACCATCGGCTCGGCTTTGCGATTCAGTTCGCACGGTCTCCTCCCGGCTTCACGGGAGTCCGCTCCACTTTCGTCGGTGGCTATGCCCCTATCATGAGAGCGGAGGTTGCTCCCTACTGGCGAAGGGTGCGATTGAGACTGTCCCTCCAGCCGAGATGAGGTCCGGGTTAACAGTCCCTACCTCATTGTCCCGGAGAAGTCTGGTGGGTTACGGCCAATCCTGGACCTATGCATCTGAACCGCTCCCTTCTCAGGCTGCCGTTCAAGATGCTCCTGGCCAAACGCATTTCTGGATGTGTGCGGCCACAGGATTGGTTTGCAGCGATCGACCTGAAGGACGCCTACTCTTATGTCTCCGTTCTCCTTCGACTCAGACCGTACCTACGTTCTGCTGTCAGGGCGCGCGCATGTCAGTACGCTGTTCTCCCATTCGGGCTAGCCCTGTCTCCTCGCGCCTTCACAAGGTTGTTGAGGCAGCCCTTGTTCCTCAATGGGAACACGGGGTTCGCATCCTGAACTATCTCGGTGACTGGCTGTCTTAAGCTCACTCCTGAGACCAGGTTTGTGAATACAGGGACCCAGTGCTCCGGCACCTAGCTCGTCTGGGCCTTCGGGTCAACTGGGAAAGGAGTAACTTTGCCCCGTGCAGGGGAGCTCTTTTCTCGGCATGGACTTGGTCGCCTTCTCCACTCAGCCATTAAACAAGAGTGCGGTCCCACTGAAATTGTTTCAGAGGCTCCTGGGGCATATGGCATCTGCAGCTGCGGCAACGCCGCTCGGATTGCTTCATATGAGACCGCTTCAGCTGTGGCTTCGCGATCGAGTCCCGAGGTGGGCATGGCATCATGGCACGCTCCGAGTTACAGTAACTCCGACCTGTCGTCAGACCTTCACCCCGTGGTGAAACCTCAGTTTCTACGGGCCGGTGTTCCCCTAGAACGAGTTTCCAGGCATGTTGTTGTCTCCACAGATGCCTCTTCCACGGGCTGAGGCGCCATGTGCAACGGACATGCTGCCGCGGGCTCCTGGACAGGACCCCAGCGCCTTCTGCTTGTCAATTGCCTCGAGTTGCTGGCAGTACGCCTTGCCCTGCACCGTTTCCTCCACGTTGCTCAGGGGTCAACACGTACTAGTCCGTTCAGACAATACCGCGACTGTAGCGTACATCAACCGTCAGGGTGGTCTACGCTCCCGCCGTATGTCGCAACTCGCACGCCACCTCCTCTTATGGGGTCAGAAGCACCTGAGGTCCCTTCGTGCTATCTACATTCCGGGAGATCGGAGCTTTGCAGCCGACGAGCTGTCACGGTTTCGGCCCATCTCCGGCGAATGGAGACTCCATCCCCAGTCGGTTCAGCTGATTTGGGACCAGTTCGGGGACGCACAGATCTGTTTGCCTCTCACGACTCGACCCATTGCGCCCTGTTCTATTCCCTGACCGAGGGCTCTCTCGGCACGGATGCACTGGCGCACAGCTGGCCGCGGGGCCTACGCAAATATGCGTTTCCCCCAGTGAGCCTTCTCGCACAGACCTTGTGCAAGATCAAGGAGGACGAGGAGCAGCTCATTCTGGTTGCGCCGTATTGGCCCACCTGGACCTGGTTCTCCGAACTGTTACTCCTCGCGACAGCACCTCCTTGGCCAATTCCTCTGAGGAAGGATCTCCTTTCTCAGAGACGGGGCACCCTTTGGCACCCTCGACCCGATCTCTGGAGGCTCCACGTGTGGCTCCTGGACGGGACGAGGCAGGTTTGAGTACCCTGCCACCAGCGGTGGCGGCTACCATCACTTCCGCTAGAGCATCGTCCACGAGACATGTCTATGCGTTGAAGTGGAACCTCTTCGTCAACTGGTGCTCTTCTCGTCGAGAAGACCCCAGGAGATGCTCGATCTCTGTCGTGCTTTCCTTCCTGCAAGATGGGTTGGAGCGAAGGCTGTCTCCCTCCACCCTGAAGGTGTATGTGGCCGCTATCGCCGCATATCACGAAGCAGTTCAAGGTAAGTCTCTGGGGAAGCACGACCTGATCGTCAGGTTCCTGAGAGGAGCGAGGAGACTGAATCCTCCTCGCCCTCCTCTCGTTCCCTCTTGGGACCCTTCAGTGGTCTTAAATACCCTGCAGAGGGCTCCCTTTGAGCCTCTGCAACCAGTTGAGCTTAAGTTCCTGTCTATGAAGACAGCGCTCCTGGTTGCATTGGCCTCCATCAAGAGGGTAGGGGACCTGCACGCATTCTCCGTTGACGAAGCGTGCCTGGAATTCGGGCCCGGTCACTCTCACGTGATCCTGAGACCCCGGCCTGGATATGTGCCCAAGGTTCCCACCACTCCCTTCCGGGACCAGGTGGTGGACCTGCAAGCGCTGCCCCGGGAGGAGGCAGACCCAGCCTTGGCACTGCTCTGTCCAGTACGCGCTCTCCGCGCTTACGTAGACAGAACGCAGTGTTTCAGGACCTCAGACCAGCTCTTTGTCTGTTATGGTGGGAGACTGAAGGGAAAGGCTCTCTCAAAGCAGAGGTTGTCTCACTGGATAGTGGACGCCATTGCTTTGGCTTACCAACAGCAAGGCCGACCGTGCCCCCTTGGTGTGACAGCCCACTCCACTCGGAGTGTGGCTTCCTCTTGGGCTCTAGCACATGGCGCCTCGCTGGCAGACATTTGTAGAGCTGCAGGCTGGGCGACACCCAACACATTCGCCAGATTCTATAATCTCCGAGTGGAGCCTGTGTCCTCTCGTGCTGGACCCGCTCAGGTGTCTTCGCTTGCTCGCCATTCCACTCCACGGACTGGATACGTGCGATTATTCCTCAGGTGAGCCTTCCTCTTTGAAGCCCTGAGTTCCTCCTGCACTGTTGACGCTGGCGCCAGTGTCTATTGCCTGGGCGTCGGCTAGGTGCCTCCGTGTGCATGGTTCCTCCCTGAGTAACCCCCACATGTGTATTTCCACTGTAAGCCTCCTTGAGCATGTGTCTTTCCCTTGGCAGCCATCTTGCCCTCCTGGAGTTGAAAGTTGCCACCCCTCGGGCTGGTCACTCCAGTGTTCCTCCATATGTAGCCCTCCGGCCATATGTGTACCTTAAGTCCTCCCTACGGGTAGGCATGCTGCGGCATATCTCCTCTGAGATATGCTTCCCAGTGTACCTTGGTATTCCTGTGTTAAGTAGGACTCCTTCGTCTGTGCCAGTATCACGACAGGGGGATCAGACTTTCGCAGGGCACTGGAAGACAGCTGTGAAGGTGGCGTGATTTCACGGGGACCCCCATTCGTCGTCATCCGACGTAACTCGGAGTGACTACGAAAGGGAACGTCTCGGTTACGTATGTAACCCTCGTTCCCTGAGTAGGGAACGGAGACGTTACGTCTCCCTGCCACTTCCGCTGTACCGCTGGGCAGACGCCTGAGTTCAGTCTCGGCTCCTCAGCGAAGACATACCTGCATGTTGCCGGCGTCCTCCTTTATACCCACGCGGTGGGGCGGAGATACGCTATGCAAATTCCGCAGACCCATGGCATTTCATCGCCATTGGCTCGTTTTGTAATACTCGAAGTCGATAGGTGTTCTAAGCGAAACCCCCATTCGTCGTCATCCGACGTAACGTCTCCGTTCCCTACTCAGGGAACGAGGGTTACATACGTAACCGAGACGTTTTCAAGCATAAGTTTTTCCATGCGTGTTGAAAGCACATAAGCACGCTTTACATTGAGTTTTTTTCATGGCTGTGAAATGACAGTTCACTTCAGGGGCAAATAACATCAATTTATTGTATGTGATTGCTGTGGTAAGAGATGATGACAGCTTACAAGAACCTTTGCTGAAGAAACCTCCAACCTGATGGTATCCACCTTATTTTTCAACGCGGAAGGAAGATGTTTTCTGTGAATGTGCGAGACTTACGATATATTAGCCAATATTGGAAAATAACGAGAAGAATATAACAGTAAGTGCAGTAAACTCTATTTAGAATTAAGGCGATACATTAAAATGATATGGTAAGAAACACCAGTTTGCAATATCAAGCAGAATAACAAGCTGTTTTGTACAGCTAAAAATAACTGGAAGTGAATGACATCGGAAGGCAGACGCATTAATATTACAAATGGCCACGCCCGCTCTCACCTGAAAAATAAGGTGGATACAGTGTGGTCAGGCCTTTATCTTTTTGTCTAACAAAACAAATGTTTTATTTATCATGAGCTAGTCATTATGAACAAGTTATATACACACACACACACACATTACATTAAACATCTTAATAAAAACATCTTTTGAATTAAGTAAGTAAAATAATAAATATATTCTGGTTCAAAAGTGGCATTTTTTGTGGTAATCTAATGTCTGTTTTAGCCATGCAAAACCCCTGTCTCTCTCAGCATGGCTTTCTTCAGGTCACACAAATCTCACAGCTGTAATTGTACAACATTAATCACACGGCCCACATACAACAAGGCCCACTGCCACTTTTTGGGGTATTTTTAATTGACTATAAATCAGGCACACACTTGACAAATGACGGTAATTACAGTGCAGTTGTTTCAGAGCTAGGGAGAGTGTTTCCCTTCAGTAAAGAGAAGGGTCGGCAAGGTGAGGCAAACACTCATGCGTGTGTGTGTGTGTGTGTGTGTGTGTGTGTGTGTGTGTTAGAGAGAGAGAGAGAGAGAGAGAGAGAGAGAGAGAGAGAGAGAGAGAGAGAGAGAGAGAGAGAGAGAGAGAGAGAGAGAGAGAGAGAGAGCTCTCAGGTGAACCAGTACGCACTTGCCAACTTGACCTCCAATACAAGCTGTCCTGATTTTGAACTGAAGTGAAAGGCTGTACTGGGGTGAGGGGTAAGGACATCATAAACAGGTGTGCTTCAGGAAATGGTCTAATGGTTGGGAAGGGTCAGCCTAATGACTTGTTACTGTATACACCAAAATGTCAATACCCAGAACATTTTCAGATGAAAAATTAATTTTCAGTTTCGGCCAAAACAGTTTTAAAGGGCTAATGTATGTTTGAATAAATCTGTCATGAAGACAAGTTTTTATAACAGCGGCCAATTATATCATTACAAAGTTTACTTAAAAACTCCACAATTTATAATTTACAAGTTTTTATACAACTCAGTTTTTATTTTATTTAATGTGATTAATTAATTGCTTATTAAACAAACTTTATTTTTGTTTTTCAGTAAAAATCATTTTGGTGCATCACTGGGGATGTCGATGAAGTTTGGTCAGGCTCTGAGACCAGAAAACCTGTTGAGGAAATGTCTTAAACCAGCTTAAGTTGGTGTTCTGGTCTCAGCTGGTCTCTTAGACTGTTCACTTGTCTAGTTGTAGGGAGATTTTAGAAATTTTTAAGCTGGCTTCCGAGATTAACACCAGCATGGTCTGACGGATAGACCAGTTTATGCCTACTACGACCATCTGAAAACAACTAAAATATGTTGTTGTTTTATTTTGCAGGAGTGCTTAAAGATCTGTTGACATCCCTATTTCCTGTAGCTAGGTCTTGGAAAGCTCCATGCGATTGTTGCTCTGTGACATTGCCCATGTAAAATTCCCCTTCTGAGAACTTTGTTCTTCTCAGTCGCTTAAATGTAGTTCCTGCTGGTCTCCTTCTTGAGCACTGACCCATAAATTCCAGTATCCTAGCAATGGCTAGAAGTGGAGGGAGGTTATGGGATTGATTTCTAGGACATAACTGAGGATAAGGTGTCCTAAGGGGGGCACCGTACTGGCAGCTGCTCCCTGTCTGCTGTGGGCACAGTGACTGCCATTTAATCTCGCCTCCACAGAGGCAAATGGCGCAATGCAAAATGGCCCAACTCCACTCGCTAACCTACTTAGTGGAAGATTTTCCATTTCTAATGGAAATTGGCGGTGAATATGGCTGGACTAACAAACATCATTCACAACGCTGAAGAGAAAAAATAACCAAACATGTTTAATTCAAATGTGCCTGTTCGCCAAAGTGTGTTCATCAATTAGTAACATGATCTTTGGAACTGTTGGAATTTAAAGAGTGTAGCGTGATTCACACTGATATAAACCGTCGGAAACAATGTTCGACAGTCGCCTGTTCAAAATGACTTGAATACCGAACTATTAGAGGAGAATCTGCTACATCTCTGCTGCCTAAAAGGTCAGCGGCATACTTATACATTTTAATGAGCTATTGCCATTTGAAGCATATTTGACATACATTTTGAATAAGTGATCATTTAGTATTGGCTAAAGGAAGTATTGGCTTTTTAGTACTAAAACGTTACAATTATCTGTCACGATCTGATTGTTGAATGAGATATTTTTATATAAACACCTTCTCATTATACCATATGTTATTTTACCTGAACTAGCGCGTGTGATTTAATATTAGACTCCACAGTGTACACAAATTATTTCCATTAAACTGTGAACAACAGCTTTACCCTGTGATCATTAAACCGTATGCAGACCTCAGGGTTAAAACTTTATATGTAAGTTAATATAAAAAGCCCTTGAGCTTGAGCTAATGGAATATTTCTCTCTTCCTTCTCAGCTGTACAATAAATCCAGAATCTGTTTCATGTTGCTGTCTTCATTTTGTAGAGGAAATTAAGTGTCCTCAAGTATATAACGAATCGTATATGAATAAAATGCATTGAGTAATTTCTGTAGGTCCCATTTAAAAAAAGTTAAAAAATTTTTTTACAAAAAAGTTAATTTACTCTTTCTGGAAAGAGTCAAATGCTTTGGAATATATGTGTTTTGGAAATAATCTCTTGTGCTTGCCAAAACTGCATTTATTTGATCAAAAATACAGTAAAACACTAATATTGTTAACAAATATTATAATTTTAAAGCACTTTTTATTTTATTTTAATATACTGTATATTAAAATATAATTTACACACGCTCCTTCAGAAATCATTTTAATATGCTGATTTGGTACTGAAGAAACAAATATATTATTAAATAACAGAAATAGTATTACTATCTAAAATAACTAATAATATCTCTGTTATTTAATAATATATAATGTAATAACTAATATTACAGTTTTTTACTGTATTTTTAATCAAATAATGCAGACATAAGAAACTTCTTTCAAAAACATCAAAAAAAACATAATCTTAATTTTACTTTTTTATCGATACTTTTTTAAGTGTATTATTTACATTTAAATTGAACTGGAGTTTAAAATTAATTTTCAAATAATTTCAAATTTGAATGGAATTTAAGTTATTTTGAATTCAAATTAATTTCACTTCAATTCAAATTTAATTGGAGTTTCATTTGGAAAAGTCTTGCCCAATTCAGCTATCAGAGAGAATCTCTGGGTGTCAATAAATATTTTATTTTTAGTGTACATGGGTCAGCACCAACAAGATTAACCTATGCTGCACTTCAGTCTCCAAGTTATTCACAGTTGCTTGTGTCCTGGTTTGCAATGGGTAAATGGGTTTGTTTATATCTGTCCAAGAGGTCAGTCTAACATACTAAAAAGAAACTGCAACATAACAATAGAAACAACAGTAGACATGGCAATTTTTGGGGGGGAAAAAAACTTACTGTTTCCACTTTCATCTCTGCTAGAAAAGCATCAAAAAGATTCTCAGCAAATCAAAGTTTTTTATCATCAGCGCATTATTTCTGTTCAACTCCGATGGAGATTTTCTTAGCTTCTCAAAATTGCACAGTAGTTGCTGATGATTGTCGAATGGGGCATTTATATTGACAACCATAATAACCTGCTTTTTAGAACTGCCATAACCATCGCTGAGTATCTAGGCAGGAGCAATCACTGCATCAGAGTATGTGAAGTTCATAATTTTTGAGAAAGCAATCAGTTCGTAAGTGATTACCTTATTTCATCCATTGTGATAAACGTTCTGCTTTACCACTTTGCCAGATGATAGATCAAAAAATGACTGGAAAATTGCAGGAGCTCGATGCTGAGCATAGTTCCATGATTAGTTTTTTTTTTTGAGAGAGAGAGAGAGAGAGATTGTGTGCTGTATATGCTGCAGTTTTCTGGTCCTGATGGCTGAGCTGATGTTTGGCATGGTGCCGCGAGCTCCGGGCAGTCGAGTGGCAGTGAGATTCCTGAAGTCTGATCCCTGGCGTCTCTGGCTTCCTGTGCTCAGATCGATCCACCGGTGAGCAAAAGACTGGCTATTCAGCAGTGACAGGCCTGCAGCGTCCGCGGTTCCCTCACAGCAGGAAATGTACTCGAGGAAAGAAGTCTTTTGAGCTCAAACGGTAAAGCACACCAATGGTCATTTGACAGCATAGGTCACTGGGGAAAAAAAAGTGGTAATGTAGTCAACAATGCCACTTGGGCAAGAGCATTGCACTTCGCTAAGACACCAAAGGAAAGAAATTTAAGCCATAAGACTTGGAATATAGTGCACAAGTAAGTGTTTTAGAGTTTGACAGTGTCTTAAATATTAAATATTCTGCCAGGCATCTCCTTTTGGGTTCTAGAGAAGAAAAAGCCATACAGGAAAGATATGAGGGTGAGTAAATAATCAGTGAATGTCAGAATTTTTTTTTGCTATGCCTTTAAGGTTGCTAACATGACTGGCCTGCTTCAGTCAACCCTTCCACAATGCTGAACGGATCCCCCTCCCCCCTCCAATTCCTTCAAAAAGTAAAAAAAGAAAGAAAAAAAGGCTGCCAACAGTCATTCACCTGGAGTGTGCTGATGTGAGGCGGGTATAAGCACTCTCACGTGAACTGTCAAGAGAGAGCGGCAGCTGTTAAGCTGAGAGGTCTTTTAAGTTTTTTTTTTTTTGATGACTGATGATGCTGGATGAGCCAGAGAGAGAAGAAAGGAAAAAAATAGCTCTGACAAAAAGCCATGTTTTTAATAAACCCGTTTTTGAAGTTTGTTGTGATGATAAATTAAGATACCAATCCTCTTTGGATTCCTTGAGCAATTCCTTAGATCAAACACAGATGCTTCAGCCCAAACCCCATGCTTAAGAACTTTAATGGAAACATACAAATATATAAATATATATATATATAAAAGCTGGGCTCAGAATGCCGTTTCTGAAGAAATGCAACCCTTGTGTGAGAAACTTCAAAAAGCTCTGCCCTTGGCTGAATGAGCTTAAATTTTTTTTTTTTTTTTTTAAAGTGTTTACTGATACTGGTCAGTTCGTATATGCTGAACAAAGAAATCATTTAGTTGCGTCTGACGGATTTTTGAGTGGTTTATTGTTTTACATGATGGCTGGCTGTTTGTCAGACAACAATTATGTACTTTTGTGTAAGTATCTTTATTCATAACCACAACCAAACACATACTCTTTCATGGTGTAATTAACTCAAGAGATAGCACTACAAAAATATTCAAGCTCAGGTAATATTTTAAGCACACAGATATTTCAACATGATGGAATATGTCATTTAAATGTGAAATTAAGATTTAAAGATTAATAAAAATTTTTTAAAGATTAATTTAAAGATTTAAGATTGAAATAATACATATTTTACTCTGAAATAAAATAATTATTAATATTAATATATGGATATTATATTTTTCCTACCCTCTTTTACATTAACATGGGTTTTTGTGATTGAATTGCATTCAGGTAGTACTTGACTGCATTACAAGCTATAATATCAATCATTGTGATTGGATCAGTAAAATACAATTGTCGAGGTGGTTTGTTTTTGGTGTAACTTGTGTTTGATTTATTATCGATGTTGGAAACAGTTGCTGCTTTTTTTTCCAATCTGTGATACTTTTTTCAGGATTCTTTGATGGATTCTTTTAAAGTATAATGTGTTAAATTGATAAAAAGTGATAGTAAAGATTTAAATTGTTACAAAAGATTTCTATTTTTAATAAATGCTGCCCTTCAAACTTTTTCATCATAAATGAATCCTGAAAAAAAGTATCACAGGTTCAAAAAAATAATAATATTAAGCAGCACAACTGTTTCCAACATTGAAAATAACTGAGTATCAAATTAGGATATTAGAATGATTTCTAAAGGATCATGTAACACTGCTGGAGTAATGATGTTGAAAATACAGCTTTGCATCACATAAATAAATACTATTTTAAAGTATATTCAAAAAGAAAAAAAAAATATATTCCACAATATTACTGTTTCTTTTTTTATCAAATAAATGCTTTTTCAAATAAATGGCTTGATGAGCATAAGAGACTTTCAAAAACAATAGAAAAAGTAATGTTTCCAAACTTTTTACCGGTACTGTTTGTTGTCTTTCTATATTTTTAATTTGATAGTGAAGTCACAAGAACGTGCTGTGTTTTCTTTTACCAAGCACTGTGCTTAGGGTTCTTGCTATTATCATTTTGCTCTCACGATATGAAAAATCAACAGACACTTCTGTTTAACAATCTGGTCTCTACCTTATTTACATTAACGTTTCTAGACTCTTTTCAAAGGGCATATTTAAAAATACTTCTAACATAAATAGACTAAAATAACTTTTTATCTATTCAAGTTAAAAAATGTTAAAACATCCAATGACTAATAATTATGACTAATGCAATCTCTGATTTGTTTTACATTTTGCACAGGTTAGTTATTATATCTCTATCTGATTACATTGGAGGCAACTTGAAATGCAGTGTAAATTCAGTCCAGACAACTAATGTCTAGATGCTATCCAGATATGAAACGCATTCTAATGCAAGGTGCAAAAAGGATCTCAGACAGCCATTAGAATCTACAACAGACATGAGATGCATATTTGAATTTGCTGATACTGGACAGTAGCTATGTGATTGTGTTCATGTGCCTATTCGTATGTGCATTTTGGGATATCAACAAAACAGCTGGATAGAATCTCCAAGATGCACATAAATTCTAACAAAATGCATGCACTCAATTGAGGTGAATACATTTTAATCCGATAAGAAGACGTGCATAAACTATGATGGAAACACATTTACGGAATAAATCCCTTGATGCGCAACAAAAAACTCACGTGACTTTGTCTCAACAGTTGATGTGATTGGATAACTGGACTAACCAGACCGGTTTCAGTGCACAGCATCTCAAATGTTGGTTTAAATCCATTCAATGAGCGTCTCACATGATTGCATTCTCAAACACCAGGCATCCGAATGTAAAATAACATGACACAATTTATTGCCTTTAATCTACATGTTCTGAGACGCAAGTCATTTATGATGTAGGAATTAGGAAAAAAGAGCCACACTGGCTTCCCCGATTGCAGCGACTTCCATTTTTATTACAGATATTTTGCGCCAGTTTAAGTGAAGTGAAGTGATGTGATGATTTTGTTCTCTTAAACACATGGGATGGAAACTGTGCTTTATTCGCAGATGTTTTGAACAATATTTAAATTAGCAACTTTGGATGGAAACAAAACTAATGAAACACCAACTAAATCAGAGACTGGAGAGGCTTCATTTAAGGGACTTTTAAAGTGTATAGGATTAAATGTCTTTTCGTTTCTCTAAGAACGCTTCACAGCAGACTCTGCATCTGCTATGACTGCGCTTCCTTCTTTGTTCTCACCTTTCTTGAAAAAAAAAGTAATTTTGCTATAAGCAAGGCAGGCTAATTTCTATGCTCAATTTTACCTACGGGCTCACAATTTCTTTGCAGGAAATGTAATAAAATCCTGAGAGAATGTGTATTGTGACATCTAGTAGGTGCTTTTGCGGCTGCTGTAGGTGTTGCTTTTTTTCAGGAAACAGAACATGGTATGTTGATGGTAATTAGGCCATGCAAATATCAACTTAAAGCTTAATTAATGTTTAATTTGAATGATTATTTTAAAAAATGAGACTGTAAGTGAGGCAATGGGTGAGAAATTGTGTGTGTGAGAGAGAGCTGGCTGTGATTTCAACAGCTTTGTGTCGATAACAAACAAGAAGCGGGGTCCCCATAGGGGAAATACACAAAGCAATTACGGCGAGGGAAAGTTGCCTGGAGAACCTTATTAAAATTTAATAAGCCCAAGGTTCTTTTCTGGCCGTTGTTCTGTGATGGCAGAACATTATGTTTCCCAATTCTCAAATTAAATCAGAGTGAGGGGAGAAAAAAAGAGATGAAAATCAAAACAAAAATAGAGTGAGTTTAGATTGCTTTTCCTCATATCTGTGCCGTATTTAAAAGCATGCTACTGGAGCAGGATTTTGACATTCTGTTAAGTAATTGATCACACATAGTGTGTATTTTCTTTTGGCCATTCTCTACTTTTTCTTCAGTGATGTGGTCTTGAGAACCCATAATTGTTTTGAGGTATTGCAATTTGGCTAGGATGATATTTTAATTTTGGCCAATACTGATTAGCTGATTTGAATGTTTTAGCCGATGACTAAATATATAATGGGTAATATTGACATTCTTTCTTTTGTGTGTCTAAGTATGCTAGTAAGTCATTAAAATCAGTTGTTTTAAATTGTAATATAAGTGAATTTATGATAATGTACAGTTGGAAAAAAAAATATTCATTATATTTAGGTTTGCTACTGTGGCGAACAGGACGGCCGAGGGACGTGAGAGAACGGCGCGAGGCCGGTGGTGCGATTGCTAATGAGCAACACCGTGAAGCACACCGGTCTCGCATCTCTCACGGAGGAGCAGAAGCATAAAGGAGGAGCGACGATGTTGATGACCGAGAGAGGAACAGGCCTGTATTTAAGTTGAGTTTTGTTTTTTGTATTTGTGTTTAATTTAGCCAGCAGTCGTCCGCGAGGGGCTTCTGGCCGTTATGTTTATTTTAGGTAAGCCAGCAGTCATCCGCGAGGGGCTGCTGGCGGTATTTTAGTTTGGTTTGTTTTATTTTAATAAAGTTTATTTGAATGTTTGCCGGTTCCCGCCTCCTTCTTCCCTGAACATTGCTACAGCTACAGATTACAATTATTAAATTATTAGTATTTTAAATGTTTACCTGATGCAAAGATTGTCTGTCTGTCTGTCTGTCCTGATTCCATCCATCCACCCATCCATCCATCCCTCGATCGGTGTAACGGTACACAGAAGTTATGGTTTGGTGCGTAGCTTGGTTTTGGGGTCACGGTTCGATACTAGTTCAGTAAAAAGCAACAAATCCCCTATGCTAGGTTTCTTTTAATTTATTTTAAACAAACAGTAGTGCAAATTACAGTTTGTTACTCCTAGTTGCATTTAGTCCCCTGTTTGGTACAGTACAGCCTCCTTTAGTGTATTAAGCACTAACCAGTAAACAGAAAGCACTATTGCATAGGTAATTTTTTAAAATAAGGCTGATAAAAATAAAATAAAAAATAAAGTTATTTGGTCTCAATCAGCTGCAAACCTGAAGCATCTCTTGTGTTATAAAAGTACAAAATAAATAAAATAATGACAAAATTAAACTTATGCAGATATTATTTTTTCTGCCTAGCTCCAATGATTTTCACATCTGGATAATGTCGGCTGCCCACTTCCCCCCTAATTATAACATCAGAAACAACTTAAAATATTCTGTCATTTGTGGTTATACAGATAAGAGCAAGACATCATTCGAAACTATACACACAATAGAAACAAAACATTGTGCTTTTGTAAAATAAAGAAAACAAAAAGGATGCCACTTTCTGCCATACCAGTTTCCTTTCCGTGAAGTTAGTGGAGCGCATCCCAAAAATGAATCGAAACTCAATGTATAGGTTACTAGCAAGCTCATGCATGCCATATGAACTCTTGTTTTGGGTTGGTGCGTAGATCGTCTCTTCTTCTTCTGCTCTTTTTCTTGTTGTGGCGGTTAGCAAACAGCGTTGCATTACCACGTACACCCCCTTTCTGGATTGGAGCGTGGATCGCCTGTGACTGACTGTTTTCGTCCTCTGACTGTCTACACCGTCCCGTCCTTGTGACGTTCGGGATGAATACATATACCGTTACACCCTTACTGTACTTCTATCGTTCAATTGTCTGTCTTTGTATGTCCTGATTTCTTCTGTTTTGATAGGATGTTCATGTTCAAATGGCTTAATTAATGATCAGGACAGTTGAGAGAGTCTATATTAGGAAAGTAGTGGCATATTGTGAATTGTCCTTCATATTTGTTGTGTCCTTAGTGGGTGTAAACTGCTTGTAAACTGTTGCTCTGGCCTGCTGACTCTTCGAGATAACAAGCAACCGCACAGGAAAAAAATAAGTGCATCCTCTCATTATTCCACCATCATTACCATACAACACATAAACACTCTCCTGCTGCTAATCTGCAGTAATACACTGTAAGCACACAGTGAGTCATGCTATGAAGCTAGCACAGAATGTAGCTGAACTCAGAGGCTACTGTGAGGGAATTTGTGACCTGTAACATTAGAACCGAGAGCTTCAAACACAACAGTTTTTTTCTGACGGCTAATCCACTGATGTGATTTGTTGGATTCGCCTAGAAAAAATGTTTGAACTGCTGCCCTGGAGCACCCTTCGTGTATAGAGCTGAAATTGGTTCTCATACTTGATGGCATCCAGAAAACTGGCCTCTGCTTTTGCAGTTCTTTTCTGGTCTCTGTGACAGCTTAACGTATCTGATTTAAGTCTATATCGTCACTGATTTTTTTTTAAACAGTACTTGTAACAGTAGCAAAATAAAACAAATTTTCCATTGATCGGGTAGATCCCTTGTGCTGAGTTGCATTACATTATGATTGACCGAACGATTGTTGCAGAATGTACTTTGCAGAGAGAGGAAATGACTTTGCTCTGATGTAGACGAACATTCATATTTGTTCCCGGAAAATGTAATACATGATAGGAGTGTTACACCTTCCACGGTCTTCATCCACTGTTATCGTATTTGTGAAAATTTTTTGCAGCAAGCTATTTATCTGTTAAGGACACATTTAACAAGCAATTGTGTTTGTAATTAGGCAATTAGTTTCCTGTCACTTGATATAAATTAGTTTAAGGTTATGTTGTCTCTGTGTTTTTGTCAGAATACCTTCTGAAATAATTCTAGTAATTTCAATGTTCCCATTTAATACACCAGATGGGGTATTTTCTGAATTTTATTAAATTTTATCCACTTTTATATAATTTTGTTATTGTTGTTGTTGTTTTTTTTGTTTTATGTGCTTCATAGTTCATAGTCTGGAATTGGAATTGGGCTAAACTTACTGTAAGTTGTTGCCGTGGGTTGAAATTCAGTGGATAATTCAGCCCCCCTATAGAGAAAATCGCATTGGGCTGATTTTGGGCTATATTTTGATTGGCCATTGGGCTAGTTTTACTGCGCAGACCTGTTCATCATTGATGAAACCCAGTTTGAGAGATATTGAGGCTGCTGTTGCCCAAATATTTGAAATTTTTTCTTAGATTGTTTTTTAATTTATTATTTGATAGATTTTTTTTCCATTTGTATGGAAAATGCTTTCTTTATTTTGTAATCCTCTCATTAAAATCTAAAAGAGCATTCTATTCATAAAACACAACAATTAAAGGGTCCTATAATGCCATTTTCACAAGATGTAAAATACGTCTCTGATGTCCCAAGATGTGTGAAGTTTTAGTTCAAAATACCCCACAGATATTTTTATAGCATGTTTAAATTGTCACTTTTTGAGGGTGAGCAAAAAAATGTTTTTTGTGTCCCTTTAAATGCAAATGAGCGGCTGCTCCCGGCACAAAGGGCGGAGCTTCAAGAGCTTGAGTGTTAGCAGCTCTGATTACCTCACACAGACACGTACAAAAAAATTCTAAAACTTTTAGCTTTTATGTTCAAACCGGAGTCGGACAAAGATGGACTCAAGAAGAAGTGACAACGTAGAATGCAAAAGGACATTTCTGATTGGTTAGTTGATGAATTTATGTAGCTGATGTGGACTTAACTATCTTCTAGTCATTGATTAGCATATTCCGTCAAGATAATCTATAAATCAACCCCCTGGGGGCGGGGTTTATGTAAATTTTAGAAGCTCATTGTAGTCCCTACCAGCCGTTTGTTGTAGTCCTTAAAAAGCGATTTCTGTACAATCTAATTTCTCCCTTTGCATTGAACTTTGAGCGTCGTAACTTTGCAGATGTTGTTTATGCTCAAACAGCAACATTACACACTAACTAAAGTTAAAAAAGTGAAATCATAATCAACCACCCCCTTAACCTCACAACCTATACACAGCGACTGAGAAGTTCATTATTTGAGAGTAGCCTTCTCAAAAACAATACATTATTATTATGATCTCAGATAAATGCAGATAGCAATCGCAGATAAATACAGATTAATTGGCTAGCTTCTTTTGACTATCATTGTCCTTTCACATCAGTTGTATGTATGCTGCAGCAAATGTGTGTGTTTGTGTGTGGGCAGGTGTGGGTGGGTGGCTGAGGTTAGGCTCTCATATATTCCTGCTTTTTACATATTAAGAGAAGCATCCTGTAACTATGTCTAACTTCTGAAGAAACTTTTATTTAGATCACACTCACATGCAGTTTTGGCTCTAGGCAGTGACAAGTTTGGATGCTTTTAATAAAGATTTTAGTATACTTTTCAGATAAAGTTTACTGATATCTGACCAAACAGTTTAATATAATGAAACTTGTCATAATTTTTATTTAATTTAATTGAATTACATTTTTACGGTGGCCGAGTGAGCTCAACATGCTGCAACTGATGAAGACACATGCAAATAGAAAAAAAAACCCCAGCAAATTTAGAAAACATCTTTATCAGTTTGACAACACATGTGCTGCAAAAGTTCACAACACACATTCATGACTTGTATTTTGCAATTGAAAGACTCACCTGGGGATACTTCACTATATGAAAAGTTCTGTATAAAAAGATGGGATGACTACAGGTCTGTCTAACTTTGCACACTACAAACACTCTCGGCCTTGGTGGTTACTTCCACCACATGCTTTTAGCCAAATGCAAGTATTCATTCATGCAAAATTTTGGAATATGTACGTTTTTCATGTCTGAATGCGTACAAATACATCTTTGAAAAGCTGAATTGTCTTACTACTGTATCTACCTGACAAGATACAGGGATGGCTGGTATGGATCATAGATATAATAAATACATAGACGCCCTATTGGCTGCTGGAGCGTACGTCAACGGCGCCGCCATATTGCGGAGGGCAACTTTCTCATACTTCTCATAGCGAGAATTGAGAAAAATGCCTGTTTCGTGTGCTGCTTGGGGCTGGACAAATCGCCACACATTGAAAACAGGTCTCGAGGAATTATCTTTCACAAGCAAGACTGAACATTTGTTTCTGGTTGTATTTGGTCATGATATAATTAGTAATAGTAACGTCCAGAGGAGAAAAGACGCGAAATTTAAAAATACTACTGTTATTGTGTCACGAAATGTAGTTTTAATAGTATTTCAGTCGACAATGTAGTTGTTTAAAGCTCAAATATGTGGTTTATTTATAAAGATAGCGCCTATTTAAAAATTTGATCTGACGGTTTCGGAGTTGAGATCCAGGGATCAGCGCGCGCTCGGCTATCTCATGTACCCCGCCTGGAACAGCCTTACCTCGGCTAGTGCTTCTGACGTTTGCCCCTGGCTCTGATGTCTCTAGTCTAATTAATTATATCTTCACAATTCTTATCCAAGAATAAAAAGCCAGATAGCCTACATGACAAGCCGGAGCTTTGACAATTCCTTATTTAAAAATTTTTTTTTATAAACCTGTCTAACTATCGAGATTTTAAATAAATAGAGATGGATCTTTTTGTACACCACGTATACGTTTATCAAATTAAAATCCAAAATTACATTTATCAAACCACTGAAATCAGTTGATAAATGTAATTTTCTTTTTTGTTTTTATCCAGAAAAACCGCAGCTCACCGTTTACTTGCATTTGATTACAGTGCAGTCTTGCCCTCCGCAAAATGGCGGACGCGTTGACGTATCGCAGCAACGTTCCAAAGCGGCCAATAGGGCGTCTATGTATTTATTATGTCTATGGTATGGATAACCCAACAGAATGAAAGCTATTGCGTAGGTGTGTGAATCATTAGTGATGTCCTTTACTCAACCACCACGCACACTACACTACACTGCACAGATCATCCAAACCCTCATGTTTAATAGCAGAGAGGGCAATTCCTTACAACTCACTCATTTATAATGGTTTTATAATGTTTTTTACATATCTATCTATCTATCTATCTATCTATCTATCTATCTATCTATCTATCTATCTATCTATCTATCTATCTATCTATCTATCTATCTATCTCTCTTTATATATATATATATATATATATATATATATATATATATATATATATATATATATATATATATATATATAAATTTGTGTTACCTGTTAATGCCTAACTGACTGTTTTTAGGGGTCACACAGCTGAATTGGCTGTATACCCTGAGATAGGCTTAAGGAACAGCAGGGGAACAAAGTGCTTGGCTTAGGCCAAGGTTGCTCAGCCATCAAGCAGAGTTGAATACAGTTGGCACTAGTTCAGTGATTACCCACCAGCCTAGAGAGATCAATTCACTGAACTTCCCTCATACGAGCAGCTGTGAATGTCAATGGGTTCCTGTAAAATGTCCAGTGAAAACCTGAAGGAATTCTGGTGGGTTTCCCTTCCCTGTCCAGACTGAGGTGCAACATTTAACCATCCTTTTCAAGACACCATGATTTAACAGACTGAGTACTTGTGATGTGAGCCATTGTGAGAGAAAAGCAAGCCATGATGATGAGGACTGTCAGTTCTGCAGGATCAGGCTGCTCTTGTTAAGAAAGCCCTTGAGACCATCACCAACCAAAGAGGTGAGTAGGTGGAGGTGAGCAGAGAACATGTTGGATTGCTGAGCTGGTTTAGAGCCTTACCTTCAATTACATTTGACATTTTCTCTACATGTCTGTAATGCCCAAAAGCACAAATACGAATACAAGCTGATGTTTCGATACATCAGACAAAAATGTGGTTGGTTGGCCAAGGGTGGTAATCTCAGCAGAGTGCAAGAACAGCATTTATCCAAGAATTGATGTCTTTATAAAGCTGTGCAGACCTTAAGTCATTAAGTTGACGTTTCTCGTTGCTGCTCGCTTGCTTTTGAGCTTCAGATGTTGGCTTTGAAAGGTTTGCTTGTATCTTTACAGTATTAATATGTCAAAACTCAGCGCACTGCATGGAAAATGGGCTTTTGGCCCACCCATTGAGCAGAAATCTGTGTTTGTGACTTCTAAAGCGAATGTTAGATCAGCCCTTTAATGTTCTTTATCTGAGAATCCCAACTTGAAAGGCTTGAATTAGATAGAGGCTTAAGTTGAAGAGCCCACAGCTGGAGAAGAACCCAACTACTGAGAGAAGAAGCGGGATTGGATACTGCTATGAGATCAGATGCTGAATCAAACTGGTTGTTTCACCTCTGATCAGGAGTACGGGCCACTGAAATGTCATCCCAGTCGTTGCCTCCCACTGAGCTAAATCTTGTGTGAGACTGTTTACTCGACTGCATAAACATCATCACATTTTAATGAGCTAGTTAACCGATTAGTTCACTTTAAAATGAAAATTAGTCCATGATTTACTCACCCTCAAGCCATCCTAGGTGTATATTACATTCTTCTTTCAGACGAATACAATCAGAGTTATATAATAAAATATCCTGGCTCTTCCAAGTTGGATAAGTTGATTGGAACAAACAGGTTGAAGCTCAAAAACATCCACCCATCCATTATAAATAAACTCCAAACTCCAAGCCTTCTGAAAAAATATTCATATTTAACTCGTTACAAAGTAAAATTCTAGCTTCCGGCCAAACGATCATACGCAGTCTACTTGCCCCTAATGCGCAACTTACGAAATGTATGACGTCAGAAGTAGTGTATTGCATCATGGTGTAGAGTAAATATCAGCAGTACGTCGCATTACTCCCATAAGTTGCGCTTTACACTTAAGTGCAATCCATATGTTCGTTTGGCCGAAAGCTAGTTATTTTACTTTATAAAGTTTTAAATATTAATATTTTTCTTAAACAAACTCATCATTTTGCTTCAAAAGGCCTTTATTAACCCCCTGGAGCCTTTTGGAGTTTGTTTTCGATGGATGGATGGATGCAGGTTTTTGAACTTCAATCTGTTGGTTGCAATCCACTGCCATTATAATACTTGGAAGAGCCAGGATATTTTTAATATAACTCCGATTGTATTCGTCTGAAAGAAGAAAGTCATATATACCTAGGATATTAAATCATGGACTATTTTCATTTGAAAGTGAACTACTCCTTTAATGGTGATTCAACCATCATCCATTAAAAATAGAGTGGAAATTTAAAACAATCTGAAATCAGCAAGCTTTGCTGGCGCTCTGGAGATTGTGCGGGGTGGGAAACCATTTACAGATGGAGACTACATTAACGGTTGCATGCTCAGTGTGGCAAAATAACTGTTTAACGACCTCCCAAACAAGGATAAAATTATCCAAAAAATCTAAGACATGCCTTTCTCTGCAAGAACTGTTCATGATCGTGCACTCGTGATGGCATGCCAGATAGAGGAGATGCAAATCAACGACATCAGTTCAGGTAGTTACTTTTCTCTTTCCTTAGATGAGTCTACCGATGTGAGCAATATAGCACAGCTAAGCATAATCGGGCAGTATGTGACGGGGAATACAGTGTGTGAAGAGAAAAACCAGCACTATGTCAGTGAACAAAATATAGTATGAAGTAGCCTTGGCTTGGGTGTCAATGAGTGAAAAAAAAAAACAGTGTTATTGCCACCTACTGGTGTTGTATATAACTACCAGAATTACTACCAGTGCAATTATTATTGCTGTTGTTATTAAATAGAAATTGGCAAATATTTCTAATACACGAGTGTAAACTTTGCTGTGGCTCTTTTGAAAAAATTCTCAAAATTTTTTGTTTGTTTGGCTCTTCTTGGTAAAAAGGTTACCGGCCCCTAATGTAGAGTTTAAGAAGACTTAAACCATTGCATGCTATCAGTGATTTTTCTTATTTTTTATAATTAAATCTAGAAATCATTTTGATTTGGCATATACATGCATAAATCATCACTTAAGAACCTCAGCACTCATGGTAGGTCTGTCTGAAAAGGTTTATATGTTATTGTTAAAAATCAATTACTCTGTAGAGAAAGTTAATGAGATTTTTACTACCGGAACTACTCTTGCGGTCTGTTGAGGTTTCTCAGTTGTTGACACACAGCTTTAATGCGTAAATGAAATGTTGTTAGCAATTATCAGATCTAGGCTTTATGGTTATGTAATGTGCATATCAGTGATAAAATGTTCACTTGTGTATAAGTTCATGTGTGTATTTGAATCCTGAAAAAGGCTTGTGGCACAACTCCCGCAAGCTAATCCTCATTGAACAATGCAATTTGAGCTCAAAAATACTCATATTAAGATGAGAGATTGGTGCTGCGTCATGACTTAACATGTGACGGCATACACGGAAGCTACAAAGGGACGCCAGCACACAACAGAGTTAGCTTCGGCGATGAAGCAAGCCCTGCCTGTCCCAGTGTGAAGCTGCACACAGGCACATTTAGGAAGAGAGCACTAGAGTGCCTGGTGTAGAAGAAATGTCCAGGCTATAGAATCTGATAAATGTATCAGGGGTTGCCCATCCTGCTGCATCGCACACTTCTTGGATCGGGGCCCCTGAAAGTAGGGCTCTAGAGGATGCCATGCCTCTGGTTGAATGAGCCCTCACAGGCAAATGTGAAGGCAAGCTGCGCTGTACGACCAACTGATGTCTCCTTAGAGGCCCATCACCCAGAGGAGCGTGGAAAGCCGAAATGGCAGCCACGTACATGAGTGGGTAAGACCAGCCGAGAGGCGATCTTGGAGGAGCTCCAGCACTGAAACCAACCGGGCAGTTAACTGGGTCCACCTCACGTTCTCTACACCAAGTGGAAACACATTCCACTTCAGGCCAGACCCTCATGGAAGGAGCTCTGTAACTGAGTATGGTCTCAACAACTCCAGCCGACAGGCCAGCCTCTAGGTGCTAAGCCCCCTCAGGGGCCAGGCCCAAAGTTTCCACAGGTCTGATCGAGGGTGAACACCTGAGAGGGATCTGCCAAGGCTGGCCTGCCAGGAGTGATATGATGTTTGAAAATCATACCCGGGCCGGCCAGTACAGGGCAACTATTTTTGAAGTAGGCTGATCCCATCTCGACGGACCCTCTCCAGAACTCCCGGGAGCAGAGCGATCGGGGGAAAAGCGTAAAGACGTAGCCTCGGCCACGTCTGTACCATGGCATCCAAACCCAATGAGGCTGGATGAGTGAGAGAAAACCACAGTGGGACGTCCTCCGAACAAATCCACTTCCACGGAGCCGAACCTCTCGCATAAACACCTCACCACCTCCAATCTCTGGGCCTCTGCACCTGCCTCGACAGGATATCTACTCTCTGATTCTGCTCCCCTGGGATGTGCATTGCTCTGAGAGGTAATAGTTTCCCCTGGGATCACAGGAGGATCTGATGTACCAATCTGGATAGAGGGCACAATCTCAGAACCCCCTGATGAATCAAGAGGGAGACCACCGACACATTGTCTGCGTGTTGACCCCTGAGGTCTGGGAGGAAACTCCTCAGAGCCCTGCCATCCATGACCGCGCCCCAGCCCGTGAGGGAGGCATCTGTCGAAGCGATTTTCCGGCGACATGACGCTCCCAGCACGGGGCCTTGGGACAGAAGTTTTTTCAACATAGATAGGGAACGAAGGCATCTTCACGTAGCCCTGATCATGCGGAACGGGTTCTCCGTCGGGGAAACCCCTTGGTTTTCAACCACCACTGCAGGGCCCTCGTGTGCAGCAGGCCGAATGGAATGATGTTGGATGCTGCTGCCATGAGCCCTAACGCTCTCTGAAAATGTTTTACAGTGATGGCTTGGCCTAGCTTTATAGTGGTAAACGTGGCCAGGACAGACTCGATCTGTTCAGGAGACAATTGTGCCCGCATCGTGACCGAGTCCCACATCACTCCCAGGAACGTGGTTCTCTGGGCTGGTGACAACATGCTTTTTTTCGTGTTGAGTCTCAACCCCAGGCTCTCGATGTAGGCAAGGACGACATCTCGATGCCGAAATGCCAGCTCTTGTGACTTGGCCATATTAAGCCAGTCTTCGATATAATTTAGCATATCGATATAACACGCTCCTGGACCAGCAAGGAGTTTACTTCCTGTTCCAATACCCGACCTTGCACTGGATCGACTGCAGTCCACACCAACCCATGTAATTTCGGTGGGTGGAATCAAACTACAGCCTGTAACCCTTCTCTATTGTGCACAGGACCAAAGGAGAAATATTTGGCAGGTTTTGCCCTGCTTTGAAATATTCTACTATGGGAACCAGCCTCTCGAGACTGATTTCTGGTATTATTCGAGATTCGTACACTGCAGCGTACATTCACTGAAAACCGGTGTGTCCCGAAGCGCATTTGATTCTGTTTACAAACATCGATTTCCTGAGGGCTCCACGGGAGAGCGATTCTCACTCGTTCCTCAATGGGTTGGGGTGGCGCTATTTGCCCTGCTATTTGCTTCTCCTTTTCAATACCCTGAAGCAGAGGACTGGCAGGGAAAAATATCTAACTTCTTAAATTCAGATAATATTCCATCATTTTAATTTCTTAGAATTAAACGCAGCAATAATTACCAGACAATATTGTTTTAATATTTATTTATACGGTCTCGTAATCTACACGCTGCCTTGGCAAACTCGAGATTCGAGTCGTTACAATATGTTCGGCTTTCATCCCTCGAGAAGAAAGTCAACAGGTGCGAGGCTGAAACATCCGACAGCGCACGGGTATGCGTCAAGATATTTCTCAATGAAGACAGTAAGCACCCTCAGGAGCTGACTGTGCATGCCTCGCACCCACACAGATCCGAGTCACTATAGATTCTGTATTGCAATGCAGACCTTTAATCTACGCGCTGCCTTGGACAACGCAAGATCCCAGCCACAGAATCTTTATTGCAGAGTAGACCCGTAATCTACACGGTGCCTTGGCAAACGCGAGATCCGAGCCACTAGATATTATATTGCAATGCAGACCTTTATTTAGGACAATTTTTATGGGACAAACAACACCAAATAGGACAGACAGTTTGACACAGAGTGCTTGCTGAAGAGCAAAAAGCTAACTCTGTTGTGTGCCGACTTCCCTTTGTAGCTTCCGTGTATGCCGTCACGTTACGTCATGACGCAGCACCAATCAGGATTGGATTAGTTTCATTCATACTTTAGATGCGTTACGCTAAGGGCGTTACCCTAAGTGATGTAGTCGACGCAGGTCGAGTTCCCTCGAAAGGGAACAAAAGGTTGTTGTCCTGACCGTCCTCAATTATGCCGGCAAGCAGGGATGTTTGACAATGCTGTTGTGTGCTGGTGTATGCATTCTTTGTTAAAATGTCCTGAAAGCTTTTGTGTTGAGCGAGATAAAATGACTAACTGCAAAGTTGACAAGGTTAAGTGCTCAAAGAGGAAACTTCAGTGGATTTGATATTTATTGATTTTGGTAGAGACACACTAGCCAGTTACCCTCCTTGCACATGACAAACAGAGCTAAGGTGAAAGCAAAACAGCTGGAGATGGAGGAGTTATTGCTCATGTCAGATTGATTTTTTAAAAAAAAGAAATAGAAGTATCATATCCGAGATTTTCGAAAAATGCATTATTTTCTTTATCAACACTTGAATGTGGGTATGTTTAATTAAAAAAGGAACATTTTGAGCAAAAAACTGAGAATATTGTGTTTTTGTCAAAGACTACATCCATTTTGGATTCAGTACGACGATCCAAACATAGATGGGGTATAGCGAGTTCATCAACACCCCCAAAGCTTGCACAGTCCTAACCACTACCTGGGTCGGACATTTCACCCTGTAACATTAGACCATTTTGATTTAGACCATTTTGATTTATATGTATTTTTTTGTTATTTTTATTTGACATTATTTGACATTTTTACATTATTTTTCATATGCATCTGCTTACATATGAGATCGCTAATTTCTGTTTCTTCTTTGCCTGTGTTTTGATCTGCCGATACTGTACTCATTCAGGAGATGCGTAATAGTACCCACTACCTGATAACAGTGATAACATGGAAAGCCTTAAAAAAAGGCAATCACTTTCTCATAAATGATGAGATAACTCGTCAATGCGGGGAAAGAGTTAAGTTACCACAATTTGGACCACAATGGAAATAAGTTTTTTTTTTTACTTTATTGTGTTATCCTTGACAAATGAGTGTATTTTTCACTACTAATTTGTCTAATAAATAAAAAAAATAAAAAAAGAGTTAAGGTAGTGTAGTTTCAAGTATTATGCAGTTAAATGTCAAAATAACTCCAACATTATACACTAGATTTGTGTGGGGTGGAGGTAAATTAAGCACGATCTGCTGTGACGTCACAATCATGTTGCATTGTGGTCCATGTATCTGTCTGAAGTGTACCTATTGAGTAGACTTGCTCTATCAAAATCGAGGGGTCGAGGATCTGTCCAAATAAACTTCCCTCACCCACTTGACGAAGTTGAACACACTTCAAAATGGCAACAGGGTTTCGTCGCAGTATAGGTTTTAATCTCCGCCCTCTCCATGTAATCGAATAACTAAAAAATCCAATTACACTTCAAATAATTTTTTTTCAAAGATCGTTTCTGTCATTTTTGGTAGTTCTTATCACGCAGACGTATGTTCAAGTGTTACTTTTTCCAGTAAGTTTGGTTTTAGTTAGTTATTTTTGATCTTAAAAAAAATCGGGGTGTAACATCATGATTGACAGCTGTTCTCGCGATTGAGTCTGTGGGAGTGGGAGTATGGACGGGACCTTGATACCACGACTCCACTACCGCACAAACTTGGGCTCTGAACGACGTAATCGGCAACAACCTTCACATTTTGGCTTAATTTTTATACAGTGGATGGAAGCAGAGGCGCGCTGTCCATCTTTTTTTACAGTCTATGGTGTATACTAGAATAATAGAAGCTTACACACAATTAAGCTAATCTGCTCATTAAAGCAGTCAGAACTGTGTTACAATACCGAATGAAATGTCGAACCCACAAAGAGGTAAATGACTGTACAAGCTCTGGGGACTCTCTGATGGACTTGATCTACCCAGTCTATGTTTTGATCATCATCCTGAATCCGTTACTGACAAAGTCTTTGACAAAAATGTGATTTTCTCTGCTTTTTATTACCCATATTCATGGTATTGGTTAAAAAAGAATGAATGAAGTTAGAATGTTTGTTTGCTCGTTTGTTTAAAAGCAAAGGCTCTGTTCTTCCTTTGAAATGTTGAATGTTTACATATTGATGCAACAAAATTGCTGGCAAAAAAAAAGAAACATTGGCAGGGATAGAGTTAAGCAACTGATAAAACATTTTTTTTTTATTATGTTGAAACATAATCTGTTTGTACTTTAATTTGTCATCTGCAGGACCATGTAAAATGACCTAGCAAAAGAAAAAAAGTGATTAAAATGGCAGAAATTGAAAACAAAGAATAGTCAAAGGACCTAAGATATACAATTGATGTACATACAGTATCTTTAAATTTTAACCTAGAATCTTTGTTTGAATGAGAAAAAAAGTTTATGAAAATGTTGTCAACTACAAATGTTGTCATTCATTCATTCATTCATTCATTCATTCATTCAAGTAGGTTTTCTTGTCTAATTCTGAAATATATGATGCTGTGAGTGACACAATGACCTCAAAATATATAGGGAAAAAGCAGCTCTAAAATGTTGAACCTATGACTCTTAAATACAATAAAATATGCATTTTAATTAGGGCGTTGCAACGATTAATCACATAAAAAATATATATCACATATATAAAATAATATACGTTTACATAATATACGTGTGTGTACTGTGTATAATTATTTTGTATATATAAATACACACACATGCATGTATATATTTAAGAAAAATGTGTTATTTATACATAATGTATATATATTTTTAAATTATATATATATATATATATATATATATATATATATATATACAGTATATAGATGCAAATATTTCTTAAATATATACATGTGTGTATTTATATATAAAAAATAATTATACACAGTACACACACACATTATGTAAACACAAACTTTTATTTTGAATGCGATTAATCGTTGCACAGCCCTTATGTTTATATATATATTTTTAAACTGGCCGGTTAGAAATATCTATGGCTAAATCAACAAAAGTGACACTCGCTTATGAAATACACCCATTTTAACCTGCTGCCAGTGAGTATTATTTTATTTTCCCAAGTCCCTCTTTTAACTGTCTGACCTAAGATGGATGGCTGTTACACCAGCAATCACAGAACACAATTTGACAAAGGGCTTGTGAGATGTTGAGAAAAACACGGGCGGGAAGAAGATTTAGACGAGAGGAGGAGAAACAGCGAGACTGATATGAGTAAGAGAAGGAATTGATTAAAGGTGGACATTTAGAATAGAAATCAACAACAAAAACACACATGAACAAGTTAAAAGGCTATAGGAAAAAAACAAAGCTGAGAATATTATTACAGCACACATGTGTTCCTTTGAGCTCTCCAATTCTGTTGCTGATGATACAGCAATAACAGTGATTGGTGGGTAGTTTGACAGACAGACTGAACTCATTACAGCTGAGGTGCAACAGCAGATTTCAGCACACAACAGTGGCACACACCGCACTGCTACCGTCCCTGGGGCCCGGAGAGAGACATGAACACGGGAGCTCATTAAGACCCTCAGTCTGGTTCTCTCAGTGTCTTAACCCCAGCACACATCACATTCAGAGTGAGAGATTGACTCTGACTGTAGTGCTCACATAAGCTGAGGAGTGCTACAGCTATTGATGATTATGAGAAACTGTAAAGGAAAGCAGGAAAGAAAAGAATCTGGAATGATCTGTTTTTCCCCTAGTGATTCGGTGTCTTTTTGTCACATGCTGGACATGTAGGCTAGTTAGTACAGTGTGTATGTGTTTGACCACACCACATGGTCTTCAATATGTCTCAAGGCGTTTTCATACAACTCTTCGAAGCACATTCTGCAAACACTGCAAACTTCTATTTAAATAGAATAGTTGATTATTTATATATATATATATATATATATATATATAGTTATTTAATTTATCATCTTGATAATACCATCCTTACTATTTTTCTCACACAATTGTAAACAATGTTTTAGCCCCAACCCCCTTCTTAAAGGAAAAAAAGAAAATGTGTTTGTGAATCAGCGAAGACAATGCAACAATGTTTTATATCACATTCAATTGATATGGCACTATAAATTTGGCTAAGCAGATTTTGAATAGCGTTAAAAAATATAAAGTGAATGCTTATCATATAAAAGTCTTGAATATGATAACTGTTCTGTATGCATCTCTCACCGTATACATATTTTTGAGTATTTCCTTCAAAAAACACATAATTTCCTAACTCACCTCCTGCTTCCTTGAAAGAGCCTCCCCCTCATGAACCTACACATGGTTTGCTGTTTTTTTGTCTACTTTAAGTTTCAAGTGGACACTTCAAATGCAATGTCCTTATTCTTATTATTCTGTGGGTGTCCAGATCGCTTACAGTGTAAAAGAAATACACACAAAAAGTGAACTCGCTTGAAAGACATTAAGATACCCTTCTCTGCACTGTTAAATTATATCTTTCGATGGGAACAGATGCTTTTGCAGGCAATAAAGTGACTCTTGATTCGATTATTTGCAGTTTCATCACCTGTGTTCGTGGAGGTTATGGATAGGGCGTCACATTACTGATTCTGCCACAATTCAATTAGTGTAATTGATATGTGAGAAGCTCTGTGCTCAAACTGTGCTAACACTGTTAGCATCACCGCAATCCTTGCTTGAGTATGCACTGTACAATGCGGTGGTGAATGTTTAAGTGAGAGAACAAGACAATATCTTCATCTTGCACCCACACCTGCTTGCCTGAGTTGTACATTATGTATTTTTTATCTGAATGTGGCAAGAGTGGTCAGGTAGGAACAGTTACAAAGTAACAAAGGAAACGATAATCCAATAGTCAACTACACCACACGGAATATACCAGGAAATAACAGTCCTGTGCAAGAGCACGCAGGTTTGTTGCCAAAGGCAGGGTGAGCATGGAGACGGTGACAAAAAAAAAAAAAAAAAAAAAATATATATATATATATATATATATATATATATATAACTGTATTTAAGCTTACAAATAGTGAATAAAAACAGTCAATCAATACGGAACTTCAAACAAGGTCTCAATCACAGCACAAAGACGGAGGTACAATAATAAAAGAAAACAAAATAAAGAGGGAAAAGGCCAGCAGAGATTTCTACCTCACACTCAATACCCACAACACACACATGTGAAAGCAAGGCAAAATGTTTAGCACAGCAATCCATGGACACACCAGTACAGGATAACCATGGCCAACCCCTCCCACTTAATATTAATCTCTACACACAAAACAATACAAAAAATGTTCAAAATCAAGTTTTTAATGTTGTTTATATATCTATGTGGTGTTTTTAATAGGCTTTAAGACAAACCATGTGCAAATTCATGAGCCAACAGCACTGGTGAGTATTTTCTCATTAAATCTGCAGTGAGTCTCAGAAACGTGGTTTGAAATCGCTGGTGTTTCTGACGCCAGAAACTACCTTGTAACCAATCACGTCAACATGTGATCGTCAACCAGTGTATCTCTGATCTGGTGGGAGTGAGTGGAGGCGGAGCTGATTTGCATATTCATAGAACCGCATATACTAAATGAGGCAAAGGTGTACATTCAAGCTATTTTTAGGCATGAAGAAACGTTTAAATATGTAATTTTGGTGATCAGAAATGAGTTTAAAGGAATACAATTATTGACTACAGGGGGACTTTAAATAAACCCAAAAATCAATGACACTTTCACAATAATGAAAAATAAATTAAGTTAATAATTCGCTCAAAAGGAACACATACCAATCAAATCAATTCAATGACAAATTATACACAAAAATACAAGACAAAGAAACAAAACAAACACAGCCACTGGCACTGAGGAGAGGAAACGTACAATGGCCAGATTACGTAAACGTAGCCTCCCAGGTAACTCACAGTGTATGTGCAGCCAGTGCAATGCTGTGTCAGTGACTCAACACAAATAAAACACCACAAAAAAATAACAAAAACGGACAAGGTGTGATCTAAACTGCAAGTTAAACCTATAACAAAACCACTTGATGTACATTTGACTCCAATTAAAGTAATCGGAAACCCCTGGACATGCAGTTAAATCTGCCGAACATGAAACAGGAAACGTTACTCATGAAAAGCTCTTTAAAAACAAACAATAAACTCCCATCATACATGCCAAGAGAGAATCACAATGCTGCAATATGTAGCATTACAAGTAGCATTACAGCTTCTTGCGTGCCCATGACTAAAAACAAACAAGGTAGTAAGCCTCTCCATGTAACAGACAAAAGGCATTTTTGGCACAGGAACTAACCTGAAAACTGGCTAACAGACAGTGCACGACGAACAGGAGGATGCACCAACCGCTCCCCTCCATCGTAATGCCGCATGTCAACAAAGGGCCGCTATTACCAATATGGGCACCAATAGGTTTATGGGACTTCCACAATACTGACCAATTGTAATGAAGTACAAACACTGAAAGGATCACAGGCTTGGGTGACACCTGCCAATCATACCAGGGCTATACCTCATCTGAATACATGAATAACCACTGTGGCTCACAAAAGAAGCATTTTTGGAGAGAAAAGAGCAGTCTGTAGCTCATACACAGGTGTGAGGTGTTCATTGTTTTATTTTTTTGCTTCACTTTTGGGGTTCTGTAGTGCAAAACGTATATCAAGACTGGTAAGTAATTAAGCTAATTGGCCACTGAGGCATTTATTATTGACGTGTCATGCTAAACACCTCTTTTTTTGTGGAGCTGGCGTTGTCACATCAGTCAGTTTGAACGGAAATACAATTTCTGAGTGAACGCAAAATAATGTTACTGGCCCTGTTCCAGCTCACTTACTCAAATGAAATCTTCATTGAATGCATTTAAATGGTGTATTTAAACGGGGCTGTAGTCGGTTACAGTTCTCACTTAAGCTTTTAATGGATGTAATTGAATTTAAAAAAACACACTGAAGGTTTAAAGGCTGAATCTGTGAAGATTTTTTATGTTTATGCCTTTGCATTTGTACACTGATGAGTCGAAACGTTATGACCCCCTGCCTAATATGCTGTTGGAGAACAGGGCAACACCTTGAACTCTTCATCATGTTCCTCAAACCATTCCTGAACAATGTGTGCAGTGTGACAGGGTGCATTATCTTGCTGAAAGTGAAAAAAATCACTTGCTGAAAATTACGATGTTCGCGTACCCGTTGTAGCTTTCAACAGTGGACAGGGGTCATCATCATAGGCACTCTTATTGGTCTATGGCTACACAGCCCCCTAAACAATAGAGTGTGATGCCCTGTGTGTCGTGAAACATTTCTTCCATAACAATCATTCAAATTTTGTGTGACTTGTGCCTCAGTAGACCTTCTTGGCTCAGACCAGACGGGATAGTGTCTCAGTTACTAACATAACCTCAGTTCCCTGAGAGTAGGGAACGAGTATTGCGCAAGTTAGCTTCCGCTATTGGAAAACAAATTTTCTCGAGAATATTGAAGCAATTTTTTTAAAACGCAGTGCAGCTGCACACCAGACATACAGCTGTGAACCTTAGCTCGCTCATTGGCTTGGCTGTGGCAACTGCATGAACCTATGGCGAGTTGGCTAGGATGCACAAACCAATCAGGACGCTTCGTGCCCGCGATCATCAGAGCCTGCCTGAATGGGCGTGGCTTATCGCAATATAAGCCCCCATTTCGCCATAGAATTCAGGTTAAATCGACTGAAATGATCCCCTGATTAAAGCACAGTAGCACGGCAAGTTACACAATACCCATTCCCTACTCTCAGGGAACCGAGGTTACATTAGTAACGAGACGTTCCCTTTCGAGAGGTCTCTCGTATTGCGTAAGTTAAGTTGCATGCTTAAAAACTTCGCCCCATACTAGGGCCAAGCGCGCGAGGCTCATAGAAGAGTAAAGCTAAGAGTCCTAATATGGCCAGATCAGTAATGAGCCTTATATAGGAAAATAATAGTAATGGGCCTTATAAGGGGTCATTCTCCTTCTTATATGGTATGTAGAACTGAAGTTCATGTTTATCCAGGACCAGACAAACGTTGGGTATAATTGTGAAAATGTGCTTAAAAACTTTATTCATACAGAAAGAACAGCTGCCCTTAGCTAGTGGAGGTCATCCGGAGGTCACCAAAGTGAAACTTGCTGAAGGAGATTAAATCTAAATTCTATGGCGAAATGGGGGCTTATATTGCTATAAGCAACGCCCATGGGGGCTAAGCGTCCTGATTGTTTCGTGCATCCTGGCCGACACGCCATAGGTTTGTGCAGTTGCCACAGCACATCCAATGAGCGAGCTAAGGCGCTCAGCTGTATGTCTGCTGTGCAGCTGCACTGCGTTTTAAAAAATGTGCTTCAATATTCTTGAGAAAAGGAGTTTTCCCATAGCATAAGCTAACTTGCGCAATACGAGGGACCTCTCAAAAGCGAACCTCTGTTACACTCATGCACTTAATGAGCCTTGGGCTCCCAATATTCCTCAAATAATTGTGGGAAAGAAATGGTTTCCAGAACACTATTAAGCATTCCAACCATTTTCAACATCACAAGAATGCATCACAAGAATAGATACATCTGTTTTTATTGTATATTTGATTATTATTCTTTTTATTTGTAATTAAGGCTATTTATTTTATGTTGGGGTTACATTTCCATGGATAATAGCTACCATAAGCAAATATATTGAAGATTTGGCTCATGCTGTCCATTTCACATCTACTCTGCCCAGGTCACCTTGAGTTACAAGAACATAACTTAGAGTGTCAAAGAGGGTGGTAAAAGTAAGGAAAAGAAGAGTTATGGATGAGAGAAAGAGGGATGAGGAAAGGAAATGGGAGGATGAATATGTCACAGAGGACGAAAAGAGTGAAAGCGAGGCATGGAGCGTTGAGATAAGATGGAGACGGACACGATCAGAGGGGATAAGCTGGCCCGATGTGGTGGTATCTTCCTCGGTCAGACCTGATTGGTGAAGATGAAAGTGGGGTCGATATTATTGAGGGTTAAAGTTCTCTATTTCACGTTTATATACATTGATGAATGAGCCATAGGCTGTTTTATTTATTACCTGCTTTAGCTCATGAATGAATGAGCTCTGGGATAGCTTCTACAGGCATAGTCACCTTTTCAGGGACATTTTCTGCGACAGCAAGTCCATTTTTCCATCAACGATAAGAGATGTATCACCTCAAAAGAGCCCTTTTTTTGACAATTTCTGCAGTGGAAGTGATTCTAGGTGACTTGTTACTGAATACGGTCATCCAAACAATGCTATCCGTTAACATTCCTTTTCATCTATATGGCGATATATGATATCGACTTGGCTCCATATCACTATTTCATGTGTTTATTTCTCTTAAGCTAACATGGAAACATCTTTTTTTCTTTGTGCATTTTTCTGCAGTGGTGTTTGACGACTGCGCTGGAAATGAGGGTGTGGAGTTTGAAGTATCGAACCCTAACTTCCTAATAGACGAGAATCTGAATCTGGTTCCTAGAAAAGACGTGATTGACAGCGGAGACGTCATGTTTGTCCATGGTGTCAATGTTAATGTCGATGACATGGCACAAGTGACCATTATGGGAGCACCGTCCAGATCTCCTCAAACAGTCAGGGTAAGCGTTTCTCTCATTTTGTATGCTTTATGTGTGTGTGTGTATGTTTTGTAAATGGTCTGAAGTTTTCAATCATGTCATTTTAAATGGTGTTCTATGCTGGAGACATTGTATGTCTGGACACCCATGATTCTCTTATCTCAGAACTGGATGTATGTGTCAGTCTGTGTGTCTTAACTGCCATCAGTTGACAGACTCCAGCTCAGACTGGAAATTACCCATCATGTCCTTTCATTGTCTCTGTGAGGACAGCCACATATTTTATTCAGAGGAGATCAGTGTCAGAAATTAACTTTAACTTATTGCCCCCCTGGGGCTTTTTTATGTTCATAATGGCTTTTTTTCCCTACCCATATATAAACAGCATCAGGTTAAATACTTCAGTTGAATCAATTCATTGGAATTAATTGCCAATCTGACCAGATATGGCTGTTTCTCATTAAATACAATTTGTATTTAATTTTCTAATTTAATTGGTGTTTATTTTATTAAAAACTACTACCATTTTGGGGTATTAATAAAGCTAGCTTCTTTTCAGCAAGGATTATCAAATATTAAGCATTATTGAAGACTTTTACAGTACATTGTTACAAAATAATTGTTTCAAATAAATGCTGTTCTTTTAAACTTTCTTTTATCTTCTCAAAGAATCCAGAAAAGAGTATCACAGTTTCCATTAAAAAAATGAAGTAACACAACCATTTTCACCATGGATTAAAAGGTGTAGTTGTATTATATTGCATATAGTGCCATAGTGAATGAAAAGCTCCCACCTCTTTGAGACGATAAACTGTGAATTATACTCTCAGATGAGATACATAGCATGAGTGAAGTGATTGCTACGTGAGAGAGCTCGGGGAAAACAGTGGTGTGTAGAGGCTGAGGCGGGAAGCAGGGTCATTATGGATCATGCATCGTGTAATCACAGTCAGGCTAAGCCTTCAAAAATAAAACTTGCACCAACCCACTGGTTTGTTCCCAGCAGAATGCCGTGCATCAGCTAGCGCATGCCGAAGGGAAGCACTTCTTATTGATGCCATATTTGACTTAATGCCCATTTTATTGGATTTTGATTATTGATAAGTGCAAGTGGAAATGGAAAAGGCCTCTGTCTTCTCCAGAGTCTGACGTGATGTAATTCTAGCTGCTGTTCAAGCACAGCAAGGGTGAAGAGAAGGCCTTATGAGAAAAGTGAGAATTCAAGCTATAATTTAGTATTTTACAGAGGATCAATATACGAATTCATTTCATGATTTGTTTTCCTCCCTGGCGTTTCTATGTGTGAATAAGAAGGTTTTTTTTTTTTTCTTGTGTAACCACCAAAGTGCAAAAAAAAAAATGCTGTGAATTTTTAAGACCTTGACATTTCATACTTTTTAATATGTAATCTATTGGAAAAACTGGAGGCTAGAGAAATAAATATACTGGGTTTTCTCTTTCACAGTCATTTTTCATTTATTCTAAAGAAGAGGATGACCCAGTCACAAGGTTACAGGTCGGAAATCCGTCTTGTTCATTGCCATTACTTGTTTATTGGCCTTTCTGGTGTCTTTAGCCTTGACCGGTGGTAGTAATGTAATGTTCTTGTGTCATAGTGAGTGGTACTTTATGAGTGTTAAGTTGCTTACCCTGCTGAGAAAAGAAGAATAAAAAAAAACATCTTAAACCAGACTTAGGTTTCAGCTTTTTGCTGGTTTTATAGGCGTTTAGGTACTTGCCAGCTAGTCATTTCAATGCTTCCTATGAGAATGTGGGGTTGCACAGGACTGTTAGGATGAATCACTGCAGGCATATCATCTGCAATGCAAACCCACAGGTTTTCTGTCTGGCACTCTAACTCGTCTCTCCATCTGGATAAATGAGAAGTCGAAAATGAGTAATGATTCATCCCAATATGGTAGTCAGCAGCAGAATGGCAGGATGTGGTGCCTCTGTCCACCCTGTGTTTTAATTAATGATGAGTTGTGATGACTACGGAAAAAACTTATTGAGGGATTTGATCTCATCTTAGTTTTTTTTTTCTGCACTGGAAAGTTTCTTGGTGTTAGATCGGTGGTGTTGGAGCTTTCAGAGCATAATCAACCTTATTGACTCTTACCATTATTAATATTTGTATACACATTTTAATTTTTATTTAATTAATTAATTAATTAATTAATTAATTATTATTTTTATTTTTATTTTTATTTTTTTTAAGTGAAATTGAAACATGGCTTTAGGGGTGAGAGAGGAGGAATTAGATTGGGACATGACCCAGGTCAGACATGAACCTGGGTTCCCATAAGCCAGCAGCTCATTTAGTGATTTAGAATTTGCTTGTGTTGCAGTTTTGTCCAGAAAAGGCAGCTGGTCCACTGTAATGGTTGAGGCTCAGAACTGTTAACCTACATTTTGCCCGTTCAGTTCCATGCAAGGAGGTAACCATGAGCCATCAGATGATTGCAGGGATTGAAAATAAGCTAAAACATATTAAAACTGCTTAACACACATCATCTATTTGCTAAATGGTGGGAAAATTTTCAAAAAGCATAATCCTCAATGCAGCTCAGTGCTGCAATGTACTTCACGACTGGGATTCGTGTGCCACTAATCTTTAATCCTCCCCTGTTTCAGTTATTAATGAG
Organism: Siphateles boraxobius; assembly: GCF_051911475.1. Classification (NCBI taxonomy): domain Eukaryota; kingdom Metazoa; phylum Chordata; class Actinopteri; order Cypriniformes; family Leuciscidae; genus Siphateles; species Siphateles boraxobius. The sequence goes on along the minus strand of NW_027508931.1, from coordinate 5,936,494 downwards.
AGCTCAAACTACCTCACAGAGCGGAGAAAGCCAAAGCAGGGATGATTGTACCTCTGTAATTTATGAACAGGAAGCATTAAAGATTCATGACTATCTTCTTTTCAGTTTGTCAGCACGCTCCAGCCAACACTCATCACTGGCAGAGGAAAGGTGTGGAAAACGCATACAACAGGTCTTGTTCTCAGAGCGATTCGGTGCATTATTCTGTCCTTGAGAATGTGGAGGGTGAAGAGTGGCAAAGGAGTTCATCAATAACCTCCATGCAGACCTTAATTTTTCCAACAGACAAGGTTCTTAAAGTTCCATCAGTCTCTCTCGTTCTCCCTATCGCTCACCACAGAGAGTCGATGAGTTGAAGGAGATGTTTCATCTTCACCGTAATACCCGTCACTCTGTTACTTATGCCTCTTACATTGTACGTAGTGGATGAGAATATCATAAACTCCCCTTATTATGGGAGAACATATTGCTTACTTTCTCTTGGAAATGTGCTCTCAGCCAAGGTGAATCTCACAAAGAGACTACTATGATGCTGTTCTTGCATGTTATAGGTGTCAGTACAGTGGCTGAAGGACAAATAGTAACTTTATTAATCTCTGGAGGTGATGCAGGTATGATTATGAGTTTAAAATAACTATACCAAAGAAAATATGCAGGTTTTAAGGCTACAATATGCACCCTTTAATGGGATAGTTGACCCCCAAATGAAATTTACCTCATGTCATTCCAAATGACATATTTTTTTGTTGTAACACAAAATAAGTTATGTTGAAGAAAGTTGGGGTCCACATCTTCTTACAGTTCTATACAGAAGAAAGAAAGCTATATAAACACGAGGGTAAATGATGATAGAATTTCTCTTTTTGGTGAACTATCCCTTTAAGGAGCAAGACATTTGTTCTTTTCAATAAACTATGGTTAATCAAAACTGACATTTTAGACACAATACTGCAAGTTACTTTGTCTATTTTTGTTCCAATAATTAAAATGACTGAAAAAAGAAACATCAGCAGAGCTATCGCACACCTCTGAGCAACACACGGGTTGCTGGATGAATCATTTGAATGAATGATTTAATGACTTGATTATTTCTGAGTCAGTTAGACACATGAACATTTTAAATGAAAGACTAAGTGACTCACTCTTTAAGACTTGTTGCCACTTTTTTTGTTGAAAATCCAGGTAATTACAAACTTTACAAATATAAGGTAATTCTGCTCATTTGATTGTTTCTTTTTATTTGTTGTGATTGGTTAAGTAAAAAATAAATAAACTAAAAGATAAGATTAAAAAAACTGTGTGATAAGTCTCACAATTAACTCATTATTAAAAACTTCCTTCAATATCAAAAGATTTAAAACTAATGTAAAACGAATTGCTCAGATTCTGATTGGATAAATCACATTCAGAGGTGCACAGTATACACATAAACAGATTAGTTTGCTCCATCTCTGAGAGTGGGTATCGGATATAGCCAGGTTATGATGATGCGGTGCATTACCTGGCCATAATGCTGTGTCAGAGCAATGCAAACAAATGACTTCATTCCGTTCGTTCCGTTCCACCTTTGTACGCTCTGTCATCCTGACAGTCTTTGGGGTCCAGCGACACCGAATCTCCAGCCTCTCTCATTCCCCCATTATTCCACTCCTGCTAAGCCTGGCCAAAGACATACAGCAAGGACAGAACGCTCTGTGCTTCCGATGTAAATGCAAAGTTTTTGACCAGACCCCAACCATTTCCCACCCAAGAAAAAATGACATACGAGTAGGACACAATAAATAGCTTGTCAAGGGTATCTCTCTGTCTGTAGAGTAAACTTGTTTAGCGGGTTGGCCTTTGGAGGAGAGGAGCAAAAGAGACAGAGAGATAAACAAACACAAATAGAAATAGATAGAAATGGAAATAGAAGCATAAAAATGACTGGATTGGCAAAAACTGCTTTTTCAGCCTTGACAAACTCTGTGTGTATTCAATGTAGCTGCCGTTTTCCAGTTGCTACTAGGTGACATTCTTTTTTGCCCTAGCTCTTTCTCCCTCCCCCTCATTCTGTCTTCTAATGCAGCTCAGATAGGTTGACTGTTGTAATGAGTTCAGATGCATGCTGGGATCTGTGTGGCGGCATGCTGTCGCCGTGTCCTCAGCTGAAATGCTGCTTACGTGAAGCAAAAAAGGTATCTAATACTTTTCTGAACACACAGAGACCTGGATTCTTTTTCATTCTTTTCACTATAAAACTAATTTTGACTATTAATACAGCATTTACTCTGATAATAGAATTAATCTCTGTGTTTAATGGCCTTTTTTTTTCTCATGACAGCAGGATGGTGAAAGTAATTCCCTCAATAAAGGGAGTTTTTGGAGAGAAACAGTGGCGTGTATCTGCTAATGACATCAAAACAACAGGAGCCTGTAATAATTCATTGCAAGAAGAGATTTTTATTACTAAAATGAAAAACTATTAAGACTTATCCTTTGGGATTTGTGATAAATGTTTAATTTTTTGGCTGGGAAATATCCTGAAATATGTCATACATAAATCTTGATATCAGGCTGAAAAGTACTCAAGACACTCTTCCTCACATTAATAGCCCAGGCTGTTCCCAGAGATGGTGGTGTGATGTATCCATTTCGCAAATGGGATCTTCTGTCCGGTCAGATCAAGTAGGGCCATTTAGGTTCTAATGCGATTTGCTAATATACTTTTATTTTATCTCTTATTTTCATATTGTACTATAGTCAGCTCAAATTTTATGTTATTTTTTTTTTATACAAAAAACTTTAAAATGTTTATGACTGGTTTCCTCTTTGTTGGGATAAAGGTGGTCTGTAATGCCTTTGAAAAACTATCTGTTTGCATTACCATTCATTGGCATTCATTTCAATGGCAGTTGCCTGCTTGACTAGCACATCCAATAACTCAAGCCACTATGCAAAAAAAAAAAAAAAAAAGAGTATCTGTCTATTTTTCCAGTTAAATGTCAAAAAAACATTTACACTACACAAAATATAAAGACTTGTTTTCAGAAAATTTATCATTTTATATTTTTACGAAGTCTTAAATAAAAATTATTATTATTATTATTATTATTATTTTGTATGAGATACTCTGCCATTAAAAAATGTCAGCATTGGCGAGCTTGAGCGTACGCCGCGGTCAAAGTTAAAAATAGCTCAACTTTTGCTGCTGCACTCTGTGACGATTACCTGCGCGGCCAATAAAAACGGGGCATCCAAACAAGCGCAGAAATCAAAATGAAAACTCTGCCTACTTTTGCTCTGGCCAGGGTAGCGCAAATTGCTCTGTATCTGAAGGGCTACATTTTATTTCTCCATTTAATAAACAAACTATTCAGTCAGATAGGTATTTGTTGTGAAAGAAATGCAGTTATAATTTCAAGCATTTCCAAGCATTTTATCCAAAATTGAAGCACTTTTCAAACCTTGAAAACCCATCAAAATTCAGGCATTTTCAAGGATTTCAAGCACCCGTACGAACCCTGCCTTTGGTGCAGTTCCGGTGTCTACCAGCAGGACCTAACTTGTCCATGCTAACCAGCTAAGCCTTGACCTATTGGTTTGCGGAAAGCATTTTGAGCCAGGTCATCAAAATACATTATAGGGTCATTTACTCATGCCACATGGGCCAGCGGGATCTTGCATGGGTCGCTGCCACCATGCTAATATATTCTATTTCTCCCTGCAGTCAAGTGCTGAGTGACAAATATAATTTGTGCTGTCTTCTAATTGCCCTTAGGAGCTGTAATTGCACCAGTGTTGACAAAGGAAAGAGAATACAGAATGGCAAAGAAGCAAGAACGAATCAGAGCGAGTAACATGAGAGGCTGAATAGCTGGTTTATTGAATTGAGATGCTAATAAACCGGAAATAACCACATTGAAGCCGGATCCCACATAAAACCAAACACATTTACTGCATTTACGTTTGGGTAGGATGAGATCTGTGGCTCAGATTGCTGGTTCTGTATCTTAAAATCTGTACTCTGGGAATTCTTGATTCTGATTGGTCAATTGTGATATTCTGTGGTCCATAGTTTTTTTCTGTAATGACCACTAAATTCTATAATTCATTACTACCCATGCCAACAGATCTCCTACATGGTTGTAATATAATGTTGAGAGTTGGTTTTTATTCCACATAGGTATTTGTTGTCCTGCACCAGAGCCCAATTAGGGTGTTTGGGATGTGCACTAACCTTTTTTGTATTTCTAATTGAATGACTCTCATATCACTTTGTGCTCCTTAAATTATTTTAACTTCAATCAATATTTGAAGTCTTAGTATTTTCTTATTTGGTGAGTAGCCGCATAATACGTAGGATAATGTCGAGTTAGGTAGTCATTATCACAAAATATACCCCATCAGGCTGACACACAAGAGCAATATTTTGCGATAATGACCAGCTGACTGTACACTATCCCTTATATAGCATAATGTCTCTTTTTCTGTCACTTTTTTCTCTTTATGAGTCTCTCAACTCAATTCTATTTTAGAGTCAAAGAATGAATGCTTGTTACATTATTTGCTTAGTTTTAGTTTCTGAAATGGAACTTGGCTTTCAATTAAGCTTCTATCTGAATAAGGGAAGCAGTAGCTGGAAAGGTAAACCACATAACTGCCATAATGACCACTTTTAATGACTTTTGTAAGAGCACTGTGTGTCTCATTTGTATTGATGTGTTCGTTAGAGTTTTCAATTAGCGCTATCATATGTCTGCATAGTTCAGTAACTCTCCTGTATGTAATAGGATGTATTGTGGCTGTTTTTATGTTTTATGTTATTATATGGAAGTATCCACTGAAGAGTTTGTAGTGTCCTTCATGAAGGGATTTACATTGATTTTATAAAGTATCCATAACATTATGGGACTAATGTGGTGTATAATAGCGTAGTGGTTAAAGATCCGGGATGGCAACTGAATGGTTGTAGGTTAAAACTCGCCAAGCGTTTATTTATGATCCATCACCATTGTCCCCTTGAGCAAAATACTTAGCACAATGGATGTTCCTGTGATGTACAGAATAAAGCAATCATCTAAATGTCCTTTTAGGAAAAAAGATGAGCTAACATGTGTTAAATTTGGTGTAAAGTACAAGTCCTCACAAGACCTCACATTTGAACTATTTTTCTTCTTGTCTGTGCTGTGATTTAGGAGATGCTGGGTCTGTCAGACTTAATGCCATACCGAACCAAAAGATCCCTGCTGGTGCCTCCCATGTTTGTCCCAGAGAACCAGCGAGCCCCCTTTCCCAGGTCTATTGGAAAGGTAAGATCTTGCATTTGCAATTCTCTTTAACTTTAATTTAGTGCTACTAATGTGCGTTGCCACCATGATTTTGGCCAACCATAGTTTTGCGGTGTGGACACCTATCAGTGTGACAGTGCTACTTGATGGTTTAGATAACCCATTCTTTTGTTTTCAAGCTCTCTTACCTCTGATTAAGTCAAATGGATTAGCAGAGAAATTATGCATGGAGTGATATATGTATAAAGGCAAAGCTGGAATTTCACCCTGGTCGCCATGGGGAAAGAAATCCAAATTTCCAAAAGACTTTTTCCATAAGCTTTTGGATTATTGCAGAAAATAAACCCTGAGACAAAGAAAGGTTTATGATTGTATTCAACAATATAATCTTCACAAGTGAAGATGTTTTAATGAATTTTGAAGCCTAAATACAATCCCCAGAAATAAAATCTAAAGTTAGGCTTTAAATTAACTACATTATGGTCACATGACTTCAGCGTCCCCACCACTAAGCTTCCGAAAAGTGTTTTATATAAAATAAACAAGTTGGAAAGTTTATGAAATTTAGTGTCTCCTACAACTTCTGTATTCTCATTTAGCCACTAGCTGGCTTTTTCAAGACATATAAAATCTCAAAAAAAAAAAATAATAATATAGTTATTAGCTATAATAAAAATAGTTGAGTTTTACAAAAGTAATGCGTTACAATATTTTGTTACTCCCTAAAAAGTAACAAATTGCCTTAGTTAATTTTTATGTAAAGTAATGTGCTACATTACATTTGCGTTACTTTTTCCTTACCTGGGCTGTTCTAATTTTGGCAAATGTTTACACCAAAAGTGAAATGAATAAGCCTCAGGCTGAAGGAAAGACAAATCCATGCCTGTACAGTGGAGGACGCAGCTCAAACAAACATTTCAGATGTGCTGCCATTCTGGACTGCAGAAGAAGAAAGTTCAACACTTACTTCGGGAAAAAAAAGAGACAGAGAACAGAAAAGAAGAAAATTTTATATTTATTTAAAGCCTATTAGTATGGTTGAATTGGATCATTGAAGGTCAGCAGCAAAAAGTGGGATGCCTGAAGTGAGATCAAATAGATAATGTATATTTCTGTTATTTAACATAGTGCAGGTTTATTCTGAATATCTTAATATTCTGAGTCTGCAACTGTTTTTATTAACTTTAAAGAATACTGAATATGTTTTTGTGCAAGCGAGATAGGACTACAATAACAATCATGTTTACACAGCGCACACAACGCCTCTGCTCCTCACTCCCAATGCCTCTCAGCATGGAAGCAAGAGAGATGTTAGTCAATAAAGGGGAAAACAAACTTTTTAAAAGTAACCTTAGTTAATTGAACAAGTGATCTGATAATGTAACTTACGTTACTTGTTATGCAATACCCCCAACACTGAGTATTACTGATGTATTATGTTATAGAAAAAAAAAGATGAAAACATTTAAACAAAAATAACACACACATTGACATCGGGACGATGAAACCCAAAGTGCAAAAATGCGATCTTGTTTTGGAGTTTTTAGGACTCATTTCTTCAGCGTACTATTAGTGCAGAAGTAAGGACAAATTTATAGATTACAGCTAAGAATACAGATTCTTGCTGCCCTAGCCAGAAAATTTAAATGTTTTCCTTTACAATCTCTTGAGTAACTTTTGGTCTGATTTGCATTGCTGTGTCCCTGAGGGTTGTTCGTCATAGATGTTGATTCGAGGAACCTGCTACACTTACAGTAGGTCAGCGTTGAAATATATTACCACTTTGATTCGCACAAGGTCTTTCCTTCAGGCGGTGTTGGCCGGAGTCGTAATTGTTGAGAGAGGTGAAGAAACTAGGCGAGGACGTGCAGAAATTAATTCTACTAAACTTGATTATTCTTTGCAATGTTTTTAAGAACACATTTTATTATTCTTATTATTATTCCTTTATTTTAACCAGGAGAATCACATTAAGATATTGCTATCTCTTCTTCCAGAGAGACCTGGTCAAGACGGCGGCTCAAAAAAAAAAAAAAAAAAGTTCATACACAAGAATCATTGAAAAGAAATATCACAATTTACACATTCACAGACAACATTGATAAAAATGAGTCAAGGAAAACAGTTACAATTTTCCTTTAAAACATTGAGTAAAAGACGTTTCAAAGAGGTCAGGGCTGGAAGTGCATCTAGCTTCAATACATTTTGTAGTTCATTCCAAGTCCAAGGAGCGTAAAAAGAAAAAGCACTTTTACCAAATTCTGACAATACCCTTGGGACTTTTAGCCGGAGGCGAGAGCTAGACCTAGTTTGATAGGTATTTGTATAATAGATTAAAAGATTTGAGATATAAGAAGGTAGCTTACCTAAAAGAGCTTTTGCAATGAATAAGTACATATGTAGTTTTCTCCTTTGATGTAGAGATGACCAAGCTAAGGAATCATAAAGAATACAATGATGTGTCCGTGACTCTGCACCAGAAACAAAGCGTAAAGCAGCGTGATACACGCAATCTAATTTTCTGAGTAGAGTAGTAGCTGCATGCATATAAGAGATCACCATAATCAATGATGGATAAAAAAGCACTCTCTACTAATTTCTTTCGGGCCTCAAATGGAAAACAATTTTTTGAGCGAAAAAAGAAGCCTAATTTTGGCCTAAGCTTCTTCAGCAACATATCAATATGTACATCGAATGCTAATCTTTCATCAAGCCAGATTCCTAAGTATTTATAGGAACTGACTCTTTCTAGAGAAATACCATTAGAGGTTGAGATTGAAATATCAGCTACCTTGGAACGGCCACGACTAAAAATCATATATTTTGTCTTTTTTGTATTTAAAACCAATTTTAACTGAGACAATGAATGCTACAAAACTTGAAAAGCATTCTGTAAATGGTTCAGAGCTTGATTTAAAGTAGGTGCTGTTGTATGAATGATTGTATCGTCTGCATACAAATGCAGTTTCGCTGACTCTATTCCATTGCCTAAATCATTAATGAAGATAGAAAATAAAAGAGGGGCTAAAACGGATCCTTGGGGAACCCCGATATTGACTTGAAGGAAAGGTGAGTTATAGTTTTCCACAGACACACATTGGGTGCGTTCTGAAAGGTAATTATCAAACCAGCTTAAGGCTGCTTCACTGAGGCCTATAGACCTAAGTCTCTGTAACAATAACTTGTGACCTACGGAGTCGAAAGCTTTTGATAAATCGATGAATAATGCGGCGCATGACTTTTTACTATCTAAAGAGGATATAATATCATTCGAGACTAGCATAGCTGCAGTAATGGTGCTATGTCCTGTTCTGAATCCTGACTGGTAATCATGTAGAATATTGTTAGCCGATAGAAATTGTTTTAATTGATTATTTATCAGTGATTCAAAAACTTTCGCTAAAACTGGCAATCTGGAGATAGGACGGTAATTAGTTGGATCTAAGGGGTCTCCCCCTTTAAATAGTGGGGTAACCATTGCCGATTTCCACGATTTAGGTATAACATTTGAAACGAGACTTAAATTAAATATAGAGGCTATAGGTTCTGATACGAGATTAGCTGCCACTTTTAGAAAATAAGGCTCGATTTGATCGAATCCTGCCTTTTTTTTAATGTCTAAATTCGTTAGGGCATTGTGAACCTGCGCAATGGTTATGGGTGCAAAATTAAAAGATTCTGACGGGCAGTATTGAATAGGATCAGCATTTAAGATATTAACACCCGTAATAGTGGCATCGGACGTGGAGCCTCCTGAAGTAAAATGATTATTAAAAGTATCTGCTATAACTTCTCTGCCCTTGACTACAGTATGATTAACATTTAAATGCTCTGGAAATTTAAATAGTTGATTTGGTACTGAAGTTGACTTAATTAATTTCCAGAACTTTGTGGGATTATTTATATTTTCATTTATGGTAGACAAATAATAATCACGTTTTGCACTTTTGATTAATTTTGTGCATTTATTTCGTAAAGCTCTGTAGGTGATCCAGTCTAGGGGATTGTTAGATTTCTTGGCCTTAACCCAAGCAGCATTTCTCTGTTTTATGGAGGTGGAAACGGTGTCTTAAAACCAAGGGTTATTTTTTCCACTTATCCTAAATCTTTTGACTGGAGAATGTTTATCACAAATTGATGAAAATATCAATTTAAAATAATCCCAAGCCAATGTAACATCAGGCATACTGGAAACTGCACCCAGATCACTATGATAGAGATCACGTAGAAAAGCTTGTTCATTAAAATGCTTAAAAAATCTTTTAAAAATATAACGTGGTGGAGTTCTAGGAATTTTGCAATTTCTCACACAGACAACTGCACAGTGATCACTAATGTCATTGCAAAAGACTCCAGATGCTGAATATCTGTGGGGAGCATTAGTTAAAATTAAGTCCAATAAGGTAGATCTGTCCAAATCCTTATGATTCATCCGGGTTTTTGAATTAATCAGCTGTAACAAACAATGAGAGTCACAGGTCTCCTTGAAGAGATCAGAAGATGGCGACAGCCAATCCCAGTTGAAGTCGCCAAGAATAATCAATTCATATTTAGTCCAATCATGAAAAAAGTCCGCAAGTAAAGTACATACCTCGCTTGAAGACGATGAAGGCGGGCGATAACAACCAACCACAATAATATAGGAGCCGGCAACGAGATTTAATTTGAGTGCTAGAAGTTCGAGACCATTCGGTTTGCTGGTTGTCTGTATGCAGGAAGAGTTTAAAGTGGATCTCACATAAATCACAATTCCTCCTCCTTTTTTTACACGATCAGATCTGAAGACTGTATATGAATCGATATTGATCATATCATTTGTGACTGAGGCATTTAGCCATGTCTCAGTTATGACCATTATGTCTGCACCAGTCGTGTCGGCCCAAACTCGTAGAGAGTCCATTTTATTAATCAGACTACGCACATTCAAATGAAAGAAACGTAATCCATGAGAAGATTTGAGATCGTTGGGCATTTGTAATTGGGATAATGTTGGACCAGGGTTGGGGTGAACATTACCCGATAATAGAAGCAAGATGAAAAATAGCCATGATCTCCTTGCTTGGCCATCTGTGGTCGAATCTTTACAGCAGGTAGGCGTTGCTCTGGCTGAATATCTCCCGTTCTCGTGCAGCCACAAGCAGCGTAATCCACGCGGGACATCACCGAAAGCGAGTACCGAATCACGAGAAAGGTCTCTCCAAGATATCCGAAGCATCGGGCCATGCTCATTAGGCGATACCGGAGCAGTCCCGGCATACAAAAGATACCATTGCGGCCATAGACAGAGCGCAGTCACCTCGGGCTCACTCTGGCCACTTTCAGCGGTGTCCTCAACGCCAAAAGGTGCATCGATCCCCGATTTCCTCGAGGTCATGCAGCAGCACAGAAGAAGCACAAAGAGGGGTAAACTCATATTTAAGCGTTGTCTGGCCGCGTGCATCAAGAAAAATAGAAAAATAAATAAAATAAATGAATATATATTCAAACAAGTAGCCTATGACTCTTTGATTAAACAGTGGAGGACAAAGGAAGAGAGCAAACACACACGTCTACACACATGCCGCCATCTTGATTGGACTTGCGACACATTGTGCGCTTCCGTGAATTTAATATGCTTTGAAAATGGTGCAATTGTAAATACCTAAAATTTGTTAAATTGTTTACGTCATTGTTTCGGTTCAGATTTGTGTATTCTGGTTTCTTTGTTTGGCACTTTTTTTTTTCAGGGATCTATATTTTCAAACACATCTGAGACCAAAAATAAGGCAGAAAAGAAAGAAAACATGCAGGACAATTGTAAGAAAAAACAACACGAAACCAAGCTTTGCACATCATACTTGATTTGCAAGCTTAAGATATGGGAGTTCCCCTTCAGGGACTACCGCTGCGTGAAATCGCAGTGGGAACGCCCTCAGCGTGACGCGTCTGAAGCATGAATGAAATCAGTCAATGGAGAGAATGAGCGTACGGCGAGTGACGTCATCGACCAGGAAGCTATAAATATCCCCTGAGTACACAATATGCCAGCTTTTAGTTACTTCAGCAGCTCTGTGTGTGTCTGAATCTGTCGATTGTGTTTGTCTGTTTTGTCAGGAGTTTTCACTATATATATTTTATATAAAAAAACCAATATGAGCGAGCAGTATAAGAAGTGTGTTCCCCCCTGTACTCGGTACAAAGAAAAAATCACGGGTGGGGATTCACACGAGCTAAGTGTGGCTTGTTTGGGAGTGCAGCAATGCCCAGTCGGCTCTCGAGGGAGTCGATTGTCAGCATTGCGAGCGTTTTCCCTTGAGAACTCTGCGCTCGCGGCGATCGCTCTTCGAGGAGAGTGATTTGCTGCGAGCTCCCCGAGGCTCGGGTCCCGCTTCTGTTGAGGCAGAGCGGCGGCGCTTGTCTTGGGGCTCGCAGATGGATCTCGCTGGCGACGTTGAGACGGGCTCCGCCCTATCTCAGCTATCTCCGACGAGATCTAGTGCCTCTCACCCGGCTCTGGAAGCACGCGCTGCGGCGGTTACTTCTGCCCGGGTGGAGGCACATGATGATGTTGAATTGAGATTTTCCAGTTCTGAGGAGCTGGATGTCGAAAGTTTTGCATCAGAGAAAACTAGTTTATAAAATTATACTGCAAATGAAGAAGGTTTGATGGATGTATTATCTCGGGCTGTTGAAAAGCTAAAAAAAATAAAAAAAAAATAACAGTATCGAGTGGCCAGCTGATAGACAGGTTTCTAGAATTAAAAGCAATCTAGATGATAGATTTCTGTCTGCACGACCTCAACCTTCTAGCCGGTGCTTACCGTTCTTCCCAGATCTTCATGATGAGGTTTCAAAGACCTGGGTTAGACCGGTTTCAAGCAGAATTTACACAAATCAGTCCAATGCTTATGGTAACATTGTTGGTGCTAAATCTGCTGGTTATGTGACGATACTGTAGGCGGAGGAGACGCTCGCGAGCTATCTCTCTCCTGCTTCATCGTCTTCACTTAAAGCACCGGCTCTTCCACCAAAAAATAAATAAATAAATAAATATATATACCTCTGTGCTGGTGGGGAAGGCTTACTCGGTGGCTCGGCAGGCGGCTGCATGTTTGCATACGATGACTTTTATGCAGGCTTTTCAGGCCGACCTGCTCAAAGGAAATCTGAGGGGGGTCCCCGCCGAGAGAGACTTGCGTTCACCTCCCTTAAGGGTGCCCTGTCTCTCCCGGCGCCCTCAGGGGCCCGTCCTACTAACCCTGCCGAAACAGGGCGTAGAAGGGTCTGGCGAGTGCTTTCCCGAGGGACGCTCGCCGCCTCTAAGGAGGGCTCTAGTGTGTTCAGACCAGTCGTTCCCTGCCGGTGCGCCGTTACAGGGCACTGTGTCTGTCACGCAGAATGTTCAACCAGAGCAAAGTCTTTCGTCGAGTTCGTCTTCCAAAAGAGCACAGCAGAAGCGGAGTGTCACGTCTCGTGCCCCCCTGCAGAGAAACTGGAGGGACGAGGCGGGGCGCTCTCCGGCGCGGCCTTCTCGGGGCAGGACTGATCTGAGGACAGTCATTGTCGCCAGAAAAGCCGCGTCGAAAAAGTCCTGACGGGCTGAACGTCAGGACTCTGAGGGTGGTCCCCATCGGGAAAAACTTGAGTTCACCGCACAAAAACACGGTGCCCTGTCTTTCTCGATGCCCTCAGGGGTCTGTTCTACTAACCCATCCTATACAGGGCGTAGAGAGACTCGGCGAGCGATTTCCCGAGGGACGCTCGCTCCCTCCAAGAAGGGTTGTGGGGTGCTCAGACCAGCTGTTTCCTGCCAGTATGTTACAGGGCGCTGTGTCTGTCACTCGGGATGTTCATCCGGAGGCCAGCCTCGAGAGGCTGGTTCCCTTAGTAGAGTTCCTGGCGGAATGGGTCCCCCACCCAGCAGGGAGTTAGGATACTACTTCATTGAAAAAAAAAATCCTGACGTGCTGAACGTCAGGACTCTGAGGGTGGTCCCCATCGGGAAAATTTTGAGTTCACCGCACAAAAACACGGTGCCCTGTCTTTCTCGATGCCCTCAGGGGTCTGTCCTACTAACCCTGCCTATACAGGGCGTAGAGAGACTCGGCGAGCGATTTCCCGAGGGACGCTCGCCCCCTCCGAGGAGGGTTGTGGAGTGCCCAGACCAGCTGTTCCCTGCCAGTACGTTACAGGGTGCTGTGTCTGTCACTGGGGATGTTCAAATCAGATCCGAGGACTGGTTTGTCATGATAGATCTAAAGGACGTTTACTTCCAATGATCTATCCTCCCTCAACACAGGGAGTTCCTGAGGTTCGCTTTCGGGGGCGAAGCGTACCAATATCGGGTTCTTCCGTTCGGCCTAGCACTGTTACCCCGAACATTCACGAAGTGTACGGATGCTGCTATAGCCCCGCTGAGGTTACAGGGCATCCGCTTTCTGTACTATATAGACGATTGCTTGATTCTAGCTCAATCGGAACAACAGGCGGTTCGGCACCGAGATGTCGTTCTTGCTCATATCAAGTGACTGGGGCTGAGGCTCAACGCCAAAAAGAGTGTTCTTTCTCCATTACAGAGAACCACTTTTCTAGGTGTAGTGTGGGATTCAACGACGATGCAGGCACGATTGTCACCTGCTCGTATTGCTTTGATTCTCGCTGCAGTAGATCAGGTCAAGCTAGGCCAGTCATCCACTGTAAAACAGTTCCAGAGACTGTTAGGTCTCATGGCAGCTGCGTCCAACGTGATACCTCTTGGCCTCTTGCACATGAGACTGTTACAGTGGTGGCTCAGGACCAAGGGATTCTCCCCGAGGGGAAATCCGCTTCGCATGATCGTGAGTTTGCGACGGTGTCATCACGCCCTGATCATGTGGAAAGATCCTTGGTTTCTGTCCCAAGGCCCTGTGTTAGGAGCTCCTTGTCGTCGCGTTATGCTAATGACAGATGCCTCTCTCACGGGTTGGGGGGCGATCATGGATGGTCGCCCGGCTCAGGGTCTGTAGGAGGATCATCATCGTCTGTGGCACTTAAACTGCCTAGAGATGTTGGCGGTGTTTCAGGCTCTGAAACACTTCCTCCCAGACCTAAGGGGCCAGCATGTTCTTGTCCAGACAGACAACACATCGGTGGTTTCTTATATCAACCATCAGGGGGGTTTGCGTTCTCGCCCGCTTTACAACTGGCACGTCAGATCCTTCTATGGTCCCAGGGGAAAATTCTTTCTCTGAGAGCTTTTATCTCCCAGGGTATTTAAATCAGGGGGCAGACATCCTGTCAAGACAGGGGCCGAGGCCCGGGGAATGGAGTCTTCACCCCGAGGTGGTGGAACTCCTATGGAAACATTTCGGTCTTGCCGAGGTAGATCTATTTGCTTCTCGAGAAACATCACACTGCCCGCTGTGGTTCTCTCTCAGCCTTCCAGCCCCGCTGGGGTTGGATGCGATGGTACATCCGTGGCCGAGGTCACGCTTGTACGCCTTTCCCCCGATCGCTCTGCTCCCAGGAGTTCTGGACAGGGTTCGCCGGGACGGGCTCAGTCTCCTGCTAATAGCCCCGTTCTGGTCGGCCCGGGTATGGTTTGCGGACCTAGTGTCTCTCCTCAACGGCTCTCCCCTAGAGATACCGATCAGGAGAGATCTGCTCTCTCAGGCGAGTGGGTCGACCCCTCACCCCCGTCTAGAGCTATGGAGGCTGTGGGCTTGGCCTTTGAGGGGCCCCAGCTCGTAGATTCTGGTCTCTCGGCTGAGGTCGTTGAGACCGTCCTCCGATCCAGAGCTCCCTCCACGAGGAAGTTATATGCCGCGAGGTGGAAACTTTTCACCTCTTGGTGTGGAGAGCGCCAGCAAGACCCAGTTAACTGCCCGGTTGGTACAGTCCTGGATTTCCTGCAGGACCGTCTCTCCACAGGGTTATCCCACTCCACACTGAAGGTGTATGTGGCGGCCTTAGCTGCTTACCACACCCCTTCAAGTGGAGGTTCCCTCGGGAAACACCCACTTATGTCTCGCTTCCTTCGTGTCACCTTGAGGCTGAGGCCTGCAGTTCGCACGAGGGTACCAGCTTGGGATCTGGCCATCATCTTAGAAGGTCTCTTCCTTGCTCCTTTCGAGCCCATCGAGGAAGTTTCGGAAAAGTTTCTTACTCTAAAGACTATCCTTCTTCTCGCTATCTCATCTCTAAAAAGAATTGGAGATATTCAAGCACTTTCGGTGGCTCCCTCGTGCCTGGAATTTGCTCCTGGTTGGTTAAGGCCTTTCTCTTTCCGAGACCAGGTTATGTTCCTAAGGTTCCAACTGTTTCAGTTAGACCTATAGTTCTGCAGGTTTTCTGTCCTCCGCCTTTTCTGACGTCAGACCAGGGAAAATTAATTTGCTGTGCCCAGTTTGGGTTTTGATGCTTACTTCCACAGAGCTGTCCTGTGGAGGAGATCGGAACAACTGTTCGTCTGTTTGGGTCACCTAAGAAAGGGTGTCCTGCATCTAGAAAAAGGATGAGCAAGTGGGTGGTCGAGGCCATCCCACTTGCTTATGGTTCGGCCCATCAGCCTTCACCTTTGGCTGTGAGGGCTCATTCCACCCGGAGTATGGCTGCTTCTACAGCTCTTCTTTCAGGAGCTTCTCTTCAGGACGTTTGTGATGCGGCAGGCTGGTCCTCACCGCACACTTTCGTTAGACTTTATTCCCTCGATCTTAGCTCCACTCCCGGGGCTCAGGTTCTCTCGTCGGTTTGTGTCTCCTAATGACACACGACGGGGATTTGGTCGTATGGGGATGTGGGTATTGCGTTCCCACTGCGATTTCACGCAGCGGTAGTCCCTGAAGGGGAACGTCCCGGGTTACGTATGTAACCCTAGTTCCCCGAAGGGACGGACGCTGCGTGTCCTGCCATACTCTCGGCATCCCCTTGGGTCGCTGCTTCAGTAACTTTTAAGCTGGCGTATTGTGTACTCAGGGGATATTTATAGCTTCCTGGTCGATGACGTCATTCGCCGTACGCTCATTCTCTCCATTGACTGATTTCATTCATGCTTCAGACGCGTCACGCTGAGGGCGTTCCCACTGCGATTTCAAGCAGCGTCCGTCCCTTCGGGGAACTAGGGTTACATACGTAACCCGGGACGTTTTTCCCTAGTTGTGCCCCTGCCCATTTTTTATCACCATAGTAGCCTTTGTAAATGGATGTCCCAAGGGAGATTCTGCTGATTTTTGCAGAATATTTCTGTTTGAGCAATTGAGGTTGCCATCGGTTCAGCCATGGTTTTTAATACAATAGTCGAGTGCCGTTTTACCATTCAGGGTGAACGATAAAAGAAAATGGAAATGTAATGTCGGAGGAAAATAATTTGGTTTGGCGATGCGTGTTTACAACAGGAAACCAAGAGGTAGAATCAAATGTTTTTGGCACTTCCTATTCACTTACTTTTTGTGTTTCTTCCTTAGTGAAATAAACGTCTGGAATACTGTGGCACAGTGAATAAACCACAGTGTGTGCCTTTTTTTTTGTGGTGTTGAATGCAAGGGCTGAATTGGATTACAATTTTTCCCACCCACAGAATAACCCCTCCACACTGCACATGGATTACTATACTTCAGCAAGTGGAAGAAAATACAGAGAGGTCCATTGAGAGTCTGATGAGGCTGACCTCCACCAGCCTCTTTCTATATACATCTACATATACGCTCTCTCAATCTACTGGACCTCTCTTACATCAGTTTCAAAATAGTGAAACACACAAGGGGACCGGCTACTGTGACCTATTTTATTTGATAGCACTGCGGTATATTGGAAACCAGCAAAATGGATTTTCCACATGGATAAATCTTGTTTCCTTGCACTGTTTACCTACCATATGGCGTACATTCCTTTTTCATAATTCCCACTGAATGGGAAGGCTGAAGGAAATTGAGAATTGCCCCCAAGGATGATGGTAGCTTGAAACAGAGGGGTTTCCCAGATGTATTTTTTTTCTCTCTCTAGGAAATGCAGTAAACATGTTGGGTGTTTGGAAAAGCCTTCCGTTTTCTTTTTTAAATACCATTCTAGTAGGACCTTGTTTATTTTTATTATTTTCGACAAAGATGAATCACGCTGCCACTGATTATTTGCTCACAATTTTAGAAAAGCCACTAACTGGATAAGAGACACTGTGATAGATTTGCCATCACAATCCTTCTAGGCTCATTAGATTATACAATTTATTGTATATCCTCTTTGATTTTATACTGACAACTGGTGTGGATGCATAACATTTAATTATTCATTGGGGCCACTTCACATCCGACACTTTTTTTTTAATCTAGCTTTTTTTGTTGTTGTTCTTACTCTGTGTAGAATAAAACTGATTATTTTTTTAAACTGACATTTTCATTTAATGCACACTTTGAAAACTTTAAACAGTTGTTTCTTCTATCTTTTAATTATATTTTATAGTTCTAGAGATATGTTGATCCCTGTAGGAAGGAATTGTGATACAATTATTTAGAGGGATTTCATTTGATAAAAAACACTCTGCCCACCCTTGTTCTGTTATTCCACAAGTTAAATCATACAATGGGGCGAGTGGTATTACTCCATCCCTTTCTGTAGAGATGAGTTCTATTGGATGGTGTTGACTTGAGATCCACTCTCGGTTAAGGGGGCTTGAAGTATTGGAGAAGTAATAAAGAACAGATTTGCCCTGATTCCTGTTCTGGCTTTGACATCAGTCTGCTGTGGGATTATGGGGGATTTATTATGGTGGCGTGTTCAACTGTAGCACTGCAATCTTACAAATGGGAAAAAGTACAGAGTTTCCCTCTCGGACCTGCCTGTAATTGTCCCTGGGCTGGTTTTTATGGGTAGTGGTGTTTTTCTGTTCCATAATGTCCTGGGCAAAACCTCCCCACAGCAATTGAATTGCTCAGTTTGCTCAGTGTACTTTTTAGCACCCAGAGCTGAAACACTGTCCGTATTTTGTCTCACTCATTCTCACTATCTGCAATAGTTTTCACCAGTCAGAAGAAATATTTGTGCCATAATGTCTCACATAGAAGTGTTGATGGAGGGTGTTGGATGTGTTTATTTGTCTGTATGTCTTTGCATCATTAATACTGGTGGGTGCTGATTGTCTTTCATTTTGTTTTGACCTTGCGTTAACAAACAAACACAAGTCTTGTGTGAAAAGAGAGAGAGAGAGAGAGAGAGAGAGAGAGAGAGAGAGAGAGAGAGTTTCTGTGCTCTAGAGTTTAAGTGCTCCTTGTAGATATATTTGTACGTCTTGTTTTGCACTCTAGAGAGTATGACCCCTCCTCTCTCTGTCGTACTACAGAGTATTTCTTCCCTCACACTGAAAGCCACTTGTCAGCAGCAGACATAAGAGATGAGATATTTGTTTTGAAAGAAATTATTACTTTTTTTCAGCAAGGATGCATTAAATTGTGAAAAAGTGACAGGAAATCTATTTAAAAGAAATGCTATCCTTTTGAACTTTCTATTAATCAAAGAATCCTAAAGCAAATGGTCAGATTCCACAAAAATAAAGCAGCACAACTATTTTCAACATTGATAGTATGGATAATACGAAATGCTACTTGAGCATCAAATAAGCGTATTAGAATGCTTTCTGAAGAATCATATGAGACTGAAAACTTGAGTAAATGCTTTGCCATCACAGGAATATACAGTATTGCATTTTAAAGCATATTAAAATAGAAAACAATTATTTTAAATGGCAAAAGTATACTGTATTTCACAATATTACTGCATTTTTGATCAAATAGATACAGCCTTGGTATGATTTTATTTTATTTTAATCGTATTTTTAGAACAAAATGTAGAAGTATCTGTCAGTAATGTCAACCACAAACCTTATTTTCCTCAAAACCCAGTAAAACTTCATCAGAGAACCCATTACACATTGAACAGCTCTGTTTTGATGTGGCCCAGGTCTGATCACTTAGAGAAGTATTAGCACACATTTTCTCAGCCAACAGCATGATCTGCAGTATCTTTCATGTCCAAAGCACAATCATTTGTATTTCAAACAGAGTTAAATACTAAGGGTTAGTGGTTTGTTTAAATCTACAACCCCGAATTTGAGCAATAGTAATAGTGATGCTTCCCTTAGCAACCACCACTTAGTTCCTGTTTTTTGGATTGTTTTCAAAGGAAAAGTTAAGTGCACTGTGTCTAATACACAGTCCCTTTGACATCAATTTCCATTCAAAGTCAAGCATCCGTAATTTGAGGGAAATTATACACCACTGCAGTGCTCATACAGCCGAAAGCTATCACAGTAGAAAGACAGAGTGAAAGAATAAGAAAGTGAAGACATATCCTCTCCTCCCCTTCAGTGCTGTATTGTCAGAGAAGTTCGAGTCGGGTCCCTCCTTCCTGTCATATACATGCAGTGGCAAGAAACAGCTGCTCTTTCATGTCCTCCCTGCTCCTAATGAGAGCTGATAGAAATAGGTGAGCGTCTCCCTCAGGGCTGTTCGCTGACATCTAATGACTGAGAAGAAAGCCAGGGGAAACTGTGTAGGATTGTGTGCGTCTTTGTGTACATGTCTTTGTTTGTACGTACAAATAAAGCACCACCGGTACGCACACTGTAAACAGCGAGGCAGCGCTTGGAAGGTAGTTTCCACGGGCTCAATCGCCCCACCACAGTAACCTTGATCATTATAAGCTTGTCTTGTCACTTTTAGACAGTTCCTTGTATTTTACACGCCACACAATGGATGCATTTTGCTTGAAAGTGAGCATCTGTATGCCTTGCTCACTCTGAAGGGCACACGAAGGGTGCAGGATGTTACTGTCATATATATGTATATATCTGTATGTATGTATGTATATATGTATGTATATATATATATATATATATATATATATATATATATATATATATATATATATGTATATATGTTACTGTCATACTTTCAAGTATGTATTGTTTTTTCAAGTATGTTCAAGTACTTACTGCTCACTTTCAAGCAAAATCATCCATTGTGTGGTGTGTAAAATTGGTAGGGGTTGGTAAGGGGTTTTAATCTATTGAAAGAAGTCTCTAATGCTCAAAGCTGCATTAAATTGAACAAAAATAAATTAAAAGTAATATTGTGAAATATTACAATTTAAAATAACTTTTTTTTATATTTTAAAATGTAATTAATTCCTGTGATGGCAAAGCTGATTTTCCAGTGGCTATTCCTCCAGTCTTCCGTGTCACATGATTCTTCAAATATCATTCTAATAAGCTGTTTTGGTGCTTTTTTCAGGAATCTTTGACGAATAGAGTGTTGATAAGAAGTGCATTTATTTTAAATATATATTTTAACAGTGTGAAAGTCTGTACTGTCCATTTTGATCAATGTAATGGATACTTGCTGGATAAAAAAAGGCTAAATAAAAATTGGATAAAAAAAGCTATTTTCCATTATAGGGATGTACAAATTGGTACCGTACTGATCATTGGGCATTATTAGCGATTACCTATTATTTACATTTTGTAACGAATCAGCTCAGAGGGGAAATATTAATAATCAATAATAACTGTTTATGATTAATTATGAATATTTGGGTCAGTTAATGGTATTAACTTGATGTTGCTAACTTAATATTACAATCAATTAATCAGTTCGTCCAACAAACTCTTTTGATTATTAATTTATTCTAAGAAAAGGGGTATCTTCCTTGGCTATGGAATATAATTGTTTCTTAGCATGTACAGTGCTTTGAGCATGTAACAAGATCAAAATCGTAAAAGAGACTTTGTCTGCAAGCAGTGAATCAGAGTAGCTTAATGAGGGTTAATACGGTAGCTTAATGAGGGTCTCTACATACAAACCGAAGCACTGAGAACTTTGTAAGTGTACAGACAGTTTAATAATAATATACTTTATAAAGACAGTACCATTGCGTATACAGGCAGGAGCCATCATTGGGAAACAGCCTCGACCAGTCAAACCACGAACGCCGTGCTAAGTGAGCTGAACTGTGAGATTCCAAGTCACAGTTCAGCTCGTAGCACTGCGTTTTCGTGGTTCGACTGGTCGAGACTGTTTTCCAAAGATGGCTCCGCGATGGTACTGTCTTTATAAAGTATTTTATTATTAAACTGTCTGTACACTTACACAGTTCTCAGTGCTTCGGTTTGTATGTAGAGACCCTCATTAAGCTACCATGTTAGTGTGGGGCTATTTTGAGCCTTGTTAGTGGTATTAACTTGCGATCTCTTTTTACTTATTATATGCCCCATATACTAGCGTTATAAGCTAAACAGTTTTTAGAAATAAAACTCTTTACACTCGATTATCATGAAAACAAATCCCAGAGAACAGTCGACTCGGTACCAATGTGTTATTACACCCCAGGTTTATTTTGCGCCGGAGTTCTTCTTTAATGAACCGTTATATTTGTATTACCTTAGAATGAGCAGTTTCTATCTACATACACCGCGGGTCCCCTTACATTGAAATGCGCCGACTTGTTTCTACAGTAGCCCTAAATGGACAAACGCGTTTCATTAGTATGTTCGTGCTTGCAAGCAAGCAAGCTTAGTTCAGCGAATAAAACTCTGACACAATGATGAACAAGTAATAATAATATTCACAATAACATATAGTTTTCCTGAATAATTAAGTAAACATCATTTCTTAATTTATCCTTGTAAAGAAACCTCATTGCTGAACTGGCTACTCTCTGCTTTCTTAGACAATGACATATTTTCCTGTCGGCCATCGTAACTTTTGTTGGTTGTAATTCGTAACCTCACCACTAGATGCCGCTAAAAATCACACACTGCACCTTTAAATGTTAATTTCACATTTTAGCATTAAAACAAATATTTAAGTTTTTTTGTTCTATTTGTGTTTTAGTAATCTATTTTCCTCCGATAGTAAAACTCAAGTATAATGCCACAATTTATGGCCACCAACCACCCCCCCCCCCCACCCCTTTTTTTCCTTTCTAATTCTCTCTCGTGCTGAAGGAGACCATCACACCTTTAATAAAGTACCTCTGAAGTACACAGAGAAAAGTTGTGTTTTATTGTTCTGTCGGATCAATATCGCAGCTGCATGCAGCAAACAGCAGAATGAAAACAACCTCCATAGCAACCACTCACAAGACATTCTGGAGCCGTTAAGTAGTTCTTCACAAGGCCAAAAGCAGTGTGGGAGGAAAAGGCACGACTCAGAGACGAGAGAAAGAAGAACTGAGCCTGACGGACTCTTGTGGCGTGGGACTGCTGTAAACAGGCGACACTGCAGTTTGTTTGGGTATCTTTTGGCTCTCTCACAATGGACATAAGAATTAATTTACAGATGACCTGCAGTGGGATTCAAACATGATTGTGCCACAGGTGTACGCTACCTGCTCTATAGGAAAACACTTTGCTGTGCTTCCTGCCTGGGGTTTTGGGAAGAAACTGCAACCCTGCTGAAAAGAAAACAGCTTAAAGCAGCTGTTTTGCTGGTTTTAGCTGATTTAAACCTGTTAAGCTGGTTTTCCAGTCTGACAGATGTCTAAAACCCCCTTAAAACCAGCAAACCAGACCAGCCTGGAAGTTTTTTTGTTTGTTTGTTGTTGTTGTTTTTTGTCAGCATGAAACAACTTGCCACCCCTTCTGACTCTTTTGTAAAAACATATATATGGACAAATGGTTTATGTTTCGTGAATTTAATGTAATTATGTTAACTCGTTAAATAATTGAGGCTTTTAAGGAGATTGCAGTACAGGACTGCGCTGTGTACATGTTTTTAGCCTGTAGCTAATCTTGCTACAAGTCTGGGGACAAATCCACTAAAAGTTTCAATAAGTTTGTAAAATCTAACAAAAGCATTGTTTTTGGAATGATTTCAAAGGGAAAACTGGATCACAAAGCTTTCTTTTTTCGATAGAAAATTGCTTACACAAATATAATCTAATATGATCATCAGACATTAATCAGCATATAAATCCAAACTGCCAGATGTTACTGAATGGATTGTCAAACCAGGAAAAGGTAACGACTGTGAAGCTTTGAAGTGTTGATGGACGCAATCTACTCCATCTATGTTTCGATTATTGTTCACTCAAAGAAAACAGTATAAAACTAACTAGTTTACTAAGAGTATACTTCAAAGTGTACTTCATTAAACTAAAAAAAAAAAATTCTACAAGTATTTATCTAGTAAACTATCAGTATATCTATAAGTTCACTTGTAGTATAGTTGCAAAACGAAAAACAGAGTTGTATACTAGTTGTATACTCAAAGTTAGCTAAGTTTAGACAAAGTATTCTTAAAATTATACTTTTATACACTAAAAGTGGATTAATATAGTCCCAAGTAGTACGGAAATATGGTACCCTAACAAGTATATGACTAGTACATTAGTACGCTTACTACGTATACTTAAAATCATACTTGAGCTGTATAGTTCATAAAAATAAACTTGAAATATACTTTTTCGTTTTTTTGTAAGGGCCAGCATACTTCTCAAAGATAAATTAATGTCTCTATAAAAAGTAGCAAAGTGTTGCTTTTATCAATACTATCTAGCTTTATTTGAAAATAAACCAATTGCATGTCAAGAAAATTATAATAAATACAGTACCTCTATGTGTGTGTCAGCATGACTGCTTGATTTGTTGTTTTCACGATTCTCTTTAGTCCATGTTAAAGTCGTGTACATTAACAGCCCGTCCACTGAACTAGATAGCTTTTATTGTGCTATAAAATTCTGCAATTTCACAGCTGTTTGCCGGCCACAGTAAATGCACCAGGATTTGAAGGCCTCTTCCTGTGAAGCCTGCATTTGTGTTCACCAGAGTCTTAGCGAAACCACTCACTACATTTCTCAGAATAATAATGTTCCCTAAGTTAATAGAGCCTGTAATTATAAAGGAGAAAAACAGTATTAGTGTATGATCTGGCAGAAAGGATCTGTGTGGGGAAGATAAATAAAGCTAACAGGGGCTTTTCATGTGGACAATTACTTTGCTTGGTTTCACTTTCTAAATGGGATATTTCATCTTAAGCTTAATTACAAGATGCCAGAGAGTTCAAGGTGGGCAGCCTGTGTGATTCGATACACGCACTGGGGTTTATTGCTCTGATAAAATAACTTTTAGAAAGGTTATTTCACACAAAAAGGGCTTCATAAAAAGGGGCTGTTGTTAATTTGTATTTAAAGTTATTAGGTAGTTACTGAGCCTTCATTAGTGAGGGAAGCTGCTTGCTACAATCTAATTTGCACAAAATATACCAAATGAACTGCAGGTGGTAGCACTGGTCACACTAAAGGGTGTTTTTAATATACAAATAGATCTCATTTACAAACCTCAGCTACTTTATTAAAACCCTGAGTTAACATAATCATATGGAGAGTAGTTCAGACATCTCACTGGGTGTTCATCATTGCCATCAAGAATCATTCGGTAATTATTTCAAACTATTGAAAATGTGAGGGCAATCAAAAGAAAGTATATTTAGAATGTGTGCATGTTTATTCACACATAACTGTGTTTGTCTGTGAGTGTGTGTGTAATTAACGTTTCTTGCTTTCTTTGCTTTTAACTTGCAACACTGGTGAAACACAATGGACTTTGCTGCATTTACCCAGTCGCATGTGAGTACTGCTGACAAACTTGAACCAATGAAAAATCTACACACCAATAGTCTGTATTGTGTTTTATTGTTTATTATTGATTGACCGATACTAATTATTTTAGTGTCCAATATCTGATGTGTGCAATTGGTTTTTAACATTGTTTTGTTTCTCAGTTTTGTCACGATTATAATTAAATAATAATCAGACTATAATAATTATCCATCCATCCACCCATCCTTCCATCCATCCATCCATCTGGAAATTCTGACCAAAAATGTTTTATTCAATCTAATCTTAAAGGGACAATGTGTAGTTTTTAGGTATTTTATTATCTGAAATCAATATTTTTATTCGTAAATATGTCCTCAGTGGTGTACAAATACCTCTGCCAATTATCTGACTTATCCTCGTAAACGAAGAATTTTTTATCTTTACATACATGTGACGGGTAGGTCCACGGAGGCTTCCATGTCGATCCGCCATCTTGAAAAACTATAATAGCAGAGAGGGTCAAAAAGTACTAGGCCAACGCATTTCCACAATGTGTTTTCGTTCAGACCAGCGTCACGTAACTGAAAGCAGCAGAAACGGAGGAGCAGAGCAGAGCGGTGAGAGGCAAACAGTTTGAAATAACAAACCTGTTCACCCGAAGGAACACGCATTTGAAAAAGCGAGGCGCTGGAGAGCACAATTCGTTTGAATGCAAAATACAACTTCACCGCTAGATGGGAGAAATTCCTACACAATGTCCCTTTAAGAAATAAAAATAGATAATCTGTCGTTAACCTGAAAACTAATTATATATTCAGGTTAACGACATTATCTATTTTTATTTGCATTGTTTAGTTTTAGTGATTTGTAACTTTGCTTGATTAACATGTTTATGGGTACAATCATGTGACCTAGGTGATCTCATCTGACATGAAGGAAGACCACATCTTCCGTCTGACAGGAAGGGGAGCAGATCAAGACCCTAAGGGTGTGTTCAGCATCAACCGACTGACAGGAGAGGTGGCGGTTAGCCGAGCCCTGGATCGAGAGGCCATCGCGTACTACCATGTGAGTGCCATATTAAATCTGTTATCTGCTGCGTTCTGTTTCCTCCACTGCATACTGTCAGTGAGTATGTAAAAGTTCAGTTAAATAGCTTTACATGAAATCTGCAGGTTTATTTAAGTCATATTAGACCGTTGCACGAATAACCAAACATCCCTAATGGAAAAGAAACAATGTTTTTGCTTCACTCCATGCATCAAGGCGATTAATGGCTGCAATGACTCGTGTCTCTTCGGCAGTAAGCGAGAGGCTCAGTGAAGGAAAGCCGACTGCTGTACAGGATGTGGGACTACAGTTAGAGGAGCCAGTTATTCTACACAACTTGTGCGATATCAATGATGCAGCTGTCAGCTGGCCTGTCAGACACTCGCCTAATGTGGGTTGTGAGTTTGTGTGTGCGAACACAGTGGTCTGACAGTATTTACTTTGGTTTATTTGACAGCTTTAAAAGAAGAAGAAAAAAAAACTCTCTTTAAAGATCTCATCGAACCAAAAGTTTGTGGCTTTTAGTTCATGTGTGTTACACTACTGCTCAAAAGTCTGGATTCAGAACAATAAAAAAAAATATATAATATTTTTGGTCAGAAATGATGCATTAAATTGATAAATAATGACAGTAAAGACATAATGTTGCTAAACTTTTTACTCATTAAATAATTCTTTAAAATTGTCACAATTCGCACAACCTTTTTCAATATTGATAAGAAATGTTACTTGAGCATGAAATCATCATATTCGAATAATTTATGAAGGATCACGTGACACTGAAGACTGGAGTAATGATGCTGAATATTCAGCTTTCCACCACAGGAATAAATTAAATTTTAAAATATATAAATTAGAAAACAGTTATTTCATATCAGAATAGTATTTCACAATATAACTGTATTTACTGTATTTCTGACCAAATAAATACAGCCTTGGTAAGAATATAAGGGATTTTTTTCAAAAACATTAAAACAAATCTTTAAAACGGTAGTATAACTTTGAGACTATTTAAATTGACTTGGAAAAGTTGACAATTTACTTTTTGCCGATTTACACATTGAGAATTTAATGATGACTCTCATGTTGCACTTCACAAATGTTTTGTCCAATCAGATGCTCAAAACAAGTATGTCCCTCCGCCTGCCAATATTGGTATCTGCTACTATAAAATAAGGTCTGCAATTCCTGGAAAAATCAATCTGAAATCCATTTATCTTTTCTGCGGGTGCAGGACAAAAGTTTATTGGATAGCCCTTCGATAAATCCCACCCCCTTCTCGTTTTAATAGGCTACACATCAAAACATGAAAGAATTTTCTTGGTGTCTTTAACCTGAAATAGTAAGACTTTTCAATATGCAGAGCTTTGCCAAAAGAAAGGACCACCCTGTGGCAACTCCAGATAACAAGATAGACATTACGATTCCTTTGAATTGTTTGCTCGGTTGAGCGAGCTGTTACTTTGATTCAAGAATTCGAGAGCTCTTGTTCTCTTTCTCTTTATGTCCCCTGTCGTTTAACAGATAAAGGAGGGTTTACCTGGTTTTCTATCCCTCTGTAGAGGAGAACTAAAGCAGCACTGCTTAGTTTGATATCCTCCTGTCTGGCTAACAGCTTTAATAAAATAAGAGTTGCTCTTCTTCTACCCTGGTTTTGTTGTGCCCCACTGTTATGTTCCGATAAAGTGTTCTTAGTAAGGTTTTTGAAATATCTGTCAGCCTGACGCCTTGGCTTTTCTTTTCAATTAAAAAAAGTCTTCTTTTTCTAATAAGAGATCATTCCTTATATGATTGCTTCTTTTGTGGAGCCATACCACACATGCTATTCTTGCTTCAAACTTTATGTCGGGCAGGGGTGTGTGTTTGGGCCTAAAAGATCATCCCTTGTCTTACCAACCTCTTTTGCAAGCTGGGAATCAACCAACCTGGGTCTCTTGGAAGGGAAGGCAGAAGTTTTGTTGCCTAAATGGCATTCAGTAAAGGTTAAAGACTTGCTGACAGACTCCCCATCAGTCAGTCAATCGGAAGGGGGGACAACTCATGTGCAGAAGCGGAATCTGTATACAGTATATCAAAATTTGACTTAAAAAAATGTAAACATCACCACATTTTTTAAATAAGACCAAATAAGTATAAACTTAATTACCAGTAACACGTTCAGGAAATACATCCATGTCCGTTACCTTAACAGGTGTCTGTTAATGCAGGTTTTTTTTGTGTGTTTTTTTTTTGCTATAAAACAATAACTTTATTACTACCCTATTTTTTTATTAATTTGTGCATTTGCTGTTTAGTTTAGCTTCATTTACAGACTTGCCTACAGACTTACAGACTTCAGTGACAAACTCCAAAAAGCGTGGCTCTTAGAGTTGAACATATTTTCTAGTGTGCCTGTATTGTGTTCTTGCCTTTACTGTCCAACCTGCAAAAGGTAAGCAAACTTGAATGACATTTTATACAAACAAAAATGACACGTACAAATACATAAGATACAAATTCAAACAGAAAACTAATACAAATTTAATTTGTCATCAAATTACAACATTTCAGTGTGGACACTGGCGTCGGTTTATGTTTTTGCCAGTGGGTGCTTATCCTCCATAGCAAAAAGCAAACTAACATACTCAACATAATCTTATTACAGATTATATAATTTTACTACAGATTCTGCTTAAGCCCCGGGGCGCCACACAAGAAAATATTATTTCAATAGAAATTAATTCGATTAATGTCTGCTTTCTCGTTTGCATGACATTTCAAAACACCAGTAAACGGTCTTATAAAGGTTGGGAACCCTATTAAATATACTTTCGCAAAATGACAAATAAACTAACGATAGATTAACTACCCAAATCAGTAGTTAATCAGTTTGTCAGTAGTTTGTCAGTTCCAGTAGTTTGTCAGTTCCAAAATAACGCATAATGTCGATATCACACAGAAAATGCTAAAACTGCCACATTATTTAACAAAACGATTAAAATTAGCACAAAGAAAATGTCATTTGCGTCTGAGTTATCTCCATCGTTAAGTTAAGGCCTCCATCGTTAGGCCTAACGATGGTGGTCTTGGCACAGTGGATAAGACACATGCCTTTGGTGTGAGAGACCCGGGTTCGAATCCACTGTGAAACACCAATGTGTCCCTGAGCAAGACACTTAACCCCTAGTTGCTCCAGAGGCGTGCGACCTCTGAAATATAGCAATTGTAAGTTGCTTTGGATAAAAGCGTCAGCTAAATGAATAAATGTAAATGTAAATGTAACAGTTGTCTCACAGAGTCACCGCTTCACTTTCAGTCATAGTGTTACGAATTTGAGGAGGGGGAATAAAATTACCTTGTCAGTCTTGACATTTACTAAACATTAAAACATCCTTCAAAATGGACCAACGATAATTTACATCTTAGTACATCTTGACCCGTGAAATGGTAAACTCAAGACTGAACGCAAATTTAAATTAAACAAAATTAAACTGAGGAAAAAAATTGCAATTAATTAAGCCCCCCACACACACACACACACACAAACAGTATAATATAAAATAAATACAATTTGCTTAATAAAGCTCATAAATAAATTTGAAGTTGATAAGTTAATAATACCATACCTTGCTTGGAACCGTTGTGTGCAGTCAAATCCTTCAAGACGGTGGAGACCGGAGAGGAGAGCATGTGTGCAGAGAGATTGAAAATTCTCTGCACATGCGCAGATGTTGATTATATCTGAACACCCAGAGGAAACACTGTGCATTATCACTAAACAAGTGATAAAGCATATAATATTTGTAAATGAACACCAGATTTTATCACTAGCTGCCCAACACTAGCTTTATTATAACTCAGTAATTTGCTGGGCTTGCGGGCGTCCTCCACCAGCTGAGGAAATGTGCTTGAGTTGTAAGGGAATGCTAACACATTTTGGGAAGTAGCTGACTAAAAGTAGCGACGATTATTTTTTTCAGTAGGTGTTTTCAAAGTAGTGTAGCACTTGTCGTAGTATATCAATTTTTATTTATTTTATTTTATTATATTTTTCTCTATTTTTTATCATTTATTCCTGTGATGGCAAAGCTGATCATTCTAATAAGCTGATTTAGTGCTATTATATATTTCTTTACTTATTATTCTTATCAATGTTGAAAATGTGTCGTGCTTAAAAAATAAAAAAAATAATAAAAAAAAAAAAATATATATATATATATATATATATATATATATATATATATATACACACTTTTTCCTTCATTTTTTTGGAAACTGTGATACATTTTTGATGAATAGAAATTTAAAAAGAAGAGCATTCATTTCTTTGAAGTTAAATGCTTTTTACTGTCACCTTTGACCAATGTAATGGATCCTTGCTCAATATAGTTATTAATTTCTTTAAAAAAAATCTTACCACTTTTTTTGACAATTCAAACAAAGGCAGCAGCTTTTTGCACTAAGAGCAACTAGCAACTAGATTCTATTTACAATAAGTGAAAATAGTGCATTTTCTTAGCAATAGTTGCTATTTACAATAAGTGAAAATAGAGATAGATTCTATTTACACTATGTAAGAATATCAGTATTTTCTTTACGCTAAGTGTAAATAGTAGTTAGATGCTATTTATACTCATAAATAGTGGCAAATACTATTTGCACCTTCGTGTTGTTGTACATGAAACGGTATGCAATAATAACAACATAGTGTAAATTATTATATTTAATACAATTATTAAATAGATGCCACCTTATTGTGACAATAAAGCCCTCCCTACGCCTAGCCCCAACTGGTAAACACAAATTCTTTATTTCCCCCTTTCAAATATTTTCTTCCTTTTTATTGAAAATAATTCCCTTTCCGATCTGATATGTGATGGGAAAAGGGAGTATATCGAGTTTCGCCAAAGGCAGATTTGAACTCTGGTCACGCGTAACCCCCATTGAAACTCCTCATTAATGCAGCAAAAATGCAGCTCTGATTAAATCACATTGTCATTTTTTTAAATTTTTTTTTTAGCTTGTAGTCTAGCCAACTACTTTTTTTTTTTTCAAACAGTAGCTTGACTGTGGTGTAACAGCTTTAAATTATGATTAGCTTTAAGCTACAGTTCCAATGTAGCTGCCCCAACACTGCGGGTAGCTTTCTATTTTATATAGCACTTTGGTGAAGGTCTGGTGGTCATGGCAGAGCGGTTGTGTGCTCTGAAGAGGAGGGTAATCTCAGGTACGCAGACCCCAGTCGGGATCAAAGCCCTCACTCTGCAGTGCACTTGACATTTACATCTCCTTATCTCCCTTTCTCTCACATCCACACCACCCGCAATCTCAAAAGCATGTGACGAGCGCATGCACATCAAAGCTTGACATTTTAATGCTCACACACTGCTATCTTGATGAAGGAATGATGCTAACCACAGCTGTTTTTACATATGTTGGCTGTCTTTCTGTTAATTATAAATCTTACTGTTAGTGTTTCACCGAAATCATTTTTTATAGAAACATCGAAACTGAAATTAAAGTTTTCATTTAGCTGAAAACCATAACTGAAAATAAGGTTTTGGTCATGTCGTGTTCTCAGGTGATAAATTAAACCAGTTGAAGTAAAGTTCTTCAAATAGCACAGCAAATTTTACATATTCTACTCTAGAATAATTTTTGGTCATGTTAAAGTGCCTCCAAACTGTTGATATGTTTACCAGTTGTAGTTAATATGTGTTGTGTGCATGAAAACTATTTTGTTAGAAACAACATTTTCTATTTATTATTTATTATTATTTATTATTAGTATTATTATTATTACTTTATTGTATTATTTTATTTTAATTCTGCCAAATATTTTCGGGGGGGGGGGGGGGGGGTTTCTTCAAAATATCGGTTCATCACTAATTAGGGTCTATTCACACAGAATGTGTTTTTGCATTCCACTGCGCTGCATTTCCATTGTTGTTCCTATTAAACATAGAGTAGATCAGAGGTACTAAAGTTCAGAGGCCAAGAGAGCCACATAATCATTTAAACCAAATTAAATGCAAATGACCACAAATTACAACTTGCATCTTAAGACTTTATTTACCCTGCTAAGACGGCATTTGTAGTTCTACTAAGCATTTACAAAAGCGGTTTGCCAAGTCTCGCTAGTCCTTTGAGTTTAACAGTTGTGCTCACAGTTGTGTCTCGCACATGACATGACATTGTAAAAATGCAGCGTTCTAGTTAACCCTTTCGCACGTACGATCACACCGGTGTGATCAGTCTTGGCTCGTCCCTGGAGCGTACGATCACACCGGTGTGATTAGAACGGTCAGTGCATCACGTGATCAACTGCTAAATTCAAATGTGCTTTCGTGCGTTTGCTGGCGCTGAGCCAGAGAAGGACCCACTCAGTGCTGTCATATATCACAACTATTCAGTGTTTTCAACCACATAATGTTTATTTTAGGTTTCAGATATTTCAATACACACAAGTACTAGCAAAACAATGATTTTGAGTTTGTAAAATACACACTGATGTCTATGGAAGCGGCAATAATAACATTATAATACATTACATTATAATAAGACGACACATTTTATTCATATCAGATACACATTATGTAAGTAGCTTTACATTTGACCCTATTCTTCTCCCAGTTCACCGGCCACTTACTTTCATGCATTTCGTGAGAAGTGGAGGAATTGATGTGTTGTAAATCCAACAGATCCGATTCTCTGAACTGTGAAACAAACTAACATGGCGCTGCCCATCGCGCATACAGCTCAACTAACGCGATCGTTATAAAGGTGTTTAAACAACAAAACACATCCACTTGCACATATTCGACAATCGGAATATCAGTGTTTCATGCTATAGCTAATACATTTGTGAATATTTTTAATAAAAAAGGGAAAATGACATAAAAGCAGATCATCATTCATACAGCGCTGTGTTGTGGTTGCGCTGTGTCACGTGACAAGCAATGACGCGTCACCATGGAAACATTAAAGTGACAAGTTCTAAATAACGGTCGCCTTGAAAAACTCACGCTGGGGGGTCAGTTAGAATATTTTAAACTTACGTGTGAAAGGGTTAAAAAAAACCTTCTCAATTTTTTGGTTCCACTGACCTGTGCCTTGTAGCGTGCCAGAACCACATCAAGATGTTAGGTCTGGGAACACATCATTGGCAGGGCTCGATCCGAGGGGCGGGATAAATGGTTGTCTTTCAAATTCCCTCTGCACGCAATAGGATAGTGCTACAACCAACCAGAGCAACGAAGAAGGTGACGTAGTCAGAGCGACGGACTTCAGTTGCTGTTCTTTGTTGTTTTTTCAAAGAAAATCTTAACTCCAAGTCTTCTAGAGTCGCGGCCAAAGCTGATTTGAAAGCAGCCATCTTCTTGGTTTTCAAGTAGCAGGGAATTCACGCGGAACTGTCGCAACTCTGCCGTCATTATGTTAAGCCCGCCCACTGACTCTATAAACGATGTGATTGGCCTGACTAGAGTTTGTTTTTTTTCAGCTCACAAGCCAACTGAGCTAGACGACACTGGCTGCAAAATAAAATTTGCAAACATGCTTTCTAATGGCATGTTGCTCTTCATAATCACACATATGGGCCAGTTTCCTCTCGCCTCAACCACCTCACACACACATATGTAGTGCAACACCTCTGTGCCGCAACACTTCACTTAATTCCCATGCCACACTGGTGGGAATAACCGCATTTTCCGGGTGATCCCTCTACAGCACATCAGGAGTAATTACACCACAGCTAATTCCAGCCGATCTCACACTAGGAGTAATCACAGGCGTGCGGGAGCTGGTGTGGCCCAGTACAGCGCATATGAGGAGGGGGGGATCCAGGCCAGAGACTGTTTTCGTAGACGGTGCCGCATCACTGCTGTGTATCTTAGTCTTCGGCTCTGCAGGAATCAACTCACAGTTGCAGTTCCTCAGAGACCTTTTACTCTCTACTGTTTATTTCTTCCCATTGGCATGTGTATGTGCATTAGTTGCCTTATGAGCCATGTGAACAAATAGCATTTTTACTTTTCTAAATCAAAAAAATAGATTTTATATTAGATTTTTCCATAACAAGTAGGAGCTAAAACTTGCTCGCTTCAAAGGTGCCATTATGATGTGGTTTTTGGTTGCTAAGGTGTTGCAGTGCGTTCGCTAATGTGTTCAAAAGTGTTTTGTATGCTTTAGCGTGTCGTTATGTGGCTGCTAGGGTGTGTTTTTGGTTGTTACGGTGTTGCAGTTGTGTTGTTGTGGTTTTTAGCATGTTGATAAGTGGATGCAAGAGTATTTTGGATGATTGTCAGTGTGTTTTATGGACAGAGTGCATTAGCACCCACCACCTTTTTCAGTGGGGCTGGTGTATTTTTCCCATAGGGATTTTTAAAAAGTCTTTGTTAAGCAGTTATAAGCCGTGAACCACGACAATCGGCTAAGAGGAGAATCACAACACTACAAACTTTGATTTGAAGCAAAAAAGTATTAGAAAATTGGACAAAAATACAAAGACTGTTCTTAAAGGGTTAGTTCACCCAAAAAGTGAGAATTCTGTCATTATTACTCATCCTCATGTCGTTCCAAACCAGAAATACTTTTTTTTTTCTGAAGCAACATAATCATTTTATATGATAAACAGATCAAATTTAGGCTTTTATTCTCATATAAGCATTCAACTCACACATTAATTGTGGAAAACAGAAGCTCAACCAATGAGGTTCATTCTTGTGTGTTATGCAGCACGTTTGAGCTTCCACAAGAACCAGTGAGGTTTATTCTAGTGTGTTACGCACAAGCTGTCTATTGAGGGACAGAAAGCTCTCAGATTTCATCAGAACTTATCTTTGTGTTCCAAAGAGGAACGAGCTAATGAAATCTTTTGGCTCGTGTTGCTTTTTTGGACACTCTGATTGGTGTAATTTTCTGTACAGCATCATGGGTAATGTAGTTTTTCATCAGGAATTCTGCTGTTAAACACGATTATATTAAAAATAAGCTGAAATAAAGCGGGCTGATGGCTTCAGAAGAAGCAAATACCATCGACTAAAGACTCTGTCTTTAAAGGTTTATAAATTATTGTTTAAAATTAATTTTCCTATGGAGAAATGAATGAGTTTTTACGACTGGAACCTGACTGTTGCAGTATATTGAGTGTTTTAGCTTGTTGCTTTGCGGTTGCAAGGATGTTTTTTGTGGTTGCTAGGGTGTTGCAGTGGGTTTGTTGGTGATTTTCTGGTGCTATGGTTTTCTGGGTGTTTCTTTGAGATTGTGGTTCCTAAAAATAAATGTTCATGGACTTAAAAGAGAACAGACAAATCATAAGAGGCTTACAAATAAAGACCAGTTATTTATTCTCACATTACAGCAATCTACTGAAACTGTTTAATTCCCACTGTTTAAATTTACGTCCCACAGATCCAACTTGTACCAACAAGTAAATCCAAACTCTCATTCACACATACAGGCAAACACAGAGGTGCCCACACACATTACCGCACATTTTTTTACACACACACACACACACACACACACACACACACACACACACACACACACACACACACACACACACACACACACACACACACACACACACACACACACACACACACACAAACACACACACACACACACGCAAATCCCCCGAGCGATTCTTTCATATTTAGGAAGCGTAGCATTTCCCCAGACCGACTAACTAACCATGCAATTGACATCTTAGCAGCTCTTTCTCTCTGCAAGAGCCACAAAGTGACTCCTTAATTACGTTCTTCTCTGTGGCGTTCATGGCCAGACTGCTGCAAAACACAAGGCCATGATAAAGGCTCTATTATTGGACCAGAATCAGGCTTCCGTGTCATGCCTTGTTAATATCCTCAGTCTTCTTACCGCAGGGAAATCGCACTGTAAAATGTTGAGCATGAAGGACCTCTGATGAAGGACTGGAAGTTGTGATCGCTGTATGAACTGATACAATAGCAGCTTCTAAACAGAAAGATTAAAAGAGCATGAATCTGTTTCACAACAAGACAGCAGATCATACAAACGTAAATTATAATAATGATGAAAATAATAATAAAAGATTTAAGTTGTGGTCTAGTACAAATACACTAGATACAGTATCAGCCTTCCAAGTTTGGCATGTATTAAGAGGATCTGTGATTATGTTGTATGCCCTTCCATGGATCGATTTTCTTGCAGAAATATTTCTATTTATTTATTCATGTAAATTGTAATTTATGTAATTGTATAATCAATGTTTAAAACTGGTTCAAGGATTTTAAGATAAATATAGTTATTAGTTTTTCAAAGAAAAGCTTTAAGCTTTTATATATATATATATATATATATATATATATATATATATATATATACACTGTATATTAGTTTGTATTAGTTTTTAACAAAATTTAATAAAATAATATGAATAATAGTTATTAATATTATTATTATTGCTTGTATTATATGGAAAACACTTCATCCCTTTTACAGAAAAGGGCAGCTTAGACCTTTTGTAAGATACATTTTTGTATTCCACGGAAACAAAATAGTTTTTGAGTGAAATAAGTGCGATTAGATTCCTATTCATTTAAAGAACATGTTGCTCATCTCTGTACATACCTCTACTCTCAGAAACCATTCCTCATTGTCAGCCACATGAATAAAACACCAGACAAACACCTAGTCTTGGAAAGAAATGGAAAGCGAAAAGATGAAGCCACCCATGCATTAATATAGAACATATGGATGATGTTTTTTCCTGTGTAGCTGCAGCCAAATGGCAGTGCCGCTCCAGTGCCTGCAGTAGAGTCACATGATGATGTGTCGAGGGGGGTTTTGGTGCCTTGTTTCAGGTAGACAGACTCTGTGCTCGCCCACAGCAGGTTGGCACTGAGATATCATGATGGGATGAGGCTCGTCTCTCACAAATAACTACTCCGGTCCATCGTAGAGCTGGAACAAGACCTGTGTGTACATCAGCTGTTTGTTTGCCATGGACCTGACACTCACCCTGATCCGCGGGGCACTGACATGCTGCGTTTGATGGCGGGAGAACGGCGGCATCTGTGCGTGTGTGTTTTTTCTGTGCATTTATTGCTGTGTGGGTGCGTGCCATCTGTCCTCCGAGTAATTGCTGGTATTTATATGATATTAATTGTATACTGAGCACTGTGTGCTTTCAAAGCTAGTTTAAATTGAACTGTTTTAAGAGATGTTAGATGCTAAACATGAGAGATCTGTGTGTGAGGATACCAATCAGCTAACCATCTGTGTCGGCTTGTAGTGTTTTATACGCTTTTTGAACTTATTGCTTCCCACATCAGTCACTAAAAGGACCATGTGTCCTCTATCACATCACAAAAAAACTGTCCTTTTGAGTGCAAAACCCTGACTATTAGGTTAGCTGGAAATGGCCTAAGGTAATATCCCGTTGTAACATCAATTAGAGTTCTCATTATGTGTGGCCTAACACTAATTACTGCAATTATTTCCTGCTAACAGTTATGATCCCTGTAGTGGCTACTCTGAGATGGCCTCTCATTTTTTAAGCGTTTGGGAAATGGCACTCTTGGTCCACCATGGCTTACTGTTTCCCCCTGCTGGGGTTCATCCATCGGGGACGTCCATGTGCTTCCTTGCACGTTACAGTAATGACCTTCACGGTTTTCACAACTGTGAGACCGGCGTCTTCTCTGTTTTCAGATTGTACTTGTGATTCCAAAAACCAGGCCAGTGGTTGCATTTAATGGCACCCGCTGGTATTGCTGTCTAATCAGCCCCCTCCGTACCTCACCAGTCACGGCTGCGGAAATGAAACATTAAACATTTAATGGGAGATTAAAACCTCCATTAGTCTGAAGAGTGCTAAAATGCTGGATGAAAGTGGTCAGGTTTCCAGATTTTAGCGTGTCCTAGTTTATCACTTGAAGGTCAGAGCCAATCAACATGTGTGTCAGCAAATAACGATAAGAAGTGAAGCCAGCGTTGCATAGATTTGGTGATATCTGAAGGCTGAATGGATATTCTAATCATAGTGCTTGCAAACAGAATTGATATTTCTGAAATGTTCTGAAAAAAAAACTAAAGTGAAGTATTAAACTTTATTAATTTTCCGATCATTTTAATAATTTTGATTTTGTCTGTCTGTCTGTCTTTCCGTCTGTCTGTCTGCCTGTCTGTCTGTCTGAAAAATTCGTAGAGCTATGTATTTTTATATAAACTATGTTTTTTTTAAAGAAATTTAAGATTAAACCTCCCTTTCACTTAAATTGCTATTTTAACAGACAACAACGTTATCATAATATATGCATACTGAAATTTAAGTGGTATTGCTTCTTTCTTCCAATTGGTTTTGTCTTCCTTGTATAGTGTAAGAGTTATCTTTTCAGAGTGTCTAGGTTTTGATACTTGTGAACTGACTGAAAACAAGACACGGCTGAGTGTCATGAAAACAGCAAAGCAGCTTTGATTCAGAATTTCATTTAAGCTGATCCAAAGCCTAATACCCAAGCTTAGCTAAATATTTAACACTATTAATTTGCTTCCTTGCAAGCGCTGATACTTATTTCAAAAAATAAAAATCTAGTTGAACATCCCTGAAAATAAATGTGTTTAGATGCTGCTGTTCCAGAATGCTTCTTAACTAGCTTAACAAGCTAAATTTTCTCAGGCAGACCACTTTATCCGACCATGCTATCGAACCATCGATCGGATTACCAGTTGAAACCCATATGGCTAGACCAGCACCTAACCAGCATGCAACTTTTTCAGCTAAAATTACAGTAATTCTTTCTTGAATGTGCCTTTTGTGAACAATTATCAAGCCTGTTTTACCAACTAACATACATGTGATCCCAAACAAGTGTGAGGTGTCAGTGCTTAGTTGGAAGTAGCACTGGAGGCCTTCACTGGTCTGACCAGTGGTTGAAGGCTTTATCTCAGTGACTTAACGATGATGGATTCCTGCAAGGTCACTCTGTAAATTGGCATAATAACCACAGTGCTTGAGAGGATAAAATCGATACAGACTAAAATGCTGCGTGTACACAGCAGGTGTTTACGAAAATCTGGAGAAACACTGTTGACTTGCTGTAGTTGTGTGTTATGTCTTATGAGTTTAACTAAAGCTGAGGGACAAATTGTGGTCAGTTGCAGAGAGACCCTTTAATAATAATACATGTGACCCATGCTGGCAAAACGAGTCAGAGTGGGCACAGGCTAATTACAAGCTACAGGCAAAAACAAGTGAAAAATTTTGGTCAAATTTTTTCACAAAAATTTGTTCATTAAGCCCTTGTCTAGTGATCCCAAAGCCAATTAGCAATCAAACATCTAAAAGTATCTTTATTTGTACGTTTTCTGAGAGGAGCTTCCTTTGTCCATGAAAAATGCTGTTGTTCTTTGCTCACTTCTCGACGCCTGGCGCTTCCCCTCAGCACAAGTTTGGTATCGTTTTAAAGCGTAGTATTCCAACTTTGTGAATATTCATAGCGAATTCTCGCTGGCATGAGACTGAACCAATGAAATGGGATTTTCAAACTTATGCTGATGTAAACAAAACAATCTTACTCACGTTGACTGACAGATTCGAAGTGTGAGCACAAATACGCCTCATAACGTGCAATGCCGATATATACACAATTACAGTATTTTCAAAATATCTGTCTTGGCGAGTATTCACGCAAACATGATCTGTTATGTCTTATGTGAACGTTTGGTTAACTGTTGGGGAAAAACATCTGATGTATGTAACATAGGCTATATTAGATCTGTGCGGTACAGCAGGTCTTAATATATAGGCTGTCTCATTAATGTTAATCAAACAAATGTGATATCAAGGGGAAAAAAGTTGAAGATATATACATTTTTCTATAGATATTTGGTTTTGATTCTGGTGTGTGCCAGATTTGTCTGTTAATTAATAAAATAAAATTTTATTAATTTTAATAAAATTAATAAAAAAAAGTTTCCATTAATATATAAGTAATACTGTCATTCTGTTTATCAGGGAAAGCAACATAAGCCATTTTTTAGCATAGTTTTGTGACCTTAAGTAAAGTAGCAAGTAATTTCAGATGATTATAGTTTGAGTTGCTTTAGTTGCTTTAAATGGCTTTTAAGTGATGTTTGATGGACTTTACATTTTAAGAATGAATGCATCTGTGTGTGTAAGAGAGCAGCATGTGTTTTGATGACACATTTAAGTTGTTAGAACAAAGTAAAAGATGTGAAAGCTGTATTGTAGTCATCTTATAACAGCTGTGTGGTTGCACTTTGCATAAGAAAAAGTTTAAAGATGAAATACAGAAATAAAAAAAAAAATAATGAGGAAAGAAAAGGATCTTTAACAAATTTTTTCTCAAGAAGAAAAAGGGTAATTTGACTATCAAATCAGCAGAAAAAAAGGTTCTGAAGATTAAAGGAAAGCAACCTAAATAAGTGGATTTTGACCCCGGGGCCCGAAAACCAGTCAGTATCTGGTGTGACTACCATTTGCCTCACGCAGTGCAACAGAACTCCTTCGCATAGAGTTGATCAGGTTGTTGATTGTGGCCTGTGGAATGTTGGTCCACTCCTCTTCAATGGCTGTGCGAAGTTGCTGGATAAATTGGCAGGACCTGGAACACGATGTCGTATACGACGATCCAGAGCATCCCAAACATGCTCAATGGACGACATGTCCGGTGAGTATGCTGGCCATGCAAGAAACTGGGATGTTTTCAGCTTCCAGGAATTGCGTACAGATCCTTGGAACATGGGGCCGTGCATTATCATGCTGCAACATGACATGAGGTGAAACGCCTTTAGAGACGGCTTATGGTAGAGAAATAACAACATTCACAACATTCAATAATCATGCTGTCTAATCAGCATCTTGATATGCCACACCTGTGAGGTGGATGGATTATCTAGGCAAAGGAGAAGTGTTCACTAACACAGATTTAGACAGATTTGTGAACAATATTTAAGAGAAATAGGCCTTTTGTGTACATAGAAAAAGTCTTAGATCTTTGAGTTCAGCTCATGAAAAATGGGGGCAAAACAAAAGTGTTGCGTTTATAATTTTGTTCAGTGTATGTGTATGCGCGTGTGTGCACATTCTTTTATTAACTAGCTCCTCTTAATGGCTTTGTTTTGCGATAATATCAGACTGAATGTTATCCTTACCTTATGTGAAATTTGAGTTTAATATAAACAGAATTGTGCTCCTTTTCACCTTTGTCTCCAGCCTGTGCCAGTGTGTATTATGTATGCTAATCTGAGGGGGTCTATCGATTTCTACAACCACTAATTACCTGTAAGGCAATTAAAACAATGAATTCCAGTCTTAAATGCTTTGCTTTATTTGGAAAGAAAGGAACTCTGTTGCTGACCTGAACTCTTTTCTTATAGCTTTGAGTTACAGGATGCATTATCTCTGAGCCTAAATAAATCATCATTTTGTCAAATGAGGATGGAACGTCTCTTGAAATTAGTGGATCATCATGTCACTTAGAAGGTTCTTTGAGAAGTGATGAGTATGAGTAAGAAAAGAGGAATAGATAGGAGAGGAGGGATAAGTGTCTCTAGACAGCTCTCCTGTATATGCTAGATCTTAAGATGTCTCTCCACTGCTAGAGCCACATGTTTCAAGTGTCTCTCTGGAGACTCACGTCTCAACACACAAACACACACTTACACCCGGTGAAAAGGGTCTTGTGGGAACCCATCTGGGTTGACAACAGAACACACACACACACACACACACACACACACACACACACACACACACACACACACACACACACACACACACACACACGATAACTTTTTATAAAATTATAATTGGAAATGTCTGAAAATGTGCTGCTTCCACACATTTTAGATTAGGTGACTAATAGCTGTGAATTGAAATAGATGTGTGATTTTTATACAGAGTCAAGATGTTCCAAAAAAGCAAATTAGAATATTTTTTTTTTAATGTTATTTATTTTTAAATTATTTATCTTTTTATTAATTATGTCTATATATTTTCAGCAGCAGAATCACATGGCCTGTGGCTGAGCTGCCATTTCACAGTTTCACATGAACAGATCGGTGAGCGTAAACCAGCTTTCGTGGCATGAGGATAGAGGGGTGGTACTTTCAAGGGGGATCTCCGATTAATCCAAGTGGGAGGTGGAGGGCTGAGCAGCAAAAAAAGAAAAAAAATTTGATTGCGGTGCAAAGAATGTCTTGAATTCCTCCGATGGAGTGCACCCGTGCGAGAAGAATAACCAGACAGTTGTCCACTTCATTTACGAGTGGCTTTGGAGATATATCCACTGACAGGTGATGTTCACCTCCGAATCTCTCTCCTCTCTCCCTCTCTTTTCTGCTTGGCCAGTAATTTACTGGGCATTGGTGAGCAAGGCACGCTGCCCTGCACACAGCTG
The DNA here is from genome assembly GCF_051911475.1 of Siphateles boraxobius. Lineage (NCBI taxonomy): Eukaryota > Metazoa > Chordata > Actinopteri > Cypriniformes > Leuciscidae > Siphateles > Siphateles boraxobius. Next base: position 5,894,247 of record NW_027508931.1, on the reverse strand, counting down.
CAATACAACTGTCAGTTGTATTTTTCACCTTTTCTGTTTTTAGCTTTTCCTCTCTGTGATTCTCTCTGAAGATAACACCTCTTCCTCAGCCTTTCAAGTAAAACTCAATATGTGCCAACAGACACGTATAAATATTATATGATGAAAAGCAGCTCTTGTGTTTTAGAAATACACTTTTGTCTTGAAAGCTTCTTTCAAGAATCTTCTTATTTGAGGCTTTGAGATCTAAATGTTTATTTTTGTAGGGTTGCCGAGTAACAAATTCCATGAAGTGTAGCTTGTGTGAATGTATTTCCCATTTTATATTTTCTTAATGTCTTTAGATGCTTTAGTGCCCCAGAGCAACACTTGTCAGAAGCTTGTTTTTGTACAGATGCAAACTGAGAGAATACAGTGATTCTATTTATACTATGGTGCTGTTGAATGCTTGAATCTGATTGGTTGACGAAGGTGTGCATTTATCTTCTGGGAAACGCACGGCTAAAGTAGTTCCAGGCAGGTCTTGATGCATTACTTATTATGTCCATATCACTTTGCCAAATGATTTCAGGTATTTCAAAGGTCCTTACAGTCTACAACAGCAAAAAAACAACAACGACACTGACCATGCAAATAAATACAGTCACAAATTATTGCTGCAAATTATGTTTTATTATGTACAGAAAGAAAATACTCTCTTTCTCCTGCTCTCTCTCCTACTCAAACACACTCACACAGAAACTTGTTGTCAGCGCTGCTCTAACGTTTTTTATCCATAAAATAGTTTAGCAGCTTAAAAGCTACATGACATTTCTAACTATGGAGGTAATAATGGCGCTATTCTTGAAGTAGATAAACTTGCTGTTTTGCTATTAGTAAAGACACTGCTGCAGAACACTGTTGAGAGACGTACAGACTCAGGTAATTCACACACTCTTAATCTCTTTCTTTCTCTAAGTGCATTAATAACTGTGTTAGTCTGCTATCAGTGGCTCAAGTTTCCTTTACTAGCTCTAAAATTACATTTTGTATTTAGCAACAGAGGTGTGGGATGAGATGTGTAAGAAATAAGTCTACTCACAAGAGCATTTTAAGGACAAAAACCTGACAAATAGCTTGAAATACAATATCTGAACAATGTCTTGAGGTGTGGTAACTGTAGTATAAGCGGAATAATTGACTCTGGTCCATTGAATTATTAGAAAATAATGCACACCTGAGGCATTACCACCTGGCTAATTTTTAGCCATCTCTTGACATTTTTGTGTAATACGCATTAGACGATCAGTTGGCGGTCTGTGGATGTGCTGTCTGAGCCTGGAACTATTTAATTTTCCCTTATTAGTTTATTTATGGAATATTCTGATTAAGAGCTCTCTCAAAATGTATTTCTGTTTCTGCTGTGTTTGCGTCTTTTACAGCATGTGTGCCTTTACTTCGGGGAGTGATTCCCTCAATGAAGATGTATTCATGCACACTTCCAGAGTGGATTGTTTTGTCATGCCCCTCTTTAAATAGTGGAAAAATGGCACTCTTCCATCTCACTTGCCCCACAGGTCTCTAAAGGGGTTGTGATATTGGAAAAGGGAACTGCTGCTCTCACATCAAGGGACTTGCAGGGCGAGATCTGAGCCGGTCTTTGAGGCTTTCTCGGGCGACGGCATCCACCACACAAATGTGAATTAATAATACCTTTAGAGAGGCAAGAGCCATTGCTCTTGTATGAAACACCTTACAAAGCCCTGGTGACTTTTTTCCAACGCATTTCAGCAAGCAATTATTTTTATCTGGCTGCTGCTATAAAGGATCTTCCTCTACTCTAATTTTCACTTTTTATTCATTTATTCCATCACCTCTCTCACTACTTTTTTTTTCTTTTTAAGTCCCACTATTTATACCTGAGTGAATTAGTATTTTATGAAAAGAGAGATTTAGATGAATTTGTTTTTTTTTCCCCTTTATCTCTTTTCTTTAATTTTATCTCTCAAAACGTACTCGGTTACTAACGTAACCTCGGTTCTCTCTAGAGAGGGAACGAGTACTGCGTATTATCTTACGCTATGGGGAAAACCTCTTTTCCACGAGATATTGAAGCCAAAAATTATCCTTAATTTTTAATCAATGTAAAACGCTTTGCGACAGCATGCAGACATAGGCAAGGCAGCTTGCGTGCCTATTGGCTGACCTGTGGCAAAAGCAGCAGCCTATCGACAGAGGCCCTGCGAGACATGACACCCAATGGGGCACTCCGCGCCAATATACGCCACGCCCCGCCAGAATAGGCGTGGCCTTGGCCTATAAATACAGATCGATAGGCTGATACAAACTGTTTTTAATCGCTGAAGCAAACCAAGCTGTAGTATGCACGGCAAGATACGCAGTACTCGTTCCGTCTCTAGAGAGAACCGAGGTTACGTTAGTAACCGGGTACGTTCTCTTACGAGAGTATCTCTGGTACTGCGTAATATCTTACGCTATGGGGAACACAATGCAACACGCCGTGTGTACTGGGATCCGACACTAAAGTCCCAAGGGTGGTAGCCAGGGGCCCATATAGTGCATAATCACCATAGACTCACAGAGAGTCGGGGAAGAGAGGCTGCAAGCATCATTTCCCATGAAATAGCATGCTACAGGAGCTAGTTATGTTAACAGTATTCCACACAGACAGGGCGAACTTGTTCAGCCTGAACTGGATAACAGTGCGGGTTATTCAGCACCCATGGAGCTGTTCTCTCGATTAGTGTGCATAAGCAATGACTCAGTATTCTGCGCCGGCGCAGTGGGACAGATAATACTGAATTCTAGACCGACAGCAGCTTAGCCTGTAAGGCGGGAACCTCTAGGTTCAAAAACCTTATAAATGTAGACGGTGAGAGGCCCAGCCTGCCACCATACAGATATCTTGCAAGGAGATCCCGCTAGACCAAGCCCACGACGAGGCCTTACCTCTCGTGGAGTGCGCTCTGACACCCAAAGGACACTGCAGGCCCTTAGAAGTGTAAGCCAGCACTATGGAATCACTATGGCATCACTAAGCCATCACTATGGCATTATATCCCTGTGCGGGAGGGCGCACAGGGATATAACCTGGGCCCTGAACGGTGTGTTGAGAGATTTGGGCACGCACCCGTGCCTTGGTTTGAGTATGGCTTTCGAGTCATGACGCGCTTACTGAAAGCGCTTGCAAGTCCCCCACACGCTTCACTGAAGCGAGAGCCATAAGGAATACCGTTTTGAGAGACAGATGTTTCATGTCTGACAAATGGATTGGCTCGAATGGGGCACCTTTCATGGCTTCCAAAACCGTAGAAAGGTCCCAAACAGGGACTGAGGGGGGTCTGGGAGGATTCAGCCTCCCAGCTCCCCTGAGGAATCGCACGACCAGGTCGTTTTTCCCCAGTGATGGGCCAGACGTCTGTTTTGCAAACGCTGCTATGGCCGCCACATACACTTTGAGCGTGGATGGGGTCCTGCCCTTATCCAGCACCTCCTGAAGGAAGGAGAGCACTTCCGTAACCCCGCAGTCTGCGGGTGAAAAGCCCTGAGCTTGACACCAGGCAGAGAATACTGACCACTTCGAGGAATAGAGCCGTCTAGTAGACGGGGCTCTAGCCTGCGTGATTGTATTTAACACTCCCTCTGGGAGGTTAGCGGGTACCCGTTGATGGCCCATGCATGTAGGGACCATAAATCCGGGCGAGGATGCCAAATCGATCCCTTTGCCTGAGAGAGGAGGTCTCTCCTCACCGGTATCGGCTACGGGGCAGTGCTGGTGAGCCGCATCAAGACTGGGAACCAGTTCTGGTTTGTCCAGAGCAGAGCCACGAGAAGCACTGGGCATCCGTTTTCCCTGATCCGTTCTAGCACCTGAGGCAGGAGCGAGACGGGGGTAAAAGCATAGAGGGGGCAGCGGGGCCATACGTGGGCCAGCGCATCCCTGCTCTTGGAGAAAAAGTTCGTACAGTGAGCGTTTTCTTGGAACGCGAACAAGTCCACCTGCGCTCTGCCGAATGTGTCCCACAGCAGTTGGATCGTCTGCGGGTGCAGCGACCACTCCCCTGCTGGGACATTGTTTCTGGACAGACGGTCTGGTCCCAGATTCAGGCGACCAGGCACATGCGCTGCTTTCAATGAAAGCAGTTTGTGCTGAGCCCAGACCAGGAGGCGTTCCGTCAGCCTGTAAAGGTTTCGGGACCTGACGCCACCCTGGTGATTTATGTATGCCACCATTGACATGTTGTCCAACCGGACTAAGACATGGCGGCCTTTTATCTGGGGACAAAAGCGCCGTAGCGCGTTGTCTACTTTTAGCATTTCTAGACAGTTTATGTGCAGGAGCTTATCCCGTTCTGACCACTGGCCGAAGAACGGTCTGCCCTCGAGCAGCGCTCCCCATCCCGAGTTGGAGGCGTCCGTGGACACCACCGTCACACTCGAGGGAGTCCCCAGACTCACGCCTTACTGATACCAGTCGGCTATTTTCCAAGGTTCCAGAACCGAGGCGCATTTCATGTCGACCCTGAGGCGAAACAGACCAGAGGTCCATGCCCAGGGTGGAACTCGCACTTTCAGCCATAACTGCAGTGGGCGCATGCGAAGCAAGCCCAGCTGGAGCACTGACGATGCCGAAGTCATAAGGCCCAGCATCTTCTGAAACCTTTTGAGCGGGGCTATAGAGCCCCAGCGGAAGGATTTCGCGGCGCGCTGAATGTCCAGTTCTCGCTCTGTCGATATACGTGCTGTCATAGACAGCAAATCCAGCACTGTTCCCAGAAAAGAGATTTTCTGGCTGGGAAACAGCGAACTTTTCGCCCAATTGACTGTTCGACCCAGATTCTCGAGATGCTCGAGCAATGTGGTCCTGTGTTCTATGAGCTCTGAATGTGATCGAGCTAGAATCAGCCAATCGTCCAAGTAGTTCAACACTCGCATGCCCGAAGTCTCAGGGGTGCGAGAGCCGCATCCATGCACCTCGTAAATGTACGGGGTGCCAAAGACAGGCCGAACGGTAGGACTGTGTATTGATGAGTCTGGCCCTCGAAGGCGAATCTCAAGAATCGCTTGTGACGTGACGCTATTTGTATTTGGAAATAGGCGTCCTTCAGATCTATTGACATAAACCAGTCTCCTTGACGCACTTGCCGGGGATTTTCCTGGTTGTCAGCATTCTGAACTGGCGCTTCATAAGCACTCTGTTCAGCTGTCGCAGATCTAGAATGGGTCTGAGACCCCCGTGTTTCTTCGGTACCAAAAAATATCTGCTGTATAGCCCCCCTTCGCTCTGAGCCTGAGATAAAGGTTCTATGGCCCCTTTTCTCAGCAGTTTCGCTATTTCGGCTCGAAGTAGATGAGATACTTTGTTGTTCACCGAGGTTTCGACTCGCGCCGTGTAACGGCGGGGACGTCGAGCAAACTGTAGCGAATAGCCTCTCTTTATAGTGTTCAACACCCACTCTGATACCCCGGGCAGCTTTGCCCACGCATCTGCTTGAATAGCTAGGGGTAGAATGAAATTCGGGCTCTGGCCGCGGCATTGCAGCGGTTGCAGAGCTCCGGTGTGCTGAGACATAAACACTGTGTTTACAACGTGCGAGGCGGGAGGCGCGCCGATCACGCCGGGCAGCCTGGTCGCGCTCAAATTCTCTATGACCGTTTGTGGAGAGAAAGCGAGCGGAACAAACCCCGTGGGGATGAACGTGTCTGTGAGGGAATGTGGGCGCGGGACAGCGGGCACATTCACTGCACTTATAACACTGTCGGCTTGTGCTGACTGAATGTGTGTCGGTTTCGTTTTTACAGAAACCGAGGGACATGCATTGTGTAGTTTTTGTGGGCACTGTGTTGTGGGCAAATTCACTACATTGTTTGCACAATCAACCTGAGTCGATTTTATTTGTGCTAGCCCTGCGCTGTGGCGGGCTGTGTCTGCGTGTGGGAATGGGCACTGGGACGTGGGCATTCTTACAACACTCATAACACCATCGGCCGTGGCCGGAACACCAGAAAATACACTCTTTATTGGATTTATCTGGGTAGCCGTAAAAACGGCTTTTGTGTGCAGGCAAGCGGGCAAATTAACCGGCTTGTTGACTGCTAAATACACTGGAACAGTCACATTGCATGGAACTGGACGAGCGAAATGTTTGGTCAAAACCCGGCCGCAGCGGGATTTGAACACCGTCGCTTTCCTAGAGAGGCTAGGAAGGCTTTGAGACCTCGGGCTTGATTTCGATCCTCGGCCGGGGCCCGCGCTGAGGGGGGCGGCGTCCGGTAGAGCGAGAGCGCGGTCTCTGTTTTTCGGGCCTGGCGGCGTTGAGAAGCGGCGGTGGCGGGTGGTGCAGGCTGCGGCTGGGAGCTCCGGGCAGGCGGCTGTTTAGAGCGATCTGTTGCGGAACTAGAGCGCTTCGGGAGGAAGTGCTTCATAGCCTGCGATGTCTTTTGAACCTCTTGGAATCTGTCCGCGAAATCAAAAAGGCCAGTTGAAGAAATGGGTGCGTCGAGAAATACAGCGTGCTCCGCTTCAGTCATTTCAGACAGCCTCAACCACAGATGTCTCTCAGCCACGGTGAGAGAGGCCATGTTCCGCCCAATGGCCTGTGCAGCTGATTTCGTAGCGCGTAGAGCCAGGTCTGTAGCGCTCCGTAAATCCGCAACGCTGATCGATTCAGCGCCTTCCTCGTCCATTTTTCGGAGAAGGTCGGCCTGGAAGATCTGCAGGATGGCCATTGTGTGTAGTGCTGACGCGGCTTGCCCGGCGGCGGTGTATGCGCGACCGTGCATGGGTGACGTCACTCGGCAGGCTTTAGATGGTAGCGTTATCTGAGCTTGCCGTCCAGCAGAGGGCGGGCAGAGATGGGAAGCTACCGCTGCTTCCACTGGGGGAAGAGAAAGGTATCCTCTGTCCTTCGCACCGTCCACAGTGGAGAATGCAGCAGAGGCAGAGGTACGCACCCTGGCCGAGAGGGGGGCGTTCCAGGACCTCGCAACTTCTTCGTGAAGTTCAGGAAGAAAAGGGGCGGGTCTGGATTGTGACGGCGCGTGGTCCTTTTTGAGGAAGCATCCGTCCAGTCTGTTGCGCGCGGGCTGCGCGGGCGCCTCCCAGTCGAGGCCGAGGTTGCTGACGGCTTGAGAGAGCAGCTCTGACTCGATGCCGGCCCGTTTCCCAGCAGGCTCGCGGATAGCTGGAGGAAGGTCCACAGAGCTCGCCCAATCCTCACTATCTGATGCCAGGATAGAGCAGACCTCGGCTGTTTCGTCAACCTCGATGGCGGAAGCGGCGGCGGATGGCGGCCGCTGTCCGTCGGTGAGGGACTCGAGGGATGCCAGCGAAGCTGGCGCGCGAAACGGCGAGCTTTGGCGGGCAGTAGAAGGCTCGCTTTTTACGGCGCGGCGCTGCAGCGGGTTGAAGTGCAGGCTCTGAGAAAGATGCCAAGCGAGTCCTCAGAGTCACCATAGGCAGTAGCTCACAGTGATGGCATCCGCCGGCGAGGAGCCGCATGATCCTCACCCAGACAGGAAACGCAGATGACATGGCGATCCTCTTCACTAAATGTGGCTCGACACGAGCCGCAGGACCTATGCATCTTGAGAAAGACGCAGCTCTTTCAGGAGGGAGAGAAACAGTGAAAAAAGTGTGTGTCGCAGCGGCGAACACACACACACATTTGAATGAAAAGGATATGACGCCGGAAAGCGTAGCAGGTACGGCGGCTAAAGGCGGCGATGCCAGCGACTTCAGACTCAAGGCTCGTCCCGCTGTATGCTTTTCCTCAGATGTCGCGGCTTCTCACTCCGGATCCAGCGATGCAGATGCTTCGCTGAAGAGATGAAAATCAGTTTGTATCAGCCTATCGATCTGTATTTATAGGCCAAGGCCACGGCTATTCTGGCGGGACGTGACGTATATTGGCGCGAAGTGCCCCATTGGGTGCCATGTCTCGCAGGGGCTCTGTCGATAGGCTGCTGCTTTTGCCACAGGTCAGCCAATAGGCACGCAAGCTGCCTTGCCTATGTCTGCATGCTGTCGCAAAGAGTTTTACATTGATTAAAAATGTAAGGATAATTTTTGGCTTCAATATCTCGTGGAAAAGAGGTTTTCCCCATAGCGTAAGATATTACGCAGTACGAGAGATACTCTCTAGAGAGAACCCTCAAACATAAGCTCTAAGTAGAGTGTTTATGGTCATGGAGAAAGCTAATGTTTTTACGCTCTCTAATTGCGTGCACTTCATACATATTAATAAAGATTAATGAGCCTTTTAAAATACAGGTAGTAATCTAATCAATAAGTGTTCAATCATGATGCTTTTGGCATGCCAAATATCCCCACAGTACTTAGATGAAAAGTGAGGTTATGTTGAAAACCCACTCAGTCTTATGGATGGATAGATTGCAAATCAGTTATTGTGACTGGTTGGTCACTGTTGTGACTTTATGTTGTGACAGCTGTTATGGTTTATGATTTATCATATTTTGGATGATCAGTAAATTAGCTGTTTAAGATGTTAGTTGTGTAGGGTTGCACACTCTAGTTGGGAGCCTGATGCACCAGCACACTTAGCCACACTGTAAGTTGTAAAATAAGAGTAAACATGACAGTAGAATACATTAACATAGAAGTTACAATATATTGTGTATGGTGAAAAAATCCAAAACTTGTTTCAAAATGGCAGAGGCTTGTGTTCGCACATAACAGGACTGTTCCCTCAGGTCTGGTTCCTCATGTTTCCGTATGGCACTCTGATAATGGAATTCGTTCCTACAATCTCTAAAGAGACCAACAGTTTGCAGCACTTGCACCTGGACTGTATTTGTAGCAAAACAAGATGCACTGTTGCTTCTTAACCCAGCAAATATGCTCTGTGCAAAGTAATATTGTGCTGAAATGAGTTTCAAGTTCATCAGAGTGTTTTGCTGTGTCAATATACCGTTTGCTTTCACTTTTTTATCATCCCATTAGGCTCTTTCTTCTCGGCAATGAGCAAAAGAGACAGGAAATGAGTCTAGCACTCGGGCTAGCTCAGCTGCTCTTCAATGCCTCTTTGAAATATTTAAAGTCCATGCAGACACACAGCAGATGTGAACAGGATTTGTGGATTAGATATTCTCTCTCAGGAGTTCCCTGGCAAGATGTCCCAAGTCCACTTTCCTTTAACGCTCGCTGTACATAAAAACCTTTTGATGCCTGCAGAGTAAGACATACAAGATCATTTCATTTAGCTTTCAAAATAACTTTTATTCTCTAATGCAGCCATGAAGCATGACTTCATTATCTTACTGTGTCTGTTCTCTCAAGAGCAGGTCAAGCCATTAAACAATGAGATCCAGGATATGCATTACAGTTGCATTCCCGAGGAATGAAGGAATGCATGGATAGATGTTTTGCTACAAGGAGCAATTGCTGAACACTGTAGGTCTCTTTATTTTGTACATTAAAATCTGTAGGACTACTTTCATCATCACAATGGCAAACAGAAACATTAAGAACCAGACCTGAGTTATCACCCCAGTACAACTACAAGCCAGTGCCTTTTTTTAACTAGATTCGGATCGTCTCACCATACACAAAATTTTGTAATTTCTATTGTAATATATTCTACTCATGTGTGTTCTTATTTCAGTCATCCACCCTGCTCTTTCTTTCAAAAGTCTGACCACTCTATTCTCACCTTACGGTTCTTTGTGTTTGTGTCAAATACAAGAGTCTTTTCCATATGGCTCTTTTATTCATTAAAGCTGACAATTCTTGACAAATATATGTCTTTTGACAGACTTGTTAGATTCAACCAGATCTAATTCATTTTTCTATAATAGTCATCTGTATTCTTCTCTTATAGTCTCTCTGTTATTTGTACAGTCTTTTTTTTTCTGAATCTCATGAACAGAGGGTCGCAGGGGGACTGTCATGTGAGGAAATTTCACCTTCAGACCCATTTCCTGAAGATTTCTATTGGGAGAACCTCTCAAAATCTTTCAGCCCCAGAGGACTGGAGTCTCAGAAGAGATGAGTATCTCTCTAGAGAACACATATCAAACTCCCTCCATATGTGTAGCTTTCTTTACTTATTCACTACCTCGTTTAATAGAATATAACAACACCAATTCAGCAGTTTTGTGGCACTAAAAGAGCCCAAATTTGGTAGAGCTCCCATCTCAAATGGAAATTGTCTCCTGGATATTAATTAATCATCTTTCTCTGGTGCTAGTACACCTGATATGTAAATATTCCCTTGGTTTTGTTGTTAGAATACAGTTGAAAAATCTAGTTTAACAGAATATGGGTCAATATTAAGGCTGGAATATGCCACATCACTTTGACACTGATTTTCAGTCTGAATGGGCTAATTGCTAATTGACAAAAGTGTTATTTGTCAAGAGTCAGATAGCAACGAGGGACACATTTCTGTGTGAATTTGTTGTTCTCAGAATGCCTAGAAAAGTCTGTCAAATGAGTAATGTAAGTTATTTAAGCTAGCTTTCAGTCCAAATAAATTAGTTTATTAAATGTTAGAAATTGATGAAAATGAATTGGATATAGGTCATATTATATGGGAAGAGCCATCTAGTCTGGCATCTACAAAATAAGAAAGGGTTCTCAAACCTTTACTTAAGACTATATATGCCTTTAATTAATATTTTCATACAGTATCTATGATCTGTGCTGTGCTGTGCACATACTGTGCTGTGTTCTGGCCACTCAATGGATATGTTCATAGAAAGCATGAGCATGAGATCATATTCTGTGCAGAGGGAAATAGGAAGAGAAGACTGTAGTTTTGAATTCTGTTTTACAACGACATAATGAGCTAATGAACATGTCGTAATAGTGTCTAGGAGCTAATTTTGGCTGTAGAAGCCATTGATGTGAACATCTATAATATTCGCTGTTGTGAATTCGCTGCCCCCATTTTCTCATTCTCTCTCTTCCTTCATCTTCCTTCCATCCAAATGAAATGACTGTCTGCTCATAAACAGCAATGTTCGCTTTGGAAAATGTCTATGGATGCTAGCAGAAACCACTAACTCGCTGGTTTATTGAAACAACAGGCATTGCAGTGGGCTGAAATGAGGAGGAATATTTCTGCAGGCATACTGGGATGTGGCGCTGCCTCTTGCTGTGACCCTGTCAGGAGAATTTAACCGTACCGGGAGGCTTTAAAATTAACATGGATCTTTATAATCTTTTGAACCATGTCAGTGGCAAAATGTCATGAAGATGTTCATCATGATACAAAGCACTGCAGAGCAGTCTGAAAAAAATGTAAATCCTGCAAAGATAAAAATCATTCACAAACATTTCAAGAGTGTAACGGTTCAGTGTTTTTTGTGCTGAATGAGATTTCCAATCTTTGAAACTGAAGTTTACATTCTGAATGGTGCAGAATAGATTTAAGTTACTGCTGTAGAATATGTGATCCCATCGCTGGAGAGACATAAGCGGGAAGGCCTGAAAACAGACAGAGTTTGCTTTGTTTCGGCTTCATACATGAGTAACATTGGTTTTGCTATCCAAAATATGCTGTCGTTGTAATGTTAGATAGTAACAGTTTTGAGTGTCATTGTTTGTCTGGAGCTGTTGTGCTGCTGCCGAATAACAACAAACTATTGCTTACACTCTTGTGTTCTGTATGTTCAGCCTGATCTCATGAAAATGCGTCTCTATATCACACATTGTGTTTATCGTGCAATTTATACGCGACAATTAGTTTTTTACGTGCATATTACATGCACTAATCCTAGCCAAATGTACAATACATACGTATCCTACACCACTACTAAACCTACCCAATGCGTATCATATGCACGTAAAAAACTAATTTTCGCATATAAATTGCACGATAAACACAATGCGTGCTATAGAGACGCATTTAGTGTGACTGGGTTGGCATGTTCATTAGATTCCTTGTCGTTTGTTCATCATCATCGCTATTTTCCGCAATATTTTGCTTTGCTTCTGTTTTGATAAAGAGTCATCCACTCTTGGATGTGTGTTCGTGCATTTTTGGGGCAGAGCAATGAAGCTAAGGCTGTGTTTGTTTGGGTTGATTTCAAATTTCAACTGTTTCTCTGAAATTGCTTCCTGCACATTAATTTTAAATACTTTTATGTGGGATTATAACACTAATATTTCAGTGTTGTTAAGTGAAATCTTTCATTTTCCAGTTGCTGCAATGCAATATACAATACGTACAACACACCTCCATTTAAAAGTTGGTGTTTTTAAGATTTTTTAAAAACATTTTTTAATGAAGACTCTTATGCTTATCAAGACTTATCAAGCGTAATTGCTGCACTGCTTTCATTCAAGTTTTTCTAGTTAACACTAATGCTGTTGTTTTGTCATCACTGTATATGTTTGCAGATAACTTCATTGGAATTTTGGCAAAGCTGCCATTTTTACATTTTAGCAAGTACAGTATTTAATCACATATTTTGAAGTTTGCCAAGGGTATGCATTCCCATGTGATCTTTATTAGAGTCATAGCTAGAGTACAGTGTTTATGTCCATATTTCACAAAATGAATTGTGTAAACTTAAATAGAGTCATAGTAAGAGTACAGTGTTTATATCTGTATTAATCTGACTAAAATTGGAAACTCAGCATGTTTATTTCAAATCTGTAATTATTCATAGTAAGGTAATTGAAAATTGCTGTTTACATTGCAACTTAATAATTGTCTTAATGGAAACAATAGTCCGATTATAAACACAGCTAATGAGGTGTAGTAAGACAAATGCATCATTTAAAGTGTTTGTTTGTACTGTATGCGTGACCAGATTTCTTAATTGCATCATTGTGTCATGACTCAGTCACCTCAGGTATATTGTAGCAGTGTAATGGTATCTGCAGTGCGCACTAGACAGCTCGCAATCATTTCCATCCATCAGATCAGATAACAACCTTCATAGCACACAAACCCACAACACAAGTCTCATTTATTTCTTGTTGCTTAGTGATGATCTAATATAATGAATAATAAATAAGGTTACTCAGTTGCATAATTAAAGGCCAAACAGTTGCATGTGGCCTTTGATGTTGTACATAGAATATTTACATAGCATGTACATAGGGGTTACTAGTTTGACGATAAACCATGATAAAATTCTAGGTAATTGGTTGTAACGTTTCATATTTTAATGATCATTAAACGTGTTTTGTTACCACAATTTGAAAATTCCACAGTAAACAATGTCCAGCATTAAGCAGTGTTAGCAACAGTCATGCACAGCATGCAGCATAGAATTTTGCTTGTGAAAACATGAGGTTTACCTCTAAAACCTTATACAACCGATATATGAATGTATGAATCAAGAAATTACATATATCTCTGAAGTGAACCATCTGTATTCAGACAAAAATGTATGGCATTTTCTTTTCATCTCTTCTAATGCCTAATACTGTATATAGTGTTTTTAAGCGCAGTGATGCTTTGTGTACAGTGATTATGAATGAATTTCCATTTTCCATTTTGCCTTTCTGTCATTTTTGCTCAGACTATTGAAAATCAGACAGAATTCTTATGCACTGTTGTAAATTTTAATCAGTTGATGGAAAATAAGCTAATGTGCATTTTATAAATCTAAACAATTCGGATAAGTTATCTAGAATAATTCACTGAGCAGATAAAATGCCTGTAATCATTATTTTGACTAATCACTTTTTTTTTTAATAGTTTCAAGGCTAAAATGTGAGGTTTATCATTTATTGTCAAAACTTTATTTGAACATGTAGTAAGTTTGTAGATGAAATGTGGGGACGTACACAAGGGCAGTGTTTTTGAGGGGCAGTGGCCCAAACCAAGAAAAAGGGCACAAGTTAAATGTTCATTGTTGCACCTCTCAAAAACAATCAAGGTTGTGTGGGAGAAAAAAAAATACATATTGCAAATCCATCATATTAACCACGATTACATAGGCTATTTTGATGTATTGACATCCATATTATTTTAAGTTCTGAACAGTGTCAGAAATTACCTTTTCTTTTAAGGGGCAGTATTTGCCAGTAGGTGGCCAGTCACAGTCTCAATGAGTGAGTCATGGAATCATTTAATTTAACTGATTTGTTCAAAACATGGATTCATTCAGGAACGAAACACCACTGTGTGTTGCTCTGAGATCTGTTCTGCTGTGTTTATTAGGAAATATTTTAATGGCAAAATGTTTAGCAAAAAAAAAAAATCTCTTAAGAATACTAAAATCTAAAGGAAAATAGTTTTACAAGTTTTAAAAATCAATATCACATTTACAATTGTGCTGATAGGTATTAGAGAAAGCACCGCTCAGGCTCGTGTGATATCTTGTTAAAAAAGGAATTCATTAGATGGGAATTTTTGCTCACATGTCCTGAATTTAAGTGAGTTATTCTATCATTTTGCCTATGACTAATAGGCTACTGAAACATGACATAGCCTACCAAGATAACTCCATTCAATTTGATGAAAATTTGTTATATAATTCAAATGTGTAAATCATCTTAAAAACAGAGATTTTGTTGTCTAAACCTCAAATTGCAGAATCAATATCTTAAATGTCCAGACTGAGTCAGGTTTACAGTAGGCCCTACTGTTTATACTGTGTGCTTAAGCCTTGTTCACTTTACATCAATCCCAATAGACCTTTTCAAGCACTTTGTGATTAGTTCACTTCAGTATTTTGTGCTGCTTCATAAATGTATCTATTGCAGATGTCAGATCGCGTTGATAAATAGTTCATTTTTGTGTCTCCATGTGTTGTCCTCACTCTCACACAGATTGCAGACAAGTCGAGTTCACAAGACTTAAAAAGCTTGTGTCAATCTATCATTCACAGCAAATAATGAGAATAAACACCAATATTTATCAATATTTCTGCATGCTAGCACATCAATTCCGCAGACTTTTATTTAACCGTGAAACATGAAAGGCAGAAGACTGGAATGTAAAATGAATGTCGACACGATGGATAAGCGAAGAGAAATCGCAGCGTGGCTGCGTTGCGAGCGAGAAAAGTTTGTCATTTGCCTCTACTTCCTCTCGCACTCTTACACTCATTTCTCTGTTATATTCTGTTAGATTTGGTGATACTCCCACCTCAGGTGAGGCAGCTGACATTTACCCCCTTTCCTTGGTGCTGGTATGGATGTGATTACAGATTTAATGGGATAGTTCACCCAAAAATAAAAATCTGTCATCATTTACACAATTCCATGGTGTTCCGAAAGATAGTCAAAGTAAGTGATTTTCATTTTTCAGGATTTCTTACAATATATAATATTTTTAAATATACTCCTGGTGCTATTGTAAGAAACACTCTCTTCATATTGATGCAAGAGCAATGAATATACTGTATAGAAGAAAGCTCTGGTGGGAAAGAATATGGGTGAATATTATTTGCATAGTATTGGCCAATAATGTGACAAGTGTGATCCTTTTTTGCGATATTCAGCACAGACATAAAGAGAGCAGGAAGCGAGATTGGGAGGAAGATTAAGTCACAAGTAAGGCTGTAAATTCACACAGAAGAAATGTGGACAGATGTGGTCTAAGCAAAACAGACAGACTGACATGGCTGCGTAACAGCCAGACTGCACGTCAATGGCCAGATGCCTGCTCTGAATGTAAAGTGATGCGTCACACCCTGCTAAGCACTACAGCACTGAAAACTAGAGCTGTCAATTGGCTATAGTATTTTATTGCATTTTCATTATCATAATTACAGTTGTTTATGTGTTAAGTTTGATGTTATAGAATGAAAACTAATTTGTGTGGATACAAGGGTTGTGCACCTTTCAGAACTGATTTGACAGTGTCTTTACACAGTACAGTAGCTACATTACAGTACAGTCCAAACAGGATGCAAAATTGCAATTTGAAATTGAATCTTAGGAATCACATTGAATTGAAAAACATTCATGTAAGTGTAATGTTATGACATATATATTTTTTTAACTACAAAAGAATAGTTTATGAAGCTAGCGTCTTTTTTTCAGAAAATAAAATTTGCTTTTAACTTTTGTTAAACATTCCGCCTACGTTTTATTTGCTCTTTCCCCGCCATTGACGAAGATTTCTGTCATTTATGAACCAACGCTTCCCAGCACTTGACGTAATTTTCCAGGTTTTCACTATTAAACGGTAGGGGCGCTATTACGCATCTTCTGAAAGAGTACAGAATTTCTGAATCAAAACAGACAAAAAAGGTGCAGGAAAAACAAGCAATAAAAACATTGCTTCAATTGTAATCTTTAAAAAATAAAAAAAATTACTCAGCTTTATGTTCAAAATTTTGCTTTTAGTGAAAGTTACCCACATTCGGGTCTTGATTAAAAAATTATGCATGAAGCTAGAATATATATATATATATATATATATATATATATATATATATATATATATATATATATATATATACGTTTTTTTAAGCAGAGGCTCTGTTCTTTCTTTTGAATGTTCATACTGTGTATTCATACATATTCAGCATATTCTGGGGGCCATGACATTTTTGTGAATGTGATCAAAAACGCTAACTGGCAACTTTTTTTTGAAAAACGCAGGCAGGGAAAGAGTTAGACAAAATGTCAGTTAATAGGGTCTTCCCAGCAAACACATTTACATTGTGGCACCATCTGTGGCACGTTGCATTTCTGCTATTGCAATGTTGCGGTCTACGTGCTCGCAACATTGTAACAACGTAGAATTGTAAGATGCGACAGGTCTGTAGTCAAAATCCAGGGACTGCCCCTGTCAGTCCACAATTTTCCTCAGATTAGAGTGGTTTCAGTGTGTTTGAGCCATTTGTTTTGTAGTGGATTATCTGAGGACATTTGACTGTGATGAGAGGAGAGAGAGCACTTGTCCGTCTCCCGTCTCTCAGGGTTCACAAGGGCTGTGCGAAGACCAGCGGGGTATAAGTACACTTGACAGGGATGTAAACACCCCTTAGATGAGAGTCAGAAAGTGCAGGCAGCAGAAAGGAAGGGCAATAGGATGAAAACAACCCCAGCATGAATGGCAAACACTGCCAGTTAAGGATGGCGTCTCTGTGGGAAGACAGACTAGGATATCAAAGGTGCTTTTAAGGGAATAAGGCTTCTGGGTATGCGAAGGGTGCTACTTTTTGAAGTCGGCTTATGTAAGTTTGGTCCTGCTCCCATACGCATGATTGCGTAGCTGATAACAATGGATGCCTGTGTGCATACTTCTCCAGAAAATGAGGCCCAGAACACTGCGCGCTCCTGTGGTGCGCTGACACGTCGGTTTTACAGAAAATGAGCCACACCAGGGGGTCTGATGGGGTGCAATGATGTTTGAGGTATGCTGCAATGTGTGCGGCACACTTGCTGTAGCTTAAGTCGCTATGAATTTTGTTTAGCTTTGGATTTAATAGGCATACATATATAAAAGATTTAAAAGGCATACATATGTTTTTCGAAAGTCCACGCTGACTCACGCAAGATTTACGCAAGGGATTTGAGGGAGGAGCTGATCACTTCCCTTTAAAAATGCAATTTTATTTCTGTCATGAAAATCAAATTTTCCTGGATCTTTGGAAATTAAAAGGACATTTTACTTAAAAAAAAGTTAATTTACTCATTTAAAATTGTATGACTTTATTTGTTCTGTGAACAAGATATTTTGAGACATGTCACCGTTTTTTGTTTGTTTGTTTGTTTTTGTGACAGAAATAAAACAAATTGGATGAACTTTCCCTTTAAATACTTTAATTTATTCTAAATCCTGTAAATTTCACAACTCCATTTATTGAAACTAACATGCAAAAACACCTTGTTTTAGACTTCCACAACATCTGGCAAATTTTTTTTTTAAATTACTTTATTACCCATTTTTGATTCCAACTTTGACATTATTTTTTTCAGTTGCAACCTTATTTATCATTATTGTGACTTTGTATCGTAATTGTCCCACAATTACAACTTTATACTTATATTTACATTACATTTATGCATTTAGCAGACACTTTTATCCAAAGCGTCTTACATTGCATTTCAAGGTACAAATTAACATCCTTATCATTTTTTGCTTTCCCTGGGAATCAAACTCATGACCTTTGAAAAGTCTTTGAAAAACTTTAGAGATTTTGAATTACAGATTGTCAGTGTTTTCTCAGACTTTTTTTTTTTTACCTTAGTGCAAGAGAGTCCCAAAGGATCCCAGCGTTAGGATTGAGTGGATTTTTATTCAAGATCAACAGTTACTCATTTAAGATGTGTAGAGGGTGTTTAGACACTCTTAAAAGCACATCCAACTCGTCAACTGGTTGCAGAACTACTTGACTAGTCTGTGTGAACCCTAATGAATGTTCTCTCTCTGTCTGTGAACGCCAGAGTGGAGAGCAGCCGGCTATGATGATGAATCGAACCATTAGTGCTATAACCTCTGATGTGGGCATTAAGAGCATGAGATCTGTTGAGCGGACTCATGACTGCACTGGTTGCGGCCAGACAAAGAGACTGACCTATGCCTCCGTGAGAGACAGAGAGAGCGGATGAGAGTGATGTCATGCATTACTGGCAGCGATCGCAGAGCTTGTGTAATGTGCTGGCTGAGAGAGGACTCCCCCGTTTTGGCCATTCTGCGTAATGGATCATTCCTGATGGGCTCTTAGGGTAATGCAAAATGGCAAGTGCTATCATTGGTCATTTCCACTGGGGTGAGAAGGGAGGGGAGACTCATCATCCATTAACGCAGCCAGGAGTTATGAGCAGCTAATTCGAGCTCTTAATGTTTCCGCTCTGAGCCAGGGAAGTTGTGAGTCACGTTATGAAACCGGTGCCTTTCCAGGAGCTTTTAGAAGTAGATTTTTACAAATATTGACGGCTTTGTGAAAAAAATTTTATTTCTCTAATGATTATTTTTTTTTATTGATTTGTAATGTTTTAAGCATTCTGTCAGGCCCTTCCACTGTTGCTTAGATAGATAAAAATGTATATATATATATATATATATATATATATATATATATATATATATATATATATATATATATATATATACATGTATACAAATAGATATATAGACACAATCCTGCATTAATTTGATCAAAAATATATTAAACCAGTAAAAACACTGATATCATGAAATTGTATTACAAATTTTTAATAATATTTTCTGTTTTAATATATATATAAACAATAATAATAATACTAATTTTATTCTTGTGATGGCCAAGCTGAATTTTCAGCACCATTACTCCAGTCTTCAGTGTTAAATGATCCTTCAGAAATCATTCTCATTTGTTTACTTGGTGCTCAAGAAACATTTCTTATTATTATCAATGTTGAAAACATTTGTGCCGTTTAAAGTTTTTGTGGAAACAGTGATTTTTTTTTTCAGGATTATGTATTAAATGCAAAGTAAAAAAAAGCATTTATTTGAAATTTCGGTAACAATTTGTACGCTTTTTTTAATTCATTTTGATTAGTTGAAAGAATCATTGCTGAATAAGACTATTATTTCTTTAAAAAAAAGTTTGAACAGGTAGTGTACTCTACATTGTTTACACTAAATAACATATATATATATATATATATATATATATATATATATATATAGATATATATATATAGATATATATAGATATATATACTGTATAGTTAAATTTTAGATTACAAGAGATGATATTTAGTGTAAAAAATATAGAGTACACTACCTGTTCAAAGTTTTTTTATTTTTATTTGACAGTGCAAATCACTGTCTAATAAACGAGCTCATAACTCCCCTACTGGGCAGCTCTAACACTACCCTGTAGAGTTATGTTTTATTTGCGCACTGGTAAACTATGCTGAAGCAACACTTTGAACTTTATGTATCAGATTCAGGTGAGAAGAGAAGATATAAAGAGTGTGTGCTGACAGACTTACAAAGGTTTCACTATACAAGTATCATTCTAAAAAATAGATGCCAGGTGTGTCCCTCATAGCACATTCAATAAGTTAAAAATAAATTTAGCAATGAATATTTGATGGCGTCTTTTCCTATGTGTTAATATAAAAAAATATATAACAAAAAGAAAAAAAAAATATATATATATATATATATATATATATACAGTGATTTGCACTGTCAAAAAAAAAACATTGAACAGGTAGTGTACTCTATATTTTTTACAGTAAATATCATCTGTTGTAATCTAAAATCTAATTATACAGTATATATATATGCTATTTAGTGTAAACAATGTAGAGTACACTACCTGTTCAAACTTTTTTTTTAAAGAAAAATTATAGTCTTATTCAGCAAAGATTCTTTCAACTAATCAAAATAAATTAAAAAAGCGTACAAATTGTTACCGAAGTTTCAAATAAATACTTTTTTTAACTTTGTATTTAATACATAATCCTGAAAAAAAAGTCACTGCATTTTTATTGATGTTTTTAGAATTGTTTTCATATTAACACATAGGAAAAGATGCCATCAGATATTCATTGCTACTTTTTACTTATTGAATGTGCTATGAGGGACACAGAACTTTGTAAGTCTGTCAGCACACACTCTTTATATCTTCTCTTCTCACCAGAATCTGACACATAAAGTTCAAAGTGTTGCTTCAGCATATTTTACCACTGCGCAAATAAAACATAACTCTACAGGGTAGTGTTAGAGCTGCCCAGTAGGGGAGTTCTGAGCTCTTTTATTAGACAGTGATTTGCATCCGGTTAACGTGTTTCACGGGCCACTTGCTCAGGAGTGTCGTGTAAGCAGTAACGTGTCTAGCCTGGGGTATATGATTTGGCGTACAAGTGTGCGTGTTTGTGTTTGAGACAGAGAGACAGGACGTGCTGTGCGTTATGCCTTTTTTGTTTTGCGATGCACACCTCCCGGGGGTGTGCGGAATGCACACGGTTACTGCAGCGCTAGGAGATGGGAGGAATGAGTAAGTGATGTGGGCTTTAGGGAGGCCCGGTTCTGAGGCGGCGGTGTTGAGATATTGAGGCACAGAAGCGAGGCAGATGTAGAGCCTCAACCATCACTGCACTCTCAGGTGGGCCCATGTGAAACTTCACACTGTGAAAAGCAGATAAATCTTATTTCGCTCCTTTTGTTCTCGCACATCCCTTCTGTCACACTTTCAAACATATCCCGCGCTGTTTTTATTTTTCATATGCATTCTCATTTTCCCCACACGACTCACTGCTTTGTGTACAGATTCCCATTTATGTTTCTTTTTGTCTCTTTATGAATCCATTCTCTCCAACCGTTTTACCTGTTTTTCAGTAACCTTGGACTCTGTGGTTCAGCTCTTTGCTTCTTAGTGAGGATTTTTGGTCCATTTAGGCTGAAACAAGCTGAGGTTTAAAAGCTGTGAAAAAAACAGCATAAAGCATGACATTTCTGTCAAAGTTTACTCACCCTTATGTCGTTGCCAGAACTCTAAGACATTCTTCGAGGAAAAAAAAAATATATATACTGTTTATGAGTCATGCAGGTTTTGAATGTCATGAGGGTGAGGAAATGATGACACAATTTTTGTTTTTGGGTGAACTTTAAATCACACAAGTCTGTATTCACACAGAACCTGAAAGTTCACTTTAAAACTCTGAATTTAGCAGAGGTTATACATGGGTTCTTATCCCAGAAACCTCAGTATTTTTCAGTGTTTTGATGATATTTATTTCAGTATCTTTTCAATTCAATTCAAATTTATTTGTATAGCGCTTTTCACAACACATATTGTTTCAAAGCAGCTTTACAGAAAGTACATTTCAGAAATGTACATAGAAAAATACAGTTAGTTAATCATGTATTAATTTAGGGCATAACATATCGCCGGCGTTGAGTCGTCTCTTCACAGGCGTCGAGTCGTCTCTTCACAGACGTTTAGTCATTTCATCGCAGGTGTTGGGGGATCTGAAGTCTCCGTGAGAGGCTGGATACAAACTGGAGCTGACGAACGCCATTTACCTCGGGACTAGCGTCCTGAGATAACAGCAGAAAAGCAGATGGGAGATAATTAGCATACCTGCTGTTCATAATAATAATGCATTCGATCTGAACAGTGGTATAAAAGGTAAGCATTATGTGAATACTTGGCTAAAGAGATGCGTCTTTAATCTAGTTTTAAACTGGGACAGCGAGTCTGAGCCTCGAACAATATCAGGAAGGCTATTCCAGAGTTTAGGAGCTAAATGCGAGAACGCCCTCCCTCCTTTAGTGGACTTAGATATCCTAGGAATGACCAGAAGCCTCGAATTTAGTGATCTTAAAGAACGCAATGAATTGTAGGGCGATAGAAGGTCCATTAAATACACAGGAGCTAGACCATTTAGGGCTTTATAGGTCAGTAGTAGTACTTTGTAATTGATACGGAACTTAATAGGTAACCAGTGTAGAGATGATAAAATTGGTGTTATATGATCATATTTTCTTGACCTAGTAAGAACTCTAGCAGCTGCATTTTGCACTAACTGTAGCTTGTTTATTGAGGATGCAGGACAACCAAATAATAAAGCATAACAGTAATCTAGTCTTGAGGTCATGAATGCATGAACTAACTTTTCTGCATCAGAAACAGATAGCATATTACGTAGCTTAGCAATGTTTCTAAGGTGTAAAAAGACTGTTCTTGTAACATATGAAATATTATTTTCGAAAGACAAGTTGCGGTCTAGTATAACACCCAGGTCTTTTACTGTAGTGGATAAAGTAACAGGACATCCTTCTAAATTAAAGTTGTATTGTTCGAGGTTTTGTGGATAGTTTTCCCAACAGTTATTGTCTTAGAGTAGATTCAGCATGACTCAATATAAAATACAAAAATACAGTAATATCTAATACAATTTTATAATACTACAATATCTAATAGAAAAATACAATTTCACCTAAATGAAAATATGTATTTAATACTTTAATTTAATAATTTATAAGCAAAAATATAATAATATGGTAATAAACAGCAATATTTACAGTACCGGTCAAAGTTTGGGTTCAGTAAGATTTTCAATAAGTCTCTCAATAAGGCTGAAATAAGCATTAAGGCTGCATTTATTCAATCAAATATAGAGTAAAAATAGTATAGTATTAAAATATTGTTACAATTTAAAATAATTGTTTTTGTGAAGTGAAATAATGTTGTTTATTAAAATCAAATGTTGTATTTGGTAACATTAGTTATGAACACATTATGAAATAACTTTAACATACATTATGAACTAACTTGAACAATCAATGAACAGGTGTATTTTTATTAAATACAAACACAAAGATGAATAAATACTGTAGCAAATGTATTACTCGTTGTAAGTTCATTTTAGTTAATGCATTAACTAACGTTGACAAATGAGACCTTATTGCAAAGTTTTACTGTAATAGTATATGTAATATAACCCTATATAAAACTAAATAATATGTAACTTTACCTTCACTTTTAAATAATTGACTGTCCTTGCTAAATAAAATCTTACTGACCACAAACATTTGAACATTTTAAAATTGTATGCTGCCTTTTAGATTTGGAAATATTATTTAAATTATTATTTTAGTGATAATTTGAATGAATCGATTCAAAGATTGGATTCAAAACTGAATCAATTAATTTAAATTAGCAGTTTAATCTGATTCAGTAAAAGAGTCATACTTGCCTAAGTTGTAATGCGAGTCATTTTTGTGGCACTATAGCATCACAAAATTTCATTGAAATATTTCTACCTTAATGCTCCCATGCTTGCATGACAGTCTAATGTCACAGTCTTTACTTAATGGTGAAATAAAAAGTAAAAATTCATACTTAAACGTCGCTTATCATCAATATGCCATGCATATTCAATATATAAGCCAGTTTTATCATCAGACAAGCAAGAAGCAGTGCAATTTAATTAAATAGTGCAGTGCCTTAAAAAATTCTGAGTGTATTTCTGAAAACTAGTAATCTGTTCTTCCTCTGTATCTCTTCTCCTTAGCACCATTAGAGCAGACTCTCATACTGCAAATCAGCCACAATCACTGACAGACACTCATCTCCACTCAGGTCTTTCAATAATTGTTGACCACAGGTAGCCATTATCCATGAGGCAATCCTGAAGATTTTTTTTCACCATCATCCAAACTGTTTTTCATCACAAACTATGAGAGACACATGCAGACTACTGAAGATTAGTTGTTGTGAAATGAAATAATGGCCATAACAGTACTTTAAAAGAAATTGCAGTTTTTTATTCTGTACATGTGTAGGTGTTTCTTAAGTTATAGCCAATTTCACAGGGGTTGATTGCATCAACATATTTTATTGATAGATTTAAACTTTTCTTTTTACACTAAAATTGTAACTATATATATATATATATATATATATATATATATATATATATATATATATATATTAAAAATCTACCGTTTGAAAGGCTTCACTTTTCAAAGGCTTCAACTGTCTTTCAACATCTTAAAATTATGAAAATTCTCTTAAAGTAGTGTTAAGGACTTTGACAATACATAAATTTTACATTATATAATACATACAGTACATTTTCACAGAAAAATATTTCATTCTTGCAGATTTCATCATCTTACTGAGAATGAGAATGATTCACAAAGACATTTTTGTTGTGCATCAGTTGCAAACCAATTGTATCAAAAATGTAAAAAGTGTATACATTTGATTTAAATTTCTGTTAGGTTAAATGCAATTATACCATGTTCTGGGTGAATACTCGATTCTGATTGGCTGCAGGGTGTCCGTTAAAAATTGATAGAGGACACCTAGTAAAGTAGTTCTGGTGAAACTGCCTGTTTACCATTCGAAATTAATAAATAAATGCGCTGCCTACAACAGCTGTGAGTAACCATAGCAACATGCAGTCAAAGTATCCGTTAACAATTTGCTCTATCAAAACAAACATCTAACGTTAGTGAGATATTACATAGCCTACTAATACAACAATGTATTCGTTATTTCTTTTAACATTTATGGAGTATATGACAACTTTGACGACTGGGATGCTGCTGAAGAAAGAAAAAATGTAAATAAAACGGAGAAACGACACAAAGAGATAACACCGGGAGAATTGAATCAAATAGAAGACGAAAAAGATGAGATCAACACAAAAAAAAATACGAAATGGGCAGTAAATCGATACTCGGTTACTAACGTAACCTAGGTTCTCTCTAGAGACGGAACGAGTATTGCGTAAGTATAGCTTACGCTACGGGAAAGATTCATCTTCTCGAGATATTGAAACCAAAAAATTATCCTTAATTTTGTATTCATTGTCAACGCAGTGCAGCAGCTTGCAGACCTAGAGCAGGCCATCTCGCATGCTCATTGGCTGCCCTGCGGGCAACTGCTGCAGCCTACCAGTGAGCCCGGCGTGACGTCACGCCCAATGAAGGGCGCCCGCGCCTTCATAGCGTCACAGCCCGCCAGAATGGGCGTGGCTTAGCGTATAAACATAGGGGCTTTAGGCTGACTTCCCTGGTTTTTCGTCGACTGAAGCGAAGTCGCTCGTGGCGCGAGCACGGCCGGTTACGCAATACTCGTTCCCTCTCTAGAGAGAACCGAGGTTACGTTAGTAACCGAGTATCGTTCTCTTACGAGAGGTTATCTCTGCGCGCCAAGCATCCACCATGATACCACGAACTTTCAGGGGAACCCCATAAGTGGAAAAATAAGGTGGCCAGCCACGCGGGCCATCACTTGTACATAAGCACACATAGGGAATACAGGGCGGCGCGCCAGTCTGTATAGCCACATGGCACATACCCTACTAGTGCAGCTCAACCAGGAGAGCTGAGTCACGTGACATTGATCGGAGAAGGATGATCTGGGCAGAATACACCTCTCCTTCACACTGACAACAGTTTAGCCTGCAAGGCAAGAACTTCTAGGTTATAAAACCTGACAAAGGTAGACGGGGAGCTCCAGCCCGCCGCTACACATATGTCACGGATAGAAATCCCACTGGACCATGCCCACGACGAGGCCACGTCTCTCGTGGAATGGGCCCTGATGCCCAGAGGGCATTGCAGACTTTTTGACGCGTAAGCAGCCGCTACAGCGTCAACTATCCATCTGTACAGGCTCTGTTTCGAGGAGGCCAGACCCTTGGTGCGCCCACTAAACGAAACAAAAAAGCTGTTCTGAACGCCTGAAGGAGGCGGAGCGCGTAATGTAAAATATCAGCGCCCTGACAGAGCAGAGGAGATTCACATCACTTTCGCTGTCTGATGCTGGCAGAGCTGACAGCGAAATAACTTGCGCTCTGAATGGAGTGCCCATCACTTTAGGAACATAGCCATGTCTAGGTCTGAGGATGACTTTAGAGTCATTCGGCCTGAACTCAAGACACGACGCGCTAACAGACAGCGCGTGCAGGTCCCCCACACGTTTTACTGACGACAGTGCAGTCAGAAAGACGGTTTTCAGTGATAGATATTTCAACCCCACGGAGTCTAGTGGTTCAAATGGAAAGACTTTCAGGGCCTCGAGGACCAATGAAAGATCCCACATAGGAACCGACGGGGGGCGCGGCGGGTTCATCCTTCTAGCTCCTCTAAGGAAGCGGATGACCAACTCATGTCTTCCCAGTGACTGGCAGTGCGTCGATTCTTCGAACGCTGCCACGGCCGCCACATATACTTTGAGCGTTGATGGGGACCTCCCCTTATCCAACAGCTCTTGCAGGAAGGTGAGCAGATGCGCCACCCCGCATGTCCGTGGCTCCAGATCTCTGTCGGTGCAACATCCGGAGAACACCGACAATTTAGACGAGTAGAGCCTTCTCGTGGAAGGCGCTCTAGACTGCGTGATCGTGTTCATCACTCCTTCTGGCAGGGCAACGAGTACCCGTTGATCAGCCATGCGTGCAGAGACCAGCACTCTGGATGGGGATGCCAGATCGTGCCGCGAGCTTGAGAGAGGAGATCTGCCCTCACCGGAATCGGCCACGGAGCTGTATGTGACAGCCGTGCTAGTTCCGGGAACCAATCTGATTCTCCCAAATTGGGGCTATGAGGACCACCGAGTGGCGCGTTTCCCTGATTCTCTTGATCACCTGTGGTAACAGGGAGACCGGAGGGAAAGCATATAGCTCGAGGCTGGGCAAACCTGGGCCAGCGCGTCCCCGTCCTTCGAGAAGAACGTCAGGCATTGAGCGTTGTCTTTTGACGCAAATAGGTCGACTTCCGCTCTGCCGAATAAGCGCCACAGCTTCTGGACCGTTTGGGGGTGCAGGGTCCATTCCCCTGGGGGAACATTGTCCCTGGACAGTTTGTCTAGGCCGTCGTTCAAATGGCCAGGCACATGCGCCGCCCTCAGCGAGCGCAGGTGCATCTGAGACCAAATAAGGAGGCGTTCCATCAGATTGCAGAGATTTCTGGATCTGACACCGCCCTGACGGTTTACATAGGATACTACAGACATGTTGTCCGAACGGACAAGAACATGTTGGTCCTGTATGAACGGGAGGAAGTGCTTCAGCGTGTTCTCAACCGCCATCATCTCCAGACAGTTTATGTGAAAACACTTCTCTTGGTCTGACCACTGGCCGAAGACCAGTCTGCCCTCGAACAGCGCGCCCCAACCCGAGTTGGACGCGTCTGTCGAAATGACTTTCCGATAAGAGATGGTTCCCATCATCACTCCCTGCTGGTCCCAGTCGGCTACTAACCAGGGCTACAGCGCATGCGCAGTAGGCCCAGCTGAAGCACCCGCTGCAGCTGATGCCATACAGCCCAACATCCTTTGAAATGTTTTCAAAGGGAGAAAGCTGCCCTTCTGGAAAGATGTGGCTAGGTGGCGAACACGGCGCGCGCGCTGTGTCGATAAACGAGCCGTCATGGTCACCGAGTACAGTTCTATTCCTAAAAAAGAAATTGACTGGCTGGGCAGTAATGAGCTCTTGGTCCAGTTGACCGTGAGACCCAAGCTTTCCAGGTGACTGAGAAGCACTGTTCTGTGAGACAGCAGTTCTGTCTCTGACTGTGCCAATATCAGCCAATCGTCCAGATAGTTCATTATTCGCAGCCCCTGACTTCTCAGGGGGGCGAGCGCCGCGTCCATGCACTTCGTAAATGTACGGGGTGCTAGAGACAGGCTGAACGGCAGGATGGTGTATTGATATACCTGACCGTCGAAGGCGAATCTCAACAATTGCCTGTGACGGGGTATTATCTGTATCTGAAAATAGGCATCCTTCAGCTCTAGAGAAATAAACCAGTCCCTCGGGCGAACGTGCGCGAGGATTTTCCTGGTCGCACGCATTTTGAACGGCCTTTTCGCAAGCACTTTGTTCAAATGTCTCAGATCTAGGATAGGTCTGAAGGCTCCGTCCTTCTTGGGTACGAGAAAAATATCGGCTGTAAAAGCCTGACTCGGTCAGAGAAGGCGGCACCTTTTCTATCGCCCCTTTGCACAGCAGCTTTGCTATTTCTACGTGAAGTAGGTGTGCTACTTCCACATTCACTACCGTCGCGGTCCGGGCTTGAAAGCGTGGGGGACGGCGAATGAATTGAAGTGTATAGCCCTGCTTTATTGTGCTCAGCACCCATTCTGAAATACCTGGGATAGTTTCCCACGCAGCTATGTGAGCCGCTAGGGCAAGAATGGCCTCCGGGTTCAGATCGCGCCATTTGCGGGCTTGTGAAACTGAACCGGAGCCGAAAGCGCGGCGCGCGCGCTCTCGGTTCTGGGCAATGGCTGCTCGCTGAAAAGCCGACCAGCTGATTTATGTGAGATGTCCCAATCATAAGGGATGGGGAACATTCTTTTGTCACTTTTGACGCACGAGCAGCGCTGAGAGCGGAAAAGCTTCATGTAAGCGTGAGCGCGTGTGCGCGGGCATGAGACTTACAAGTGTATTTGATGCCCCGATCATAATGGATGGGGAGCCGTTTATTAATGCCCTGCGTTTTGTGATAACACTTAAGCGCTCGGGCGGAGCCCAGGGGGAGGTTTGTGTTAGCAAGTGTGAATGCACTCTGGCGGGCACGAGACTTACATTCATAACCTGCTTTCTTTTGTGAAACTGACCCGGAGTCGAAAGCGCGGCGCACGCGCTCTCGGTTCTGGGCAATGGCTGCTCGCTGAAAGCCGAAACCGGCTGATTTATGTGAGATGTCCCAATCATCAAGGGATGGGAACATTCTTTTTTCGCTCTTTGACGCACGAGCAACACTCCGGGCGGAAAAGCTTCCTGTAAGCGTGAGCACGTGTGCAGATCTGCATCCGCGTGTTCACAGAGCTTGCAGCCCCGGAAGTGCGATGCGTCTTAAAAAAGACAATCGCTGCTCTTTTAGAATAGTTTTTACCAAGGTAAAGGATACTTCGCCAGATAGCGTAGCTCGCACGGATGGCTGAAGGTGGCGAAGACGGCCGGCTTCCTCAGCGCTGTCCTAAGCTGGCTGTTCGCTGTTCGACAGCGGCGGTGGCTTCTCTCAGATCCAGCGATTCGAAGAGCTCGCTGAAGAGACGAAAAATCAGGGAAGTCAGCCTACAGCCCCAATGTTTATACGCTAAGCCACGCCCATTCTGGCGGGCTGTGACGCTATGAAGGCGCGGGCACCCTTCATTGGGCGTGACGTCACGCCGGGCTCACTGGTAGGCTGCAGCAGTTGCCCGCAGGGCAGCCAATGAGCACGCGAGATGGCCTGCTCTAGGTCTGCTAGCTGCTGCACTGCGTTGACAATGAATACAAAATTAAGGATAATTTTTTGGCTTCAATATCTCGAGAAGATGTGTCTTTCCCGTAGCTTAAGCTAAACTTACGCGATACGAGAGAACCTCTCGTAAGAGAAACACTCAGAGACTTTATTGTTCAAAAAGAAATGGACTCCAGCTTTGAAAATTACACCGCTGCTGCTCTGAATGAGACACTGGGGGAGTTTTACGCAGCTGTCCAGACAACCAAGGCAGTAGGATTCACAGGCCGGTTCACACCTCGCGGTCGTCCATTAAAACCTGACAATGGACACCTCGTTGGGCATTAACCCTTACTTAATCTTAAAACAAAGTTCTGTATTTTATTTCAAAATGATTGAAATTTAATTTACACCACAAATGTATGATTTGAGTTGATGTGGAAATGACATTTGTTCATGGTGGTGAGATTATATAAACTAGTGAAAAGTATGTTTTTATAGTAAGGCCAAAAGTGTCCATATGAAAGAAACACCTTTCTCTGTCATATTGGTTAGCAAATGGTTAAAGAAGAAACAACGTGAAATGTAAAACATCTCTGAATATTACATCCTGTTTTCTGTTTACATGATTACGTGAAGATTTCTTCAGCTGACAGCACAATATGTTAATGTTCCTTTTTACAAAAATCCTCTGACTTTTTCCTTTTTTTGTCTTTCTTTCTCCCATAGCTCCAGGTATCCACCACTGACCTAAGTGGCAAGTTGGTAGAGGGACCAGTTGACTTGGACGTGTCTGTTATTGACCAGAATGACAACAGACCAGTCTTCAAGGAGCCGCGGTACACTGGGGAGGTCCTGGAGGGCTCCCCAACAGGTACTCTACCCTAACCGGAGTAATCATGTTCTTGTGGTTGAAATGAATGTGTCTAGGGAAATTATTACTGGAAGAAGAAAGTCGAAAGTCTTTGATAATAGTGGCTGGACTTTGCTTCAGTTTGATGGAACACAGCCTGTGCAAGATAAGGACTGTAACTTCTTGTTTTTCATTAGGTGTGTTTGCATCTCCATTATTATGGTGTATACTAAAGGTTAATGGCTTGGAGAAACTCATCCCGCTTTGGCTACGGGCTTGAATGATATCTCAAATCGGGTGGCTTGTTGAATAGTTTGTGCTGTTACTTAGTAACTAAGTGATTGAATTTATGATTTTCACCTGGCAGATACATTCTTACATTGTTACAAAAAAAATCTATTTCAAATAAATGCAGTTGTCTCATTGTTTCCACAAAAATATATTCATGAAGAAAAAAAAAAAAAAAAAAAAAAAAAAAAATATATATATATATATATATATATATATATATATATACAGTATATAAAAATAAATCATTTTTTTAACTCTTTCCCCGCCATTGACGGAAATTTCCGTCATTTGTGAGAAAACTTTTCCCCACCATTGACGGAATTTTCCGGCTTTCCGTGTTTTCACTGTTACACGGTATGGGGGCGCTATCACGCATATTCTGAAATAGTAGAGAATCTCTATATCAAAACACATGCGAAGAAGAAGCAGAATCAAGTGATTATGTAATTATATGCATATGTAAAATAACGCGATCATCAACATTAAACAGCATATAAATCAAAACTGCTTAATGTTACTGAATGAAATGTCGACCCAGGATGAGCTATATGACTGTGCAAACATTAGGCCATGTGTCCAACAAAGCGTTTTTAGCCAGCTAAACACGCTAGGCGCTCTGCTGAAAACGCCTAGCTGTGGGTGCTTGAGAGCGTTTTGGCAAGGCTGCGTTTTTTCAGTTGAGAGGCTTCGTTGCTATGATACAGAATATCCACAGCACAGTTTACTTTGCAGATAATTTGTTTCATACTAAAAATTTATTTTTCATCCATTTTGTTCGGTTAGCTCTGCTGGTTGATGTCGTTGTACAGAAAGAATGTTGTGGTATTGGTCACTGTGGTATTTGTCCCGCCCCTCCTCCACTGTGATTGGACGGCTGGGTAAAAAGTAACAGTGATGAGTGCAGCGTTTTACCCAAAGTTGAAAATTTTTCAACTCTCAGCGACCAGTAAAAAACGCAGTGCGCTTAGCACTTGAGCATTAAAAACGAGCTCAACGAGGCGTTTTAAAAAACGCGGCGCTCCCATTGAAAACAATTGGAATGATTACGCCAGCTGCATGAAAAAACGCTTTGGTGGACACACCAAAATGGATGGAATCGATCTACTCCATCCATGTTTTGGTCATCGTTCTGAATCCGAACTGGATGTAGTCTTTGAAAAAAAACATTATTTTTTTCAGTTTTTTGCTCAAAATGTTGTTGTTTTAATGAAACTTACCTATATTCAAGTGTTGATCAAAAAGAATGCATGAAGCTAGAATAAATTGTAGTTTAAAAGCAGAGAGTCTGTTCTTTCTTTTGATGTATTGCATGTTCAGATATTCATTCAACAAAATATTCCGGGGACCATGACATTTTTTTTAAAACAGTCAAAAACGCTGGCGGTGGCTGGCAACTTTTCTCAAAAACGACGAAAAGGGAAAAGAGTTAATTATAATAATATTTCACAAAATTGTTATTTTTACTGTATTTTTTTATCAAATAAATTCAACCTTGGTGAGCGTAAGACATTTCTTACAAAAAGTACACTTTCAAAGTCATCCCTAATGAGCAAACACATTATCTCAGAGCATGTGTTTACACCGCGCACCGCAGAGATAGCTTCGCCGAGCTAATCGTGAGCATCCCTCACAAATGGCATCCTGCGTTTATCTCGCCACCAGAGAATGCTACATTGTTTTCATGACGTGTCTGATAAATCAAAAAAGAATTGGACCATTTACAGACTGCATGACACTTTCTTCAGTCCCTTGCCCTCCAGAAGTAGATACTATAATAGATAATAGATATATAGTAGATAACTATAGAACTATAATTCATAATTATATAAAATAATATTATTATAAATAATTATAATTAATATATATATATATATATATATATATATATATATATATATATATATATATATATATATATATATATATAATTTGTATTATAATAAAAAATACAAAATAAATGTTTATTTTTTATATAATTATATGCTATTATATTATATATTTTGGGGAAAACCTTTATTAAAAAAAATCGTTTTTATAATAAATGTATTAGAATCTATGTATTTTTTTTATTATAAATGCATATCTTATAGTATTTTAACTCACCAGCTACTTTATTAGGTACACCTGTTCAACTGCTCGTTAACAAAAATATCTAATCAGCCAATCACATGGCAGCAACTCAGTGCATTTAGGCTTGTAGACATGCTCAACATTATCTGCTGAAGTTTAATTTTAGCAGTAGTGTTGTCAAAAGTACCAACTCGGTAGTGAAATTTAAAAAATATGACCATACCAGCATTTCCCTCGAGCATTTTGAGCGCTGTTGAATGGATTCCTAAACACCTCTGATTGGCCTTTGTGGTCACGCGCTCAATATATATATATATATATATATATATATATATATATATATATATATATATATATATGTATGTCTCTGATTGGCTACAATGATCAAAGTTTCCAAAACAAGTTGTAAACAGACGTCTTTGACGCTCTTCACCGAGCGCTTACACAGATACAAACAGGAGCGTTTGAAAGGAGTCTAGACGTCTAGACGTTTCTGCTGATAGACGCAGGCCAGCTGACAGTCTTGCCTGGGCCCGGGACAAGATAATCTTAGATGGGCCCCCACCCCCCACGATTTTTTTTATTTTTATAAAACACCATATACTTTTACCCAAACTGAATAATAAAAACACGTTTAAATGGGTAAATTTTCTATAAATGACTTCATTTTCTTTTCTGACATAGCCTATTACAGTTCTTGTTAAAACACAGACATGCAAAATCTGTGCAATTTGGGCACTTTTTGTGTGAAATCATATTTATTTTTTGTCCATCAAAAGTGTGCTTTCACTTTTAATTAAGCATGAGCAGCGCAGCAAAAATAGACTCGGATCTGGCCCATTATCTGTTCACCGATGATGACAGTGACGCATTTCAGCCGGCTTTTTATTTCTCATCTCCATAAATATATCTAGTAGTAAAGCTAATGCAAGGGCTAGAAATCAATGAATTCTTTGCTAATACTTCCTCGTCATCATGGAGAGCACAGTTCGCACCACTTTCTCCATTCCACGAGCGCGTGCTCTCCCGTGGCGTCTGTCGTTGCTATGCAACAATGAACTTAGGCGCGCCTGTAAAAACGAGCGCGCCGCGTCGTTATTATGAGCTAATATCCAAAATATTTCCATATGTGGCTCTTTCCTCCTTTCTTATCAACAAGTGGATTTACAGCTACCACATCAGCAGCACCGCCGGTCGCAATGTCTCAGCACTTTTATGAAGAGGACGCAACTGCACGCGCTTCAGGCATGCACGCGCATCAAGTACCGGGTTTGAGAAAACCTGGTACTGTGGCGTGACGTTTAAAAAAAAAAATAGTACCGACTTGGTACCGAAGTACCGGGTCTTCGACAACACTCAAAAACGTTGGCTGCGCTGTTTCTTACCTTGCTCTACGTTGACTTTACTAACGTTAGTTCCAGCTTCACCGTCACCACCTTTTTTAAAATATATGTTTAGGACATCTCGAAGGCCTCTATTTTCTTCTTCTCTTCTTCTCCTTTCTTTTCTCTTCTGAGCACCGGACTTGTGCTGACCGGACATTTTGAGCGTAACATTATACTATTGAACTTCAAATCAAATGACAACATCAAATTTTGATCAGTGGGCAAACCATTTTTTTGGGGGGGGTGGGGGGTTCTTGACCACTATTTCAAGGACAAATAGGAAGAAAACAAATAAAAAGCTTTTATGTAACTCAAATATTAGATATTTTTTCCACAAATATGCCTATTTTATTTATTTTTTAACAATTATTCCATAATTTAATGAGGGCCCAGTTCTGGGCCCCCCCACTACCCTGGGCCCGGGACAACAGACCCGTTTGTCCCCCCCCTGTCGGCGGGCCTGGATAGACGCCTGCTTTCAAACGCTCCGGTGTGTATCTGTGTAAGTGCTCGGTGAAGAGCGTCAAATATGTCTATTTACAATATGTTTTGGAAGCGTTGATCATTGTAGCCAATATATGTCGAGCACCTGAACACAATGGCCAATCAGAGGTGTTTAAGTATCCGTTCAACGGCATTCAAAATGCTGAGGGAAATGCTGATATCGTCACATTTGTTAAATTTCAGTAAATTTCAGGTTTGGTTCCGAATTCGGTACTTTTGACAACACTATTGAGCATCAAATTAAAGTGGCTTTGAACATGGCATTATATTGTGGTGCCAGACGGGCTGATCTGAGTATTTCAAAAACTGCTGATCTACTGGGATTTTACCATCTCTAGGGTCTGATGAGTCTCTATTTCTGCTATGACATTCAGATGGTAGTTTCAGAATTTGGCATGGATCCATCCTGCCTTGTATCAGCGGTTCAGACTAGAGATGGTGTAATTGTGTGGGCCTTTTAGTACCAATTGACCATTGTTTAAAGGCCACAGGCTGTCTGAGTATTGTCGCTAACCAAGTGCATCCCTTTATGACCACAGTGTACCCATCTTCTGATGGCTGCTTCCAGCAGGATAACTTGCAATGTCACAAAGCTCAGATCATCTCAAACTGGTTTCTTGAACATGACAATGAGTTCACTATACTCAAAATGACCACAGTCACCAGATCTCAATCCAATAGACCACCTTTGGGATGTGGTGGGACTGCAGCAACTGCAGAGGTGGAAAGTCCAGGGGTCAGAAAGTAAAAGTCCTGCCATAAGTTTATTCCACCCATGAACTCAGCCAGCTAATCTCACTAATCAATTCTACCTACTGGCTGAAAAACGGCTAATTATCAAATCCAGGTGATTCGAACAAACCACTGAGGAGGACTCATTACTATTCAAACCCATACTATTCAAACCCATCCAACCCATTACTATTAAGGTGTATCCAAGTGACCAGTGAGTGTATATTAACTAAGCTGTAAGAAATATGTTCCATATTTTATATATATATATATATATATATATATATATATATATATATATATATATATATATATATATAAAGAGGTCATGTCTAATTGATTTTAGAGGACATATTGTCTTTTATAAATACACTTTTTTGCCATCAGGGGTGCTTATTTTAAATTCATTTATATTTTGGCTCTTATTCTTTGCTACATTTTCATTGGCATGCCTCTCATCTTTTAAGATAACTTAATGGGGGAAGATACATGATTTATGGAGAGTAGATCCATTTTAATGTCTATTGCCGCTCAATTATAACCATTTTCCATGGAATAAATTTTAAGTCAATCATTTGAAAAGCCTCACCATTCACCAATAAAAGGAGATGATTTTTACAGTTTCATCATCTTTCATATTAATCACGTGTTGCTTTTATAATTTTCATAGCGTCTCGTCCTGACCAGTTGTTCAGAGGTGCAGAGTTCCTGTTCAGTTTGCCATTGTCACTGCTCTACTCAAGGAGCATGTGTGCAGTGCATTGTGGGTGCAGGTGTGCGCCACAGGGGCCGGGGTTTTTTTTCCAGTGACTTCCTCTCTCATCTTTAGGCTTGTGTATGTACGGGTGCAGATGTGCACAGCGTGCCTCCTCCGCTGTCTCCTGAGCGCATGGCAAAGGAAGGATGAATCTACTGCTTTTTAACAGTTCTTTTTAAAGGCCCGTTAAGCAGAACAGTAGGCCTATGCGTGTGTGTCTGGAGAGGAAATGAAAAATGGGAATTGAGAGCCTAGATTAATCAGCACTGGAACCAACAGTTACAGGGCTCCCACTCGGGTCTTGGGTTTAAGATATTCTGCCCCTACCCCCCACCTGCTTTAATCAGCATGACCGCTGGCACAGGTTAAAAATTAAAGGGCTCAGCACGGGCCTGATTAGTGAAGGTTTTTGCAAGCTGCCTTTTCAACAAGTTGCAAGGCTGTGTGACTATATGTGTAAACGTGTTTACTCCTGGCAGTCTTATGAAGTGCCAAGTCAAGATAAACTACTGAGTGACATTTAAGGAGAGCAAAATTTAGGGCATGACTTGATTTTATTCCTTGGGAAATGTTTGGATCATGAACAGTGGTTTCTATATGACAGATGGTTGGAAGGGAGGTGTTGAAAAACAAGAGTGATTGGTGACATCATCAAAGGGAGAGCATGAACGTGTGTGTGTGTACTGTTGTTACATTTACTGAAGTTGACACAAGAATAGTAAAGGGGCTTCTGTAATTTTATACAGACATTCAATCAGTTTTAGAGTCCCACCTGTTTGTATGTATTTGTTAATTAAAAACACTGTAAATGTTGCCAAAATGACCTGGAACATGCATTAGGAAAGTAAATTGGGCCAATGATGATGGCGGTAGTAATGAACATATGGCTTGAATGTATAATTCTTTCTCCCTTTCTCCGCTGGATCGTCCCCACCTCCCTTCGCACTCTTTTGCATGCGTCGTTTGAAATGTTTATTTTGTTGTGTATTGGGAGGACAGTTGCCTATAGGGGGAAACACAGCAGCACTCTGACATTTCTGTGTGTGGTGATAACTGAGCACACAGTTAGACTTCTGGCAGGCCTTTATTCACTCACCCCCAGCCCCCCCTCTCTGATTCTACAGGCTATTTTTGTTGGGGAAAATATCTTCATTTCTTAGTTGCCTTTCCTCTTGTCGGCTCTGTTTCTGTCTTTCTTTTTTTTAAGTATACAAGTCTTCCTGGCTTTTTCATTGCACCTGTGATTTTCAGCAGCTGAAATGAGTGTTCCAGGTTCAATACAAGTTAACCTGTATCCACAACATAGTTGTCAAATAAATAAATTTGACTCTTTGTTTTAACAAATAAATAATAATTATTGAATAAACCTTATCAGCTTATATATATATATATATATATATATATATATATATATATATATATATATGGATGGATGGATGGATGGATGGATGGATGGATGGATGGATGGATAGATGGATAGATAGATAGATAGATAGATAGATAGATAGATAGATAGATAGATAGATAGATAGATAGATAGATAGATAGATAGATAGATAGATAGATAGATAGATAGATAGATAGATAGATAGATAGATAGATAGATAGATAGATAGATAGATTGATTGATAGATCGATAGATAATACTAATTTTGTTTAAAAAATGAACTGGTATATACACATTATTACACAAATACAATTTTTTTCCTAAAGTATCGATCAATTTTTTAATTTTTTTAATTTTTTTTTTACATTTAATGCTACTATACTTTTTGCTGTTAGATAGAGCTTAACTAGTACTGAGGTATAATTGTTTGGGTTGTGCCATAGCTCAGGTGGTCTGTCAACACCAGTGACCCGTTCAGCACAGTGTAATCAGTGATGTTCACCTCTGTGGCAGAGGTTGGTGACTACCTGCTGCTCTGCCGGTATATCCTCACCTTCTGACAGGACTGTTCTCCATCTCCACCGTGTCGCAGCCTCCGGCCTGATGTGTCAGCTCTGAGAAAGTGGCGTGTGGGGCTGGCGGAGCGTCGGCCTCAGAAAATAAAAGGCTAAAAAAATCAATAGCTAATTGCCAGGACAGGCCCCAGAGGAGGGCCAGCTAGACCCCAGCTCGGATTGATCTTGGCTAGAAAATGATTGGTTTGAGGGTGACACTAATGCCGGCAGGTAATTTGTAGCATAATGGCATGATGTCTGTGCCATTAGGATTTCCCAGCGCCAATGTCTCCCTCACAGGATGACCCCTGCTCCCTGCTGCAGAGTTGCTTTTCAATCCCACAATGCCTCATTATCTGTCGATCAATCCCATGCTGGCTGCCATGTTATGGACTAATACTGAACTATGCTCTGAATTGTTTGTGTTGAAGTAAAACTCCAGTTTTAGACCAAGAACAAAATGGACAAATCACTTATTGAACACTTTTGTGGCTGTATACAATATTTAGTTCTGGTCCTCGAATTTGATTTGCTGAGCGGCATTCCAACAGTGCAGATATTTAGAATAACATAATATTGTCATTCTGTTTCACTCATACAGTACATGCTCTTCCTGACTGGCTGTCAGTGCATTTAATCTCTCTCTCTCTCTCTCTCTCTCTCTCTCTCTCTCTCTCTCTCTCTCTCTCTCTCTCTCTCTCTCTCTCTCTCTCTCTCTCTCTCTCTCTCTCTATATATATATATATATATATATATATATATATATATATATATATATATATACTCACCTAAAGGATTATTAGGAACACCTGTTCAATTTCTCATTAATGCAATTATCTAATCAACCAATCACATGGCAGTTGATTCAATGCATTTAGGGGTGTGGTCCTGGTCAAGACAATCTCCTGAACTCCAAACTGAATGTCAGAATGGGAAAGAAAGGTGATTTAAGCAATTTTGAGCGTGGCATGGTTGTTGGTGCCAGACGGGCCGGTCTGAGTATTTCACAATCTGCTCAGTTACTGGGATTTTCACGCACAACCATTTCTAGAGTTTACAAAGAATGGTGTGAAAAGGGAAAAACATCCAGTATGCGGCAGTCCTGTGGGCGAAAATGCCTTGTTAATGCTAGAGGTCAGAAGAGAATGGGCCAACTGATTCAAGCTGATAGAAGAGCAACTTTGACTGAAATAACCACTCGTTACAACCGAGGTATGCAGCAAAGCATTTGTGAAGCCACAACACGCACAACCTTGAGGCGGATGGGCTACAATAGCAGAAGACCCCACCGGGTAACACTCATCTCCACTACAAATAGGAAAAAGAGGCTACGATTTGCAAGAGCTCACCAAAATTGGACAGTTGAAGACTGGAAAAATGTTGCCTGGTCTGATGAGTCTCGATTTCTGTTGAGACATTCAGATGGTAGAGTCAGAATTTGGTGTAAACAGAATGAGAACATGGATCCATCATGCCTTGTTACCACTTTGCAGGCTGGTGGTGATGGTGTAATGGTGTGGGGGATGTTTTCTTGGCACACTTTAGGTCCCTTAGTGCCAATTGGGCAGCGTTTAAATGCCACGTCCTACCTGAGCATGGTTTCTGACCATGTCCATCCCTTAATGGCCACCTTGTACTCATCCTCTGATGGCTACTTCCAGCAGGATAATGCACCATGTCACAAAGCTCAAATACTTTCAAATTGGTTTCTTGAACATGACAATGAGTTCACTGAACTAAAATGGCCCCCACAGTCACCAGATCTCAACCCAATAGAGCATCTTTGGGATGTGGTGGAACGGGAGCTTCGTGCCCTGGATGTGCATCCCACAAATCTCCATCAACTGCAAGATGCGATCCTATCAATATGGGCCAATATTTCTAAAGAATGCTTTCAGCACCTTGTTGAATCAATGCCACGTAGAATTAAGGCAGTTCTGAAGGCGAAAGGGGGCCAAACACAGTATTAGTATGGTGTTCCTAATAATCCTTTAGGTGAGTGTATATATTTATGAACTTTTGTATTAAAGCAATATCACACTTACATTCTAAATAGCAGCACCGATGTGATTACTTGTAGTCAAATCAGTATAGTACATTAGCATGAATGCAAGTGATACTGCTTGACACCTGCCTTGTTTATTCACTCTCAACTGCTGTGTGGTTTTGTCCCAGGTTGCAGCTGTGTCTTTCACACGAGAGTTCCTTTCCGTCTGTTTTACACAGATATATCCCATGAGGGATGACACAGGTGTTCAGGACGGCATCTGCATCCCACACAATCACAGCTGGATTACAGTAGCTGTCACTCAGAGCGAGATAGAAAGTATGAAAGTTTACTTAGTTTACGTTTCACTTCATGCTGCTCTCTCAAATGCAAAATTAGCAGATTACCACTGAACTATTCTTCTATTTTAAGATTTCATCTATTTTTAGTCTGTGAGTCAAACGAATTACAATGTATTACTTTAAAAGAATAGCTTTTCCAAAAACACAATTTGTTCCCTCACTCTTTCCTGCTGGAAGTATGAAGTTAAAGCTTCTATCTGTGTTTTGGAACACAGTAGCTGGTTTCTAGCTGGTCCAAGTCACTTAGGAGCTGGGCCATTCCTTTGTGATTGTGTGCACTTGTATTCTGTACTGTGTATGAAAATGATTATTTCTTCATTTAACTCTTTCTCCGCCACTGACGGAATTTGCCGGCACTCCATGTTTTCACTGTTATATGGTATGGGGCGCTATTAAGTATCTTCGGAAAGAGTAGATCATTTCCAATTATTATTTTTTTCATAAATGTGACCTGTAACAAAATCTGTGTGTCCCTCTCATACCTCAAAGATAAACAAACACACCAAAACATTATTTATTAATTAGTTAACCATTTTTAAATAATTTTAACACATAATTTTCCAATTTGTGTAAATTGATTTAACACTCCAACATACATACAAATATAAATTATTGTTTCAAAAGCTCTGTAGGATAATATTTTAGCCTTGAATCAATCATCAAAAATATTGTTTCTAAGCAAATTAGTATTTCATTACAAATATTTGAAAATGTATTAATGTTAAGTTTCAATTTGACTAGATAGCATTGTAAAATATCACTGTTAGATTAATGTACATAATTGCATGAATAAAAATGTCTGCCTCGTTTGCCACTACATTTAAAAATGATTTCCAGCATGTACAAGCTGCTCACTGAGTGGTCGACAAGGGTACCATGTTCCAAAAAACAGCTAATGAGGAGCTTGGACCAGCCAGAAACCAGTTAGCATGTTTCAAAACACAGCTACCAACTTAAGCTGGATTTTCCAGAAGAGTCTCCATGAATTTATGATTCAATACCCTCCAAACATCGTTTGAATATATTTCATGAATTCAGTGTAAATCACATCAGCACATTTGAACTCAGTGTGCTAGCCTGCATCATTTCAAAGCTAAATTGCATCATTACTTGCTATTCAAATGGATTTTTTTCCCCCTTTATTCTCTCATTCACTCTCGCCTCTTTGCTTGTTTATAGTTCTAGGGGTTACGATGCAAATGGCGAAGACACTCTTGGAGTTTCAGAGCTCTATGAAAGGACAGGGAGCTGCCCCGGACATGAGTGGCGGGTTAGCCGTGGGCTCCCTGTGGGGGTTCCGCTACACGAGCGCTTCTAATCTATTAAAGAGCTTCTGCTCTTTCCTCTACCCACAATCCACCAGCCCTCTGCAGGCCCGCACTTGATTATCTGTCCCTCACTCTTTCTGTTACTTCTCCCATTGAGGAATAGAAGCAGACAGAGCGTGCAAGACACAAGAAAACCAATCTCGGCCCATCTCCCTGTCTCGTTGTCCCTTGTCTTTGATGGCCGATGCTATTTTAAAGCCCCGGGACTCCCAGAGCTCCAGGCCTGGTTATCTTCCTTTCACTCTTCCGCTGGTACATTTCCAGATGAGATAATTGTTTTAGAAGCGCTGGCTTTTAAAGCGCTTTGGAAAAAATTGAAGGTGAACAGCATATTCCGAGAACAAAGCGCTTGTAAAAAACATTGCTTTTTTTTCTTTTTTTTTTCTAGATGTGTTTGATCTAAAGCAGGGAGTAATCTTGTTATCATGGCAGGG
The DNA here is from genome assembly GCF_051911475.1 of Siphateles boraxobius. Taxonomy (NCBI): domain Eukaryota; kingdom Metazoa; phylum Chordata; class Actinopteri; order Cypriniformes; family Leuciscidae; genus Siphateles; species Siphateles boraxobius. The sequence continues at coordinate 5,852,057 of NW_027508931.1, read as the reverse complement.
CAGTAATAAGGTAAATGTAGCATCTTCTGAAGCCGGTTAGTGAAGTACAGCCGTATTTTGTGTAGTGTATAAACAATTGACGTCCAGTTTGCTTTCCCTAGTTGTGTCCCTCGTGTAGTTATGAACACAAGTCAGGGGTTTAAAATAAAGATAATCGGCCTCTAGTTATGTAATGTCTAATGCTATAGAGCTAATTCAAGTAGGGTTTAGTGCAGTGGTTCTCAACCAGGGGCCCTTGCAAACTTCCAAGGGGTCTCTGTTGTTGTATTATACATGCTCTAACTTAGGTCATGTTTTCATGTTAAGTTAACATGCTAGCTAGCCCTGTTACCAGGAGCAATTAGTATAGCTAATTAAATGAATATAAAGGCCAAAACATTTATAGCACACTTAGGTGTATGAACACTGTATGTTTGCTATTTACAGGAAATTATGGATAGGGAAAAAATGCAGCAGCCTACCACACAAATATAAATTATTCGACTCATAAAAATGTATCAAGCCAATGCACCCAAGAGTTAAAGTAAAAGTATATAAAAAGGCTTTATTTCATCATGGCTTATACAATTAAAAACAGTTTTCAAAAAAAATGTAAAAAATGTGTTGAAAACTCGAATATTCCCTACATCCAAAAAACACCAGGATTTTACACACCGTGCAGCACTTATTGCGCTCCTTATCTTATAAATATAAATTATTGTTTCAACCTCTGAAACAATAATTTATATATGTATGGTATGCAGTTCTCTTACGAGAGGTTCTCTCGTATTGCGTAAGTTTAGCTTACGCTACGGGAAAGATTCATCTTCTCGAGATACTGAAGCCAAAAAATTATCCTTAATTTTGTATAACTTGTCAACGCAGTGCAGCAGCTAGCAGACCTAGAGCAGGCCATCTCGCGTGCTCATTGGCTGCCCTGCGGGCAACTGCTGCAGCCTACCAGTGCGCCCGGCGTGACGTCACGCCCAATGAAGGGCGCCCGCGCCTTTATAGCGTCACAGCCCACCAGATAGGCGTGGCTTAGCGTATAAAATAGGGGCTGTAGGCTGAATTCTCTGATTTTTCGACTCTTCAGCGAGCTCTTCGCATCGCTGGATTTGAGAGAAGCCACCGGCGCCGTCGAACAGCGAACAGCCAGCTTAGGACAGCGCTGAGGAAGCCGGCCGGCTTCGCCACCTTCAGCCATCCGTGCGAGCTACGCTATCCGGCGACGTATCCTTTTTGCAAATCATTCTAAAAGAGCAGCGAGCGTCTTTTTAAAGATGCCTCGCACTTCCTGCGGCTCGTGTAAAGCCCCGCTAAGCGCCGGAGACCGCCACCTGATCTGCGCTCTCTGCCTGGGCCTGGAACACGCAGAGCTCGCCCTCGCGTCCGGGGGCTGCGAGCTCTGTGAGGAGCTTCCGCTGTCGACCCTGCGGGCTCGACTCGAAGCGTTCAACACCACAGCAGTCACTCCGCCCCCTGTTGGACCGCGCAGAAAGAAGCGCCGTTCCCTGAGACAGCCGGAACCTGTGGCCACAGCGACGCGCTCGCCTGAGAACCTCCCTCGAGCCTCGCTCTCGCCTTCCCCACCTCTCCTCATTGACGCGCAGCTGCCGCTTGCGAGCCTCACTGCCGTCACTTCGGAGGATGAGTCCGTGGGACACGCCACAAAAGACTGCTGCTCTATCCTGGCATCGGACAGCGAGGAATGGTCGCTTCACTCCGCCTCCTCGTCAATCCAGGAATCCGCCCGTACCCGCGCTGGAGCTGACGCGGAACTTATGCGCCTGCTGACGCAAGCTGTCGACCGTCTCGGGCTCGAGTGGTCGCTGCCGAAGGAACCCGCGCCGAACAGGCTCGACGGCTGCTTCCATACCTCCCGTCTAAAGCCTGCAGAGCCACTGACGCCTTGGTCGGCCGCGCTTATGCCGCCTCCGGCCAGGCTGCGTCTGCTCTACACTCGATGGCTGTGCTTCAGATCCTGCAAGCCGACCTCCTCCGTGAATGGGATGAGAAGGGCCGGGACCCAGCTGCGGTTACGGATTTGAGAAGCGCAACGGATCTTTCTCTCCGCGCCACCAAAGCTGCAGCCCAGGCCATCGGACGAGCCATATGAGGGAAACTGAGCGAGCCACCTTTCTGAACGCGCCGCTTTCCCCCACTGGTCTCTTCGGCCCAGCGGTGAACGGGATTGTTGACCGCTTCTCTATGGTGCAAAAGACCACGCAGGCCATGAACCTCTTCCTGCCGCGACGCTCGAGTTCCGCCACAGGCCGCTCTCGCGAGAGACAAAGCCAGCCTCCTGTGCGAACCGGCACCCAGCGTCCAGCACAGCCTCAGCATCAGCCTTCGCAGCGACGTCAGGGCGGCCGCCCTAGATCGCGCTCAGACAGCCGTCGCAGACCGACGCCCCCCAGAGGGCCTCGGCAAAGGCTCACGCTCAAGTCTGAGCACGCGAAGCCCTCCTTACAGCGGGAGAGAAAAGACGCGCGTGTCCCGCTGCGGCCGGACCGCCGTCAAAGTTCATTTCCCTGTCAGTCCCCTTCGAACAGGCTACTGCAGTGGTTCAACTAGCAGCCAACGAGCCGGTTTATTCACCCTCTCGCCTGCACACAAACGCCGTTTTCACGGCGACCCAGAGAAATCTCAAAAAGAGTATAATGTCTGGTCCGGCTCACGCCGTCAGTGTTTTATGTGTAGTGAATGTGCCCACGCCCCAGTGTTCACCCCTACACATAAGCACTCAAAATCCCGTGTCACTCACAGAGCACACTCTCATAAAGCGCAGAAAAGCTGCTCGAGTGTTGAATGTAAGAAATGTGTCCACAGGTCTGTGCCCACTATCTGCCCGCTCTGTTACACGATCAAAGAAGCTTATGAACGTAAGTCTCGTGCCCGCCAGAGAGCGCTCACGCTTGCTAACACAAACCTTGCCCCGGGTCCTGCCTGTGCGTTTAAGTGTTATCACGAAACACAGGGCGTTAATAAAACGCTCCCCATCTACTATGATCGGGGCGTCAGATACAGTTGTAAGTCTCGTGCCCTCGTGCGCGCGCTCACGCTTACAGAGAGCTCTCCCGCCCAGAGCGCTGCTCGCGCATCAAAGTGTGGCAAAAGTATGTTCCCCATCCCTTATGATAGGGACATCTCACATAAGTCAGCCGGTCTCGGCTGTCAGCGAGCGGCCATTGCCCAGAACCGAGAGCGCGCGCGCCGCGCTCTCGGCTCCGGTTCAGTTTCACAAGCCCGCAAATGGCGGCGGTCTGAACCCGGAGGCCATTCGCCCCCTGGTGGCTCACATAGCTGCGTGGGAAACTATCCCAGGGATTTCAGAATGGGTGTTGAGCACAATAAAGCAGGGCTATGCACTTCAATTCGTTCGCCGTCCTCCGTGCTTTCAAGCCCGGACCGCGACGATAGTGAATGCGGAAGTAGCACACCTACTTCACGCAGAAATAGCAAAGCTGCTGTGCAAAGGGGCTATAGAAAAGGTGCCGCCTTCTCTGAGCGAGTCAGGCTTTTACAGCCGATATTTTCTCGTACCCAAGAAGGACGGAGCCTTCAGACCTATCCTAGATCTGAGATATTTGAACAAAGTGCTTGTAAAAAGACCGTTCAAAATGCTTACGACCAGAAAAATCCTCGCGCACGTTCGCCCGAGGGACTGGTTTATTTCTCTAGATCTGAAGGATGCCTATTTTCAGATTCAGATAGTACCCCGTCACAGGCAATTTTTGAGATTCGCCTTCGTCGGTCAGGCATATCAATACACCGTCCTGCCGTTCGGCCTGTCCCTAGCACCCCGTACATTTACAAAGTGCATGGACGCGGCGCTCGCCCCCCTGAGAAGTCAGGGGCTGCGCATAATGAACTATCTGGACGATTGGCTGATATTGGCACAGTCAGAGACAGAACTACTATCTCACAGAACAGTGCTTCTCAGTCATCTGTCAATTTCCTTTTTAGGAATAGAACTGGACTCGGTGACCATGACGGCTCGTTTATCGACACAGCGCGCGCGCCGTGTTCGCCACCTAGCCGCATCTTTCCAGAAGGGCAGCTTTCTCCCTTTGAAAACATTTCAAAGGATGTTGGGCTGTATGGCATCAGCTGCAGCGGTGCTCCAGCTGGGCCTACTGCGCATGCGCCCGCTCAAACGCTGGTTGAACGCTCGTGCGCCTCGCCGAGCCTGGGTGTCTGGCGGCCAGAAAATCAGAGTGACTCAGACCTGCATAACAGCTCTGCAGCCCTGGTTAGTGGCCGATTGGTACCAGCATGGAGTAATGATGGGAACCATCTCTTATCGGAAGGTCATCTCGACAGACGCGTCCAACTCGGGTTGGGGCGCGCTGTTCGAGGGCAGACCGGCCTTTGGCCAGTGGTCAGACCAGGAGAAGGGTTTTCACATAAACTGTCTGGAAATGATAGCGGTCGAGAACGCGCTGAAGTGCTTCCTCCCGTTTATACAGGACCAGCATGTTCTTGTCCGCTCGGACAACACATCTGTGGTATCCTATGTAAACCATCAGGGCGGTGTCAGATCCAGAAATCTCTGCAATCTGACGGAACGCCTCCTTATTTGGTCACAGACGAACCTGCGCTCGCTGAGGGCGGCGCATGTGCCTGGCCATTTGAACGACGGCCCAGACAGACTGTCCAGGGACAATGTTCCCCCAAGGGAATGGTCCCTGCACCCCCAAACGGTCCAGAAACTGTGGCGCCTATTCGGCAGAGCGGAAGTCGACCTGTTTGCGTCAAAAGACAACGCTCAATGCCCGATGTTCTTCTCGAAGGACGAGGACGCGCTGGCCCAGGTTTGGCCCAGCCTCCCGCTATATGCTTTCCCTCCGGTCTCTCTGTTGCCACAGGTGATCAAGAGGATCAGGGAAACACGCCACTCGGTGCTCCTCATAGCCCCGCGTTGGGAGAATCAGACTTGGTTCCCGGAACTGGCACGGCTGTCACATACAGCTCCGTGGCCGATTCCGGTGAGGGCAGATCTCCTCTCTCAAGCTCGCGGCACGATCTGGCATCCCCATCCAGAGCGCTGCATGCATGGTTGATCAACGGGTACTCGTTGCCCTGCCAGAAGGAGTGATGAACACGATCACGCAGTCTAGAGCCCCTTCCACGAGAAGGCTCTACGCGTCTAAATGGTCGGTGTTCTCTGGATGGTGCACCGACAGAGGTCTGGACCCGCGGACATGCGGGGTGGCGCATCTGCTCACTTTCCTACAAGAGCTGTTGGATAAGGGAAGATCCCCATCCACGCTCAAAGTTTACGTGGCGGCCGTAGCAGCATTCGCGGAATCGACGCACGGCCAGTCACTGGGAAGACATGAGTTGGTCATCCGCTTCCTTAGAGGAGCTAGAAGGATGAATCCGCCGCGCCCCCCGTCGGTTCCCATGTGGGATCTTTCACTGGTCCTCGAGGCCCTGAAAGCTTTTCCAATTGAACCACTAGACTCCATGGAGTTGAAATATCTATCACTAAAAGCCGTTTTTCTGACTGCACTGTCGTCAGTAAAACGTGTAGGGGATCTGCACGCGCTGTCTGTCAGCGCGTCGTGTCTTGAGTTCGGACCAAATGACTCTAAAGTCATCCTCAGACCTAGACATGGTTATGTCCCTAAAGTGATGGGCACTCCATTCAGAGCGCAAGTTATTTCGCTGTCAGCTCTCCCAGCATCTGACAGCGAAAGTGATGTGAATCTCCTCTGCCCTGTCAGAGCGCTGAGGTTTTACATTACGCGCTCCGCCTCCTTCAGGCGTTCGGAACAGCTTTTCGTTTCGTTTGGTGGGCGCGCCAAGGGGCTTGCCTCCTCGAAACAGAGCCTGTCCAGATGGATAGTGGACGCTATAGCGGCAGCTTACGCGTCAAAAGGCCTGCAATGCCCTCTGGGCATCAGGGCTCATTCCACGAGAGGCGTGGCCTCGTCGTGGGCATGGTCCAGTGGAATTTCTATCCATGACATATGTGTAGCGGCGGGCTGGAGCTCCCCGTCTACCTTTGTCAGGTTTTATAACCTAGAAGTTCCTGCCTTGCAGGCTAAACTGTTGTCAGTCTGAAAAGAGGTGTATTCTGCCCAGATCTCCTGCTCAGATCACGTTCATGACTCAGCTCTCCTGGTTGAGCTGCACTAAGTAGGGTATGTGCCATATGACTATACAGACCGGCGCGCTGCTCTGTATTCCCTATGTGTGCTTATATACAAGTGATGGCCCGCGTGGCTGGCCACCTTATTTTTTCCACTTATGGGGTTCCCCTTAAGCTCGGGGTCTCATGTGGATGCTTGGCGCGCACGGCGTTGACAAAGTGTTCCCGTAGCGTAAGCTAAACTTACGCAATACGAGAGAACCTCTCGTAAGAGAACGATACTCGGTTACTAACGTAACCTCGGTTTTCTCTAGAGAGGGAACGAGTATTGCGTAACCGGCCGTGCTCACGCCACGAGATACTTCGCTTCAGTCGTCAAAAAACCAGAGAATTCAGCCTACAGCCCCTATTTTATACGCTAAGCCACGCCTATCTGGTGGGCTGTGACGCTATAAAGGCGCGGGCGCCCTTCATTGGGCGTGACGTCACGCCGGGCGCACTGGTAGGCTGCAGCAGTTGCCCGCAGGGCAGCCAATGAGCACGCGAGATGGCCTGCTCTAGGTCTGCTTGCTGCTGCACTGCGTTGACAAGTTATACAAAATTAAGGATAATTTTTTGGCTTCAGTATCTCGAGAAGATGAATCTTTCCCGTAGCGTAAGCTAAACTTACGCAATACTCGTTCCCTCTCTAGAGAGAACCGAGGTTACGTTAGTAACCGAGTATCGTTTTTCCCCCTTTTTATTATTGAAATCAGCCACTGAATCGCATGCAGAGGATTGTGGGTGCTTTTGCAAGTGTAAATGGGTGAATGTTAAGTCTCAGGATTAAGGACCAAGTGTCTTTCTGAAGCAAGCTTAAATGTCAGTGTCATACTGTCGTCTAAGAAGCAGAAGTAGTGACACTTTCTTCAAGTGTCATTTCAGATGATTCAAAACCCAGCGGAGAGAACAGCTTTTGACGCTTCTAATCCTCCATTCCATGACCTCCGCATCGCAACCAAGTCTTCCATGCCCTGCACATGCCTCCTCTCTTTCTATTTATTACAATTCACTATTCAGTGTGAGAGGCTGTGTAAAAATAAAAACTGGAGTTTGTTTAGGATCAGGTACCTGCTGCCTCCTAGTCTTGCTTATTTTAAAATATATACCGGACAGGCTTGTCTGAACAAAAAGGTGCGTATTAATATCCCAAACAAGTGCTCTTTTTGTTCTTGGCCTGATTTGTTCCTGTCTCGCATTCTTTTTTAAATTATTTGTGTCCAACTTTAGCTGCATATGTGCATAGCTGGGAAGATTGCTGTCTGAGTGCACATTTGCTTTAGGGCCTGAACGCTTTGATGGGATATTGATCTCCGATCCCAGCGAGTTTTGGGAGCATGGTAGCACCTGGGCTTGTGGGATGGCGGCGAGCACTTTTCTGGCCCCACCACCACCCTAATCATCTGTCCCATTGCTGTTAAAATTTGCCATGGTAAAATTGTGTCAAATGACTGATTAACTGATTACAAGCCATTGTAATAATATTATTACATAATGTAATATTATAATATTATAATATTATTACATAATGTAAGTTATGTTTCTTTTCACATGGTTGCAAATTAGTTTTTTCATTTTTTTTCATTTTTTTTTTAATGGTCAGTTGATGGGCCCCATTGACTTCCATAGTTTGGAATATCTTCTTTTGTGTTCAGCAGAGGAAATAAATTAATGCAGGTTTGAAACAACTTGTGGGTGAGTAAATGATGAGGCAGAAGCAGACATTTATGGGTGAACCATCCAATAAATAAATAAATACTATGCTTATTTGATAAGGAAACATTTTTCTGCAAATTAATTGATAGTTTTCACATGACGTCACACCATTATAGGAACGTCCACCTGGAGGGCAAAACCATTACAAAGAAAACATGTTACGTTCATATTCTGGACTCATCTGCTCGCCTGTATACAGTATGCATCATTAAAAAAAGTGTTAACTGAATTTGATCTTTTAATATCACTGTTTTAGTATAGTGAGGCACTTTGAGGGCGGGTTGAACCAATAAGGATTAAGCATCTTCTTAGCCTGGCATCGGTTCAGCCCCTGCCTATGCTGCTTGATCAGCCCTTTAATTCTAAAGGTCTTTCTACGTAGCAGTTTATAAAAACAGTTGACATTTTACACATTTATTTCCTTTATCGACAAGAGCTGCTATTGTCAGAGAGAGAGAGATTTGCTGGTGGTCAATAAAAAAGTATTAACATTGTTGGTGTTTAGTTGGCGAATCCATCATGGCAGAGAAAATTAATTGTAGATGAAGGTTTTAATCACAGTTTAGAATTGTAGGCTAATCCTTGATTTGTTAATTTGTAATTAAGTGGTGCAACACAACTTGATTTAAAATAAAACCCAGATCAACAAATCCTTGATTAGCGTTAAACTTTTCTTACTTTAATCCTTATTGGTGCAATTCACCCTAATTGTTTTTCACGTTCAGCGTTTTAAAACTGTTCCACTGTTTTTAGTGATTGAAATACTGCAGCAGGTGTGCTGTATATGGATCACAGGTGGCCAAAACTTGCATCTTGTTCACATATTTTTGTTTTTGAGATGTAAAATTGACAGACTTGTGCTGCAGATCTATGGCTGTTTTGCCCCCCAGAGCTCCGTGACTGTCATGATTCCTGTCTTGTGTTCCCCTTGTCTTGTGTGGACTTTTATGTTATTTCCTGTTCTGTCCCATGTTTTGTAGTCATTTGTTGGTCTTCTTGTTGATTAGTTCGTGATTGTTTCTAGGTGTGTCTTGTTTGCTAATCTCCTCTTGTGTGTGTATATATATACCCCAGTGTTTTTCATGGTCTTTGTCGGGTGTTGTCCTTTGTTGTATGTTTTGTGTGACTCGTTTCAGTTTCTGGATTTGCCTGTGTTTGGATTATTTCGTTCTTTGCCTGGTTTCTTGTTATGCTCTGCTAGGCCTGTCACGATAACACATTTTGCTGGACGATAAATTGTCCAAGAAATCATTTGCGATAAACGATAATATTGATAATAAACGATAATATTGTCGTTCTGAGACCATTTTCATCTAAAATAATGCTAATGGCATAATAATGCAGGTACAGCTTTCAAAGATCAATAAACTTTTATTTCTAAAGACTATATAACACTGAAAACGGAAAATATTTTAAATATCCGCAATAAATGAACAAAACAACCAAAAACAATAAAAGCAATGGAAGCAAAATTTGTTCAAATAAAGCAAAAGTGAATTGCTGTCTATGTCCACCAAGCGAGCGAGTGAGTGAGGGAGAGAGAGTGCGAGAGGTACGGGTGAGTGAGAAAGAGATAGAGAGAGAGAGAGAGAGAGAGAGAGAGAGAGAGAGAGAGAGAGAGAGAGAGAGAGAGAGAGAGGCAGTACTGTGCAAATGCGCTATGGCGCTGTGTAATCAAATACGATTTTAAATAGGCTTAGTAATAAAATAATAATAAAAAAAAAACATTCGAAATCAATGTGTGGCGGTCAGCATTGATATTGTGGCGGGCTGCCACAAATAAATGAACGCATGGGAAACCCTGCCATGTGACTCACAAGCACCGAGTCCCCACACAAAAGATGATATATAATACATGTCAAACTGCATCTGGATCCAATGCCCTGTCTTTACTAAGACAGCCACCGTTACAGTGATGGTCACGTGACTGAAAACTTTGAATAATGGTAAATAAAATAACAGTCACCACAAAAGTTTGAATACAGTTCATTTGAGAACACGTATGACAAATGTTCAAAGACTATCCTGAAAATTAGCCCAAAAAAACCACCTGTTAATTATTACACATTGTGAAACATCTGAAGGTGTAAGCGGAGAACTGTAGAGAAAACGTGTAGTTTTCTTTTAATTATACAAAGAACAAGATGACAGAGTTGGAAAGGTGAGTAAGAGAAGTTGTGTTGTTTTGATATATGATGTAGTATTCAGTGAAAGCTCTCGCATGTTTTCGTGAAATCCTCGCTTAAATAGTTTTTTCCCACTTCTTAATAAGAAGTGGGAAACCCCCCCCCAACTGTTTTCTATGTAAGTACATTTTAAAATGAAGCCAAAGCTGAATTTTCAGCTGCACTTTTTTTACAGTCTTCAAAGTATGCTAACAAAATCATTCTAATATACTAAGTTGGTCCTCAAGATTTATGAATATTATCAATGATGGTAAAAAAAAATTGGGCCCCATTTACTTTAATTATATGTACAAACACTCTCAGCATTCATTATAATGTTGTCTGTACTATCCCTTTCACATAATTCCTGTACTTGTAAATTGCCTCTTTTTTTCCTCTGCCAGTAAAAATCAGAGTTGCGGTCTTTGTGGGACTTGTTCCCATCCGTGTTCAAGTCTAATAATATTGCATGAAATACATTAATCGAGGAAGTATGTCTCGTAAACTCAGGTTTAAAGCCCGAGAAGGGAAGTCCATTAGCCGTCTGGTAAAATCTCACAACATTCCCTGCTCAGTAAAAGAGGTTTTATAGAGGCACACGTGCATTGCATTAATAGAAGGAATAAGGTCATGGCAGCCTCTTTTGAGTTGAGAAATGAAGGAATTGAAATCAATAGCAGAATGTCTTAGAGGCGACCGTAGATTTGACATTTATGAGGTGGCAGGTGTAGAGGTGCCGTATGAAAGGAGGGAACAGCAAGAACAAACCGTGCACATACAGACCACCATACAGCGTAATCAATAGGCCTCTCGGTCCCAACTGGGCGGCCTCAATCCCTTAGATTTAGATATTCAAAGACAGCCAAGTCTAAATGTATTGTAAACTAAATGTGCTTCATTGTCTTATTTTCATCCCAACTTCCCAGCCGCTTTGACAGACATCAGTATAGATTTTTCAAACGCGCTATGAAACTAATAAAGCATGCAAAATAAAAAGTGGAAGGCTGGTTATATTTCCCTGATGTTTTTCCTCAAATGACTTTGAATTGCTTTCCACCCTTGCATTTGTCAAGATGCATTCAGGTTTACTCTGTCCCCTGGGGTAAACACAAGCATGGCATTTATAGCTCCACATGTGAAAAAGCTTCTTAATTACTACATAGACCTTTTATAGTTTCACGCATCATAGTTTTGAACATCAAAAGTGATTTCCAGACAGCACTCGAGATCTGGATGGCTTAGCTCGTGCCACAGAGCGACTGAAGTAAGTCTGATGGAGTGGGAGGAGGAACAGCAACTGTATCAGCTCAGCTGACAAGAGAGAATGACTTGGTGAGCTTGTAATTCTGTCTAAGTAACTGGTTATCTGAGGACAAAAATGATTGCCTATTACTGTACTGATGTCTTTGTAAGGTCCAGTGATGATTCTGATGTGTTTAAGGGTTTCCGTAATACTGTGTAATGTGTAAATTAATGATGTTTTCAATCTCCACAGCTTTACATTTTAATATTTTTGATTGATAATTAAGTATTTGGGGTATTTTATTTGATTGTCAAATATCTTTTAAGTTTTTATTTTTTTATTTTTTTATTGATGAAATAATTTCTAATCTTAAAATTAAATTAGGGTTCTACTTAAGAAATAGAACCTTATTTGCTTTTAGTCATATCTCATTCAAAAGATACACCCGATTCTTTAGCATGACGCAGTCGGTCACAAGACACTAAAGCCAATGCCATTTCACACTCAAAGCGGACGTAATGATGCAATCGGTCACGAGACATACGAGAGCCAATGCCATTTCACTTTAAAAGCTGACATAACACTTCTACAGGGTGGCATTTTTTTTATGTGTGCATAGGATCTATGGCAGATGAGGTGTCATGATGTGGGTTTTGTGTCTTGTCTTTTCATGTTCAGTGATTCCCTGACCTGTCTTTTACTTCTCCCAGGTGTTTCTCGTTATTCCCGACGCCCCCTTGTTAGATCGTTTGTCCTTGATTATTTAAGTCCTGTGTTCCTGCCCTGTCTTTTTGAGTTGTTGAATGTTTGATGTCAACGTTGGTCGCTTCTGATTCTGAGTCCTGTATTCCAGTCTGAGTCTTTGTCTAAGTTTGTAGTTAGTCTAAATAAAGCCTGTACACTGCGTTTGGATTCAGCCTCCTTCCCGTGCTTCTACCGCACCACATTACCAGCGTTACAGAACAACTCACCACGAAATGTATCCAGCAGTTGTCAGCAACCGGGCTCTGGGAGAATACCTGTCGACGTTATTGCAAGAGGGCCAGTCCGTCCAAAGGTACGCGAAGGATTTTCTGTCCATTTGCTATCTGGGAGCGCTAGATGATATCCAGCTCATGGGCCTGTTTTGGAACGGGCTGGATTATGAGATCACCCGATGGATGCCGCGGGACCTTACCAACTGGACTCTTGACCGGTATATCGCTCAGGCTTGTTCCTTGGAAGACCTCTTCTCCATTACAGACTTGTTCTACTCGATACCTCCCGAGTTCACATTACCCGCGACGCCCTCGTCGTCGTCTTCGCCGCTGGTCCGGTCCAGCCCTGCCGAGCCCGCTCTTCACTGCAGCGCCAACGAACTCACTCTTCACTGCAGCCCTGACGAACCCGAGCTCCTCGTCAGCCTCGACGAGCCGGTGCTTCACGTCAGCCTCGAAGAACCCGAGCTTCACGTTAGCCCCGACGAGCATGCATTTCACGTGAGCCCCGACGAGCATGCATTTCACGTGAGCCCCGACGAGCATGCATTTCACGTGAGCCCCGACGAGCATGCATTTCACGTGAGCCCTGACGAGCCTGCACCTCGCGACAGTCCAGCCGAGCCCGCGCTCCACGTCAGCCCTGACGAACCCGAGCTTCGCGTCAGCCTTGACGGACCTGAGTTTAACGTCTGCCTTGACGAACCTGAGCTTCACGTGAGCCCAGACGAGCCCGTACTTCTCGTCTGCCCCGCCGAGTCTGCGCCTCATGTGACCCCTGCCGAATCCAGTGAGTCAAATGCCGAGTCAAGTGAATCCAGTGAGTCGAGTGCATCGTTCAGTACATCAAGTGCATCGTCAAGTGCATTGTCCAGTGAGTCAAGTGCATCGTCAAGTGAGTCTACTGAGTCTACCGAGTCAAGCCCAGTGAAGCACCCTCGCAGAAGGAGAAGGAGGACTCGCTCGGCTACTCAGGCTCCAGTGAGCGTACCCAGACTTCTCGCCCTGCCGGCCCTGCCTCTGCGCCTCACCCTGCCTGCGCCCTTTAAGCTCCGGGAGGCCTTTCCTAAACCCGTGGATTTCCCCAAGTATTTTTTGGGGGGGGCCAAGGGTCCGGTGAGGAGACCATGAAGTCTGCGCCGCCATGGTCGTCTGCAGGGGCTTCACCACCCTGGCCTTCGCCTCATCCTGCTCCGCCCTGGGCTTCGCCTCATCCTGCTCCGCCCTGGCCTCCGCTTCGTCTTGCTCCGCCCTGGCCTCCGCCTCGTCTTGCTCCGCCCTGGCCGCCTGTTCAGTCAGGTCCGCCCACGCTCCACGGCCCAGGCCCGCCTTGTTTATGCCCAGGGTCCGTTCCCCTGCATGGGCCTGGCCCTCCATCCCTCCCCCAAGACCGCCTGTGCTTCACCGCCCTCCTGAACTTTATTGGGTTTTTTTTGTTTTGTTGGGCGTCAGGAGCCGCCCTTAAGGGGGGGGGGGTTATGGCATGATGTGGGTTTTGTGTCGTGTCTTTTCATGTTCAGTGATTCCCTGACCTGTCTTTTACTTCTCCCAGGTGTTTCTCGTTATTCCCGCAGCCCCCTTGTTAGATCGTTTGTCCTTGATTATTTAAGACCTGTGTTCCTGCCCTGTCTTTGTGAGTTGTTGAATGTTTGATGTCAACGTGGGTCGCTTCTGATTCTGAGTCCTGTATTCCAGTCTGAGTCTTTGTCTAAGTTTGTAGTTCGTCTAAATAAAGCCTGTACACTGCGTTTGGATCCAGCCTCCTTCCCGTGCTTCTACCGCACCACAATACCAGCGTTACATGAGGAGACTGTGATCACTTTTGGGTCTTTTCTTCACACAAATCAATTGTTTGGCTTCAGAACACTTGGAATATTGTATTTTTTTAATAAATTGTGCCTGTAGTCGCATCTGCCTGTTATATTGTGTGTTTTATATTATATAATGGGAAGGTTTAGGGATGGGGTTGGGTTACGTGTTCAAACATGTCTAAATAAAACTGTGTCTAGCGTAGATACAAAAACAAACAAAAAAACACTGACTACGTTTACATGCAGCCAATTTTCGGGTTATGGTCGGGTTAAGGTCACTATTCGGGTTTCTGAAACATAAGGAATAACCCGTTTACATGCGTGAGCAGAGAGAGTTACTCCTGTATACATGGAATTGCAATATCCCGATGTAAACTGCGAAGCGCGGTTAGCGTCTGGACGTACGGACAACATTAAAACGCAATATGCGTCATTTCCGAATCTTCTTCCTGTATCCAAAGACAACAACAACAGCAGCAGCACGCAGATAATTAATAGTTCGGGGCAGATAGCGATTTGTTTGCGCTTTGGTGCTGGTACTGACCTCGCGCCAAAAGTATGCTGTGCTGCGTCTCGCCATGTTTACTTCCGGTATACTGAACGCAGGTTTTAGTATGCGCCGAGAAGTTCCTCTACTCAAAAGACCAAGATTCCTTGCTAATAGAACATGCGCAGAACACAAATCATTATGGGGATATGCCGATACGCTTTTACATGACCAAAAATTCGGGTTAGAAAAGGGGTACCCCAGGTATCAAATCCTGGTTTTTAAAATCCGGGATATGAGCATATTCGGGTTTTTGCCGGTGTTTACATGGCCGTGCGTGACCGGGTTGTTGCTAATATCCCAGTTTTGAACGGGTTATTGGCTGCATGTAAACGTAGTAATTGACAGCCAATCAGAGTTCACCCAACTAAAGAGTTTTAGCATTTAAAGTGGCAGACAACAAACCCAAGCATGCGCTCATAATAAGCAGAATGTTATCATCCGTTGGTGTGGATGCTAATGTTGTTATAGTTATAATTCTTGGAGTAAAAGAGCATTGAGTAAACCTTTTTATAGGTAGATATATTCTGATTAGCTCTCAATGTTTTAATTGTTCATCAGCTGGAAAAGGTTGTTATGAAAGTGATTCCGAAGATATCCTGATCTGTGTCATTATCCTTCTAGCTGTGGTGGGAACTCCTCTAATTTTTTAATCAATTTAAATCTATTTTTAAAATGTTATTGTTATAGTTATCGTTATATCTCGTGTGAACAGGCCTATAATGAAAACAAAGAAAACCTTACAACATTACAATATAACCTCGTATAACCTTTTCTTACTAAAAACCTCATCTTACGTGCATATTTATTCTTATTTTGTTTTGTAATATGTGCATGATTTAGCATAAGCATTTAATGCTAGCCACAGGAAGTATCGGTTAAAACATTAGCACAGCTTCAGGAAATGATAAAAACAGATACTGTTTTAATTACATTAATGCTTTTTTAGAGTGTACAGTCCACATTAATCGCAGGAATTAGAATGCTGATTTTCCGAGACCTAGTTAAAACACTTTTCCCATTCCATCTTAAATCATCTATTCATAGGTCATTTGGTGTCACTAGCTAAACTTTTTTGAATATAGTCTACAAAAGCAGGTAACTTCTGTGTCCTCCAGAGCTCTACTTAAGGGCTTTGTGAGCTCCTAGGCTTTTGAACTCTCAACCTGTACCATTTTCTTTTCAGGATTTGATAAAAGAGAAAGAATACATAGTCAAGTGTCAGCAACTTGAGAGGATTTCAGTTCAGTGCTGACTCAGCCATGACTTCTGTGAACTTGTGAACAAGGAATATTTGAGAGATCAGGACCAAGGCAGTCCGCTGTGAACTCTGTGATTGTTTCATTCACTTATATTATTTTGTGATTTTTGGATTTATATTGGCATTAAGGGAATAGTTAACTCAAAATGAAAATTCTGTCATCATTTTTTCACCAGTATATATTTTAGTATTCTCTTTGTGAAAAAGAACAACAAGCAGCTTGATAAAAACTTTTAAATAATATAAATATATATACATTTTAGCCAGTGAAAATACATAATTTTAAATTACTTCTTCTTCTTAAATGTTTGAGAGATCACAGTGTTAACTCCCAAGATGAAACAGGGATCACAAGCTGTTCAATCCACAGGGTTCCTTGTGCTTAAAGGGTTAGTTCACCCAAAAATGAAAATGAGGTCATTAATTACTCACCCTCATGTGGCTCCAAGCCCGTAAGACCTCGATTCATCTTCAGAACACAGTTTAAGATATTTTAGAGTTAGTCCGAGAGCTTTCTGTCCCTCAATTGAAAATGTATGAACGGTATACTGTCCTTGTACAGAAAGAAAATAAAGACATCATCAAAGTAGTCCATGTGACATCAGTGTGTTAGTTAGAATGTTTTGAAGCATCGGAAATACATTTTGGTCCAAAAACAACAAAAACTACGACTTTATTCAGCATTGTATTGTCTTCCGGTTCTGTTGGGGATCCGCGTTCAGTGACGCTGCTGACGTAAGACGCTGCTGACGTGTGTCTGGTGCGCCCGAGCTTCGTTTACAGTCTGAGGGAGACGCCCGCTGGAAACAAAACAATCTTTGCAAACATGTCTAAGGATTTCCACACAGAGGAAGACTTGCATTTTTTTGCCCAGCCATATTTATCTGAACCCGAATACACGGACGCACCAGATACACGTCAGCAGCGTCTTACGTCATCAGCGTCACTGCGGACTCATGAATGCGGATCCCCAACAGAACCGGAAGACAATACAATGCTGAATAAAGTCGTAGTTTTTGTTATTTTTGGACCAAAATGTATTTCCGATGCTTCAAAACATTCTAACTAACCCACTGATGTCACATGGACTACTTTGATGATGTCTTTATTTTCTTTCTGGACAAGGACAGTATACCGTACATACATTTTCAATGGAGGGACAGAAAGGTCTCGGACTAAATCTAAAATATCTTAAACTGTGTTCTGAAGATGAACGGAGGTCTTACGGGACTTGGAGCGACATGAGGGTGAGTCATTAATGACATCATTTTCATTTTTGGGTGAACTAACCCTTTAAAGCTCTGATCCTGCCATTCAGACTTGTGAGATGCGCAGACACAACAAAAAACGATTTAACCAAGCCTCCAAATGTCATGTTAGCAAGAATACAAAGCCCTGCCCCACTTTTCTGTGCATTTTAGTCTTTCTGCTGATTGCATCAGTAGGGGAGAAATTGTTGCATTTTGTAGGAAAGAAAAAGACAGAAAAGCAAAGAGGCAGATAAAGTTTACCACTCCTTTTTTTTTTTTTAAATGCAGTGATGACCGATTTGTTCTTTTTTGTTTTGAGAGGTTGAATACAGTGCTTGAATGAGAGTTTTCTGCTGTTATCCTGACGTTTGTGAGTGAAATTTGTTACGAAACAGTTTTTTTTTTCTTTTTCTTTTTGGATGATATCAGATTCCCAACGAAGCTGTGAAGATGCTTTGTGTCAAATTTGGATTGCTCACAATTTTAACTCTCCAAAAGACCATTTTTTTACAGCAAATTAAACTGTGTTCAAGATCTGAGAATTCAATTGTTTTGTGTTGCATATTCTTATGAGACTACTAATATGATATTGTCACATTAGACCTTGTTTCCATGGCATCTGTCGAACAGGGAGACCTGGCAAGCTATTTCTTTGATGTGTTCCTTGTGTGTATAAAGATCCCAAGTTTATGGAACAAACTTCTAAGAGCTGTAATGTGTGGGCAGGTGAGTAGGCGTGTTTGTATGTAAGGATATCTATTGTGGGATTCAAGAGCGCTTCGTTTAAAAATGGTCACTCATATCGGAGGTCGTTCTGTGTCTTGCTCCTTGTACATATTGTGAGGATGAGAAAAGGTCCTTGAAGGACACAATACCCTCTCATCACAGACAAAGCATTAACCCTCTGGGTGTTTTGACATTGCCTGACATTTGTGTTTATTTCTGTTACTTATAACATTTTCATGGCAAAAGTCTGATTACACTGTTTTCAGCACAAACTCTGCTAAAATGAGCAGTGAGCAGCATTGTATGTTAAAGTTTATAGTTTTGAGAAAATGATGTTTATGCATTGTTTGTGGAAAATAAAGTCACTGAAATAAGGCCATAAAACCCATACTGAATATTTGTTCACAAGACATTTGAGAATTGGATCTTGTAGCTTATATTTTTTTCTTCTAAACAGTCACATAAAACAATATATTGATTTCAAATTTGTAACACATGTTTTGTGTCACAAAGGCTGTATGCGGGGAGGCGTGAATGAGCATGAAAATTGATGTGTTTTCAGGACCATTTATGTATGATGACACCCTCAATGTAAACATTGTAATAAATGTTTGTATTTCTTATTTTTTCACACTGCTCATAGAAAAAAAAAACACTATGTCCTTATTGACCTCCATCTTGGGGGATCTAATCACAACTGGAATTAATTCATGGAATTGTTCATTGAAGTCACTTATACATAAGTGTGTCAAACCATGTTCATGAATAGGGAAAAAATCACAAAATGTCATTGCAAATAATTAGACAACCTCATTTTGGGGAAAAAAAACTGGCTTTAGTGTCCTTTTTAGGGGCACTATAACATTTTGAACTCCTATATATCTGTTTACTCATGACCGGATCACCGGAGCAAGATGGTAATACCAGGTGTAAAAAGGGATTGATAAGAATATCATCTTATAAAAAACATATACAACAGCTGGCTGCTGTAGGTCTTTAATGTAAAATTTCTTTACATTACACTATGGAACAGATTTACTAACAGCTTGCACCAGAGCAAATCCTCTTTTGGCGTTAAAAAAACTACTGTCAGGATTTACTAAAGACATGGAGTGAAAAATCAGCGCTGAAAATGGGTGGACAGTTATTTTTGTTGCATACTGTACCTTATTGCATATGCATTTGTAGAAGTTTCCCTTTAGATGCAACATTTATGGGATGAGAGTATTTAATTGGATCATGCAAAGTGATTTACTAAGGTTTGCACTAGCCAATTTTACTGGTATTTGCACCATTATTTACAGCCCAAATAAGCATTTATTAAACCAGACGCTAATTTGCGCTGCTCTTAGATTGTGTTGGTCATTGTGGAAATGATCCGGCTGCATCTGTGTTATTTAATTTGTAGATCACGCGCAAAACTTTCCACTCCCATTGGCGCTTTTATGGGATTGTGCTCTCATTTTAATTTGCCCTGTTTAGTAAATCTGGCCCTAAAGGTTCAGATTAATGTATTAACCTGTATTAGTTAAGCATGGTTTGTATACCCCAGGAGGTACTTCAGAGAAAGATTTCATTTTTTTATTTAGTAAACATGCAAGTCTTTGTTACTTGCAAGTCATAACATCTCATTAAAAGTTGTGCAAAAGACAATGTACTGTACTGTACTCATATGGGTGATATTTTAGATTTAAAAAAATGTTAGATTATTTAGCTGCGTAGTACTTGGCAGCCTTGTCCGCCTAAATTAATTATAAATAAACATAAAAAAGTTGTAGGCTATTTGCAGCATATTAAATCGTTTTTGACCTAATTATTTCACACTGAAATGACACACTCTGTTGGCTCTGACAGCGTTGCATCACGTGCACCTGCGCAATATAGCCCATGATTTCCGAAAATAGTACTTTGTCAACTAGTGATATCAGCACAAGAACTGTTGAGGAATATGCAACATAATTTAGACAATTGTTTTTGTCATGTTATAATAACTGACTGACACTATCATTTCAGACATTCTGTGCATGTGCACAGAGCGAGGCTGAAGCTCAGCTTTGTGGTTGAGACACGAATAGACTATTAAATTAAAGCTTTAGGCACGTCCACTTTAATAAAAAAAGTCGGCAATTCCTTCCGTGATATTATTTTTGCGTTTGGATGATAGAGGAGGCTTAACATCCAGCGGGGTCTGGGTGTGTCTGGGGGATGCTACCGTCGTTGCAGGCGGGTGTGCCTGCAGTTATAAAATGATTAGACTAAAACATTGAAATATGCCAATTCTGATATGTTCATATAGCCTACTCAAAACAGACGGGGCATCCTAACGCAGACAAGTTAGTTAGTGTTTTTAGGTGATATGCCATGTTTGTAGTCGAGCTGTGATATGCAAACTGTTGCTTGCAAACTTAGCATTCGACTTTTTTTCCGTTATCTATTTTCGTAAAATGCTGCCACACTGCCAATGTCTTTGACATGGTACTGACTGTAAATTAAACGCTTACAATTAAATAAATATTCAGCAAACCACCAGACAAAGGCCTTCTAGTACTTTCTTCAGTCGGTCTCCAGTGGGTTGGGCTAATTCAAAAAAAGTGAAAACAAGTGTTCTGAAGACAGACTGTTACCTGTGAAAAGGGGTGCTCTGAAAACACCCTCATTAGCAATTAGTGCTTTCCACCTGATGAAATTAACACTGCAAAAAATCAACCAATCAGAATTTTGGTCGATCCAGAACGTATCAACCTTAAGTCGACTAGTCGACTGGGAGATTACAGCCCTAATTTGCACATCATCACATTTTCAATGATTCTCAAACGTCTTGGCAGATAAATCAAACTCTCTAAATCCCTCCTTTACGCGAGCTACTCTGCTCTGATTGGCCAGACAGCTCAGTCTGTTGTGATTGGTTTACTGAGTACTACCATACACCGATAACAAAAACGCTCATTACCATAACAACGTCAGCTCTGCATGTCCTGAGGCTTCCTACTCAATGACGTCGATTTTACCATATCAATGCGAGCACAAGTCCGATGATGATACATTGGAAGAACTAATTATTCAACCCGAACCTCCATAGCAAGGACGACACGAGCAGGACGTTTCTCAGTCATACACTACTCAGTTTGAGGTAAAGTAGCATTATGAGATGTTGCAACTGTAATTCCTCACCATCAGCATTAACAAGTGTATGTCCATCAACAAACCGATTATTTTACCTGTACTCATTTATTTACAGAGTATTTTTCTAATATATTGCAGTGAACATGTGGAAACTGTATCAATAACAGTGAATGTATGCAATCTATACATTAGCCGAGCTCTAGCGTGATTGGCTGATGTAACATAAACGTTGGTAAAACAAATCTTGCTCCATGCTTAATCTTTCCTCAAAGTAGTGAGAGCGACTGACAATCTGCATTAATAGACAATCTGCATTAATTTAGGTAATAGTGCCCCACAGCTGATTAGCAGAAGTATGTCAGTAAGACAGTAATAATGTGAGTTAACCAGTTAGCAGGAGACCAACACAATATAAAACTCAAAACGAAGTATTTTGAACACCATCTTTCAAGAGCAAGCGGTTTGTGAATCCTGCATTGAACTCCGAGATTTTAGGAAAAAGTCATAAGTAAAATAAAGGGAACACAGCAAAAGTTTAGGATTATACTGCTGTGGAATTGTGGTAAAAAGGAATTTTATCCACCGATTCTTCACATGCTTGCCCTTGGACAGTGTAAAAAAATGGCTTTATCTTCACATTGTTGAGCACAGGGTCTTCTCGACATGATGATATCCAACATCCACAGGAATCAGTTTCAGTGTTTGAGGTTTTCCCTCGTGTCTGCGCACAAAATATGCCAATGTTTCGTCTTGACGTCACAACAAAACGGCTTATGACTCGTTTAAAAAACGATTAATTTAATTGACTCAGAGTCAACTCTTACTTTTGAAAGACAATTACTTTATATACGGTGCACTTTCAGATTTAAAACTTTGCAGGATGTTTTCATTCACTTAGAGCTGTGTTACACACTATCAAAAGTCATTTAAAAAAATCCATAATAGGGGCCCTTTAAGAATCTTCTTGAGGTTTGGAGACACTGATCTAAAGCGTCATTACAGTTGATGTTCTAAAGAACCACAAAAGGTATTTGTGGATTTTATAATTGTTCCTCTATGGCATAAGTCTGCAAAAACACTTTTAAAATTGGATGTAAAAGCAACACGATGGTGTCTGTTTATGCGTATGTGTGATATGGAGTTAGAGAGTGAGTTGGAAGCATCATAAAGGCATTCATTAGAGATGAGCACTTGGTTTCTGTCACTCAGCTTTTGATAAAGTCGTATCTTTTTTGTCTCTCAGCTGGAGTTTTGTGGACTTCATGGCTTGCCGTAGGCTGTAAACCAGTGCAAAAGATGACTTTCATGTAAAACATAGACATTTCTCCTTTTGAGAGCCACAAAAAAAGAAAATAGCTCAACAGGGACAGGGAGAAATGTGGAGAGATAACTTTTTTTATATCATCTTTGTGCTTCATTTATGACGACGCCTGAGTCCATTTCTCTTTCATCAAGTACTCATCCTTAATGTATGTACAAACTGAATGTACTGCAAGAGGAAAAACAAATTCTTAGGAACTCGACTAGAAAATAACATCCCATTTGTACTCAACATTTGCATTTCTGTCTGAGGAAATATTCTACATCATTCGAATTTGAGGCACAAAGCTGAGACCTGATGACAGTAGAAGCAATAAGATTTAGAGCTAAGCTTCAGAGGCAATAACGGCAAGACTAGTTCTGTCTTAAACTCCCCAGGTCTCCTCTGAAAATACTGTAATCATACAAGACCAGAAGTTTAAAGGGATAGTTCACCTTAAAATGAACATTTTGTCATTATTTGCTTTCCCGTATTACTTTTTTTCTTTAGGAGATGAAACACAGCAGGAGATGTTCAGGGTTCTCTTTTCTATTCAATGAAAGCATACAGTGGCCTGTAATGCTCCAAAAGGACAAATTAAGGCCCTATTAGGCCCCGTTCACATATCGCGTCTTTTGCGCGCTCAAGTTCATTATTTCAAATGGAGGCGCGCGGTTTGCGCGCTCATAATGGAAGCGACGCGGTCGCGGTGCGACGCGCTCGTTTTTTCCAGGCGTGTCCGCGCCGCATCGAGATAAAAACATCTCAACTTTTCAGAATGCCGCAAGCGCACCGTAGGTCACGTGACACGAGCCAACCAATCAGCTTCCTCGCCATTTTTGTTACCTCAGCAGAACTAAATGGAGGAAATGGAGTTCCTGAATCAGATGGTGAAATTCCCCATGGTTCTTGCGTTTCTGTAGTATAGGGTGCACCCAAACACTGCGTTTTTTACTTTTCTGAGTAAATAAGTCTTGTAACAGGGTTACAGCAAGGGTTTTTCGGTGGTGGAAATCCATTGCTGAAATTTCCTTCATGTAACGGAGAGAGCAGCTGATGGTTGCTTAGCAACGACAGATGCCTCCGGAGCGCAACCGCCCTAGCGCTTCTTTGGAAAAAAGAGAACGCGTGCGCCTAGCGTTTTCTACGCGTTTTTAGGCGCGATATGTGAACGGGCCCTAAAAATAGTTAATTCAACTCGTAATGGTATATTCCAATCCTTCCGAAGCTTGTTTTACTAGATTTGTGTGAGGAACAGATTTACACTATACCTTTCAAAAGTAATACATTCTTTTACTTAGCAAAGATGGATTCAATTGATCAGAAGTGACAGTGAACACTTTTTACGATATATAATCTACATCAAATAAATACTGGTTTTGTACGTTCTATTAACCAAATAATATTGAATACATAATAGTTTTCATAAAAGCATGTTTTTAGCATAGGCAATTCAAACAAATGTCTCTCGATTACCAAATTATCATATTATAATGATTGTAATGACTCACACCCCTTTAGGAGGTGGTTTGAGGTGCATTCCAGATTAAACTAGACATCTGTAAATGCTTCTGATTGTTGGAGCCACATATGTAAATTGTCCTCCCAAAATGGTAAAAATAAAATAAAATAAAAAGAACTGTGAGAGTGTGTTATATATAGTCTACTGAAAACCACATATGAAAGCTCTACTGCAACATGCATCACCACAGATTTGGCCGACAAGCCGACACACAAACTGATGCAAATGAAACTGAAAGTTCGGTGTCGAATCCTGAAGCTCAACACACAATCAACTTCATTAAAGTAGTGAGACTAAATGATCTTACCAGTGCTAATGCTCCTCTCTCTCCTATTGTGGTCTTTAATCTTGAAATTAGCTAATGATAAATAAAGCTTGTATCGGTAGCTTTTCATTAACTTTTATTAAATTTGCATAGAATGCTGGAATGGCCAAGTGTAAATTGACACAATGTTTTAACAAATCGTATTGCTAATGCATGAAGTGGCCAGATGTAAGCAGGTATTATAATGCCTCTTAAATGGATATTTCACCCAAAAATTTTAATTAAGTCATTGATTACTCCCCCTCATGTCATTCCAAACCTGTAAGACCTTTGTTCATCTTCGAAACACTAATGATGATATTTCTGATGAAATCCGAGTGTCACGATCCAATTTACAAAAAGTGGAGAAGAGGACTCAAGTGCAGTAAAAGGATATTTATTAATGATATTTATTAACAAATGAAAACAAAAACACAAAGCAAAAACCCACAAGGGGGAAAACATAATCAATGAAACATAAAACAGAACTGAACTAGAATGACAAACACTGACCAAGAGGGGTGAAGACCCCTCGGGCGGCCAGGGCGGTGAAGACCCCTCGGGCGGGCAGGGCGGTGAAGACCCCTCGGGCGGCCAGGGCGGTGAAGACCCCTCGGGCGGCCAGGGCGGTGAAGACCCCTCGGGCGGCCAGGGCGGTGAAGACCCCTCGGGCGGCCGTGGCGGTGAGAACCCTTCGGGCGGCCGTGGTGGTGACTCCGGCTCAGGAACCGCGGACACCGGCTCAGGAACAGCGGACACCGGCTCAGGAACAGCGGACACCGGCTCAGGAACAGCGGACACCGGCTCAGGAACAGCGGACACCGGCTCAGGAACAGCCACAAGAACTGAAACAGTTACAAGAACAGCCACAAGAACTGAAACAGTTACAAGAACAGACACAAACACAGACACAAACACTGGGTCCGGAACCGACATGGGCTCCAGCTCTGAAACAGGCACTGGCTCTGCCTCCGGCTCAGGAACAGGCACTGGCTCTGCCTCCGGCTCAGGAACAGGCACTGGCTCTGCCTCCGGCTCAGGAACAGCAGAGACTGGCATCTCCAAGATCCGAGCCAGACGCTCCAGATAGTCCGTCACAACCTTGGCGGCTACGCCAAAGGGGATCTCTGGCTCTGTCCCAGACTGAACAGACGGAACGTGATCAGTCTCTCGCTGGGCAGACGGGACGTGAACAGTCTCTCGCTGGGCAGACGGGACGTGAACAGTCTCTCGCTGGGCAGACGGGACGTGAACAGTCTCTCGCTGGTCAGACGGGACGTGAACAGTCTCTCGCTGGGCAGACGGGACGTGAACAGTCTCTCGCTGGGCAGACGGGACGTGAACAGTCTCTCGCTGGGCAGACGGGACGTGAACAGTCTCTCGCTGGGCAGACGGGACGTGAACAGTCTCTCGCTGGGCAGACGGGTCGTGAACAGTCTCTCGCTGGGCAGACGGGTCGTGAACAGTCTCTCGCTGGGCAGACGGGACGTGAACAGTCTCTCGCTGGGCAGACGGGACGTGAACAGTCTCTCGCTGGGCAGACGGGACGTGAACAGTCTCTCGCTGGGCAGACGGGACGTGATCAGACTCTCGCTGGGCAGACGGGACGTGATCAGTCTCTCGCTGGGCAGACGGGACGTGAACAGCCTCTCGCTGGGCAGACGGGACGTGAACAATCTCTCGCTGGGCAGACGGGACGTGAACAGTCTCTCGCTGGGCAGACGGGCATCTCCCCCTCCTTCTCTGTCCGTGACGGCGAGAAGTAGGTCCTGAGCTGTCCCTACAGATGGACGAAAATTGGGTTGACCCAAATGTGGCGATGGTGTAGTCCGGGCAATCCAAGTAATTGTCGTCCATATAATTATCATCCGGATTCACCCAGTCAAACTCCTCATCCTCCATGCTGCTGAGTCCACAAGTGGTCGGATCTTTCTGTCACTATCCAATTTACAAAAAGTGGAGAAGGACGTGACTCAAGTGCAGTAAAATGATATTTATTAACAAATGAAAACAAAAACACAAAGCAAAAACCCACAAGGGGGAAAACATAATCAATGAAACATAAAACAGAACTGAACTAGAATGACAAACACTGACCAAGAACACGAAGACCATCACAAGGAACAGGGGTAACATAAGACAAAGATCCGACCAAGACAGCAAACAAGAAGAGACTTAAATAGGGAACAAATCAAGAGGGAAAAGTTGGAAGAACTCAAACACTAATCAGGTAACGAGGGGGAGGGATCAAACAATGACAAGAGCACATGGCCCAACATAACAAAGACACCCATGTGCAATACGAGACAGGACAGACACGTGACACCGAGAGCCTTCTGACCCCCTACAGACAGCAACGTCATAACCACTTTCAAGGCCCAGAAAGGTAGTAAAGACATCTTTAAAATAGTCCATGTGACTACAGTGTTTTCAACCTTAATTCTATGAAGCGACGAGATTACGTTTTATTCCCCAAAAAAACAAGATGAATGAAGGTCTTATGGGTTTGGATCGAAATGAGGGTGAGTAACGACAGAATTTTTTTTTTGATTTTTTTTTTGAGTGAACTAACTTTTTAAAACTTTGCATAACCTGAATTCTAAGTTCTTTTCGCCTTTATTTTTTATATCCATGATGTCACAAAATGATATTGTCACAAATATTTTGGCCATAACAAGTTTTGATTAGTTTTGTATTGCATTCAGAGGGAAATTGAGCAGTTGGCTACATTTATTTGTAATAAAAAGACCTAAATACAAGTAAACAGTGTGCAAAACGTAATGTTCAATTAAGAGATTGTGTTGATTGACAGTAGAGTTTTTGTACATTGTTCGCAAAGTTTTCCGTTCGCTCTCCAATTAAACACTTGGCTCCCATGGCTTCATGATAATGAGTTTTCCCACCTTCTTTCTCATAAAAGTGTCTCTCATAATTTCTAGCTTGCAGGTAGAATTCAATCTTAAATGTAAGTTGGACCGCACTCGTTGCAAGATATGAGAACGTTACTGAATGCTGGGTGTCGACTACAGCTCGGATCTCTGAGGAACCATATTGGTTTCTCAATTACTGACCCGAGGCACTCATCGCCTTGTCTACGCTTGGAGAATGCGATTGAGATAAACACAACACAGTTAATGCGCTTTTGCATGTATAACGCCCTTAATCAAATTCTCTCTCTCAATTTTTTTTCCATTCCCCGTTTTTTTC
The DNA here is from genome assembly GCF_051911475.1 of Siphateles boraxobius. Lineage (NCBI taxonomy): Eukaryota > Metazoa > Chordata > Actinopteri > Cypriniformes > Leuciscidae > Siphateles > Siphateles boraxobius. Next base: position 5,824,787 of record NW_027508931.1, on the reverse strand, counting down.
TTTTTTTTTTCTCATTTAGCACCACCTGCCTTAAACTATTCATCAACACCTTCCTTCCTTCTTTCTCACTTCTCATCCCCATGAGTCTTTTTATCTGTTCATTCTCAATGCTCATCTGTTTCCCTCCTTCCTTTCCATGTTTCCTCATTTTCTGTTTCCATCTCTTTTCTCATATCTTTGGTCTATTGGTTGCTTTGAGTATGATTTAACAAACACAAGCTAATAGGTTTTCCGTTTCATTTGCAGACTTGTGAAATAGATGGACTGTCCCTAACAACAAAATGTTGTATAACGTTGCCCCCAAGAAATTCATTCAGCTAAACCTGTTTGTATCTATTGTTTTGAGTGGCATTTTACTAAATGCAAATGTTTGGGACTTGAAATGTCAAATTCAAAGCTCTTTGTATTGTTTTCGACTGTCCTTTTGGCTGGCTGACGCCCATCAAAGCAGAAAATACGGCAAAGATGTCAGATCTGTGTGAGTCGCCTTAATGATGTTTAGCTCGCTAGCAGATGTTGCATAGAAAGGCCCGTCAGTTTTGCACCATCAGCTACTGTCTCTCAATGCAGCTTGAGCTGAGTGGAAAGTCTGAACACTCACACATGCACATGGCACACATCTGCATGTCTCTGCTCCCACTCGAACTGGCCTGGCATGACTGCACATATATAGTTTTTCTTTTTTCCTTTTGAGTTGTTGGATTTTCTTATCCGTCCTAGCCCAATGATTTGCGTCCACTTGTGTTTCTGTGTGTTGTTGGAGACAATGTGAAATGCCTGTCCTCAGGGTGTTATCAGATAAAGTGTAGCTCATCACAAGCCTTTGGTGATGGAACCATGTCAAATTCTAGTATGAATTTTCCTCAACAAGGGAACATGGCACTTCAAAGCAGCTTGTTTGGATAGATCTGCAATTCCCATGCCCAAATCATGGCCTGCCAGGTACCTATGTATTCATTGCTTATCCCTGTGCACAGAGTGTGCTCTTCCTTTACTGAATTTTAATGCTTGACATGTCAGCAGACCATAGTCCATGTGATGTAAAATCATTGTGAAAGTTCTGTAAACTTGTAAGTACTGATAGACGGGGCAAGATGTGTGGTGGTCATTGGCAAACAAAGATTTTATTACAGATAAAGTCTGTTATTATCAGTTTTCCACTTCTAGACTGATAAAAAAAATCTCCTTGTAAAGAAGCGTACGATTTTTGAAAGATTAAAGAGCACTTTTAGTGATTCTTTTTATTTTTTATTAATCGATTGAAATCACAATATAGACTTTTCAAAATGCAGCGTTTTGTGATTTAATCTGTCTGCTGATACAGACCGGAATGATTAATTAGACTTTGTGAGGCTAAAGAAAAATTCCCCACATCCCTCAGTAGATTAATGGACTTGTTGTAAAACACGCAGACTACTTGGTTTAGTACTTTTTTTTCATTAAGTGTATCATAGATCATGAACAGATTTAATTAATTGTTAAGTTAATTGTTTTTTTCGCCCCACTGGCAATACTGTCACAGTCATTGTTTCTACTTTGGATGGTTCATCATTCTAGAAACAACCTTAATGTGCTCTTTTTTTAATTTTTATTGGTGCAGATTTTACGATATTTACAATTAAATAAAAAATAGGCACTTTTGTTCAAATGTTTAGAGTCTGTAAGATTTGTCAATACTTTTGAAAGGATTCTCTTTTGCTCACCAAGGCAGTATTTATTTGATCAAAGGTAAAGTAATATTGTGGAATATTATTACAGTTTAAAATAACTGTTTTCCATTTTAATATATTTTAAAATGTAATTTATATGTAATTATACAAAGTTGACTTTTCATCATCATTACTCCAGTCTTCAGTTTCACATGAACCTTCAGAAATCATTTGTATATGCTGATTTGATGCTAAATAAACATTTCAGATAATAATAATAATAATAATTATTATTATTATTATTATTATTATTAATAATAATAATGTTGAAAAACAGTTGATTTGATGCTGTTTAATATTTTTGTGGAAACCATTATACATTATCAAGATTTTTTGATGAATTTAAAGTTCAAAAGAACATGCATTTATTTGAAATATACTAATTATTTGTAACATTATAACTGTTTTTACTGTCACTTTTGATCAATTGAATGTCATTATTTAATATAATGTCTTTCTTTCAAAATAATAAAAACAAATCTTAGAGACCCCAGTGTTATGAATGGCATAGTGTATTACCTTTCATTTGGTCCAATACAGATCAAAATAGTACAAGGTAGCAATTGAAGGGACATACAATACAAGATTTGTGCATTTAAATTGGTTATTTATTTTGAGAATACACAGTGTTAGACTTGCATTGACTGTTTGCTCTCAGGCCAAAACCACCCAATTAGACAGAAAGAGATCGTCTAGGTGTCATGTAAAATTACCAACCTATTTATACAAGTTGGGGTTTAGTTTGCCACTGATCACTGCCACTAGACACAGCTCAGAAAACTCTAGAATGTACAATTCTGCTCAGCGATATTATGTAGTTTCTTACTTACTACTAAGGGTGGGTCACGGACAGTCTGAACCTGAAACTATATTACTGCAAATGTCTTTTTTTCAGAATCAGTTTTACATACAGGTTAATCAGCTTTCCAGGCAATCCTCACAGCAGTCATATATGTGCTGGGACATCACCTTAAACCTCACATGGCCAACAAAGGTTCATTTAGACAGCTCCAAGAGTCCTGGGACCTGAACTACATCTGAGCTCTGTAAGCCACACGGACAGCGATTTTTATAGAACGGGTCCAAGAGGAGACAGTTCATTGCTGGGGTCTCAACTGACAGGAAGTAACCGAGGCGGACAGGTTCTGACCCTTAGCTGTCAATGATTCTGTAAACAGTTTTGGAGAGTGATGCATCAGGTAAAGATCTGGGATTTCCATAACTTTGTTCTGTCTTGTTTTACATGCCTCTGGTGCAGGGATCTTGGGTTTGAAAGTGCAATTCAGTGTTGACAGACCCAGTAATTCTCCACCGTTCTGTCCTGAAGCTGCAAGGTTCTGAAAGCCTCTGACATGTAAATGGCAGTGGTCTCATGAATCTATGAAATGCTCTCATTCAGAAAGAGGGACTTTTTTTGGTTTTGTCAAAGCTCTTTAATCCAAAGACTCCGTCTTTAGGCTTTTGTCAGCCATGATGTTGACAGAGATTATTATTTATTTTCCCTTTTGAGTTCCTGTGGACGCTGTGGGGAAAGACTTTGACTTTTAAGTTCACAAAGGGAAACGGAGAGCAATTTTTGTTCGGTAAAAAAGGGAAAATAACATCCCCAGGCACTTTTTCGACCAGCGACATAGTGGATTCTCTGAGAGAAGAATTTCGGCTGTGTCTTCGCATGCTGTGGTCCATTTGCTGCAGTCTCTGATCTGCGTTCGATGAGTTCCCCACGTGTGCTTGTGTTAGCATGCATGCTGGTGTCAGTGCTGTTACCTCTGGGCTGATTGTGCAAGTGTGTTTGTCAGAAAGGTATCATAAGCCTGCCTACTGTCAGGTTATAGAGCACAGTGTGTGAACACACACAACTGATGAGGTGTCAGAGATGGAAGATGAAAGCTGTGGGTCAGAAGAAATAAAGAAGAAAATCGTACTTAATCAAGCAACGTTTTGTCAGGCAATTATATATTTAGAAAGGGTCCACCATTTTCAGCTGCCTGTGACTGAGACACGATATAATGTGACAATGTGCGCCCACTATTTCCACAACTAACTGGCTGCACAGCTGAAAGGTTTGTTTGAGCTGCGCCCTCTTCTGTACAGGAGTGAATTTGCATGTCCTTCGCCCTGAGGCTTATTCATTTCACCTTTGCAGAAAAAGCAAATGCATTTTTTAAATTGTTATTATTAAGAAACAAACAAACAAGCCCAGGTGAGAAGAAGTAATGCAAACGTAATGTAAGGTTTCATAAAAAGTATTTCATACTAAGTAACGGAATTATTTAGAGCCACTCAATATTGTAACGCATTACTTTTAAAAGTAACTTTCCCCAACACTGGTGGTGAATATTAAAAGTCATTGCATTATAAAAATGTACAAGTAATATGAAACATAACATTGGGCAGTATTATTATCATTGATATAATGTTTATTGATTGATTGATTGTTTTATTGATTGATTGATTGGTTGATTGATTGGTTGATTGATATGTTATAGAAGATGCTATCTTGTAACTTCAATGCTGTCTTGTAAAATAATCAATGATCTTATATTTCTTAGAGTCTAGAGGACAATGTAAATAAAGCATGGCACAGTTTAATTCACTCTCCCTAGTCTATATTGACTTGGATTGTATTAATTTCAGGTTTATATTAAGTCAGGCAAATGATATAGTCTGAGCTGTTTGTTTGCTTTGCAAGAAGACTTGATGGCTGAGCAAAATGTTGTTTTGGTTGAGCTTAATGTCTCCTTATACATAAATTCTTTCCCTCTGAGGACTCATGGTTTAGTTTGATGATCAATGATATAGTAAGATACTCATTATGTTTACGCCAAAGCGATGTCTGCATTAAACCGTACATATGCTGCCCACTGCCAGGATTCAAACGGATTCCTGCTGCTTTCAAATACACTGTGAAACAGTTAGCTAATGCAGCAAGCCCCCATAGAGGTGTTAATTAGATTTTTTTGCATCCGAACATGACTGCACACATACTCTTGCACTCCCCTTCAGATATACACACGCAGACACAAACAAATTTGCTATCTAATTGAACACAATTTCATTTGATGATATTCATTCCAATCCATTTCCATTGCATGTACACACACTCGTCCACCTTATTGGCCTTGTTTGCATTACCAGAGCATGTTATGTAGGGGCACTTATTAGAAAATGAATACACGATGTGTTGCTAATAGTAATTGGTGGGGTGACATTTTGCTCCTTAATCAGCTGCCATCCTTGTTCCTATGAGTGGTGTCCATTTCCTGAAGCAGCAAGGTCATTGAGTAAAAATAAATATGTCTTTTTTTCCAATAGTGCTGTTTTTAAAATAATGACGAATTCCCCTAACAAACACAACATTTTGGTGTTTGGGCATTTATATGCAATTTGCATTAGTGAATCAGTTGTTTGGACAATTTGTTCTGAGAGTTTATTCAGTTCAAATAGAAATTATTGACAGATTCAAGTATGTGTAGAATTCCCTTGATGGGTGTTTTTGAAGCAAAATATTCAGTTAAATGCTACTGTTTGAGCTGAAATCAGTGACAAACAGTGGTTTTGCAATGTAAACTGGTAGAATGAGAAAACAGCATGTTTTAGGGATGGGAACAGTGTCACAGGTATTATTTAATTGGTCACCTGTAGGTTGTAAAGGCAAAGAGGTGGATAGGAAGAGTGATATGTTACTGTCACTGCCGCAGGACACTAGACCACCTTCACATAGTCAATGATTATTATATAGCATTTCAACCTGAAAATAAAGGATTCACAAAAGCATATTTATGTGATTGTCACTACTAAAACTTTGCAGTGTTTGTCCATTGATTCTTGTGTAAATACAGTTATTCTACATCTTTGTCTTTAAACAAATGCCACTTCAGGTGTTGCTTGCATGCAGTGTAAAGGCACTTTTTGTTTGCTTTTATTTAATTTTTTTTCCAAACACCCTTACATTTTCTTCTCCTTCTCTGTCATTTGCTTTCTCATCCCCTCTCACTCATCTCTCTCACACACACTCACGCAGACACATACCGTGTTAATAAGTGCTACCTCTTGCTCTCTTCTTTCATATCAGTAATGGAGAAGCTGGAGACAAGGACGAGATGAGAGAATGATGTGTGGCATTATGCTGTAGCACTTTCCAATGCAGGCCTGGGATCAAACTGGACACACAGATTACATTTCTGTGTTTACTTGCCCGTGTGCATTGTGAGACTTTATGTGAGGTGCCAGAGCTTCAGAGGCTTAATGGAACATAAAAATGTGGAAGTGCAAGGTTAGGATTTGATTTTAAAACATTTTTCTTAGTTCTGAAAGTCAATTTTGGTACTGTGTTGGGTCGCCACTTGACGTCCAATTTAAAATCACTGGTGTTATTCTATAACAAAAGGTTGCATAGTGGGGCAATATGACGCTGAATCTTGTTGAAATGAGATTGATTATTTAATTTTAAGCATCTCTAGCTTCAATTCTGAGAAACGTCTCGGTTACGTATGTACCTGAGTAGGGAACGGAGACGTTACGTCGGATGACGACGAATGGGGGTTTCGCTTAGAACACCTATCGACTTCGAGTATTACAAAACGAGCCAATGGCGATGAAATGCCATGGGTCTGCGGAATTTGCATAGCGTATCTCCGCCCCACCGCGGGGGTATAAAGGAGGATGCCGGCAACATGCAGGTATGTCTTCGCTGAGGAGCCGAGACTGAACTTAGGCGTCTGCCCAGCGGTACAGCGGAAGTGGCAGGGAGACGTTCCCTTTCGTAGTCACTCCGAGTTACGTCGGATGACGACGAATGGGGGTCCCCGTGAAATCACGCCACCTTCACAGCTGTCTTCCAGTGCCCTGCGAAAGTCTGATCCCCCTGTCGTGATACTGGCACGGACGAAGGAGTCCTACTTAACACAGGAATACCAAAGTTCACTGGGAAGCATATCTCAGAGGAGATATGCCGCAGCATGCCTACCCGTAGGGAGGACTTAAGAACACATATGGCCGGAGGGCTTCATATGGAGGAACGCCGGAGTGACCAGCCCGAGGGGTGGCAACTTTCAACTCCAGGAGGGCAAGGTGGCTTGCCAAGGGAAAGACACATGCTCAAGGAGGCTTACAGTGGAAATACACATGTGGGGGTTACTCAGGGAGGAACCATGCACACGGAGGCACCTAGCCGACGCCCAGGCAATAGACACTGGCGCCAGCGTCAACAGTGCTGGAGGAACTCAGGGCTTCAGAGAGGAAGGCTCACCTGAGGAATAATCGCACGTACCCAGTCCGTGGAGTGGAATGGCGAGCAAGCGAAGACACCTGAGTGGGTCCAGTACTAGCTAACTGAAGCGAGTACACGAGAGGACACAGGCTCCACTCGGAGATTATAGAATCTGGCGAATGTGTTGGGTGTCGCCCAGCCTGCAGCTCTACAAATGTCTGCCAGCGAGGCGCCATGCGCTAGAGCCCAAGAGGAAGCCACACTCCGGGTGGAGTGGGCTGTCACACCAAGGGGGCACGGTCGGCCTTGCTGTTGGTAAGCCAAAGCAATGGCGTCCACTATCCAGTGAGACAACCTCTGCTTTGAGAGAGCCTTTCCCTTCAGTCTCCCACCATAACAGACAAAGAGCTGGTCTGAGGTCCTGAAACACTGCGTTCTGTCTACGTAAGCACGGAGAGCGCGTACTGGACAGAGCAGTGCCAAGGCTGGGTCTGCCTCCTCCCGGGGCAGCGCTTGCAGGTTCACCACATGGTCCCGGAAGGGAGTGGTGGGAACCTTGGGCACATATCCAGGCCCGGGTCTCAGGATCACGTGAAAGTGACCGGGCCCGAATTCCAGGCACGCTTCGTCAACGGAGAATGCGTGCAGGTCCCCTACCCTCTTGATAGAGGCCAAAGCAACCAGGAGCGCTGTCTTCATAGACAGGACTTAAGCTCAACTGAATGCAGAGGCTCAAAGGGAGCCCTCTGCAGGGCATTTAAGACCACTGAGAGGTCCCAAGAGGGAACGAGAGGAGGGCGAGGAGGATCCTCGCTCCTCTCAGGAACCTGACGATCAGGTCGTGCTTCCCCAGAGACTTACCTTGAACTGCTTCGTGATATGCGGCGATAGCGGCCACATACACCTTCAGGGTGGAGGGAGACAGCCTTCGCTCCAACCCATCTTGCAGGAAGGAAAGCACGACAGAGATCGAGCATCTCCTGGGGTCTTCTCGACGAGAAGAGCACCAGTTGACGAAGAGGTTCCACTTCAATGCATAGACATGTCTAGAGGACGATGCTCTAGCGGAAGTGATGGTAGCCGCCACCGCTGGTGGCAGGGTACTCAAACCTGCCTTGTCCCGTCCAGGAGCCACACGTGGAGCCTCCAGAGATCGGGTTGAGGGTGCCAAGGGGTGCCCCGTCTCTGAGAAAGGAGATCCTTCCTCAGAGGAATAGGCCAAGGAGGTGCTGTCGCGAGGAGAACCAGTTCGGAGAACCAGGTCCGGTGGGGCCAATACGGCGCAACCAGAATGACCTGCTCCTCGTCCTCCTTGATCTTGCACAAGGTCTGTGCGAGAAGGCTCACTGGGGGAAACGCATATTTGCGTAGGCCCCGCGGCCAGCTGTGCGCCAGTGCATCCGTGCCGAGGGTGGCTCGGTCAGGGAATAGAACAGGGCGCAATGGGTCGAGTCGTGAGAGGCAACAGATCTATCTGTGCGTCCCCGAACTGGTCCCAAATCAGCTGAACCGACTGGGGATGGAGTCGCCATTCGCCGGAGATGGGCCGAAACCGTGACAGCTCGTCGGCTGCAAAGTTCCGATCTCCCGGAATGTAGATAGCACGAAGGGACCTCAGGTGCTTCTGACTCCATAAGAGGAGGTGGTGTGCGAGTTGCGACATACGGCGGGAGCGTAGACCACCCTGACGGTTGATGTACGCTACAGTCGCGGTATTGTCTGAACGGACTAGTACGTGTTGACCCTTGAGCAACGTGCGAAAACGGTGCAGGGCAAGGCGTACTGCCAGCAACTCGAGGCAATTGACATGCAGAAGGCGCTGGGGTCCTGTCCAGGAGCCCGCGGCAGCATGTCCGTTGCACATGGCGCCTCAGCCCGTGGAAGAGGCATCTGTGGAGACAACAACATGCCTGGAAACTCGTTCTAGGGGAACACCGGCCCGTAGAAAACTGAGGTTCCACCACGGGGTGAAGGTCTGATGGCAGGTCGGAGTTACTGTAACTCGGAGCGTGCCATGATGCCATGCCCACCTCGGGACTCGATCGCGAAGCCACAGCTGAAGCGGTCTCATATGAAGCAATCCGAGCGGCGTTGCCGCGGCTGCAGATGCCATATGCCCCAGGAGCCTCTGAAACAATTTCAGTGGGACCGCACTCTTGTTTAATGGCTGAGTGGAGAAGGCGACCAAGTCCATACCGAGAAAAGAGCTCCTCTGCACGGGGCAAAGTTTACTCCTTTCCCAGTTGACCCGAAGGCCCAGACGAGCTAGGTGCCGGAGCACTGGGTCCCTGTATTCGCAAACCTGGTCTCAGGAGTGAGCTTAAGACAGCCAGTCACCGAGATTGTTCAGGATGCGAACCCCGTGTTCCCATGGAGGAACAAGGGCTGCCTCAACAACCTTGTGAAGGCGCGAGGAGACAGGGCTAGCCCGAATGGGAGAACAGCGTACTGATATGCGCGCGCCCTGACAGCAGAACGTAGGTACGATCTGAGTCGAAGGAGAACGGAGACATAAGAGTAGGCGTCATTCAGGTCGATCGCTGCAAACCAATCCTGTGGCCGCACACATCCAGAAATGCGTTTGGCCAAGAGCATCTTGAACGGCAGCCTGTGAAGGGAGCGGTTCAGATGCGTAGGTCCAGGATTGGCCGTAACCCACCAGAGTTCTCCGGGACAATGAGGTATGGGCTGAAAACCCGGACCTCATCTCGGCAGGAGGGACAGTCTCAATCGCACCCTTCGCCCGTAGGGAGCAACCTCCGCTCTCATCATAGGGGCAAAGCCACCGACCAAAGTGGAGCGGAATCCCGTGAAGCAGGGAGGAGACCGTGCGAACTGAATCGCATAGCCGAGCCGATGGTTCGCACGACCCAGCGGAACAGATAGGGAAGCTCTAGTGCAGGCTCCCAACTGTGCCAGCGGAGTGAAGAACCACAGACGTCCCCGCGGTGGTGCAGCGAAGCGGAATGACCAGCCCAGACGAGGACGGCATAGCGGCCCGGTGTGGGGGAAAGGTCATAACCGCACCCTGACAGAGGAGGCCAGGGAAGGACCAGCGTTCCACGGGGGCCTGCTCTGTCAGGGGTCTGGCGACAGAGGGGGACAGGGGCGAAACGGTCCGTGGATGGCACGCCGTGTCAACCACCTCTGGGGCAGAGGGGGACGAGGAGAGCACGGCTTGTGGGCGGTGCTCTGTGTCGTCCGAGAACTCTGTATGCTCAGAGAGGAGAGAGTCAGTTCTTTCTGAATAAGGATTCTTCCCCAGCCCTCCACCGGGCAAAGGAGTGGCCCTGCTACCAACTCCTGGAAAGAACTGAGTCTCATCTCTGAGCAGCCCATCTCAAAAGTGCCGCTTAAACCGGCGTTTAGCGGGGTGCGGGGCTGGAGAGGGCTGAGGCATCCCCCTACGGTCTTCCAGAGCCAGGCCCGGGTGAACGGGCGGGGTTGGAACCGTGGGAGGGGGCCTTCGGCGATGGGCAGACTGAGGGATCTGAGCGGACGGCGGGGCCGTCGGGCAGAATAACCTCAATCTGCTCACGGGCGGTTGAGAACTGTTGGGCAGAAGCACTCAACCGCAACGCCGAAGAGGCCGATCTGGGAGATGGGGGTGTCGTGCACATCAGACCGGTCAGCCCCAAACTGGTGAACATCACCTGACTCTGAGAGCGTACGGCCACTTTCGTCGCTCGGAGAGCAAGGTCAGTGGCGGCGCGCAGCTCACTGAAGAGCCTCGGGTCAGTCCCGCCCTCCTGCATGTCCATGAGCGTCTGGGTCAGGTAGACCAGCAGAACGGTCATGGGATGCAGTGAGGCAGCTGCCTGTCCTGTGGCACTATAGGATTTCGCCACAGATTACTGTGACGAAAAGAACTACAGGCTTTGGACGGGTGCTTAGGATTGCGCCGGGAAGCACTCTGAGGACACAGTAGCATGGCAACAGAGCGTTCAACCGGGGGAACCCCAGTGTACCCATGGGCAGCGGCCCCTGAGGGGAGGAAAGGCGGATGAGACGAACGAGAGGACCCGTGAACTCATCATGCACGTCCGGGAGGAAAGATATTGGGGTTTGCCGTGGACGCATCGGCGGCCTCACCCAAAAACCAATCGTCCCGGGAAAGCATGGCCATCATCTCCGGATCAGACTCAGGAACAGCCGTATGCACACCAGAGGGTGGCAGCTGTGAAGAGTCGTCATTTCCAGAAGAATCAAGCCCACCTAGTGATGCTGCTACAGACACAGCATCATCCTCTGTAGCTTCAAATGAAAACACACGGGCCACCCGAGGGTAGACTCGTGGAATCATCAGTTCGCTAGCGGGCACCGTCATTAAAGAGGGGGGGCTGGGGCATGGACACAGAGTCGGCGCCTTGTTCCAGACCAAGACCCTCAGGTCACCCTGTCCACCAGCCGAAGATCGGGTAGTGGATGAGGGGACTCTCACTCTTGCGAGTTCACCGAGTCTCGACCTATATATGACGCGATGATCACGTTCCCAGAGAGAACATGAGTCATCCATGAGCGCTGTTCAAGCATGATCAAAGCCCAAACACACTAGACAGCGCTCGTGCCCATCAGAGTCCGATACCAGTCCGCTGCAACCAAAAATGCACGGGCGAGCCGTCTTTAAAAAGACGTGCCGCGTGCGAGCTCTTTTATGAGAGGAGAAAAAAACTCAGCGATGTTGAAGCGCACAGGGAGACACACACACACTGGCAGATCACTGCACAGATCAGCAGGCACTGTAAGCTAGCTGCAGATCGCCGTCACACCAACACCGGAGAGAGAAGCTCGTCTCGTAGTGCGAAGTCAGAGATGATTGTGGAGTGAAGAAATATTCTTGGCTCCGAAGCGAAAACATACCTGCATGTTGCCGGCGTCCTCCTTTATACCCAAGCGGTGGGGCGGAGATACGCTATGCAAATTCCGCAGACCCATGGCATTTCATCGCCATTGGCTCGTTTTGTAATACTGGAAGTCGATAGGTGTTCTAAGCGAAACCCCCATTCGTCGTCATCCGACGTAACTCGTAGTGACTACGAAAGGGAACTAAGTTAGCTTTTGCTAGGTGAAACATGTATCAGTCACAATAGATAGTTTAGATAACAATATAACGGTGGAAGTGATTTGTGGAAAGGATTGTGGCTTGATGAGAACCTGTATGCATTTTACATTTACATGCAATATCATAACAATGACAAGTGCAGGAAGTTCATTATTAGTCTTTTACTGGTGCCCCGATGTTCACCTGTTTTGTAAATCATCCATGTTCTCAAAATGTGGAGGTTTCACACACTTTGTATTCCCTTTTGGGATCTGAAAAATGGTGCTTTAGAATGAATCAATTATAAATAAGCACTGAGTGTTCTGTACTTATGGAAACAGTTCACCAAAAGTACTCATTATTTACTCACGCTTATGTCATTCCAAACCTACATGCTGTTACTTTTTATTCTCTAGAACACAAAAGGTAAACACAAAAACGTTGCTTCGTTAAAATACAATAACGAAAAGCATCATATAAGTATCATAAAAGTAGTCCAGATGACTTTTGCTCTGTATAAGTCTTTGAAACCATTTGTTGTTTAGTGATAATCTTGCCCTCCAGGGAGCTAATAGCTTATGAAACGGATCATTGAGTCAGTGAGTTGAACTCAGAAACTGCATCAGTGAACAAATCAGTCTTTTAAATATGAATCTTTTTCATTGAACTGGTTGATCCATTTCACAAATTGGACTGATCAGTTAAGAAATTATACAGATGATCCTTTTTCTCACACAAAGCTATCATATTACTACAGAAGAGTTGTCATATATCATATAGACTACCTTTATGGTGCTTTGTTGTCTCTTTATGAGCCATTGTTATATGGAAAATACTCTAATATTGTGCTCCTTATATGTTTGAAACAATATAAGAGTGAATAAATGTAGGCAAAAATAAAATTTTGGGGTAAACTGTTCATCATTTGGAGGGAAATCATGCCATTTGTTCCATCTTCCATGTCTTAAGAATAAACCATTAGCTGAGGCCTACTACTATAGTTGAGCAGGAAATGTGTAACCTGCAAAAATCCCTTAAATTATCATGTTCTCCTTCCCTTAGGTCCAGTGTGTGAAAGTGTGAATGCAGAGTTTCAAGTGTTTCTTCTTTATGCTGCACTGTTTCTGCCTGGGATTACATTTTAAGGGAATGAGTAAATTGCAGAATGCCCAGCGGTTCAGGGGTTTCTATAAAAATGGTGCTTACTCGCTATGGTGTAATGAAACAATGAGGACGTTGAATAGCCAGACTTTGCCTGCGGACTTCTCTTAGACAGAGCACTGAATTTCACTTGAGTGCCTTTAACCAAGGGAGAATAAGTCAGCTGGTCCATTCAGGGCAAGAAGGCAGCAAATTTCACCTCAGTGCTCCATTCCACATTGTAGTCCATTTATCTTTCTCTAGAACTGCTAGATGTATTGAATTACCTCCCAAAATGAAGGGTAATTCCGCTCTGTGCTTTCCTGTTGCTATGTAGCAGAGATGGACTATAAAAAGCGATACTTTGTTGAATTTTGTGCTTTTTGGAGCCTTGTACCCCGACAATGCAATAATCAATCAATGTCCCGAAAAATTTGAAATGTGTCCTTAGAATGAATCTTTCTCCGTCTCTGAACAAAAAAAAAGTTGTAATTCGCTAGATTTCGGGAGTAAAATTAGCCTCATTATTTGTAAAATTTTAACTTCGTAGTCCAAAGTCCAAAGTTCTGTGATCCCTTGTCCAGAAGCTTCATAGTCTGGTTTCCCTGAGGACGTTCACCCTTCCTCTTTTTCTCTCTCATCCTGGTATCTAGTCTGATCACTCGCTCACACACACCTGCTCCATCATTATTTCATCCTGTCTCAATCTCTCCCCCGTTCATCCTATTATAAAGCCCATCACACAGTGCGCTGGCTTCCCCGGTGTGAATGAGATCTTGAAGTCATATTGATTTCCCTGGATGTCTATAATAGAGGATGTGCCATGTGTAACACCGGCCTTGTGTTAGCACACTGTAGCCCTTACTTTCTTTTCCAACACTTTTTTTTTTACAGTACTGTAGAACTGTGAACAGAGGGGGAAACTAAAAATGAATTGTTCCTGCCAATGATGTATTTTTATTTGCAGATGTTGTTTGCATTCTTTTAGCACCTAAAATAATTATATATCTGTTAACAATGCAAATTTGGCCGCAAAATAAGCACTGAATGTGATTTGCGTTTCTAACTGCTACAGTTGGTTGACAGGGATCTAGCATACTATCATGGGAATGTACAGTATCGCTCCACCACTGAGATTCATGCACCTGAATCGACTCTTTAAAAAAACCAAACTGTGCTAGACTATACAGTGCACCAAATGCAAAAGCATTTAATTATTGTTTTTTTTTTATTAAAAAAATTCTGTTTACCGCCTACTTTCCAACGGTGGTGTTATTTTTTAAAGGAATAGCTTGCATGAGAAATAAAGTTTTGGGGAAAAAAATCTTTGTTTTTCAAAGACATTTTTCTTTGTTTCTTTCTTTTATTTCGAACAAGAAAAGATATAAATGAAATAATATATAAAAATGCAATAAGCATGTTGCAACATATGTAATAAAAAAAACAATATCTATAAAGTATTATAAACAATAATTACAATATGTCTACAATACATCTGTTCATCCTCATATCATTTTAATAAAGTGTTTTTAGACATCTTTTTAAACTGTTTAATGTTTATTCAATGTTTTAACACCTGCTCCAACTGTTCCACAAACTTACCCCACAAATAGTAATGCACATACTTTTTAGAGTTGTTCTTATTTTGAGTTTTTTAAAGTTATACCCACCCTGCCTTTTCATAAACTTGCCTTTCCTGGAAATATTTTTTAGTTTATGCAAAAAAAACACAAAAAAACCAAAAAAAAACAATCCTGAATATCACTAAACAATTAAAAAATAAAATAAAAATTGTGCCGGGCAAATTACAAATGAAATTCACAATTTGTATTTAAACAGCCATTGACTTAATTTAAATGTCATTTAAAATTCCAATTTCAATATGTTTAGTGCTTTGTTAAACTAAATTCCATATACTTAGCATATAAACCACTGAAATACTGTAACTCACTGCCTTTGAGAGGAAACAAGAAAAAAGAGGGAACAAGAGCACCAGATTGAGAATAAGAACGAGAAAGAAGAAAACGGGTCTGATTTCTTTGCCTTCTGGCCCGAACTGTCGTTATCAGGATATAAATATGCCCTTTTAATGCCGTGACACACTTTGAGTTGTTATTATGTAAAACCTCTCCTCCACAAAAGCTGAAGGGCCACGCTTTTTAGCTAGCGCTTGATTTTAGGCAGCTGGGGCCATGTCGAAGTGGAAGGCACCCTGTGGAGAAGCCCACGGTTTTGGATGGTACACCATTGCCTTCGGTTCTAGAGTGGGGCTCTGTGATTGGCACCCACCGGGCTTCAGCTGTTGGCAGAAGGCAGAGATGCCCACTAAAATGCCTCGATCTTCCAAACAACACATTCTTCTGCTACATCAGAGAGCGACAGAATGAGAGGATGAGAAAAGTGTGTGCAACAGATAAAGACATTGCTGCAGGTATAGCCACAGCAAGTCTGAATGTTTGGCATAAGAAATTCTGGGGGGGAAAAAATCCTTACCTGTTCATACTGCGGTTGTTTCAGCATGCCAACAGTGTGCCTTAGTTAATGCAGAGTTAGACACAGAATCTGATATCAAATTAACCGCTCAAGTCAGACATTTTATGAGACATTATTCATTTCAATGTTCTGCCTCTTGTTCAGTGTGACAAGATGGTGAAATTAAAAGGGAGAAAGAAAGAGCCAGAAAGAAGAAGTCCTCACTCTGACTGATCCCATAGCCCCAATTAGATGAACAGGGTTGATAATACAGTAATGGAGACCCGCAGATTCAAGTCTAGCCATTTCAGGTCCTCCTATTAAACCTTCCAATGTAGTTAACATTGATTCCGGCTTGGCGCTGGGGAGAGTATGGACTTCATAAAGGAAGACAATAGCTCCTGAATTGGGCTCAGCTTTGACATAATTGCCTCATAATTGCATAGCAGTGATTTGCATTCACTTTCTGGCCCTTCCCATCAGCCAATTAGATCCGCTTGTTGATTTATGTGTGTGCTGATGGGAGCTGATGGCTTTTGTCATGGTTCATATTGATGAGCGCTAAATACCTCAAGGCTTTTTTTTTATCTTTATGAGGGTGCAGGAGGGCAACATGTTAATAGAACTACGGGAACCAGATTTAACAGTGATTCACAATTAAGTGGTCATGTGGTGATTAGGTTCATTGTGCTATTTAAATATTTGTACAGTTGTAAAAATTTCTTGATTATAAATGTATTCTATAAATAAACAGTGTAGAGTTTATTTTTTATTTTTTAAAAGCCCTATTTGGACAGGACTACTTTTCATGGACAGCGAAAACTAGACTTACTTTTTCGATTTAATACCACATCCTTAACGGCCACGTTCAGTTTACAGAGTTCCCAATCTTGTCCAGGGCTGTGTTTCCCGATAACGATGGATCTTAGCACTTACGAGCATTTTCTACGAGCGACTTTACGAACATTTGTGTTCATTTCACGTGCGTTTCACAAAAACGCACTTAGCACGATCGTGCGCAGCTGTGCTTTAAGTGCTACTTAGAGTGGCTGTCCGTTTGTCAAGTGCTACAATGTCACGCTCGTAATTGTAGCACACGCTTGTATTTTGAAATGTATAGCCTAATTGTTTTCATCGGATGTGCATTTTCTACGAGGCCAATAATCTATAAAAGCACAAACCTATGGGTGGAGACACCAGCAAACTGGCTGAACCAAAAAAAACGTCCTCGGGTTACGACTGTAACCCTTGTTCCCTGAGAAGGGAACGAGAACTGCGTCGAATGACACTTTGGGGGAACGCCCCTCAGCGTAGCGCCTCTGAAGTATGAATGAAACTGAGCCGATCTCTGATTGGTGCAACGTAATGATGTAATGGGTGACGGCAGATAGGCGGAAGCTATAGAAGCAGCCGGCACACATAAGATGTCAGCTTCTGTGATGAAGCAAGCGCTCCCAGGCAGGGGAAGGCGTGGCCAAGGGACGCAGTTCTCGTTCCCTTCTCAGGGAACAAGGGTTACAGTCGTAACCCGAGGACGTTCCCTTTCGAGGGAACTCCAACTGCGTCGAATGACACTTTGGGGGAACAAGTACCCACTACGCCACAACGCGCCCTGCCTGCCCTAGTGTGAAGCTGCTCACAGGCACACTTAGGACGCGAGCACAAGAGAGCCGGGTGTAGACGGAATGTCCAAACTATAAAACCTAATAAAGGTATGAGGGGTAGCCCATCCTGCTGCATCGCAGACCTCCTGGATGGGGGCCCCCGCGAGAAGGGCTCTAGAGGACGCCATGCCTCTGGTAGAATGAGCCCTCACGGCCAAAGGTGAAGGCATACCGCGCACCTGATAGGCCGTGGAAATCGTTTGGACAATCCAGTTGCTGACGGTCTGCTTTGAGGCGGGAAGCCCCTTTCTGGGCGACCCGAAACACACCAGCAACTGGTCCGACTTCCGCCATGAAGAGGACCTCTGAATGTAAATAACTCAGTGCTCTGACAGGGCAGAGCATGTGAAGTCTCTCTTCATTCGCCGTCACGTGAGGTGGAGGATGAAAAGCCTGCAGAACCGTAGGCCGTGCCGCACTGGACGGCACCTTAGGCAAATAGCCGGGCCTAGGGTGAAGAATGGCCTTAATGTTGCAAACTCCAGGCACTCGTTAGATATGGAGAGCGCCTGGAGATCTCCTACCCTCCTCAGAGAAGTAATGGCCAACAAAAAGACCACCTTCAACGAAAGGTTCTTGGCCTCAGCCGACTCCAGCGGCTCGAAGGGGGCCTCGGCCAGTCCTTCGAGAACCACTGCCAGGTCCCAAGTGGGAACCCTGGTACGAGCCGCAGGTCTCATCCTCCAAGCCCCACGGAGGAAACGTACGACCAATTGGTGTCTCCCCAGAGGCCCATCACTCAGAGGAGTGTGGAAAGCCGCAATGGCAGCCACGTACACCTTGAGTGTGGACGGGGTAAGACCAGTGGAAAAGCGATCTTGGAGGAACTCCAGCACTGAAGCCACTGGGCAGTTAACTGGGTCCACCTCACGCTCCCTACACCAAACGGTGAAGACGTTCCACTTTAGGCCGTACAATTTCCTCGTGGATGGAGCTCTAGAGCTGAGTATGGTCTCCACTACTCCAGCTGATAGGCCGGCCTCTAGGTACTGTGCCCCCTCAGGGGCCAGACCCACAGTTTCCATAACTCGTGCCGAGGGTGAAATATTGAGCCCTCTGCCTGTGTCAGCAGGTCCCTCCTGATGGGAATCTCCCATGGAGGGCCGTCCAGGAGCAAAATTATGTCGGAGAACCATACTCGGGCCGGCCACAACGGGGCTACCAACAGTAGACTGATCCCGTCGCGACGGACTCTCTCTAGAACTCCCGGGAGCAGAGCGATCGGGGGAAATGCGTACAGACGTAACCTCGGCCACGTCTGCACCATGGCATCCAACCCCAGCGGGGCTGGATGGGTGAGGGAAAACCACAGTGGACAGTGGGTCGTCTCTCGAGACGCGAACAAGTCCACTTCCACTGGGCCGAACCTCTGAGATATTGACTCCACCACCTCGGGGTGGAGTCTCCACTCCCCAGGCCTCAGCTCCTGTCTCGACAGGATGTCTGCTCCCTGATTTTGACTCCCCGGGATGAATGTTGCTTTTAGAGACAACAACTTCCCCTGGGACCACAGGAGGATCTGATGCGCCAGTCTGCATAGAGGGCGAGACCTCAGACCCCCCTGATGGTTTATATAGGCCACTACCGACATATTGTCTGACCTCACAAGGACATGATGACCTTTGAGGTCCGCCAGGAAGCTCCTCAGAGCTCGGAACACCACCAACATCTCCAGGCAGTTTATGTGCCAGGAGGCATGATGGTCATGCCGTAGGCCTGTCGTAAAGCAGCCGTCCATGACCGCGCCCCAGCCCGGGAGGGAGGCGTCTGTCGAAACGGTTCTCCGGCGACATGACGCTCCCAACACTGGCCCTTAGGACAGAAACCAAGCTTTCTTCCACATAGATAGGGAACGAAGGCATCTGCGCGTAACCCTGATCATGCGGAACGGGTTTCCCCTCGGGGAGAACCCCTTGGTTTTTAACCACCACTGAAGGGCCTCATGTGCAGCAGGCCGAATGGAATGACACTGGACGCTGCTGCCATGAGCCCCATCACTCTCTGGAAGTGCTTAACAGTGATGGCTTGGCCTAGCCTTATCCTGGACACTGTGGTCAGGATGGACTCGATCCGCGCGGGAGATAATTGTGCCCGCATCGTGACCGAGTCCCACACCACTCCCAGGAACGTAGTTCTCTGGGCTGGTGTCAACACGCTCTTTTTCGTGTTGAGTCTCAACCCCAGGCTCTGGATGTGAGCGAGGACGACATCTCGATGCCGAACCGCCAGCTCCTGTGACTGTGCTAAAATCAGCCAGTCGTCGATATAATTGAGCACCCTGATGCCCTGAAGCCTCAGCGGTGCCAGAGCTGCATCCATACATTTGGTAAATGTGCGAGGGGAGAGAGCTAGGCCGAACGGAAGAACCCGATATTGGTACGCTTCGCCCCCGAAAGCGAACCTCAGGAACTTCCTGTGAGATGGAAGGATGGATATGTGGAAGTATGCGTCCTTTAGATCTATCGTGACAAACCAATCCTCGGACTGAATTTGACTCACGATAATGGGAATAGTGAGCATCTTGAACCTGAATCTCCTCAGAGAACGGTTCAGGTGCCTGAGATCTATTATTGGACGCAACCACCCATCCTTCTTGGGAACTATGAAGTAGCGGCTGTAAAACCCGGACTCCCTGTCCGGTGGAGGAATACGATCTATAGCCTCCTTTGCCAGCAGGGAGTTTACTTCCTGTTCCAATACCCGACCCTGCACTGGGTCGACTACAGTCCAGACCACCCCGTTGAATCTGGGTGGGCGGGAACTGAACTGCAGCCTGTACCCATTTTGAATGGTGCGCAGGGCCCAAGGAGAAATATTCGCCAGATTTTTCCATGCATCGAAATATTTTACCAAGGGAACCAGGCTCTCGAGCCTGGCTTCGGGTATTAATCGGGATTCGTTCTCGGCCCCCTGAAGCGGATTCCCGGCAGGGCTGAACCGAAAACGATTCTCGATGGGCGGACGCGAATGCTGCCTGACCGCAAGCCTGTGGGGCGGACAGTGCAGCCTGCGTTCGCTGGATACCGATGTGTCCCGAAGCGTGTTTAACGGCGGGAGAGCAACATCGATTTCCTGCGGGTTCCGTGAAGGAGACGACCTCGGTCGTTCCACCACGGGTGGGGCCGCCCGCAGAGATCCTAGAGTAGCTAGGATCTCTTTGACGAAGCCTTTTTAGCCTGCAGGACGGCCCTCAGGTCGCCCTGCTTAGGCTGAGGCTTCGCCTGAGAGCGCTGTCTATGCCCCCAAGCTCCTTGAGGGGGGGCTCTAGACGCGATGCTCTGTCTTTGAGCCTGTCTATAGGCGCAGGAGCTGGCTGATGGCTGTGGCTGCGGCTGCCCACTGGGGGCAGACTTCTTGGACACTGAGCGGCGAGGGAGATATTGTTTGAAGGCCGCTGATTGTCTTTTCGCCTCCTGAAACCTGTCGACGACGGTATTAACGGCGTCGCCGAACAGGCCAGAAGGCGAAATCAGGGCATCAAGGAGGAAAGCCCTGTCTTTCTCCCTGATGTCCGTCAGATTTAACCATAAATGCCTCTGCGAGACCACCATAGCTGCCATGGAGCGACCGACAGCGCGGGCCGTCTCCTTGGTGACTCGGAGAGACAAATCAGCGACCTTCCTCAACTCCGCAATATCTTCCGGAGTTGGACCCTCGCCCTCATCAATGTCCTTAAGAAGGTCGGCCTGGTACGCCTGGAGCATAGCCATGGTGTGAAGACTCGCACCAGCCCGACCCGCAGCCATATAAGCCCTGCCCACTAGCGCTGATGTGTCTCTACACGGCTTAGTGGGCAGCACCGGGGCTTTAAGGGATGATGCCGACTCAGGCGATAAATAATTCGCCAAAGGCTGTTCAATGCGCGGCATCATCCCATAACCGTTCTCTCGTGCCCCCATGACGTTACTATAATTTATAATAGGGGGATTGGAGACACGAGAAGAGTGTGGTTTTTTCCACGATCTACACAACTCGTTGTGCAGATCGGGAAAGAACGGCAAGCCCCGGTGATGAGGTTGTTCCCTGTGCTGCAGGAAGCGCTCATCCAGTTTACTTTTAGTCTGCGCTTCCTGCCTCTCTTGTGGCCAGCTGGTATTTAAATGAGCCACCGCACGGGAAACAACCTCAATCAGCTCCTCATACGCGGGGACACGGGGCGGCGAGTCGTCCCCGAAATCCCCGCCCTCGATGCTGAGCACGTCAACCTCCTCAGAGGCAGACAGCTCAAACGTCGGATCCTCGACTCGCGCAGAAGAAGCCGCAGGGCGGGCTTCTGCGCGAGGCTCGAGGACATAAGAACTGCCCGATGAATCCCGAGAAGGTGCCTCAGCAGCCTCGAGATCCCCGGACAGATCTCTTTGCGAGCCCCATGAAGAGCGTCGCCGCGCCGCCTCAGCGGACGCGGGTCCCGCACCACGGGGCTCGCGAGGCTGACCATCTTCATCAAAGATAGCCAGCCGGGAACGCAGCACACGGATAGTCAACTTTTCACAATCCTCGCAAGCAGCCCCCTCGAGAGCTGCCTGCGCGTGCTGCATTCCCAAACAATGTGTGCACAGTTGGTGTGTGTCCCCGCCCGTGATGTAGCGAGGGCAAGGATGCACACACTTCCTGAAGCTCACACTCGCCATTTCACTAGTTCAGTAACAGACAACAATAAATAAGACAAACAGTCACAGATAGAGCTTGCTGAAGAACAGAAAGCTGACATCTTATGTGTGCCGGCTGCTTTTATAGCTTCCGCCTATCTGCCGTCACCCATTACGTCATGACGTTGCACCAATCAGAGATCGGCTCAGTTTCATTCATACTTCAGAGGCGCTACGCTGAGGGGCGTTCCCCCAAAGTGTCATTCGACGCAGTTGGAGTTCCCTCGAAAGGGAACAAAGAAAATATTTTTTTTTTAAAGAGGAGATTAATGTCATTTTAGGGGAGGTGGAGCTATACAACATATTTTATTCAGCAGGTTTAAGGGCAGTCATACAAATAAAACAAAAACAAAAAATCTGGGAGATTATTGCTACAAAACTGACTGCAACTAGGGGCATTAAAAAATCAGGGAAGGAGGTCAGGAAGAATTGGCAGGACTTTGCCAGCCTTGCTGAAAGGAAAAGGGCACTGCAGAGGACAACATTTGATAAAACAGGTGGTGGGACCAATGATTCCCCCCTCTCACAGCTGAGGAAGAAAAGGCCTTGTCAATACTTGGCACAAGTGCTTCAGATGGCATTTGTGGTGGTATTGACATCCATGGAGGAGTAGGGGTAACTCAACCTGAGCCTGGTCAGGTCCTTCATGCTCATCTGCCATCTCCCAGCATCTACCATCTCCCAGTCTTCCAAACAACCCTCCCAGGCCTCAGCCTCCATCTTCTGTTGTCCAGACTGCAGCCACAACATCTCAGCAGTTTGAGAATGTTGAGAACATGATAATTTGAGAATGTTTGTTGTTGTAGTCAGGACATATGAGAGTGTCCTTACTTAACAGGGAGGAGGATGAAGAGGCGGAGAAGGACAAAGATGGCATGGGACCACATGGCAAGGGGCCAACCAAGAAACAGGCTACATGGCTGGTTTTCGTGCATGTCAGCAAGTCATTGACATATTTGTTTAGTTCATCCTATTTCCCCTGTATTTGAAGCATATTACACCTTTTATTATTTTTTTGTTCATTAATTTAATTTAGATTAAATTATTTCTTTTTTTGTTGTTGTTTTCTGCTCTTTTTAATTATTTTAGTTATAAATTCATTTAAACAAAAAAACGAGTAATAAAGTGTACAATAAAGTACAATCAAAACCTTCTATTATAATCACATTGCACTTGAATAAAGTTAAATGTGTAATGTGCCGGTTGTCCTGCAGGTGACCTCATAACTCTGTCTTCGTACAATGCACTTGGGGATTTACGATTACTCCAGAGCACTCGTAGAGCTACGATTATTTTCAAGTGCTACTTAAGTAACGATGCTTTTGGGAAACAGACCGTAATATTAAGATCATTCGTACGATCGTTTTTACGATCTTCTTAGGCTTACGATGCTTTTGGGAAACGCAGCCCAGATCAGTATGAAGTAATTGTGTCTCAGATGTCTTTGAATCCTGTTTGAATTGTGGTAAAGTTTATTTTTGTTTCAACTGAGCAATGATGCGCTGATGCTGCTGTAATTCATTTTGACAGGATTTACAGTCATTGATTAACTGAGCTCCAGTGAAAAGACATAAAAGGAACTCTTTATCATTTTAAAGCGAATGTACTTTTTTTTCCTGGTGTTTAGAAATTTCTGAAGGACAAATACAGGTAAAAGAAAAGTTCATGCAATTACTTGTGCCCTCTGACCTTTATGTAGAGTCCATTATACATGCATTTGGGGGCTTTTCTCAGTAAATATTGATATATACTACCATTCAAAAAGTTTTGGGTCGAAAATGTTTAATGTTTTAGAAAAAAGTATCTTATACTCACCAAGGCTGCATTTATTTGATCGAAAATATATTGTAAAATACTATTACATGTTTTCTATTTTAATATTTTAAAATGTATTTTGTTCCTCTGAAAACAAAGCTGAGTTTTCAGCAGTCTTCAGTGTCACATGATCACGAAATCATTCTGATATGCTGTTTTTGTGCTCATTTATTATTATTATCAATGTTGAAAACAGTTGCCTAATGTTTTTGTAGAAACTGTAATATTTTTTTCACGATTCTTTGATGAATAACATTATGCATGTTTTTACTGTCACTTTTAATCAATTTAATGCATCATTGTTGAATAAAATTGTGAATTTACTTATAATATATATATATATATATATATATATATATATATATATATATATATATATATATTTACCTCAAACTTTGACTGGCAGTGTTTCAATTAATGTGATAAATTGCCATTTGAATTATATTTGTTAGGCCTACAACTCACAAGTACAACAAACAAATGACAAGAACAAAACCATCTGACAAGTAAGAGGGCTTTTAAATATAAAGTTGCCCTTCATAAAGCTGAGCATGAGTGCTCTCGTCTGGGTGCTTGTCTTTCTGTATGTGTGTGAGAGAGAGAGAAAGAGGTTGTACGTGTCTGTGTGTGCGCATGCATGGTCGGCACACACTCGAATGTGTGTCAGTGTGTGTATCTGCGAACATGGAGGTCATATAACTTGGTGTAACCGAACAGTGAAGTGGAACCGCTCGCCTTGACTAGCGGTGTCACGAGAGAGCCCCGCTATGTGCTTCGGCATGTGTAATTAATCATTAGAGTTGTACTTCTTAACCGCCGCCTAATACCATCTCTCTTCCCTTGCAGAAACCCACTTCTCCCTTAATTACTTATAATTGTCTTTTACTCATTCACTCTAAGATGCTAATATTCCTATTTGAGGGTGTTCAGCCCATGTCGTCCCCAGTTTTTTTTTCTTCTTGTGCCTTCTGGATTTATGCCGTACTGTGCAGGAACTCTTGTAAAGGCTGATCGTGAGGTTAAGGTCAGTGATAGAGGCCATTAATTTCAGATAGATAGATAGATATGACTTAGCTTCATGTCACTGTCTGGTCACTGTGTTTTTGAGAGGCTCCGGCTCCATTTGCAGCCCACTTTTGCGGCTGAGCTCATTCAAATGAGATGGAAGGGAAATGAAATAGATGAACAGACGCCACCTGAACTGAGATATCAGCCTCTCTCCGGATACCGTCGAGCCACTGTTCATTCCAGGGGCCACGTCTAAGAGAGGAGGCAAGCAGATATGTAAAGGATTGACTAAGATTACAGTTCATCTGCCAAGAACGGCATCCTTATTTTAGATGCAGTACAATATAAAACTAAACTGCGTTGGAAGAATCAGAACACGGCCTCTTAGAAGTGGAGGTTTGCTCTTCTGTATTTTCTGTCTGCCCTGAAGCCCCATTCAAACGTGGTTCTGATCGATTACAGTTTCGTTCGGCTGTGCAGTTTAATGAAAAATGGCAATACAAGTGATGTCGGTGTACAGATAAAACCTTAAGGATATATTTGGCACCAAACCGAGTAGCATCCTGCTCATTTGTCTCCATTATAACTCATCGGTTTTCAAATTGTTTTCGGCAGGCACTACAGTGATGACCATGACGGCTTATGACGCAGACGATCCCAACACGGACAACGCTGTGCTGCGCTACATCATCGTGAGACAGCAGCCCGATAAACCTTCACCCAATATGTTCTACATTGATCCGGAAAGAGGCGACATTGTCACCGTGATATCACCCCACCAGCTTGATAGAGAGGTATGCGCTTACTTTGAGTTCCTCTTTTTATTGTTTGATGGACATAAGCTATACATATATAGCTATATTAATGTTTAAGTATAAATTAACAATGTATTTATAACATACTATGAATGAATATGAAATGAATATGAATGAACAAAAAATATGTACACTCACTGGCCACTTTATTTACATACTTTGTTTAGTTACATGTACACCTGTTTAACTGTTCATTAATGCAAATATCTAATCAGCAAATCACATGTCAGCAACTCATTTAAATGCAATTAGGCATGCAGAATTGGTCAGGGCGATCTGCTGAAGTTCAAACTGATCATCAGACTGGGGAAGAAAGGTGAATTAAGTGAATTTGAACGTGGCATGGTTGTTGGTGGCAGACAGGCTGGTCTGGGTATTTCAGAAACTGTTGATCTACTGGGATTTTCATGAACAACCATCTCTAGGGTTTACAGAGAATGGTCCAAAAAAAGGTGAAAATATCCAGTAAGCTGCAGTTCTGTGGGCGAAAATGACTTGTTGATGCCAGACAACAGTTACTGTGCAGAAGAGCAGTTACTGTGCAGAAGAGCATCTCTGAACACATAACACGTTGAAACCTTGAAGCAGATGGGCTACAGCAGCAGAAGTCCACAGCGGGAGCCACTCCTGTTAGCCGAGAAAAGGGAACTGAGGCTATAATTTGCATGGTCTCACCAAATTAGACTAACATTGGGTGGTCTGATGAGTCTAAATTTCTGCTATGACATTCAGATGGTAGGGTCAGAATTTGGCATGGATCCATCCTGCCTTGTATCAGTGCTTCAGGCTGGTGATGGTTTTATGGTGTGGGTGATATTTTCTTGGCACTTTTTTGGCCCCTTAGTACTAACTGAGCATATTTTAAAAGCCACAGGCTATCTGAGTATTGTTGCTTACCAAGTCCATCATGTTATCACCCCAGTGTACTCATTTTCTGATGGCTACTTCCAGGAGGATATAACCATGTCACAAAGCTTAAAACATCTCAGACTGGTATACCTAATAAACTGGCCAGTGAGTGTGTATACTACTACTACTACTACTACTACTACTACTACTACTACTAATAATAATAATAATAATAATAATAATAATAATAATAATAATATACAGGTGCTGGTCATATAATTAGAATATCATCAAAAAGTTGATTTATTTCAGTAATTCCATTCAAAAAGTGAAATTTGGATATTATATCCATTCATTACACACAGACTGATATATTTCAAGTGTTCATTCCTTTTAATTATGATGATTATAACTGACAACTAATGAAAAGCCCAAAATCAGAATCTCAGAAAATTAGAATATTGTTAAAAGGTTCAATATTGAAGACACCTTGTGCCACACTCTAATCAGCTAATTAACTCAAAACACCTGCAAAGGCCTTTAAATGGTCTCTCAGTCTAGTTCTGTAGGCTACACAATCATGGGGAAGACTGCTGACTTGACAGCTGTCCAAAAGACGACCATTGACATCTTGCACAAGGAGGGCAAGACACAAAAGGTCATTGCTAAAGAGGCTGGCTATTCACAGAGCTATGTGTCCAAGCACATTAATAGAGAGGCGAAGGGAAGGAAAAGATGTGGTAGAAAAAAGTGTACAAGGAATAGAAATAACCGCACCCTGGAGAGAATTGTAAAACAAAACCGATTCAAAAATGTGGGGGAGATTCACAAAGAGTGGACTGCAGCTGGAGTCAGTGCTTCAAGAACCACCACGCACAGACTTATGCAAGACATGGGTTTCAGCTGTCGCATTCCTTGTGTCAAGTCACTCTTGAACAAGACACAGCATCAGAAGCGTCTCGCCTGGGCTAAAGACAAAAAGGACTGCACTCTTGCTGAGTGGTCCATAGTCATGTTATCTGATGAAAGTAAATTTTGCATTTCCTTTGGGAATCATGGTCCCATCGTCTGGAGGAAGAGAGGAGAGGCACAGAATCCATGTTGCTTGAAGTCCAGTGTAAAGTTTCCACGGTCAGTGATGGTTTGGGGTGCCATGTCATCTGCTGGTGTTTGTCCACTGTGTTTTCTGAGGTCCAAGGTAAACGCAGCCGTCTACAAGGAAGTTTTAGAGCACTTCATGCTTCCTGCTGCTGACAAACTTTATGGAGATGCAGATTCCAACAGGACTTGGCACCAGCACACAGTGCCTAAGCTACCAGTACCTGGTTTAAGGACCATGGAATCCCTGTTCTTAATTGGCCAGCAAACTCGCCTGACCTTAACCCTATAGAAAATCTATGGGGTATTGTGAAGAGGAAGATGCGATATGCCAGACCCAACAATGCAGAAGAGCTGAAGGCCACTATCAGAGCAACCTGGGCTCTCATAACACCTGAGCAGTGCCACAGACTGATCGACTCCATGCCACGCCGCATTGCTGCAGTAATTCAGGCAAAAGGAGCCCCAACTAAGTATTGAGTGCTGTACATGCTCGTACTTTTATCATGTTCATACTTTTCAGTTGGCCAACATTTCTAAAAATCCTTTTTTTGTATTGGTCTTAAGTAATATTCTAATTTTCGGAGATACTGAATTTGGGATTTTCATTAGCTGTCAATTTTAATCATCACAATTAAATTAAATAAACATTTGAAATATATCAGTCTGTGTGTAATGAATGAATATAATATCCAAATTTAACTTTTTGAATGGAATTACTGAAATAAATCAACTTGTTGATGATATTCTAATTATATATATATATATATATATATATATATATATATATATATATATATATATATATATATATATATATATATTACACTACTGTTCAAAAAGTTAAATAAAATCAAAAGGGACATTTATAATGTTTAATTATAAATAAATTATGTTCTCGAATCCTTTCACTGTATCCACAAAAATGTTAGGCAGCACAACTTTGTTTACCTTTGATAATGATAAGAAATATTTCGTAAGCACCAAATCAGCATATTAGAATGATTTCTGAGGGATAATGTTACTGAAGTGCGGAAAATTCAGCTTTAACATTATATAAATAAATTAGACCATCAAATATATTTAAATTGAAAACATTTCTTTTAAATTGCAATATTTCAAAATATAAGTGTTCTGTTGTATTTTTAAAGTGATTAAATAAACTCATCATTGGGGAGCATAAAAGATAACAAGTGTATATAACAATTTTATATATTTTTTGTATAATAGTTTAACATACAAATACTCGTTAATTGTGAATTTGTGATGCCTAATGCACAAACTAAAGTTAACAAATTGAACCTTTTAGTAAATTCTTTCCATTCTCTTTGTTTTTGCTGTTCATTTTTTAAATACTTTCTATTTATCTTTCAAGATTTCTGTCATTTAGAAAGTGTGTATTTGATGGTCTACACTACAGCAAGTTTAAAGCTTGTTAGCAATGTTAGTACTGGTTTTAATCTCTCAGCAAACATTTGAGACATAAAGGAGAAGGGAAGCTATTTTACCATTCCAGCTGAATATCTTTACTCTGCTGCTCTGGCATGTCAATAAGCACAGGTCTTGTGTCTGCAAATGAATTTTCCATGTGACATGAATGGTAAATTTATCAAATGTGCTCCAGATATTTCAAAAAATACCCATTTGAATGTTTTAAAGACTGGCTGTTTTCTTAAAGCGACATGAGAAGAACCTCTAACAGGAGGGCCGACAGAACGGAGGCTTTCTGATCAAACCGAGCTGTGCAAATAAGCAAGCATGCAAATAAACAACAGCGAACATGAGGGGCAAATCTGCGGGGAAAAACAATAACTGTGGTGTGTTTAAATGTTTAACTATCCTCAAACCACCTTTAGAGCTAGTATATTAGAGCAGATTCTTCGGCATATAAAAGCAGTGTTTTTAATGTTGTTAAGAGACGGGAGGTTGGATGAATGCAGGGGAGATTCTACGGTGTCTCGAGGACAGGAGGTGTTAGTGGTGCATGCTAATGAGCAACTGGAGGCAGAGCTTTCTAGCTCCTAAGCAGAGCGAGACAACAGCATGATTGCTTTTTCTGCAGGGTGACGAATGAAGGAACATCAATTCGGCCCGCTGCTGGAAGAGGAATATTAGCTGTTGTCAGACATTTAGAGCATGCTTTAATTGAGGTTATACACACTTATCCACTAGCATCGGCTGTGTCCGACAAGGCCAGTAGAAAACCCCTCAGCTGGAACAGAGCGAAGCCATCATTAAATGCATGTTTGTGTGCAGTCAAGAGCACGTTTGATAGTCGAGTCGACATTATAATTGAAATGTTACATGAAAGGTGTCTGAATGTAGCTGTTTATTCTGATTTCTTTATAGCGAAGCACTGGATGTTGACAAACTCCGCTAACTTTCACTGACACCGCTACGTCTTACTGACACCATGCTTCCACTGCACGATTCCCACGAGTCTGTGCTTCGTCGCAGTTGATCTCATATGTGTGACAGATATTTTACACAAAGAGCTCCAGGGGATTTTAGGTGTTTTAAGGAGACAGGTGTGTGACGGGCCTGCTACGTGTGCGGTTCTCTGCTATAATTACAACTAGAGGAGTTTCATTGCCAGAAATTTGTTGGTGTTTTGAAAGTACACTTTTACAATATTACCTCCACCCACGATGCTGCCTGGAAATTCACGCGGAATTGTATAATCTAGTTTGTCTCTGAACTCTCTCAAGCCTTAAAAAAATCTAGTCAAGAAATGCACATTTATTCCTCGCAAGAATCGGACAGGTTGATCTAATTAATTGAATTCAGGCTCACATCAAACTATACTGCAATAATGTCAGTTTGGCTAGTTCAGCCAATGGCTTGTCAACAACGTGCGAAAGCATCACAGAGAGAGTTTTCTCAGTGCAAGCATTTCTCTTGACAGGTCAAAAGTGCCTGTTCTTTCCGCTATCTTTCAGATCAGCATGCATGACTAATAATGTCGGTAGCTTGGTGTTCTAAGCGACTGGTACATTACCTGATGTTCCTAATGTAAGATTCATCAGGTAAAACCCTGTTGTCAGAAATGGGAACATCACAACTTGGTTAAACTTGGTAGTCTTATCAACTATGCTATGTGGATATAATTTATAATTAAATGGAAACCAAAAGCTCCTATATAAGCCCAAATCCGGTTCTCAAATTATCATCTGTCCATGTGCAGCAGACAGCAGACACCTTTTCAAAAAGATGCAAAGGATAATAATCACATGCACCTGTCATGGATTGATCTTTTCCTCTGATCTGATTGGTTCAGAAGCTTGCAGCACTGATCCTACACACATTGCCATTTGGCGAGGAAAATAGAGTAATGTAAATGATCACACAGTATTTCCGTTTCACCACATTCTGATCATAAACGGGGCTGTGTGCCGATGTCTGCATGTGACTATGTGTGTGTGTGTGAGCATTTAGTTTTGAATGTAGTCAAAAAGTTTTCAGAGTTAGTGTCAGTATTACATTAAACTGCAATAGCCTATATAATATAATGCATTATAATGCAATGGGGGAATATTTGTGGGTCCTGATAATGCCAAATGTCTTATGTTACCAGTAAAAAGTGACCTACATTATTTTAAATATATCTAATCAGTGACAGAGTGCAAACATATTTGTCTAAATTAATTCTGTATTTTCAGCTTCAGAATCATGAATATTTTTAATCAACAGTAAATCTTTGTTAACCTTTTATCATGTCTTGGAGTATCGCAATAATATTTGATTATCGATACAATAATTATGTGTTCAGTATGGTGATATGTATTGAATCGTGACATGAGGGTATCGTTACACCCCTTATGTCATAGTATTTTTATTTGATTTATAATGTTTATTTTATTAAAAGAAAATCACAAAATCAATGAGTGGTATTTCATTAGGACACTGAACAAACGATTCTCTTTCATATGATATTTATTATCATAAAAGTTTCATAAGAGTTTCGGATCAGAGGCATGAAATTCTGTTTGAAGTTTAGTTTTCAGTTTTATTTAGACAGGCTGACAGATTGCACACTCGCTTCGGGGGGGTGGTCGTCGTAGGACCTCCTCAAACTAATTCCGTTGGTCAGTCCGCTATCGGTGGCTACCCACAGCACATCTGCTCCCGGTCCTGACAGGCAGAGTAGCCCCACATTTGTTTCATAAGCCCAAATGACAGTAGCAAAATAGACATCTTAAAATCAATACCCAGTGACAGATTTCTGGCAGTCCTCTTATGGAGTATGTCTGATCATTACAGTCCTGCTTCTGATGGCCAGTCTGTGGTCCGATAAGAGCTCTGTTCTGAATCCTAGTGAGCTGGCTTGCTGTCAACTTTCCTACATAGGCTGAGTTTGATATCAGCATGCTGTTAAACTAATGATGCTGGTAAGAATAAAAAACACATATTGCATACACATATTTAATAAAATAATATATTTTTACCATTAACATATTTTGGTATTTACACAATATTTTTATAGAACCGTTTCATATCTGACTCTTGGTTATTTTTATGGCCATCTCTTGATATATGTACGTCTCTTGAGAGACTGTCCATTACAGTTTTTTACAGTCGCTAGGACACATTTCTCAATACTTAGGTCACTTTTTCAAAACTCTTCACACAGTTCTCCAAACCAACTTTCAGCTCGGCACAGCAGTTCATTTCACTTTCAAAATGCACTAAAACTACCAAATCACTTCAAACATGTCTCAAATCAACATATTCTTCCATCACACTAGCAAAGGTCGACAGACAACTAACACACTTTGTCACCCACAAAACAATGACCTAAAAAACACTAACAACAGGTAGCATTATACAATGTTTTCTTCGGTAAACAAGCACACCTCTCTACTGTTTAGAATTCACTCCAATATATTTTACTGGAATGAATCAGACATGATGCAGTATGCTTCAATATATTTTATGTCTTTTTTTTTTTTTTTTTTCACAGACTAATTACAAAATACAAGAATTTGTACACACCATTCACCGATACAGATACAATAGGAATCAGCTGTGGTTGGTCCAATTGTCCAATTGTTTTTATAGCATTTCATTTTTAGATTCGAAATATATCTCATTACAATATTACTGTAGAAATGTAGCAAATTGCTGTCATATTCAGTTTTGTATTATGTTATTGTTTTGAACATAAGTTTAACAGTTTTGAAAACAGTATGTAAGCATGTGCAAATTGGCCTGTAAGTACACAGAGTTTTGGTGGTTGTTGTGTCGAAGTGAGAAAATAATTAATGTAATTTTGAAAGATGTAGTCATTGAATGCATTTTGTGCCAAAGCAATGATACATGATCCACAGTTTAGCCCACATATACTTCTGTTGTGCTCACTGTGTGAAGAATTTTGAAAAAGTGACCTAAGTATTGAGAAATGTGTCCTAGCAACTGTAAAAAACGTAAATTTTTTTGGCAATGATTTTTCCGGGGTAGGTCGGCAGGTCTTTCCCCAACCCTCCCCATTACATGGCTTGGGACAATTTAGCGTCTTCAATCCACCTATACTGCATGTTTTTGGATAAGGAAACCCACGCAGACACAGGGAGAGCATGCAAACTCCACTAATATTATACTATTATATTTTTTATGCATTTAGCAGACGCTTTTATTGAAAGGGAATTTTGGTTGCCTTTTCCACATACAATGTTGCCTCAGATTTTGCCCAAAAGAAAGTATTTTTCAGTCTTCACATCAGAAATGCACCTATGTTGCCTTAAAATGCTGTCTAGATCAGGTTTTGGAGCAGAGCTAGTGTGTGTGTGTGTGTGTGTGTGTGCGTGCGTGCGTGCGTGCGAGCGAGAACAAGATATTATTGCCTCTCAATAGCACATTTAACAGCAATTGTGTGAATATTGTTTCAAGCTCTTACAACCATTTTAATACCACGTAATCTATTCATACGTTGCAGGGTTTATGATCAAAGTGTGCATTTTAAAGCTTGTTGGTTTTGTAATAATACAAATTTAGTGCAATGATTATGGACAGACTTTGCGATTTAAGGCCCATTTTACAAGTTTCATCAAATGAAAATAAACTGTATATAAACGCATCTGCACGCATTCCTTATGTGGGCACATGCATTAACACACAATAGACATCCAATTACTGTGAGGTCGTAGCGTTGTGATTTCCCTTACTGTCGCCACGTTCAGGCAGGACCCAAACGGTCATTCAAATTACAGATCCAGCCTCCCCTCCGCGTTCGCCCGCAAAATAGCCTTTTCAGACATGCTTTTCGGACTTCTTTTTAATCTGATCTCTCTCGCATAATTGAATGTCAGTCGGCATATGAAGATTCTTCCCCGCTCTCAGTTAATGAATCATTGTGTTTGGCAGGACGGCTAGACAAAACAGACAGCAAAATATTTACTCCTGCAGGTGGTTCCTGAGTTATTATGTTATGTCATCTAAATGCAAATATTACAGTGAACGCATGAGGGGTGTGGGCGGCAATTGAAAACACTGCATTATTGCATGATTTGATGTGCACTTCACTGCATATATTATATATAAACTGTCATTTACTCAGTCATTATTATGTAAAGATTAAGTTTAGTTGGGTAGGAAATAGACTTGTGAGTGAGTTTTTGCAGGACGGAGAATACTCTAGGATTGCCCCAGGATTGTTTTTAAATATGTTGTCTATATGTCTTTGTCTATTGTCAAAATTTTATTCAGCAAAAATCCCCTCTGTCTGTTATTTATAATTTTAAATTTATTTTTACCTGGGGCTTCCAAAATTATTCTTCGATATACTTGCATCAGAAATTAAATAGCTGAATTATTTTAGTAGTTATGAGAAGATTTTCACTATAAATGCCATTGAAACTTTTTTGTATGCGTGGCTATTTTGTCCCAATGCTCGGAGGCTCTGTCAGAAACATTTGTCATTTTCTTTGTGACACATTGTCATTAGACACATGATACCAGTCACCAAACGTCAGTGCAGGGCCTTTGACGTTATAGTCATGAAAACTTCACCCATTCCATCAAGCCCAGGGGTCTGAAGAACAAGAGAAACTCAATCTTATGATAGACTCTAAACTTTGTCAATTTCTATAAATACACTAGAGAAAGGTGCAATTTTTTCTCTCCTTCGGTTTCTCTGTCTTCCCGTCTTGTCATTTTCTCCTACACGTTTACTGTTGTGTTAAATATGTGTGCTCTGACATGGACAAAAAGGATTTAACCTTAAGGTAACATTTTACAGTGTTACTTGGTTAATAATATGAGTAAATGCATTAGTATGTCATGAACTCGAAATGCTAAATAGTTTTACAGCATTTATGCATGTTGGTTAAAGGTCAGTTTCAAATATTTATCATATTTTTATGAATGTATCTATCATAAAACCAGGGTCTTGAAGCAAATGTCTTTATGATAATGTTTCTGTCTTGTGAAACTCTTGTGAGATTCATCCTAACCTGCCCCTTTGTAGCAGTGAGCAAACAAAGCACTCTCGCAAGGATTTCGACTGCACAAGAGTTAAAAGCTAGACATTTACCTGGTTTAACCAGAGAGCTACTTGACAGCAAGCCAGAAAGTTCAGTTCTGGTCCAAAAGTGCATAAAGCAGGTGGAGTCCATCTTGAGTGATTAAAAATGGCACCCTCTCTCCTCACACTCCCTCTCTCCCCTTTCTCCTCTATCACGCCTCTGTCTACTTGCATTAGCGCGGAAATGAGATTCCACTAATTAATTAGATCTCCAAGTGCTAAAGATGAAGATTACATCCCAATGAAGGTTAGGAGTGTCAATCACATTTTTTTCACTAGTTGTGGATTCCTGGAGATAAATTGAGCCCCATGGGAATTGTGGGCAGGAAAAAAAAAGGTCAGGACGTTAATCCTTCTCCGTTATTAATTGAGCCTCACTGATCTACTCAGTCAATAAAGGTGTGGAACATCAGAAATAGAAAGAAAATGTAAGATGAGTACTGTTGAAATTTGTGGAGAATGACGTTAAATAGAAGATAACTTAGAGATGAACAACAGAAGAAGAATGGGGGGTATTAAAAGGGATAGTTCACACAAAAAACAACCAATTTTATATAAGTCATTATTTACTTGCCCTCATGTTGTTCCAAACCTGCATAACTTCCTTTATGTTGAGCACAAAATAATTTTGACAAAAATATGATGTCATCACTGTCATTGATTACATCACCAGTATTATCCTGTTTTGTCCATACAATGAAAGTCAGTGGATTTTGGACCCCACTGACTTTTATTGTATGGATAAAAGTACTTCAAACATTATTTTAAGTGTCTTATTTTGTGTTTTGCTGAATTATTTATGTGTGTGAATAAATGACAACAGAAATGTGTCTCTTGAAGACGTTTCTAGGGACCTTCCTGTGAGTTTTACTAACAAGACCTTTCAGAGACACACTCTGATATTGATTAACATTTTGCATGTTGTCTATGATTCACCTCGATGAACTGAGCAAACAAGTTTAGTACACTCTGAATGTCAATTAGCACAAACCAAAGAGAAAAATACCAAGTAGAAAATATAAATAACAGTGGTACTTTTGCTTGCTATGGTTTCCCTTCCCTGAAGAGTTAATGGCACAGAAGCAGAGCTCTCAAGTACCCTTTAGCTCTCTTGTTTAGCTCTGGAATCAGGCTCTAAACTCCCATTCTCTGTCATAAATGTGCAAAAGTCCTCATGTTCTCACAGACAGGCCCGCATGGAGGCCCGTGTCTCTTACAAATGCACCGACTTAGCACTATTGAACTCTCCAGGACTTAAAGTATCACTTTAAGTGTAAAATATGCATCTTTTATTTTACTGGCAAAAAGTTGGGAGCAATCTAAGCACAATCTGTTCCCATAAAGCCATAATATAATGGGCAATTGTCTGCATTTATAAGGAATGAGCAGGTAGGTGCTAGCCTCTCCTTATCCCGAGAAGATCCAAATGTCTCCAATTACCGCAACCCTTATGTTCTGGAAGGAAATGATGAGTGGGTATTTTAAATATCTCCGGCTGGCTTGTAAAAGTGAATTGGTGTTTTATTGGGAGCTGTAAAGCCAGGCCACGCCTGAAGAGAGAGGTACAAAACTAAGTACTGAAATAGGCAATATTGTGTGAGTGTAGATGGAGAAAGGTAAAGTCTGGTAGACTTCTGATTCCAGCTTTGCTTTAGATCAGAAAACTATAGCTAAGTCGGTCGCACTTTCATCAAACTGTGGAAATAGAGTATCACGCATCAAGGTCATACTTTAATTCCTGGACATGCCTATCGGGTTGACCGCTCTTCCTGTTAATCCCACCCTAAGAAACCTTCACCTCCCGGCCCACGCCCTGATCTCCAGGGTGGGATGCAGCCATTCAGATTCATGCGTCTCAGATGGTTGTGTGGGTTGAGATAAGAACAGAGCCGGTTGTGTGTTGAGGCAGGAGGACTGAGGGGTAATGAAGTGAGTGATGAGTTTCTTCTCTTCCTGACTGAGCTTTGGGTCAGAGATCACCTTGTGTCCATAGAGAGCGAGAGAGTGAGTTACAGCAGATGAGAAAGAGGAATCATTCTTTTTTTTTCATTTATCAATCTGACTGGTTGACTTGTGAGGAGGTGGAGAGAAGGATTTGGTCAGATCTGATCGTCCTGAGCGGGTCACTGGGCACGGTTCACACAAGTAATAGGGTCCTAAAGGAATGCTTTCCTCATGCCAAAACCAGCAATTTTGTTCAGGTTGTGCTGTACTATTTGTCTGAGCATTATGTTTAAAGTTCTTAAACAAATTCTTTATAAATGGACATTTTCTATTGATGCTTTATACCAAATGTATGTCTTTGCATCATTTTACAATGCATTTTGTGAGCCAGCATGTGTGTAGATGGAGTTTAGTATAGTGTGTGTGAGCTGATGATGACCTCAGAAAGAGATGATGGTGTTCATGGTGATGAATTAAATCATCTTATTTTTTGAATGTACTAATTGTATAAAACAGTGCATTTTAAGAAACTAAGTTTTTGTTTGTTTGAAATGCAGTGCATTTTGTGAGTCAACACTGATAGAGGATAATGCTGATGTCATTTATAATGTGAAATTGGTAATGTAATAATTGAGGTAGTTTTTAAATGTACTTTACATTTAAATGCAATGCTTTTCGTGAGCCAACCCAGTGTAGTTTTTGTTTGTTTGCTTGAATGTATTTTCTGTTTTAAGCCAACATGGGTATTTAGAGGACAATGCTGATGATGTCATCATCAGCTTTGTAATGATAATGGCAGTGCAATAAATTAGCTTATGTTGTAATGCAGTTTTTGTATGGCCGCAATGTACTACCTTGTTCTGGTATAAAACGGCAATTTAAAACTTCTCAGTACATTTCCTCTGCTGATGACAGTGGTGACAGCTGGAGGCAGAGGCATCAGTAGCTATGGGCTATTTTGTCTCTCTGCCAGTGTCTAGAGCGCTTTCCCAAACAGTGGACCCACTGTGCTGGATTCACAGGCTGCACACTCACATACACACACACATTCATCAGAGATGGAATGTCATGTCACCAAGCTCCAACTGTTTTTGTGTGCTATGTGTAGAGCAGCGATGGCACTAGAGCAGGGCTATAGCAACATCGCTGTGTCATGTTAAAATAAGTTTAATTTAAAAACAAGTCTCCAATTGCCAATTGCAGTGGACTCTTTTGGATTTTGTTTACGTTTTTAAAACAAGGGTTTTGTGTGCACGGTTTGTTAATTTAGTTAGCAGCAGTTGTTTTTATTCAGCCGGCCTTTATATAGCCACTGTTGAACAGTACCTGTTCCAGCCATTAGGAGGGACTGTCAGTCGCCAGGCTTCAATAAACCGTCATTGATTGAAGGTAGTAATAGAGAATGTCCAGAGAAACTGATAATATGTCTAAATTCTAAAACTATTGGAGAGAGTGTTTCCTCACGTGGGTTGCCATATTGAGAACATGCAACAGGAACGAGATCAATTGACAGTGGAAAGCGATGAGCCTTACACTGTAAGTTGATCAGCTAATGTATCTGCGTTTTAATATGTCGGTCATACAGCTTTTTAGATGTATGTCAAGGTTTTTTAGGCTGAATAGAATCTGCGATCTCTGATCAAGTTTGTTTGCTGGCTTCCATGGCTGCAATGCGTCATGAAACGCACATTTCATAGTAGAATAACTGGCTGTAGCATTGTTTTTAGGAGAAACAAGTATGTGAACTTAGCATATTTCCTAAATATCTGCAAACATATTATGGTATTTTTATGTTTCAGTACAGTAAAAAAAATTATAATACATACAGCACGTTTTAAAGGCACAGTATGTAAGTTTAGCCACTAGAGGTCACTTATTCAAAACAATAACAAAGGTGTAGCTTGTTGATGCTATTAATGAGCGTGGAACCATGGGAGTTATCGTCTTCACCTACACCGCTGATGTAAGGAAATGGATAAGCTAATATAATAAAGTGTGGTATGATGCAGCGCAGGGCCGAGAGGCTGAGACATTTTACGTTGCTGTTTTAAAATGCTTATATGCCGTAGTCGGCGCTGCCTCTCCTTTTATTTAGTTGTTTATGTTTATTTGATGATTAACGTCCACCTCCTTCTTCCCTGAACCTGAACTTTGTTACACCTACTTTTGATCATTGGAATTCATATTATTTTATTTCATTCTAATGAAACAGCCGCAAGTGCTGAATTACTACTCATACAGGTTTATTTATCTGACGAATTTAAATTGTGGGGTAGTGCAGCACTATTTTACTTGGTCAAAACAATCATACTAAAAAATACATTTAAGTGTGTTAAAAGTTATGTTATAATGTTGTAATGCATTATATGTTATATATTATATGTTATAATGCATTATAATGTTATAATGCATTAGCTCCATGGCATGGGTGGTATGAGATACTTGTTGCACATTGCAGTAAGCTAGATCAATTTTAGAATATCATATTAATATAAGCTGGATGACTTGTGTTGCTAAATGGCATGCAATTCATTTTAAAATATATTGTATGGTGGAGAAAATACTGTGTTACTACAAATTAAGCTCTTTCTGATTATGTTATGTTAGCCACTTGACAAAATAGTGTTGTCCCTCTGAGGCATGGTACCAACAAGTTACAAGAAAACAAGAGATTCAAACAATAAAACAAAACGTGGTGAGCTAGTATATAACAACGATATAAATAAAAAAATGATGAAAAATTAAGCACAGCTGTAAAAGAATATTGGTAATGTCTAAACATAAATTCATAAGTAAATCACAACTATAAACCGTTCGTTCGTTTGGTCGTTCGTTCGCTCATTCGTTCGTTTGTTCGTTCGTTCATTCGTTCATTCAGTCATTCAGGGGCATTTGTGTTTGTCTGGATACATGGGTATATGCTTGTGGTTTACTGTATTTAACAACAACGCTTTATGTAAAAATTCACCACTCCATAAAAACAACATCTGTTCTTATACTGGAGTCAGACACTTTAATGTATATTCATGCATTCTACAGTTACAGTAAGCTACTGCAAAATTCAGAAGACATTCTTGCAAACTATGAAATACAAAGTTTGAAGTCTTTCTTAAAGATTTTGTTTCAAGGCAGTCAACTGAATTATCGATTCTGTTTTCCATATCATTGATCATAGTCACAAATAAGAACAAATGCATCTCATGGTTACACACTAATGTGGCACACTTTAGAAATAAAGGTGTTAAGTGGGTCCAGATGGAAGGAGAGACTCTTGAACCATGAGTGCTTATGGATGACTGATGGTATGACACTTGCACAAATACCATGGAGACCTTTTCAAAATTCAAAATTGCCAAAGCAATCTATTGGCGTGGGCAGACAGACTTTATCAGTGTATCCAAAGGAGCTTTCAGAAAGGGCAGAGAGAATGGATAGTAAAGAAAAGAGAGAGTGAGTGAGAGAGAGAGAGCAGATGTTTGGACATTGGGACCTTGCTAGTGCTCAAACAAAGCTACATTAAACAGCTGAGGGAAACTTTGTATTGATTAATACAGCAATGATTTTGTTGTTTAGACTATTTCAGCACTTAGAAAAAGTTAGAATCATCTCTCCGTTGTAACAGTTGTTTTGCACACACACACACACACACACACACACACACACACACACACACACACACACACACACACACACACACACACACACACACACACACACACACACACACACACACACACACAAACCAAACATTTGTGAAAGAATGTGTCGCTCTCAGGAGCTCATGAATTCAAACGTGGTGGCAATAAGGCTGTTCGTGAAACGAATAGCCACGAA
Organism: Siphateles boraxobius; assembly: GCF_051911475.1. Lineage (NCBI taxonomy): Eukaryota > Metazoa > Chordata > Actinopteri > Cypriniformes > Leuciscidae > Siphateles > Siphateles boraxobius. The sequence continues at coordinate 5,784,018 of NW_027508931.1, read as the reverse complement.
GTGGTGGGCCACTTAGAATCATTGAGCGGGGTCAATAACTACAGACCTCCAAACTTCGTGTCGCCTTCAGATTAGCTCAAGAACCGTGCGTAGAGAGCTTCATGGAATGGGTTTGGCGGTTGCCAGGAGAATGGTACTTGCCTGACTGCATTGTGCCAAGTGTAAAATTTGGTGGAGGGGGGATTATGTTGTGGGGTTGTTTTTCAGGGGTTGGGCTTAGTTCCAGTGAAAGGAACTCTTATTGCTTCAGCATTTTCATGCTCCCTTTGTGGGAACAGTTTAGGGATGGCCCCTTCCTGTTTCAACATGACTATGCACCAGTGCACAAAGTAAGGTCCATAAAGACATTGATGAGCGAGTTTGGTGTGGAGTAACTTGACTTGCCTGACCTCAAACCGATAGAAGACCATTGGGATGAGTTAGAGCGGAGACTGCGAGGCCTTCTCGTCCAACATCAGTGCCTGACCTAACAAATGCGCTACTAGAAGAATGGTCAAAAGTTCCCATGAACACATTTTATTTAAAAGCCTTCACAGAAGAGTTGAAGCTGTTATAGCTGCAAAGGGTGGGCCAACTCCACAGTAAACCCTAAGGATTAAGAATGGGATGTCATGTAAACACAGACTCTTTTCGGCAATATATTGTAAATGAGGGACACAAATGGTGTTTGGTTAATGAATCTCTACCCTCTTGTTTCTCTAATATACACACTTTCTCCTAGGTTCTTGTTGAATTAGGAAATTTGTCATCGGCCAATTTCCTTGGTTCACCCTGCATAGCTCAAAACATTCTGAACTCTAACACAATTCCATCCATCTCCATTTCCTCCAGGACAAATAAAATAGGAAAATAGGAAAAAGGACTTTGTCACCTCCAGTACTTCTTTTTAATTTTTTATATTTTTTATACGAACTGGACTGTCATACTTGTACCACGAAGGAAGATTGAAAATTTATGGTAAGCATTAATATTTATTGCATTTAAAATCAAAGAAGGTCCCTTATTCACCATAAACCAACATTTAAGACCTCTCATAAGTCCCATGCTGTTCAAGTTCATAGATAACCACAGACCTGTCATCACATAATTGGCAAAAAATGAGAGTAGAAATGAGCTGAATCCGCACAATGGCTCAACAGTTCAAGCGCCCATCTCATTCAAATGGAAGTGCCACAGCTTCGACCCATTAGTGCCACCGCAGGGATCTAAGGCGTATTATAAGGCTGTCCAAAATATTCACAGTACAGTAAGTGTTCCTTATACTTTTGACAGTTCAAAGGGCAAGCACAGGGCATGCATGAGCCAATTGCTTCCTGGCCAGTTAATTTCCATGCTTTCTCTGCCTCTAAAGACATCCGTTATCCTCTTAACTCAGGAGCTGTTGCCTGAGGCCTCTCCGCTGGGGTCGCAGAGGTAATGTTGAAGCAGGGTAACCTCTAGTATGACTTAATATCCCAATATATGTCTTCATAATGATTGGATGCTGATAGATGATCTAAATTCTGGTTTAGACTGATCTCAGACCAGTGTACATAAACAATTGATCCCTGAGCATGAGTGAATGTGTAACATTGTGGACTTTAAAGTAATTCAAGAAATCAAAATTAACTCGATTTACTTACCCGGGGGTTAAAGTGGGTCCAAATGAAGATGAAAGCGACATACTGTAACACAGTGACTATGTTAGGGCTGTACTGCTTACTTTCCTTGTGCTCTTTCTCAGCTAGCAAGATTAATGTTTTAGACATGCTTGAATAGTATCCATCTATCTATCTATTGTCATTTTGTGCTTTGATATTTATGTGACGTTTATCTTTAGAATTTTGATGCATTGCTGATGGTTTAAAGGAATGTTCTGAGTCTATATAAGTGAAGTCGACAGCATCTGTAGCATTGTCGTTTACAACAGAAAATAATTTTGACTCGGCCCTCAGTTTGGGCAGGGCAAGGCATTTCAGACAGTTTGAAAGCAGATATTTGAGACTAATTCTCTATGAGATTTATAGAATGATTACAACATTTAAATGTGTTATTTGAGCTGTAATTTCTATTGAAGACCTAATTTTTACCTAAACATTTAAAGAATAAAGTAATTATGAGAAAATTTTAAATAAGTATTTTTGAAATAGAAAGTCTCAACTGTGAATTATAAAGTCTAATTGTAGTTTTGTAAAGTTATAATGTTGTACTCTGAGGTGGAGAACAGCTATTATTAATTTTTGTGCACATATTGAGTGAAAGCCACTAGGTTTATCAGTTTTATATGGTCATGGCAGTACATTTTTTTAACTTTTTTATGTATAACTTCTCCGGTTCTACTTTTGAAACAAAATTTCAATGTTTGTGATGCAACCTTGCCCCTAGACTTCCATTGTTTTTTTTACCTACCATAGAAGATAGAACCATATCTTCTATGGTATATTTGACATCATGCCACAGATTCTGTTAATAGACCTTGAGTTGTATTGGGCCTTGGGCATTTCACAATGTTATGGATTACATAAACTATATATTTATCAAGCCAATCTGAGGCCACAGGTCCAGAAAGTCTGTGCTTATGTTAACAATGTGTGAAGCATTAGCATTTACAATGAACAGCAGCTGTGTGAATATTTGTTGTTGTGAAAAGGGTTCATTACCCTCCTTTCTCATTTACTGAACTATCATCAGCTTTGCCTTGTGGTCATGCCAAAAGCACTATTTCTCAGCCCCCTCACCTATTATATTTTGAGCATATTATGTCACATAAGCACCAGTAATGGGCTTAAAACAGGCATTGTTTACCAAAAATCAAGCATGTCGAATTTACATGTTTGATTTCCCTAATACCTCTTAATAATGAATTATTTCATTTACAATTTTTTCCCTTCTTTTTAATTAAAGGCTGGTTTAACTCTTGAGAATTACCAGTGGAAGAGAAACGCTAGCCAAATGAGAAACTATTGCCAAAACGAATATGATATTTCCAAAAGTTCATTAGAGCATTGACAGGACAAATGGTTTTGAAAGATTGCAGTCAGAAATGTATCCCTGAATAAATAAGTATGATGACCACTAAGAATTGGGGTAAACAGGTGCGGAAGTTTCTATTTTTAAACCATTTACTCTCTTGTGGAGTCACTGTCTGTGAACAGCTGAATTAGCAGAGCTATATTGCTTACAATATAAGTTATCTAGCTGTGGCCTTGTGACTGCTGCAATATGATAGTGTTACCCATAATTAGGCACTAACCTTGTGATATGATACAGAGTGGATATGTTAATTATGTACAGATGTTTGAGATTTTGATGTTTGAGATCAGGACTGAGTAAATAGCACTCTAGGAGGCCAGTAGCATTGCATTAAGTACTCTCAAAGTCCTTCAAGACAAGGAAAATGAAAGTGATTCTGCCCTTTTCACTAAAGTAACAAAATGTAAAAAAGAAAATAGAATTCAGGGTATGGGGGGGGGGGGGGGGTGTATACGCCAAGGGCAATTATTTTACCTCCAACCGTTTGTTTTGTCTCCTTTCATCTGAGGAGAAGGAGGCGAGGACAAGTAAGAGCTATAATGGAAAATGTGCCTAATTAGTTATTTTCTGGGTTTAGTCTTAATTGGTGGACAATATGTTTTTATTCTGGCTGGCAAATAAGCACATTTATCACTGAATGCTTATGTGCTGTACACCGTTAGTTTTCATTTGGATCCATTTTGTAGTATTTTTGTCTTGTTTTCCAGTGGAAATATTTAAACAACCTTAAAACAAGAAAACTTTTATTGAGAGACAAAATAGTTATCAAGACTTAAACCTTGTGCATCAATTAGAAAAAGTTACACATAGCTACATAGAGGACAAAAATGTCCACGTCAAAAAACTGTCATAAAAATGTGAATCTTGGTATCATTTTAAAGAAGACACTTGGCAGATTATTGCTGGAATAAGAAATAAATTAAAAAAAAACTAGTAAATCCCAAAAAAAGTTATATAGGTTTAAGTTTATGAAAATTATTTATGAACATTATTTTATATAAAATATATATTTTATGAAACAAGTTGAACTCTAAAATGGCAAGAAAATCAAAGCCATGAATCTAAAAAAGTTGTGTTCAAAATTTGAGGTTGATATCTCAAAAAATGGCTTTCGGTAAATTTTTTGTTTAGGCGCAGTAACAGATTTTCCCCAATGGGTGCCAGCAAAACTCCACTGGTGCACACAGTAATTGGATTTGTTATTTGCAGTTGAGTTTTTCTCTCTCAATATTACAAACACACACACACACACACAACAAAGATTGTCAAAGATCCTCTTAACAAAGATTGCATCATTTAGTTAAATGGCCCTGGGATGAAAAAATTGCAGTTTTAATGGGTTTCAATGGGGCCATTTTTGTCTAAAAGGCGCTGACAGGGAAGTATTTTTGTACCTAGTGCAAAAAAGAGTTTTTAAAGGAAATGGCGGGGAAATAGTAAAATTCCAATAAAAATACACCCCTGGCCCAAATTTTATGCAGTTAGCATTAACACAGGCAGAGTGATAAAAAAAAACCTGAAAAAAGCCAAAAATGTCCATAAGGATGCACAAGGGTTAAGGAAAACATTGTTCCCTTTCGAATGGGAACTCGCACTGCGTCGAACAACTCAGGCGTGACAGGTGTCTGAAATCACAATCAAATCACGGCAATCACATTGACCGGCGAGTGACGACAGCCCGTGAATCATTAGTGTGAATGATTAACGTGCGACCTGGACCATGATGAGAACCATGTTCTGATGGCCTACCTCAGCTTGGTTGGTAAGAGCCCTCTTTCAGGCATGTAAAGTGGTGGACCCCAGGTTCATAAAAACGATCTGGCGAGTCTTCACTCTGCACGCCACAGGTGAGCTGACTGGTCTTCTTAAGAGTAATTTTTGTGTGCAACTAACACTAAAAAGTATCTCTCTACAGACCTTGTTTCCTGTATAGAGTTAGGGGATCATGTCAATGTCAATAAAAGGTAAGAAGAAATTTCTTGGATTATTAGGGCCCTGAAGTCCCCCTGTTCGGTGGCTAGAACGATATAGAAGCACCAGTGGGCTTTTTTTGTGAGTATGTGATGGCTTCCCTTGTTGTTTTATGTGGGCCGTGCCACCGCTCTTCCTAGCTGTAAACTGTGTTTATGCTTTATTAGCCACCTCAGGGTAAAGTAGTTGGTCTCTCTCAAAAGGTTTTGTTTTGGAGTATAGACTGACGCTGGTGCTTCAGATAGATATTATGTCCGGCCCACGGGACCGTCTGACATTTTTTATCCTGAGTACATCGCCCCCCTGAGCTCTGTTTGGGTTTTCAGTAGGGTGAGCGGTTCTGCATTTGGGGGGAATTTGGCTCGGCGGCGGCCATCTTGTCCGGAGACACTGGCTCGACGGCGGCCGTCTTGTCCGGAGACACTGGGTCGGCGGCGGCCATCTTGTCCGGACACACTGGCTCGGTATATGTGATGTGAACAGTCTCTGGCTCGGTATATGTGACGTGAACAGTCTCTGGCTCGGCAGACGTGACGAGAACAGTCTCTGCCTCAGCAGATGTGACGTGAACAGTCTCTGCCTCGGCAGACGTGACGTGAACAGTCTCTGGCTCGGCAGACGTGACGTGAACAGTCTCTGGCTCGGCTGACGGGACATGAACATCCTCAGGGTCGGTGGCCGTGACGTGATGCATAGGCTCAGCAGGACTGACGTGAAATGCAGGCTCGGCAGGACTGACATGGAGCGCTGGCTCGGTAGAGCTGACGTGGAGCCCACACCGTGACACTAACAATATTGAGTCTCCTGATCTGCTTGGTGTTTAATTGAACAATCAGGTATAGCTTTCATAATGAAATTCTCACCTGGACAACATTCCTGGTTGTCCTCTCCTGTCCTGATGACAGCCCTGAGTGTACATCTTAAAAAAAAAAACTCCAAATGTTCATTTGAGGAGCAAAATTGCAATGAAAATTAATTTACACAACACCCTAGCACATGACAGAAAATTTAGGAGGTAAGACATACCAGCTGTTAATTATATGCTTTCGGCAAGTGTTTATGACTCATGCCGAGGTGCTCCCTATATTACCGTCTGTTTATATTGTGGGTGTGTGTCTGTTGGTCTGTGTAAACGTGTAAGTCCTTGTTTGAGAACAACACAGAAGAGCCGGGGTCATGTCCAGAGGTGGTTCAATGCAGCATCAATGACTGTTTGATTATATTCGTAGAGGGAGGTTTTGTCCCTCATATCACACGCAGCTCACACCCAGCTGAGCCAAATAAACTACAGCACTAGCCTACTATCAGCATAAGACTGGTATTGTGCAAGATTTTGTCCCTCACAGAATCAAATTGGACCCCAACACAATTATGTTGGCTAAAATAACTTAGTTTAAAATTATGTAATACATCATATTATATAATCAAAGGGTCAATTGAACCAGTTATACTAGCTTTGCATACCACTTGCTGATTAACCTGCTAGCCTAGCATATAGCTATGCTACTACACTACTATTATTTATTTGTGCTACTTATTTGTAGCTATCACTGTTACAAATGATACTTAGAAAAGATATTTTGATTGTCTAGAAGATAATGTGATATGTTTTTGAACATGGACAGACATTACAGACAGCTTCTTCTTGGGGTTCTAAGAATGTAGGATATTGCGGATGGATTAAATATTGCACATCAAAGCACATTTGACATTAGACAGAGCTGGTTTAAATCCTCCCCTCCTCCAGGTTAATGTGGTAGTTGTTATGTATGTTTTTGTATTTTATTTTTTATTTAAATGATCATTTAATTATATTATTTATTTTAATCACAACACATTACAGATATTAGACAGAGTGAGTTTGACTACTATATATTTATAATATTTTATAACCGTCACGTTACATTACATCACAGAGTTGTATATTTTATTTTTCCCTCTTTCAAATTCCTCTTAATCTGTTAACGTATTATTAATGTTGTGTTTGTATCTACCATTGACAATCAAAAGTGGGTCATATTCATCTAAATTATTCTCATTAGTGATTCTTTAAAATTGTGCAAGCCCCTGCTGGAAATTTGCATGTTTGGACGCAGAAAATGCACGGCGTGTTCATGTGGCATTAGAATGTGGTGCTTCATTAAATATTCTCTCATCAAGGTGAGCATGTTTTTTATTTATTTTTATTTTTAATCTGTTTCTTTTTCACTGAGCTCATAATCAGCCATGGTGACATTTTGCGGCAATTACGCCCTTGCTGTTGACACTTTCCTGAGGAGTTTTTCCAGACAAATTATGTAATTTGAACAATTTTGCAGTTGTGGTGATGGCAGCCATTTCAAATCAAAGGTTTTACCATTAATCAGAGCTTTATTCTCCTCACTCAGTCACCTGTACCGATTGCACATTATTCAGTTGTGCATTTGTATTTTAATGTGAGCCTATATGTAATTATTTGTGTACAAGCCTCTTTTTAGGATCTGTATGACTGGAATAGGCCCATGATGGAAACTTTTGTTGAATCGCATTCACACTCTGGGATAAAAAAAAGCCTCTTCCATACACCATATGTGAATTTTGAGGGAGATGGATTTATCCAAGATGATGGGCTAAATTTCTCATCCCCTCAAGCTCCATCCATCCTGTTTCACTGCCTCGTTATCTCTCACTCCCTTTCTTTTGGGCATTTGTTTACTCAGTCTCCTTAGCAGATTGAGCATTTCCAGCATGTGTGCTCTTCTCCGGAGGAATAGTTCTTGCACTTAGAGACTTAGACCGCAGACGGCGGGCCCACTTTAGTACTCAGTGTGGGGTATTGGCTCCACTCTCGGTAGCTTCTATCTGCTGGTGGAGGACTGTCAGAGAAGAGCTTCTCTCTGACCCTTTTATCTGTGGAAGCTCTGCAGCTTTTTTTTCCAAAAACTCCTAAAGGCTTTCCCCACTGATCTCCAAGAGAGATGGATATTATTTTCCCGTGCCACCTACAGGGATTTAAACTGTTTAATTCAGGTCGTAAGTTGGATTATTTAAGCAGCGTTATTTAAGCGCTTAAAAGCCTGTTCTGCATATTTATAGTCATAATTATGAACCTAATTATTAGTTTTGCACAAGTTATGGTTATGTCCACTAGCATTTCCAAGCCCACGCATTTGGGAGGCACAGTTGTAAAACCTCTCGTGCAGTTTAATGGAGGAAATTTATGCGCACATATCCAGCACTCTCTCTTCTACTATTTAAATAACAAACTTTCATCTGTGGCCTCTAAATGTCACATATATTGGTGTCCTTATGGTGACTTACAAACATTTTTAAAAATCATATGCGTCCCTGTAGCTATAGCTATGCAGGGCTTGACATTAACTTTTTTGCTCACCAGCCACTGTGTCTAGTGGTTTTCCAAAGATACTAGTCACTTAGCATTTTCACTGGCCACAATTTTGACATCGATACCATAAGGAAAAACTGCATTTTTTTTTTTTATATTATCTAATACTTTGGCAGCCGGTAGGCTATATTGGGCTGCTGTCACTTTAAGACCTGACGCACGGACCCATTATACCGTTTTATATAGCCAATATACTTGTCTTTATCTGCACGCACTTCAGATGTGAGCACAAAATCTGTGAATAATATTGAATGAGTAAAATTATGCTCAATATTATGCGCAATCCCTCGCCTAAATTCAAGCCCTGTAACACCAGCAATATTCATCCAGATCAAATGAAACGAGTGAGTAAAGGGTTGCGGGTAGGTTGACCACCATCAAACAAACCAAATTTGGAATGATTATACATTTGTGTGGGACAATGTGGGACATGTTACCAACACTAAAACATAACCTGAAACTGTTATATAATGTTTATCTAACTTATTAAAAACATTGGTATCCTGCCTTTCAACTGATAAAAAAATTTTGTTCTTTATTCCCTTCCAGAAAACACCATTACATCACAATGTAACATACATGCAAAAATAATAAATAAAATGCTTTCTTAAAAAGGCAAAAGAACGCATGCACGTTTTCTTAATATGATAATTAAAAACCAACAGACTGATGAAAATGCAGGACATTTTGTCAATATGCGACGTGCGGGACAAGGGGTGAAAATGCTGTATACGGTACAACGCAAAGCGGGACGGGTGGTCACCCTAGTTGCGGGTTTGTGCGTCAATTCGCTGTCGGAGAGATGAGAGATCGCGCAGCTGGTAACGTGTATTCTACGGAAGAGTTTCAGATATTTAAATATTGATATGTATTGAAAAATCTATATTTTTGACAACACTAGATTGCACTTATTTTATTATTTCCGATGCCTTTTTAAAAAACTACAATTGAAAAATGTAAATTATATAAAATTCAACCCGTCAAAGTGGCTAGTTGGAGTGACTGGTTTACACACCACTGCTGAAATCCACTCGCATTTGGCAGGTTGGCGGGTGTTAATGTAAAGCCCCGGCTACATGTGATGAGGTATATCATTATAGCTATATCACAAAGTCGAAGCTTTAAATTGTCAATTTCATCATGAAATTCAAGCAAAAATGTCAATTACCAAAACAAAGTCAGTCAGGAATGTCCATAGTTTGTAAGTTAGTTAACTTTTGAGGGTAGACTATTGCAAAAATTATAGATATTAAATATATGGACAACATGTGCATTACTGTATAATGCACAGTACTGCACTTTTGTACTAAGCTGTCTTGTCTTGTCAAGAATTTAACTTTTCGAATTTTTACAAGAAAATGCTATTTCAGCCTTTCTACTTATTTTTTTTATTTTTTTATTTTTTTATAATTATGTTTATTGAATTTTCTTAAAATACAAATATAACAAAACATCAACCCCCCCAGACATAATAGAAAAAATTAAAAATTAAAAAAAGGGATAGCTCAGATTTTTATATAAAACAGGACCATACCATAATAAGGCATATTTGTGAAAAAAAATAGCAACAACATTATATAATATATAACATGTATAAAATAACATTTCCGAAAGATGAAAAGGTTGACAAAAATAAGGTTAAATGTCCAGAAAGTTGGTTACAATGTTCCTTGTTTACTCCATATAAAAGAAGTTAGCCAGCTATTCAAGCCCTTTAATGTCCTATTTGATAATAGTATAGAAACCATTTGAATAGGGTATAATAATTTTGGTAGAACAATCATCTTTACAAGTGCTATCCGACCTAGCCAAGATACTGGCAAGCAATTCCAGCGTTCTAAGTCTAGCCGTATTTTCTCAAATAAAGGAACAAAATTAGATTCATACATCTGTTTCAAGGACAAAGAGATAGAAATACCTAGATAACTTAAGCCTAAAGGCGACCACTTAAAAGTAAAACAGGGTGTAGCCTAATATTAGGTATGGAAATGAGAGTACCTAAAGGCATAGCTTCAGATGTAGCTAAATTAATTTTATAACCAGAAAAGGTACAATACTTCTGGACCAACTCGATCAAAGCGGCAACTGACCTCTCAGGCTCAGATAAAAAAAGCAGTACATCATCAGCGTAAAGCGCAATCTTGTGATGTTTATGTCCTATCTGCAAACCCGAAATAGATGTTGCCGATCTGATTGCTTCAGCTAGAGGCTCTATGGCCATTGCAAACAAAAGTGGTGGCAGGGGGCAACCCTGCATGGTGCCTTTATGTATAGGAAAATAATCAGATCTAAAGCCATTTGTCAATACGGCAGAGCTTGGGTCCGTGTACAGCACTCTAATCCATTGAACAAAGTTTTCACCTAGGCCAAATTCTTCCAAAAAAAAAAAAGGTAGGACCACTCAAAACGGTCAAACGCCTTCTCTGCATCCAAAGACAGCACTAGCCCATCTATGGATTTCCCTTTAAAGGCATAGATAATATTTAAAAGGCGTCTTATATTATCAGATGAATTCCTACCCTGTATAAAACCTGTTTGATCGATCACAATTATTGTAGGAAGAATTTTTTCAAGGCGCATTGCTAAAATTTGGAGAGCAATTTCCGGTCCACATTCAGTAATGCTATTGGCCTATAAGAAGAACATACCTCAGGACTTTCTTTAATATAAGCGTGATATTAGCTTCTCTAAGGGTCTTTGGTAAAAATTTCATGTGTAATTGTACGTGTTACTTGCTGTTTCATTATTTTAATTAATTATTTGTGAAAATTGTTTTAAAAACAAACCCTACATCATATTTACGATTTTTGTTCTTTCTGTTTATTTCTACAGAGTTTTTTTTTTTTAAATAGGCCCTTAAGAGTGTATTTTTTCATACAGTACATGCAACTTCTGGGTGAAAACGACTCAAAAATGACAGAGCAGGTCACACACAGTATTTCAGAGATTTCAGGCAGCTGCATGAATCTGTAGTGTGGGGCACCTTACCACCTCCCTTCGAGAGTGAGGGTTTTTAGTGGTCCATGGACACACACACACTTGGCCAGGTGAGCAGACATAGATACTGCATGAAAGCTAATGCGCCAAAGTCCGGCCTGTCTATCGCTCAGCACGGGGTATAAAACTACACTAAGCTCCCTCCCTCCTGCACACACATACACACGTCCGTTGCTGTCCGCAGAGATTGAAGCTGCAACCTGCTGACACGTTGCCATGGAAATGATCCCAAGAGCCTAGAAAAATAAGGAAAGAAACAAAATAAGCAAACACGCTAACAACAGATACCACCGCACATGAAAATGCATTGCTTTCCGCATCAAAGCATAGCCCTAGTTGTGCCACTTGTAATGACTTTTGCAAGTTGAGTTTATGTGGCAGCCCCAGTAGGGTGTGTTACACATGTGCATTTTTCAGGCATGGGGGATTCTCTCTCGGCTCAGGAAGACGCACCCCTTCCTGGATACTGAGGGGTTGAGATAGTTCTTTCCCATAGTTGACAGTACTTTGTCACAGAGGAGATGTGTAGTCGCATGTGATCAATAGCATCGCTGCAGAAAGAGGAATCCCACAGCATTCTCATTCAAGAGAAAAATGTGCCAGGGGTTTCAACAATGAGTGTATGTCCTTTGTGTTGTTGGGTTTGACAGTGTCCTGATGCAAGTTTGAAATCAAGGCTACAACGCATGATCTGGATTGTATATTGTAAATGTCTATAGAAAAGGGCAGGTTAAGACCATGATTTTGCTGAGTAGGAAGTTTAAACAGTTTAAAAGTTGTTGGTCTTGGAACAATATGCAATCAGTGGGAAATTATTGTTTATGGCATGTTGGGTGTTAAAAGTGTGTATGCCTATTTGTTAATAGGGATTTGTGGGCACAGTCATTCATTTAGACATTCTTTCCTTTTTTTAAAGTAAAATGTCAGACCCTTGAGGGAAAATGACCACCTGAGGGTATGTTAGTGCTGATGCTTTTAATATTTACTTTATTATTTAATGGATTTTTTTTTATTAAATCAATTCGGTTCGCTGGAATGCCATAGAATATTTTTTTTCTTTCCCTAAACAAACATTAAGTGAACAACATTTTAATAATCTTTTCTACTATAAGGAACATTTTGTGCAGTGGAAAGCTTCATGGAATAATAGATGCCAATAAATTACCATTATTATTTTTGAGAGTGTAGTTGAGATGCATCTCTTTGACTGGTCATTTTTAAATTATGTCTCTGTAAAACTGATTACTGTATTTTTGGATTAAGTTGCTTTCTTTTCCTGATTGGTGGTTTTAAGCAATGTGAACCAGACCACATTGGAAATTTTATTGGTTGATAGAATTTTTCTTCCAGGAAATTTCCTGTGACCTAGTTAATGTCATGTTAAGTGAAGAGCAACCAAAAACATATAAATTGATCTAATCCTCATATATTCCGAAATGACAGAGCACAAAGTATCCAGTCTCAGTGGAAACCAGCGAAACTAGCTTTGGTAAGCAGATAATCTGTCTCAATCAGTGGGATAGGAAGAATTCGTGCCCCCCTGGTCCCCTTAGAGACCTCCCCGGCCGCTGTCGGCAATGTAACTGCTCCCCGGTGGTGGCAGTCTGCCTTTGATCTGTGCTAATCTAATTAACGGTTAAACATCAACACCTGTGCTCTTCAGCATAAGTGCTTCTGCCACGTCCCAGATGGGCTTTGATGGCCATGATGAAACACCTCCCTCCCTTCCCTTCCCTTCTTCTTCTTCCTCCTCCTCATCTCTCCAGCGTGTCTGGGTGTAATAGAGACTATTTCCTCCCCATTACTGGACTGTAATTGACAGCGATTAGTTTGTGGTTGGATGATGCGCTTGATTAGATTAGCCAGGCTCCTTTTTTCTGCTCTGTTTCATCAAACCCTGAAACCCCAACCTTGACCCCAATTAACCCCACACACGTCAGGAGATGCTGCATCTCTCCTGCTTATCATCAGCTCATTAATTTGGTTGATGAGTTTCTGTAAATACAGCCAGTGTTAGGTGTTTGTGCTATGAGTCTTTCATGTATTGCAAGGTGAACTGAAAACTTTAGCTTTGGCATAAGTACAGGATTAAACAATTTGAACATTTGTGGTTTAGGGGTGTGTGCACATATTTTGTTGAGTCTGCCTCACATCCTCCTTACATTTACTGACTTCTCTACTTTTTAATCTATACAAATGGTATAGTTTTTATCATGCAGTTATATTAATTATTACTCTGCACTTTTCATTAAAGTCGAATCTGTTTTGCAATGCAAGATGTCCTGAAAAAGTTCAGCAGCATCATATTTACAGGGACATTAAGTCTACAGTCAGAGCCATGGCTCACTAGTTAGTGCATTTGCTTGTTGGACTGAGGTGCTCATGTGGGTGATGCCCCCCTCTTCTCCCCTTTATTTCAAATCTTCTCTTTATTTGACGTCTATGTGTCTGAATGACCAAAATACAATTTAAAAAGACAATATCGTTTTTATAACCTGCTTAAAAGACGGCTTGCTATGCACTCTTCTTCAAAGTCTGCAGCTAAAAATCTTTCTTGTAGTGCAAGGTGTCATGAAAACAGCAATATAGTTATAGGAATGTTGAAGAGATAGTGCACTTCAAACTTCTGTCATCTTTTTTCTGATCCCCCTTCTTGTTCCAAATTGGCTTTTGGCCCTGTTTACATCTATTAAGATGTGTTTTGGTTGATTGGATCACAAGTAGACGAGGAAGACACATGGTGCTAAACGGGTACAACGGGCACACCCTAAAAAAGTGCTTTTCACTACTCCCATAGTGTATGATTGCAGAAAAATCTATATGTATGTATTGAACTTTGATGGAGCAACAGATTTTGTGTGAAAATTAATCATAAAAGTGGTTTAAAAATCTTGAATGTAACATGACTCCACGTGTTTTTGGTCAACTATCCTTTCTGAAGCTTGTCCATGAGGTTCTTATGGGTGATGCAAGTTCACGTCTGACTGATATCATTGCATCATGTAATTTATGTATACTCTCTAATTATCTTTTTATAAAAGTCCTTCAAAATTGTACTATACTTTAAAGTCCACATTGCTTTGATCATCTGGTAAAATTACTGATTGCTATGCACAACCATTCAAAATCTTAAATTTTTGGTTTTAACCACATCTGTTATGGAAATACCTGTCTTAGTTCACAGCAACAGCAGTGTGTGTGTGATATTAGGTGATTGCAACCAGGTTCTTTAGTTGACATCATCCCCTCTGCGTCTCTCTGGATGCCAGGATGTTGACTCAAGAGAGCCACGGGGCAGAACTTCTGTTTGAAATGTCAGAGGCAGGAAAGCGCCAGAGATCAATCCGTGCCCGTTTCACATGCGCACACAAAAACACACTCTAAATCGAGACAAAAGGACAACAGATGGGGGGGGGGGGGGGGGGGGGTGGGTACCAGGGGGAGACCCCTCTGCCTCTTTCACTAGAGGCTGAACTCGCATTTTGCGTGGACCCTGTGTGCTAACAGCAGGCTTTTTTTGTTAAGAGTTTTTTTTTTTTTTTTTTTTGTAATGGATTGGCTTTGATCCTGAAACCATAATCGTTCAGCCACAGTTGGTTGTTTCGCACACTCACCTTTACAACTGTATCAGGGGCAGCACATAATACTTGTGCTGCAATGACAAGTATTTCCATACTGAGGACCGTTCAATGACTTCTCTATTAATATTCAAGCACTGCCTCAGACTATAATAAATTGGGTTATGTCATTAGCGGGAAACGATATCTTGGTGTGTATTTGCCAAAGGGAGAGGAGTTTTAGGAGCAAGCGGCATCCTTCTGTGAGCCAGTGTGTGGCGAAATCTGAATAGCTTTCCAAATTGACATGCAACGCTCGGATGATCGTTAATCATAATTGGACACATATTTGCATATTGCAGTGTCAGTGGCTTCGTCATTGGGATTGTTCATGCATTAGTGTTCATTTTTTAATGGCAATTAGTCTCCATCTCATGATTCATTTATAAAATACGGCTGGATTTCTGAGCTCCATTAGTGGACGTCCAATGAATCAAGCGACCAAGCGCAAAGAGATTCATCAGATATGACGGCTGTTTGCTGCTCTTAAGTCATCAGTGAATAGAGGGATGAGAGACATGCTGAAGGAGGCAACACATAAAGAGTTTCTCAGGAACTTCTAAAACATTACGTAGCTGCACACATGGCTTTGTGAGGAAAATGGTAAGAAAAGACGAAGCCCATTCAGCAGTGTTCATTAGGGTGTAGTGTGCAGTAAGCAAATTGAGCTAAATCTAGAAGTTGTTCAACGAAATCTCTGAAGGATTTGTGAAGTTTTTAAGCAACTTTTGTAGGAGGGAATGTCTTCATTAAGTCTAGCATTTTACAAATTCCCAAATATAAGATTAGCCTTTGAATATAATATAATATAATATAATATAATATAATATAATATAATATAATATAATATAATATAATATAATATAATATAATAAAGGAATAATTGATGACGGGCCGTTACACCTCGGGTGTGCATTATTTTTCAATAATTTAATGGCCTAGAGTAAATTATTTAATTCATACTATGGTTAACACACCTCAAAACATTGTTCAGATTATGCATTTCAAGACATTTGTCAGGTTTTTGTCTTTAAAACGCACTTGTGTGTAGGACTAATTTCTTACACGTCTAATCCCAAGGCTCCATTGCTAATTCCAAAACGTCATTTTTGAGCTATTGTAATTGAGGCTTGAGCCATTGATACCAGTCTAATGCAGTTATTAATGCACTTATGAGAAAGAGAGAGAGAGAGAGAGAGAGAGAGAGAGAGAGAGAGAGAGAGAGAGAGAGAGAGAGAGAGAGAGAGAGAGATTAAGCGTATGTGTATTGCATTATGTGTGAATTACATTATCAATTCATTATCTGTGCCTCTATCAACAGTGTTCGGCAGCAGCGTCTGTGTTAATAGCGAACCTGTACGTTTATCTGCTTCAAGAACAGCGTCATTATCACCTTGCTATAGTGAGAAATTTCATGTAGCTTTTAAACTGCTAAACTTTTGTATTGATGAAATCATCAGAGGAGCCCTGACAGCACGTTTCTGTGTATCCATACCATGTGTGTGTGTTGGTGTGGGAGAGAGAGTGTGATAAAGAGATTATGTGCTTTCTGTACATAATAAAATGTTATTTTCAACAGCCCCGTAGTATAAAATATGATATAATGATCACGGTTGGCTGTATATAGAGTGCACAAAGACGAAGAATGCAAGGAAATAAAAAAGTAAATTTTGCACCCTAACAATGATACTTTACACAAAGGTGAGTCAAAAGTAGGTTCAGGAGTTCCAGAAACAGCGTCTAGCTATCTTAAGCCTTGGCATGATCATTTATCAAGTCTGCAGTGACCCACAACCGTGTTGCTTTTGAATTTATGTTTACTGAATTCTATTTACTCTGTTTACAGTCATGAATTGTCCACAAAAGCTCGCTACAGGTGGCGTTTCTCGTCTAAATTCACTGACGTTGGCACAACTTCCAGCTTGCCACCTGACTGTCATGCATCCAACGCATCTGCAGCCACATTCTTCACAAAACACCCTCATTTTATTTGCACCAGCACTTAGCCATCATCACATTTAGACTGTAACCGAGCGCTATGTACAGGGTGTTAGCTGGGGATTTCCAGGGGAGTAAATTTGTGATGTGTTCCTGGATGTGCAGTGTTCAGGCTGACTGGCATTGTGACTCCCCTCTGAGCTCAGTGGGATACAGAGCCAAAGGCAATGTGCCATGATCCAGCAAGCTGCTCTGCCAGTCGGCTACTAATGTCTGTCTCACTTGGCCCGGACTGTAATGCAAACAGTTTGCCGAGATGAATGTGCGAATGTGAATTATTTGGTTGTTAGATATCATCAATACGACAACTAATGTAATTTATATGATCCTAAATGTAAAATAATATCTTGCAACCATTAAAAATATTTTAACATTACGATAAAAGACAATAAAAAATGCTATAGACTTTAATATAGACTTTGAATGATTGTATACCATCATACAGTATGTGCTGTACTGAAAACGGTATGCACAAAAAATACTAAATGACAAAATGCAAAATGGCTGCATGAAGTGAGATAAAAGGGGAAAAATGGCAGATTTATTCAAGGTGTGGATGGCAATGAAAAAAAAAATGTAATAAGAAAAATGGAAAAAGAGAAATGAGAATAACATTCCAGGGATTGAGTGGAAACCTGAACTCATATAACCATCCAGATTGCAATCATGTAGAGGTATTAAATCCGCCTGTGAAACGTACAGGAGACATTAGCATATCTACAACTTACACCAACTTATTTAAAGCTATGTGAAAAAGCGTTTCAGATAGTGAAAGGTGTGAGAAAACCAGCTAGGATAAAAGTGAAATACTGTTAGGAAGATGAAGACATGGCCAGCAGAAAGATAGAGACATTCCTTTATTAGACAGCTTTATTCATAATTTCAGCTGCTGCTTCTGTGACTTTTGTATGGATCATTATGTTCTTGGGGAATGAAAGGTAGACCGGTGAATAGGCTGAGAGGTTAGGAAAGGCAGACAGTTTCTTTCAAAGCACTTGAGAGAACAAAAAGAGGCTACAGAAGCAGAATTATGATATAAAATCTATTGAAGTGGACGAGGTGGTATCTCATTCAACTGGTCAGTGCCAGGGATATATTTCTGTGCATATATTTCCTTCCAAAGGCTATATTATTTAAGTCTCTGGCCATGCGAAAAGCCTTGATCTATTAACAAGATGCTCTTGATTGAATTTAGTCTGATTCATAATAAGCATTACTGGACAGCTGACATGAAATGAATGTCATAGATAGAATCTCAAAGACAGGCAAACTGGATCCGGCATGCTGAAATGATTGACATAACTGGGGCGCAATACCAATTGTTATGCAACGTGAAGATAATGTATTGCCTCGTTTCACATTCACAGTCAGACCTGCGACGTTTCAACACTCTTCCAGATTGTTTTTGCGGGTTTTGTATTTTTTGACCTTCAAAAGCATGCGGCGAGGTCACAGGTGCATCACTGTGAAATATCTGAGCGGGTAACACGAGAGATGGGAGACTCATTAAGATGTTGTCACACTACGCGAAAGTTTCCCGCAAGTCTTTTGACGGCACCAAGATTTAATCTGCGCTCACCTCCCTCTTATCCAGATGGGTTTCTCTTCTTTTTTCAAGTCACAGGTCTGTGAAGTACCATCTGTTTATCAGCAGTAAATAAGTTCTGAGTCGTTCGTCAGTGACAGCCGTTCTAGCCGATCTCAGTCACCGGAAGCACTGCGCTTCATGGTGGTAAAAAAAAAAAAAAAAGGATTTCATAAGACATATGTCTTATGAGGTGTAAAGCTCCATCGTTGGTGGTATTAAACAATGCACATTGGTAACTTCCATCTGCGTTTACTAGCATTTCTTATTCCACTTCCTGTGAATTACAAGCAGTTTGGGTTGATTCAAGTGTTGAATCGAATCAACAACATAGTTCTGAAGTGTCATGCCTGTTCAAATGTGTTCAGATGTTTGAGATTTTTAATCGCAGCTTTACGTGCAACCAATTCACCCCCACCCCCCACCATTGCTTTGATTATGAAAATGCAGTGTTTTCCACATACAGCGATTCATTGGATTTCTTTAAATGATGAAACCTTTTTTTTTTTTTATCCCGATTCTTCTTTTTATCTGCAATATACTGTGGTTTTACACTTTATTAATTGCAGCTTTGTTAGAATGACATACTTCTGAGACACTATTTGAAGCCTGAGATAGCAAGAGTAATTTATACAGAGAGGCAATGCACCATGGGTAAATGACTGCAGCACGGGCCTCCTGGGCATTATGTGAAACAGATGGATGAGTTTTATTAAGCATGTGGTACTTAACATTGCATTGAGTGGGATTTCAATAAAGGAAATAAATGTTTGCATTAACAGCACCTCCCTGTGTAATGCGCCATCATGGCTTTCCAGTAGGGTGACTTATTTTAACAAATGCTTGTTGTTTTGGATTAATGCATTTTGTGGTTTTGCTCTAGAGAAGAAGGTTTATTTCCCATATGATGAGTAGGTGGTGTATGATAGAGATGAAGCGGTTTCAATCACTCCGAAAATTTGTTTTGATGCATTTGTACCATTTCCTTTGCGTCAGAGAAACCAGATGTCTATATAAAGCTTTTGTGCCCATTTCTTTAGCTTATGTATTATTCATGCAGTGATTGCAGGATATTTCTCCTGAAATAACCTTGGCTTCTCTCAAAACTTAATTCCAGGAATTTGTGTCTGTCTGCTGTCTTTCACAATCACAAGAAAACTATGTAATACAAGTAAACTTTATTAGAAAGACACATCTTAAAGAAAAATGCTGACAATGTAGGAATCTCTTCTGGTATCTCTTTCACCCAAGAACTTGATTCTTCAATGCGGACTTGTGGCTCATAGTTGAAGAAAATAAACTCTTTTCTTTTGACACTCTCACTTTTAATTTAATGTTTATCAAAATATATTTTATAGCATCCTTTGACATTTAAAAAAATGTGTCTCACAAATGCTGATTTCATAGCTTTATGTATCCTAAATACACACCATTATGTAATATTTTGGTAACACTTTACAATAAGGTACATTAGTTAATGTATTTACTAACCTGAATTAACAATGAGCAATAGTTTGTTACATTATTTATTAATCTTTGTTAATGTTAGTTCCCTATCGGTCAGTCACTACAACGTAGGTCATGACTGACCAATAGGAATCTCGCTAGAGAGGCCAATCTACTTCGAGTGAAACTAAAGCAAGCCAATACACATTGGCGTGCAATCATTTGCAACAGCTGTGCAGCCTCGCAGCGCGGGTATTTAACAAGCAGCTGGTGCGATTGCACACTAGCTTTTTGCTTCGGAGCCAAGCACTTCGTATGCTGAACAGAGTGAATTTGAAAGCAAGCCTCTTCTGGATCTCTCCACTTTGGTGCGGGCGTGACGGCACAGCAGCGCGAGCGGTCTTTTTCTCTTCTCTCTCTCTCTTCTTTGTTTGTTGTTTTAAAACTGAGCAAACAAAAAAGCTGTTTTCACGGCTGGTAAGGTGCGCGGTTAAAGCGCTCAACGGCCGTTTTTACGGCTGGTAAGGTGCGCGATTAAAGCGCTCAAGGGCCGTTTTCACGGCTGGTAAGACCAGCGAGAGAGAATCGCGCACAGACAGGTGCACATTCCTGTCTGTGTTCGCCGTGACCATTCCCCTGCGTGCTTCAGCACCAAGGAGAGCAGTCTCTAAAAGAGCTTACACAGATAGTTTGCGTCTTTTTCAAGATGACATTCTATCTGTGTGTTTCTGGATGCGGTCGTTACCTGGGGTCCCGGGATGGTCACGATCGCTGCCTTGTGTGTTTGGGCCTCGAACACGCACAGGCAGCGTTCGTGGATGAGTCATGTACCCATTGTGGGAAGATGACCATCTCGGAGCTGAGGTCGAGACTCACGTTCCTGCAAAGGGGCGGAGTCCCCGTGCCTGCACCTCGTTCCAACCCCCCTTCGCGGGTTGCTACGGGCAGTGACACGGGTGACCTGAGGTTTACAGTGAGCGCGCTTCCTTCGGGGAACCAACCCCCTAGGAACCCTCACTCCTCTCATGCTCCGCAACCAGTTGAGCTGCCAACGGAACGTTCTGGACCATCCTCGAGATGTGTACCAGTCGTTTCGTTCGGCGCTCCCTGCGACGACCAGATGTCGATTGCTGCATCGGAGGGTGGGTCAGACCTCTCCGCGGACGACAGCTCGGAGCAGCTGCCTCCTTCAGGTGTGTCAGCGGTGCCCGAGTCGGACCCGGAGATGATGGCCATGCTTTCCCGGGCCGCCAACAGGATCGGGCTCGTGTGGAACCCTCCACCGTGTCCCGAGCCCTCGAGGTTGGACGATTGGTATCTCGGGGTGGCGCGTGCTGGTTCTCAGCAACCCACCCCAGTGCCTTTCTTCCCGGAAGTGCATGAGGAGCTCACAGGGACGTGGACGGCACCTTTTACTGCCAGAAACCGTCTCTGTGGCTCCTCCTCCCTCACCACCCTTGATTGCGGGGCAGCTAAGGGATACGCGCGTATCGCGCCAGTGGAACGGGCCGTTGCTATGCAACTGTGCCCTAACTCCACTTGGCGTGGAGAACCGTGTCTTCCTTCCCGAGCCTGTAAGTACTCGTCGGACCTAACCGGCAAGGCTTTCAAGGCCTGTGGGGAAGCTGCCTCTGCCATGCACGCTATGGCGTTGTTGCAGGTTCATCAGGCCAAGGCACTGAAGGACCTGCACGAGGGTGGTCATGATCCACAACTTCTCCAAGAACTTCGTACCGCAACTGACCTCACGCTTCGTCCGACGAAGGTCACTGCGCGGTCAGTGGGTCGTGCGATGTCCACACTAGTGGTCCAGGAACGCCACCTCTGGCTGTGTCTGGCTGACATGCGGGAGACCGACAAGATCAGGTTCCTTAACTCCCCCGTGTCCCAGACCGGCCTCTTCGGCGACGCGGTCGAGAACTTCGCCCAGCAGTTCTCGGCTGTACAGAAGCAGACTGAGGCCATTAAACACATCCTGCCGTGGCGGTCAGCTGCTGCCTCCACCCCACCGCCCGCAGCTCCTCGGTCTGCTCGTCGCCGTGGGCGTCCGCCTCCGTCTGCCCCTGCTCCCGCGCCGCAGCAGCAGCCTCCATCCAAGTGGCACCGTGGAGCCAGTCGCAGGCGGGGCGCCCCGCCCGTCCAGGCCCCCGCCAAGAGGGGCGGCAAAGCCAAAGGTAAGCGGCCCTAGGACGGGCGACCCAGAGTTGGAAGGGACTGCTCTCCAGGAGACGATGACTGCATCGCTCCCTCCCCCGGAAGAGGGCCGGGTGGAAAATCCTTTGCTTCGTTTTGTTTGTGTTCCGCCGCTGGCCTTAAAACCAGCGGTACCAAAATTTTCAATAAAAGAGCAGTTTCTATCATCTCTGGGTCCGAAGAATCCCCGGAGAGCAGTGGGGGTCGGAATCCTTGCAGCTGCGTATGGTCCGAGAACGCCACCGAGCCGCCTCCCGCACTGCCTGCCCCGTGGAACCAGGTAAGTGCTGCACAGCACACTCAGACCCCGCTACGGGCCGCCTCCCAAAGAGACCCTCGCCAGGCCCTGCGGCGGCCAGGCCTCGCCGGCGCCAGGCCCTTATCCGCTGAATCCTTGAGAACCGGATCTGGGCTGGGTTCCATATGTGTGACCCTACGGGGATCCCATATGTGTATATTCCACGGCTGCTCCTATCGGAAGCCCGTATCTTTCCCTTGGGCTAAGTCACCCATTATTT
Organism: Siphateles boraxobius; assembly: GCF_051911475.1. Classification (NCBI taxonomy): domain Eukaryota; kingdom Metazoa; phylum Chordata; class Actinopteri; order Cypriniformes; family Leuciscidae; genus Siphateles; species Siphateles boraxobius. Next base: position 5,761,296 of record NW_027508931.1, on the reverse strand, counting down.
CATATGCAGTACAGCCTTCGGGCTAGTCCATATGCATTTCCACATAACTCTTTGAAGAAGTGGCTTCCGCAGCGTTCCTTCCTAAACAGAAAGGGCACGCTTTCCCAGTGTTATCCAATATCTCACTGTATGGGTTATCACGGAACAACAGTGTCAGACTCACTCTGTGTAAGCCTCCGCCTATCGTCCTTCCAGGCAAGAAGGTGTAGAGGCTTGCTTGGGAGCGCTGGATGGGGTGCAGCAGCTGTGGCGCTTTGGTAGGGATTCCTATTGGTCAGTCATGACCTACGTTGTAGTGACTGACCGATAGGGAACGTCTCGGTTACATATGGTAACCCTCGTTCCCTGAGGGAGGGAACGGAGACGTAGGTCCCGTCGCCACATTCAGCTTTTTCAGGCCTGGCTCCTCAGCAAAAAACTAGTTTGCAATCGCACCAGCTGCTTGTTAAATACCTGCGCTGCGAGGCTGCACAGCTGTTGCAAATGATTGCACGCCAATGTGTATTGGCTTGTTTTAGTTTCACTCGAAGTAGATTGGCCTCTCTAGCGAGATTCCTATTGGTCAGTCATGACCTACGTCTCCGTTCCCTCCCTCAGGGAACGAGGGTTACCATATGTAACCGAGACGTTAATAAAAATAGAGCTGATCATTGTTTGTTCATGTTTGTTCAGGATGCATTAAATAATGTTAACAAATACAATATTTGCTTTTAATAACATATTAGTATGTTGAAATTAATATTAACTAAGATTAATAAATGCTGAAGAAATATTGTGCATACTAGTTCATGTTAACTAATGTAGTTAACTAATGCTAACTAATGAACCTTATTGTAAAGTGTTACCAATATTTTTAATAATCTGACAATTACAGCTTAGTCGGAAATGACATAATATAAATATTCTACTCACAAGTGAAATTTAAAATTTAAAAGTATCCAAACCGGTTTTAAAATTACTTTAAAGAAAAACGTCACTTTTACTATAATCCACCATTGGGACAAAAAAGAGCCCAAAGTTGAAGCCCACACTTATTTTTTTATTCTCTTGACATTCCAGTTAAGGATGTGGCCTTGAAGGAAAGGTGATGTGGGCGTTAATTGACATTTAGATGTTTTTCTTTCAGTATTACCTTTGAAAAGTGACTGAAACTTGACATTTATTTAGACTAGCACCTGTCAGGGAGCATAAATGCTCTTGCATGAAGCCTTTATCATTGTTTCAGGACCGTCCCTGAAGAAGGCCTTACACAAGAGTAAATGTAAATTAACAAAAGGATATTTTGGTCTCATAGATCACCGGTCAGTCATGAGCAAAAATGAACTTTTTTTGTACCGATTGACTTTAGCGTTCGAAATGTCAATGATGAACTGTTAGGCCCTTTTTAGTTGAAGCCGTGATTTAATACAATGATTGGTTTATTATATCCTAATTACTCCACTTTACCAGTTAATTTACAATGTAAGCACTCATTAAAAGTATGTGGTGCTTTTCAGTGCATATTGACAGCGTCTAACCAGCATTAAAGCAGTTGTAAAACAATGACTTGTTTTCCATTTAAGCCACTTAAGTTCTTATCATGGCTGTACTCCATCTGTCTTGAAGCTCTACTAACTGTTCAAAACTATGTTCTTTTGTTTCCGCAGACTCTTCCAACCACGCAGTACGAGCTGGAGATTGTGGCGAAGGACATGGCAGGAAGTGAGGTGGGACTGACAGGAACTGCAACAGCCACCATCACCATCACGGACAGGAATGACCATGCACCTGAGTTCACACACTCACTGGTAGGAGGAACCTATTTTGGGGCTGTTTTTCATCCTTCTTCATTTTGTCTTCCCTTCTTAAAATTGTTGTTCATTGACAGTATGTGTCCTCCTCCATAATTTTCAGTCATTCTGACCCAGAAATGATGTACGCAAAAATGTTAGCGTTCTAAAGATACAAGGGTTTTATTTTTACACCAAACTGTCAAAATAATGGCTGTCATAAAATCTTGTTTTTTAGAAAGTGGCCTCATTCCAGACAATTTTTTTGTTTTATTCCTGTGATGACAAAGCTGAATTTTCAATTACTTATTTTTTTATTCATTACTCCAGTCGCCAGCTTCCCATGATCCTTCAGAAATTATTCTAATATACTGATACTCAAGAAGCATTTCTTATTTTTTTCAATGTTGTTGTTCTGATATTTAGGTGGAAACCAATACATTTTCCTGCATTCATTGATTAATAGAAAGTTCAAAAGAACAGTATTTATTTGAAATAGAAATCTTTTGCAACGTAATAAATGTTTTTACTGTCATTTCTGTTCAATTTAATGTATCCTTGCTGAACTAATTATTAATTTCTTAAAAATAATCTTACTGATCCTATCTTTTTTAACAGTAGTGTATGTTAAATTATTAAGACATCCATAACAGGTTAAGTATTAAAATTTGTTAAGTATTACAATTTTTAAAATTTTAAACATTTATATTATTATTTATATATTAGTTTACAGTATATATTTATGATTTTAACGCTATGCTCTTCTCTAAAGTACTATTTAAAGTGCATATTTTCTACGTAACTAACAATCTATGGATATTAAATACCTTTCTTGGGGTAAAAGGTTGCACCACATTAAGGTTATTTTAACATAATTTTAACATTATTTAATGTTGAATTTTGTAATACAACTGATATAATTTGAAAACTGTTGAGACTCCTATATCAAAAATAAATAAAAATTCTTATTATGACTCATAATAATAGTGCATGTCACATATAGTCATTGTATAAACATTGCAGAAGTGCTGTATTGACCAATCAGAATCCTTGATCGTAACTCCCCATTTTATAATTGAAAATGTAACCCTTTGAACAGCTGACTATTGTACTGCATTCACTTTTGTTTGAAAATGATTCATAGCAGTCTGAAGCAGCTTAACACCTGCAGTCATCTACCATAAGGACAAACACTCAAGCTTCTCAGTCCAGAAGGCCTTCACCAATCATTTCCAATTGTCAATCACTCAAGTCACACGTATACAAACACAACCCCTCAATGCTCAGCCAGGGTCTCAGCTATTCACTCAGATACACTGACCTTGCGAGAAAATGCCCCCCGTGCATCAATCACTTTAATCTCAGGTGCACTGCAGTGACAGCTGTGATTCACAAATACTCACACACAAAGGTGATGGACTGGGTCCTTCTTGCTCGCTTATCCTCTGCGACCTCCTGTTTGCAGTCTAAAATTATTGTGTTATAATACTCAGGGTCTGCCCTGGCAATGATGGTCTGTCCATGGATGAAGTGTACTTTTTATGCGTGTATTGTTGTTGTAATCATTGGTATTTCTGGGCTTATTTAGCTACACATTTTGGCTATAGGCCATAAAATACACGTTAGTCTTCTGCTAAACAGTCACGAATAGAGGCCACCTATGCTATTCAGCAATATAAAACCCAGAGGGCAAGAAAACTGCACTTATGCTATGTGCAAACTTAAGCTGCATGTCCATTTGAGCCCACCTGTGATGAATTTGTCAGAAAATGCTACCCTTGCACTTTGCTAGCAAGCGTAGGGAAAACAACTACTCCAGGCTGATCCAGAGACACTTATTTTCAGCTGTATGCGTTTTTAGAGGAAGTGCCAAGGGCTGTTGTCATATACTCAGAGACATCACGTCCACCCTCACTTGGCCCATTCCCAAGATGCACTGCTGTGCCAGGGAGAGGGGCTTTCTGACTGGTTGATGTGGATACTCATTAGGGTTTCCTAGAGTGTCTTTGACGAATTCTGCTGTTTTAGGTTGTTTACTGGAAATTCTAATACTACGAAAATGCAAAGAATTTGCATAAAAATAATTGCCTTAAAATTAAGTAATTTCTATAAAAACAATGTGATCTGCATATGGAACTAGCTCAGCTAACTATCATTAACTATTGGGACTTATCTTAAAATCTGACAAGGAAGAACAAAAATTAACATACATTACACAAGAGTATGTACAGGCAAGAGTTCATTGTAAAAAACAAAGTCAGTCACATATGGAGCAGAAACAACGCAAGCTTGTTGTCTGTTTTCAGGTCTTCCCACTTAGGCCTATCCCATCCATTTCCCTGAAAATAATTATTACACACAAGAACATTTATCAACCGATCAGATTCAAGCATTCATCAGCCCCGTAGTATAGTTTTACTATATTGTCATTTTATAATATCATTTCCTGAACCTAAAATAGAATATAAAATATCTGTTTTCTGGAAATTAATTGCATCTACATAAAGAAAACAGATTTTAAATTAGCAGAGTATACCAGGTTCACCAACAGGAACAATGATCATCATAATGGTAACTAGAATATAAAACAATGTAATCAACATTAATTAGACTTAGTACTAGGTCTAAGTCTAATTAATTAGACTTAGTACTTCTTAGTACGAGAAGTGTGTTTGTGTTTGGTATGTTTTTAACTAGCACTTTCCATGATAATTTTTCTCCATTTACCAGTCTGACAGAGTCTGAGCTGACTGCAGCACCTCCTCTTTGCACACGCTTGAAAAAATCTCTTGACTACACTGTGAAATTCAGCAGTAGGAAAGCCTGCTGTCTCCTCACAGGTGGCTTTTGAGTGCATGTCTTTGTTTTTGGCACAAGTCCACCCTATGGGACTAGAGAGCTGCAGTTGTAGATCAGCAGAATATCCCCTCCTCTCCCTCTTACAGGCTACTATATCTGACAGAATATATCTCTATATAATATACTATAGAATATACTATATCTCAAAGAAAACAACTTTGAAAGTGGAACATTTTGAAATTTCAGTCCTTCTGAAAAATGTTTGCTGGTCTTAGCCAGCTGGCCTCCAGGCTAAACCACACAAGCACCAGCCTGACCAGGCTCGGAGACTATGCTAAACTACTGTAGGTAAGACCAGCAAACCAGTGTGGGCTGTGTCTTTTGGGAGACAACCTGAGGATTTAAAGGAATAGTTCAGCTATTCCTTAAAAAAATTCTGTCTTCATAAACTTACCCTCATGCAGTTCAAACCTGTATGACTTTATTTCTTCAGTAGAACATAGAATACATTTGGACAAATGTCTGTGTTTTTTGTCCATACAATGGGTGTCAATTGGCACCAAAACTGTTTGGTTGCCAAAATTCAAAAAGTATTATTTTGTGTTCTGCTGAAGAAAGAAAGTGGTACCAGTTTGGAATGACACAAGGGTGAATAAATTATGACATAATTTTAATATTTGGCCATGACTATCTCTATGTTTGTTGTGTCAATCTCCGTTTTGCCCCACAAATTCCTAAAATCCACCATTTTATATTACATGTATTTGGCCTATTATAGTGTGCATACTGCTTTACCATTTACCATTCTACGATAAAGCCTGGATTGCTACTTTCCCCAGAAGTGAGATAATACTTCCTTATCTCTCACAAATTTTGCAAAAGAGCAAAAGTCTCTTCACTTCAGAAACTCTTAACTTCTTAATAGAATTTCTAGAAGACACACGCGAAGAAAAACATGCCACCTTCTCACGTTTCCTCAAATTTTCTTAATTAGCAGATGTTCCACTTTATGATAATCACAGGCTGGCATTTACACTCATTGCATAGTCTTCCTCAGAAAGATTTTGTGTATACTGTATGATCATATCCACAGTGTATAATTTTCAGTCATTTATTGCCATTAACTGGTCCAGTCAGATCTAGAGGAATGGATGCATTTAGATTTAGTAGAATTCTAGCATCTCTACTCAAAGGTGAATCCACCCTTTAGCTTACTGTGTTGTAAAACCAATACAAATAAAAGTCTTAATAAAGCCTTAATAAAAACTAACAAGCCTACCCAGTGAAGCTGTATTATTTATTTACATGAGCAGCAGAGCTTCACATGGATCTTTTTTTTCAATATCTGGTTCTTTATGTTGTAAATTGCTCATCACAGTGAAAATCAATTGGAATTTAAACTACAGCACTGAGATCATATCCTCAAGTGAACCTGAAGAAGATCAAGGAACGTTAAAATCGGTACCTCTTGTTGCACATCGACAAACCGCCTGGCCTCCGCTAAACAGCACAGCAGAGCACGGCAGAGCTATATTGTTTTTCCCTTGACCTCAATTCATTTCATGTATTTAACATCCGAGCCACCATTGAACATTCGTCTTTTAAAAATAAATGTCTGCCGTGTGTGACAAGGGAATTATTGTCTTCCCAGAGATAATTCTAGGCCTCGGTCAATGTATGGGGTCACGTAACTGTGTCCCGCAGCGGGAGTATTATTAGGATAATTGCAGACCTATCCATGCTCCCTCTATTATCTCTGTCTCCCCGGGTCCCTCCGACTCCTGCTTCCAGTTTGAGGATCTTGGAGCTGTGGAGGGAGAGACATGGGGCTGTGGTAGTTGCCGCAGGTGGTATGTACATGCCCGCCCACCCACTGGCACTTTGTGATAACTGGCATCTATTTCCGATGAACCCCTTCCAAGTGTTGCAGCAGCCACTGATCCGGCTTATCATGCCTGTCACTCAAGGGAAGTGACAGCTTATCTGAGCTGCCTCTCTCCCCTGCATTGACAGCACGGCGCTGCCTCCGTCAAAATGCTAATGACATCAACTATGATGGCTACAAGTCCGTAACATGATTGTAACAAAAGTCGGGTGTACTTTGGGGGTTGACTCCGATTTGATGGATGTTCTTATTTCAATTGCCAATTGACTTTTTACAGGGATTTTACAGGGCTCCAGGCTGACATTTGAGAGCTGTGGCACTGGTTCTACCAAGTTCTACAGATGATGGCACCAGCACCTTATTTGGTAGCACCAGGGTGGCAGATAGCACCAGGGTGACAAATCAGTTAATATTGCTACATTTTTTTTCTCTTGGAAAGGCATATTTGACAGCAGCTCGTATTGACAGTAGCAGTAGCTTGAGTTGGGATACGGATGCACAGTAAATTAATTTTCATGAACAAAAACAGTAAAAATAAATAACAGCCAAATTTGTGTAGGGTAAATTTTAAATATGCAGTCGGAATTAGGAATCTACTCTTATTAAAATCAACCATTGGTTTACCATTGTATTGTGAAAACTACAGGTACCACGTATGGCACCTCACTACCATGCAGCCTTGATTTACAAGGTCTTTCTTACATCTCACAGACATGCTCGGGATGATTTTAAACATAGAAAATGAATACTACTGCTAAGTGTAAATAGTTTTGTTCCAAAGTCTAGTGAACTCCCTATGTAGGCTGCCAATCTCAGAATAATTATACTGCATTCTGAGATATCTCGTTTTGGACAAATTTTAGGGCAGAGTTTCATATATGCTTTACAGAGAAGACGATACAGTACAAAAAGCTCAGTGAAATAAAAAGAAGAAATCCAACCAATGGTGGATGGGGTGAGAGAAGTTTCCATTTATACCAAAAGGACGTAGACAATAAAGCATCTTATCTGGTTTTAGAACAGAACCAAGGGATCTGTTGGACCATGTGCAATAATTGGGCTGAAGTAATTTTGACTATGATGGTTATTGACCTAGGAAAGAGGAAAATAAGGAGGGGCTGGTCAATATGTTCCCTATCGCTCCTCCATACGTGGCTTTTACATTTTGTCCATTGTGTGCAAATAGAGCCATAGTTCACCCCCCCCCCCCCCCCCCAATAAGAGGACAGATAATATTTCCAGTATCCCAATATGTGAAGTGAAAATAATGTGGTTAACAACATTAGAAAAACAGTTTTAGCCTTTCTTATTATCCATGATGTGAAATTATGTCCCATTCCTTACTGCCCCCGGACCCCATTTCACATTATAAAAATGCTGGGTTGTTTTAACCCAAATTTGTGTCAAATATGGACGAACCCAGCCATTCAGCCCAACGGCTGGTTTTGTCCATATTTGATCCAAATTTGGGTCGAAACAACCCAGGATTTTTTAGAGTGAGGTACCCCATGTCTGGAGTAGGTCAATTCCTTCAGCTACACCAGCAATTATTGATGGTCATGGAATCGTATTTATCGATTTGGTACTGTTTCTTGCTCTATGTCTTAAAGTTTCCTAGCAGAATATTGAGTTTCAAACTCACTGAACTGAATGAAAAGTAATTTCCAAAAATGACTTTCGGTTTCATTGACATCTGCGTACAGACATTTTGGAGTAATAATACTAATTTCTATTTAGTCTTCAGTGTCACATCATCTTTCAGAAATTGGTGACAAATCAGCATATTGAAATGATTTCTGAGGGATCATGTGAAACTGAAGACTGGAGGAATGATGCTGAAAATTCAGCTTTGCCATTACAGGATTTTAAATTATGTTCAAATAGAAAATGGTTCTTTTAAATTGTAATACTATTCCACAATATTACAGTATTTTTTATCAAATAAATTAAGCTTTGTGGAGCATAATAGGATTTTTTTTAAACGTTAAAATCATCAATTATTTCAAACGTTTGACCAATAGATGTAAATGCTTAAATCAAAGGGGAAAGTGTAAATGTGTATGTGTAGTGTGAATTGCAATAACTCGTCATGAATGAAACATATTTCTTTGTCCTTGACAAAGGCACATATATTGAAAAGTCAAATAAAAATAATTACCCATGACAATTCTGGTCCCAGAAATAGGTGACTATGTTTGCTGCCTGATGCTAAGTAATCATGAAGGGCACTTTCAGACCCACAGTAGCACTTCTAATAATGATAATACTTCAAAAACAGATTTTTTAAGGAATATTCTGCCATTTATTGTCTATGGAGACTCTGAGAGACACTCTAAAATATCTTCAGGCCTAGAAAACACATGTATATTTGTAGAATAAACTACAGTGGCTGACGGTTCACAGTCTGGAAATTAAAGTACACATTGATAACACATAACCTTTCTTAAGATACATTTTATTCAATACCAACAGATCAGTCAAGTATGTGTGACAGTTCAGGTTTAATGTATATTCATGTAAATTCATATTTTAACTGCTGATCTGTTAAGCACCAAATAATTTTTGTTAATGTTACCTGAAGTTTTATCTATGTAAGTTTTAGATATTTAATATTAATATCAAAGCACCATTATACATTATTTTCCCAAGAAAATTAATAGGATAGCCTTTCAATTAGAACTTAAATTAATTTACTCAGAATATGCTAACATGGCATGTGAAGAAAAGAAAAGCAGCTTCTTACACTGTGTAATCATTTATCAAATCTGCAAAGTCATTTCAGCATGCATTAATATAAATTAATGTTTCTCAGCAGTGTGTATGACAGGACTGAGCAGTCTTTCCGTTTGTATAATGAAAAAAAAAGGAAAAAAAAACACTAGACCACATTATAGTTGTTTAGCATATTTCAAATTATGCAAATCTTTTCTTTGGAATCTCTTAATTTGCATTTCTGTGTTTCAAATTGTTTACAAATCAACATGTTTGTCTCACAACGTACCAGATAGCTTTGCAGCTTGTTCGTTTTAGGCATGTTTATGCATTTATGATTTTGCTCATCATGAGCTGCAGTTATACTGCATCTGTTGCCATCTATGTCATTTTCATATTCATCAAGAACAGACGTATTCATTCATGGGATGATGACTTGATCATGCCCTCATTTGTCACTCATTATGAGCTTGAGTAGCTACTAGTATACATCAGTTTAGTAAGAGATTAAGATCAACTGTTGAACATTCTCCTACTACTATATATAGACAGATATGGTATGTTTAAGGTAGTGAAACATTTGGTTCTAGTGACATAGGTGAGATATGACATTCAGGATTATTCAGGCTCAATTTAAGCATAGAGTAGAAATGACATCCTTCCTTTCTAGTAAAACACATGTAATATCCACTACTAAGAGAGTAAGAGAGTGAAAGATTTATTAACTATACTTTTCAATTAGCGGATATTAGCATGTTTACAGTTCTGTTGTGGAGGCAAAGTCAAAGCTAGTGAATTGATGAGTGGGTGTTTGCTTTCATTCGTCTCATGGCTTTTATTATTTGTTTCAAAGAGAGCACTGAATGGTTGTTAAACCTGAAAGCATTCCACTCAATATTTTACATCAATACAGTTGTGCCAAATTTTTTATTGTTTGAGACTTTTAATTACATACGTAACTCTCATACATTTATGTATTGAACATTCTGCTCAAATTGGGGCTAAGAAAGGGTTTGTAAAAAAATTCCAGAGCGAAACTCTAACAGAATCAAATAAGCAGAATCAAAAGGCAGTGAGCAATATTATCAGCTATATCTTTATAAAGTTTATAAGAACATTGCTGAGCCTGTCAATTATGTTGCTCAAACTCACTTTAAACTCACTTAATATAATGTATAGTTAAGGTCAATTATTGAATTTTCATTAAACAGTCATTAAAATGTCTGTGCAAACACATTTTTGCAAGAAATATTTTACATTTATCTATTACTGACTTTATCTCATCATTTGTTATTGCATTTGTTACTTTCCAAATATTTGAGTACTAAAACAATTGTTAATGGAAAAGAAACTTGAAGTGCTAAAATGCCTTTGAGATTAATTCACTTTGATTTCGGCACACTGACATATAGCTTCATCATTGCATCTGGAGTAAAAAAATGAATGATTTTATTTTATAAATTGTACTGTCACACGCCATTACACTTATATACATTTGGTTTATATGCAGTCAAATCATAACTCTAAACAAATGAATAATTGTTTAAGATAAAACAGAATTACAGTTTTAAATGCTTTATATTTTAGTCATTTTAATTAACCGCAACAAATCAAGTGAAACTAAATGATGTGGGAATGATTAACTTTATATTTATATATACCACATACCAAAATAAATGACATTTTACCAAATAGTACAACCAAATGTCCAATAAGACAACAGATAGCAGTTTGGTGGTAGTAGTAGTTATCAGATCATATTCCCACGTGTACAGTTCTAATGTATTTTTGGGGGGGTTTTTTCCAGTATTGACACTTTCCAAACGTATTCAAATTGTTAAATACTGAATCATTCTCAGTTGTTTTTACTGTGACAAACTGCATCCCATATGGATTTAACACAAGTCGGTTCTCTTAATACATAATAATTCCATCTTACATGGGACGTTTGGCAATCCTAAATGTAAGACTACAAGTCATAACTTCAAGATACTTTTATGATTCCCATCTGTCCTGTGAAATCCAGCTGGTAATTAATGGACTACGGATACCTACAACTAGTTCACATGGCCTCATAAATAAAATCAGTTTGTGAACAGTCAGGGATTACATTACATCTCAGGGGATGCAGTGATATATCGTCATGACATCTTCAGACTGTCCTTAAGGATGAAGAAATGTGTCAGTTATAGAAATTGCTAGAAAGCAAGATGCCAGGCATTCAGACAAGGCTGTTATCTGTATGTAAAATGTTTTCTTGCAAAGCTGTAGGGATGCACTTAAGCTTCATTCCAGTTTGTATAGTATCCATCATTATTTGTATGCAAAATTAAAATTATAGCATCCAAAATTATAGTACTTAAAATAGTATGATGCTTAAGGTACCTGGATGGTGTGCTAAGTATGAATGTAAGAAAGAAAAAAAACTATAATGAATCTAAGGGTACGTTTACACGACAACAATATGCTTAAACCAGAGATGTTTTTCCTTTGAGTTTTCCGCGTACAGTCGACACCATTGATAAAACGATCCCCATTCAGAAGGATCCGCAAAAAAATGACTAAAAATGCTGTATTCTGCTGCCAGGCTGTTAGATGGCGATGAAACACTATAGACAGAACATTTATATAATGCGTAATACGTATGTGCATGACGTCATCGTCTTCAGAGATTTGCGTTTTTGATTGTTCACACAAACCTGTTTTCAAAAGTTTGTGTTTTCAGGCACCCAAAACGCTGTTGTTGTGTAAACGAACGGCAAAAACGCATTAAAAGTTTTACTTTTTTATTTGAAAAATGTGTCATGTAAACAGCCCCTTAAGCTGATATGCCAAAGTGGTGATTTAATGAAGTATTATGCCACAATACTGGTGTTATTCTATTGCAAAATATATGCAAAAGTTTGTACTTTGCCATCACCAGCAAAGTGCATACTTATAATGCATGGCAGAAGAAAACAAATTAGGATGCAGCACATCATTTTGTGGGTTTGGCATTTCGTTTAGCGCTTAGTTCCATCACTGCTCTCACACACCTGTCTGTAATTTTCAAGTGAGCCCAAGACATTGATTAACAGGTTCAGGTGTGTTTTATTAGAGTTGGGTCTAAACTCTGAAGAAAGGAAAATCTCCATAAGCAGGATTGAACTCCCTCGGCGAATGCAATATGCTTAATTAAATGATGTCTACACTATTTATTATTCCACATATATTTTGTCTGATTAAAAAACGAAGATGGCAGGTTTACAGTGCAATGTATTGACATTAACATAATTCTTTAAGTATTATTATTTTATCTTAAATAATTAACATAAGACCTGAAACCAAGCTACTACAAAAGTTTGATTTCATGCATCGCTGATTTTCAAAATACTGTCACGAGGGAGCAACAGTTTCCACTTGCATCCTATCTTTAAAGGGATAGTTCAACCGAAAATTAAATTCGTCACCATTTATTCACCCTCGTGACATTCCGTCTTTTACGGAACACAAAAGAAGATTTTTTGAACAATGTTTCAAGCATTTTTGAGACACTTTTCTAAATAATAATTTATTTTGTGTTTCACAAAAGAAAGATAGTCGTACAGGCTTGGAACAACATGAGAATGAATTTAAACGTGAGTTATTCCTTTAAAATATTTTACCATATTCAAATACATACTTAAGACCTTCCCTTACAATCAAAACTAAAAATCTGGATTGCCCTATTTTAGTTATTATAAAGTGTTACCGCAAGTTCTGACGGAATAATTGACACTGTATAAAGGGCCATCAGACTGTGAACGTCTCAGTCTGTCACTCTGAGAGGCTGTGAAGAGAAAGAGTATGAGTGAGGTTTCCTGTGGCATAAAAGGCACCTGTATTGTCATCCACAGGCACATCAGGAGAGACCCTTCACATGACTCTTGTTCTCTGAAGGCTTTTAGAGTGCTGTCCATGTTTGGCTGCACGTTGAAAGGGTTATTTTCAAGAATCTCGTTTAGCTGTGAAAACGGCACGCAGATTTTTTTCTTCACATTCCTGGCTTGAGATGTGGAATTTGAGACTTATAAGTCAGGCAGAGTTTCTCGATAGGTCATGAATGTTGATTTGATTCCTCAAGCAGATGTCAAGACGAACGGGGGGTTACAGTATCAGGTGTGAATTTTCTAAGCTATTTGTTACTAAAGCAGTAGCACAGCTCAAAACGAAACTCCAATAATGCCGTCATACTGTGCTACATTACTGATAATGAATGGCATGCCAAATAATCCAAGTCATTCTTGGCTTCCGGGTGTCACCGCACCGGCAGCTCTGTAGGAAGTGATTTATCTCGCTTTGGCCACATTCTCTCTCTCTTTGCCCTGTGTTCTGTTGCTGGGGGGGTTCAACTAGGTGACATCTACCTCACACACACAAATCCACCCTGTCCTCTCAGTTTTTAGGTCTAGCCTCAGGTTGATAACTTCCCCGTTTGTCACACTGCTGGTTGCTTTGTGAACTCGAAGGGATTGGGGTCTTATCAGTGGTATGGCAGAGCCAGGGTATCAGCAGCCAACAAAGATTGAATACATCCATCTGACCGCTTCACTGCTCCAGATGATTAAATGGAACACGATCGGTCAGCGAAGTGAATATGCATAGAGTGAGGCTGTGCGGATGCATTTGTGTCCCTCTGTAAACATTTGTGACAATGTTTGTTTAATTGTTTATTCCACACATGATAAAATCTTGGTTGATCGCGGGAGAGTACTATCTCCCGCCGCTGTGATTTTGACAGTGATAGACCTGCAGGGCTCACTGTAGACACAAGGCTCTCATTGGAGCTGAAGTAATATGTAAGTGATGTAATCGCTTCATAGCCTTCAGCAGACAGGTACAATCTCATGTCCTTTGAGGCACACACATGTTTTAGGGACTGGTTTTAAGGGCTGTGACTCAGAAATAAAACAATGAAATGGAGATCTATTTTCAGGAAAGGATAAAGCATGGCTTATATGTGAGGCCAACCCCCCTCTCTGTCTCTCTCTTTCTCTCTCTCTCTCTCTCTCTCTCTCTCTCTCTCTCTCTCTCTCTCTCTCTCTCTCTCTCTCTCTCTCTCTCTCTCTCTGTCTTTCTCTCTCTCGTAAGGAACACGATCCCTTAGTTCTGTCTTTAAACTATTGAATAATTATTTTTATTGGTAGAAGGGCCTTTACAAATGAAAAATCTAAATTTCCAGGTGTAATAAAATGTCTAAGTCTAAAGGTCTTTGCTTGCATCTACTGCCTGATGTGTCTACAGCAGATTGTGAAAAATAGTATTTTCAATGTGGTCTTACGCTTTTAGGCTAAATGGCCTAAAAAGTGCCTATTGTATAGTTAGAGTATGAATGTGATTAAAAACAGAAACCAATAAAATACCAAGAAATCAAATCATATTATAAATCAACAAAAAATGTAAATATGAAACTGTGCGCGTGTGCGTGTGTGTGTGTGTGTGTGTGTGTGTGTGTGTGTGTGTGTGTGTGTGTGTGTGTGTGTGTGTGTGTGTGTGTGTGTGTGTGTGTGTGTGTGTGTGTGTGTGTGTGTGTCCATGAGGAAACAATCATAAATCATACAGAATGATCTTTTTTTGAAAATCTAAAAATGCAGAATGTTTTCTGTGATGGGTAGGTTTATAGATTTAGTGTAGGGGGTCAGAATATACAGTTTGTACAGTATAATCCATTATGTCTATGAAATGTCCCCATAAAACATGAAAACCCAGTGTGTGTGTGTGAGAGAGAGAGAGAGTCCAAGAGTTTCGAGAGACAATGTTCGACTGAGCGTCAATGTTTGTCAATGCCTCCTTGACTTTAAGGGTTTCACTGTTAATCTTGGATGGTTCACAACTGTGGCGCCTAACTCAATAGCATTAAGCATTTTGTTAGAGAGAGGGCTTAGTGGCAATATTTCTGTCCCACATGAGTTTAAACTGCTGAGCTTTGCTTTCCAAACTTTTCTAATTCATCCTGCCACCCAGATCCATCAGCACCATCTTCAGGACCAAATGATTACATTTGCATTTGGCCCCTTACACCCTCCCTGCTGGACAGCTCTTATAAAGGGAGCACATCCCTGAGGCATAGAAGGGGTGCTCACTTCACAAGCCACTAAACAGAAATGATAGTAGAGCTGATGGGGACCAGAGCTCATCTGGCCCTTCTAGGAACACTTCATCTCCCCAAACAGGCCTGTGACATTGGGCTGGTTTGGGCAAGGACTATGGAGATTTGTGACACTCTGAATAGAGTGGCTTTCATCCAGTGACAAAAACAGGACAAGAGCTGTTTCATACAGGCTTAGCTTAAGCCTTATCTTTGACAAAGGGACAGAAAGAAAAGTAGGAGGGAGGTGAATGTAAGACAGAGATTCTGCATGTACCAAACAAGGCAGGAAGGAATTGATGCAGCCGTAGGTGCTTCTTTCATTACTCAAGATGGTGCTCGGTTAGCCAAAAACAATAGACCCTGTCCCCCTGGCTGTGTTAATCTCTGTAAACATAAGAGGCACAATTATATAGATCTAGTCAAAGCATCCATTTCCACACCCCGCAACTCCTCCAGTGTTCATTCTGTCTTATTGTTTAAAGAGATTGGAAAGATAAATATTGATATTGATTACAGACTGCAAATTCAAATAATGTGTCATTGTACATGTAATAACAATGCTAAAGTGTTGGTTTAATAAAATTTCTTGGTTTATAACATTTGACAGATCAAGCAATATGTGCTGTAGTTCCAGGCATCTATGAATGAGGGATCCACCGGCGTGGTAGTGAACCTGACAGTGGACGACAGAGACGACCCAGACACCGGAGCATGGAGAGCCATTTACTCCATCATCAATGGAGATCCCAACCAGAACTTTGAGATACAGACCAACCTGGACAACAATGAAGGAATGCTGTCAGTGGTAAAGGTGTGTTATGCCTCTTTCAGTCATGTGTTTGGTTCAATTTATTGATTGCATCATAACGGTGAAGACTTATGAAGGTCCCCTTCTTGTCTTGAACCTTAAAGTTTAGGTTACCAATTCTTAGATAACCCAGAATTTAACCACTTATCCAAAAGTGATCAAGGATCTCGATTGGTATCTGAAACTTTGAAGGTTCAAGCCCAAGAAGGTGACCTTCATGAGCAACTGTAGGGCTCCAATGTAGGATTTGTAACTAAACTGCAGAGATAAAGTGGTAATTTTTGGGTAGGGATGTCCAATCTAAAGGGACACCTTCCTTTAGAGAAGGGGTGTGCCTGCCCTAACACACTTGCCTGTGAGTTTCTAATCTTGAGGACGTTTATTAGCTGGTTCTACTGGGTTTAATTAGGGTTGCAGCTAAACTCAGGATAGTGGCAGGTTATTAGCCCTCAAGGAGCATGATTGGACAGCCCTGCTGTAGAGTTTACCACCAACTCAAATAAAACACACCTAAACCAGGTATTTAAGGTCTTCCGAATTACTAGAAATTTACAGCCAGGTGTCTTGGAGCTAAATTCTGCTGGAAAGTGGCACTCCAGAAGCAGGACTGGATGCCCCTAATCTTGCTCATGTTGTAAAAAAAAGTTGCTTTGAACAAGAAAGCTTGTATTAATTGAAGTGTAATGATAAAGAGTAATTTGCTTGATATAGTTACATGCTGGTTAGGTGATCACTCTTACATGATTCCATTTGTCTTTTGTGTTTCGCAGCCTCTAGACTATGAAAGTGCAATGTTTCACACACTTCTGATAAAAGTAGAAAACGAAGACCCTCTGGTTCCTGATGTTGTGTACGGACACAGCTCTACTGCAACAGTTTACATTACAGTTATGGACGTGAACGAAGGACCGGTGTTCTTCCCAGATCCTCTGGTTGTCATCAGGAGAGAGAATATTCCCGTAGGGAGCTTTGTGGCAATGCTGAACGCTACTGACCCGGACTACCTACAAAGCCAGAGCATAAGGTTGGTGCTGATGTCATAATTATGACTATGACCCTGTCCCAAATGTGATTCTCTGTCTTTGTTCCACACTTTTGTTTTGTAATGCTGCATAAAATGTATAGCCATCAACTCTGAGTTAGCAAAAGGCTGTTGAGAGAGCATCACTGGCACAAAAGGGAAGCTTGTGAGCACCGTTCTGAAGGATATAATTACATATGGGACCAAGTGCACCTTTTCCAGAGACAATATTGACAAAAATGTGTCGTTTATGTTACACTGTTTGTGCTAGACATGGGAAGAATAACTTTTATGAACTCTGAAACAAATTTCACAGACCCCTGCCACTTAGACAGGTCTCAGTGTGGTTATTTTTGTCTTAATGTTCTCTGTCCTTATTTCAATATATTTGCTGTGTTTTCAGAGAAATATATTTTACGTGAGCACACGGCTCTGCATAAGAGAGTTTGACCATCTGGGCAGGCATTCATCTTGCAGCCCAACTCCATTATTGACTGAGCACTTGGAGCTGCTACTTCTCAGAATCTTGACAGATCATTACTTTAATATAGCTTTTTAATTTTTAAATAATAAGTAATGTGCTTTCATTACCTTCTCAAAGCACAGGCTAATATTTTAACCTGGTGTGATAGCTCTTATCTGGACTGGTTGGTCAATTTCTTCTAATCTAAATCTCTTAGAGGATGTACATCTGGTTGTGTTGTCTATTAGCCTGTGTATTTACAGGATAAGGATTTTAAAATAGTGTATTATTTAGCAATAAGGCTATGCAAGTTTGTAGCACATTGTATAAAATCAAACAGTAGCTGAAGTGAAGTGCTTGTTTGAACTCACAGTCTTTCTCTATTCCTACCTTGTTCATTCCCTCAACCTTCTTTGCTGTGGATGTGGTGTTACACATTTGCATTTGTAATGTGATCTCAGTGTAAGCTGTGCCACGCTTGTTCAGATCAGGAGAATTTAAACAAACTCCTGTGATTTGCCGTGTCTGCCAAGCATCTATGAAACTCTCAGAATGAAACTCTCTGCGTTGCTGTGATCATGTGCTCTGCCATTATTACCACTCTGTCCTGCTAGTTAGAGCGAGCCCTCCTCATCACAAACCATATGAGCTCTCTCCCTTCTCTTTCACATTCTGTCCTCTCCTCATTCTTCATCTCTTCTATATCTGTCCTCTCACTGCTTGCCTCACCTCTTTTGATCTCCTTTTCCCAGTAAAAGGCTCTTTGAAGTACCATAGCCTTCACCTGAGGCTATAAGTGGCAGGACTAAGTAAGAAAAAAAAAAGAACAGGCTGCAGGAAAATGAAGAGGAAGGACAGAAGGATAGCTTTAGAGGAGACGACAGAAGGGAGGCGTGTGTGTGTGTGTGTGTGTGTGAGTGTGTGTGAGTGTGTGAGTGTGTGTGTGTGTGTGTGTGTGTGTGTGTGTGTGTGTGTGTGTGTGTGTGTGTGTGTGTGTGTGTGTGTGTGTGTGTGTGTGTGTGTGTGTGTGTGTGTGTGTGTGTGTGTGTGTGTGTCTGTGTGTCTGTGTGTCTGTGTGTCTGTGTGTCTGTGTGTCTGTGTGTGTGTCTGTGTGTCTGTGTGTCTGTGTCTGTGTCTGCCTGTCTATCTGTCTGTCCATCCATCCATCCATCCATCCATCCATCCATTATATAATTCTTTGATTCATTTCCATCTCTCTATCCTTCTATCTATCATTTTTATGTACTTTTTTCATTTCCTGTAACAGTTCTGATAATATTAGCAGAACCTGCCCCATTGGCCCATAGCAAGGACAACGAGTACAAAAGAAAGTGAAACCCCACTGATCTATCTGTCTACCTGTGTCCCATGGTAGAACTTAAGGACTGCATTGTAAATGATATGCAACCAGGCTCCCTTGATAAAAGAAGAGCATACAAATTGAGGAATGACTGCAGAATTAGTAGACTTATCAAGAACGACAGATAGTGGAATTGATATTGTGAGCAACAGGATTATTATAGTCATTATATAGATCTCTGATTTGAAGCCCAGAGAAACATGTGCTTTACTGTCCACATTGCTGTCAAAAGATTTTTAAAAGCAACTCTGTTGTATTTGTTTCTATTGTATTAGTTATTCTGAAAACATAGAAATAGAGAAAAAAAGAACTTTTTTTTAACTGACAGAATTGTCATCGATTTTTTCATACAAACATATTGTTCTCTAGATTTATCATAAAAAGCTTGTACAGAAAGGACACTTTTCACGTTCTGCCATTTTATTCTCCCTATTGATTGAAGATTAAAGGAAAACGGTGTAATGGATTCAGTAGAATTATTTATTGGAGATAGGGTTTGCTTGTTTGCTATTTATCGATGCAATCTGATGAATTACAGGAAATTTCCCTGTTCTAAGAAGAGACTGATTGTTTAGGCTCTAACAGCGATCCATACATTTAGCTTCATTTTTTTATCTTTTTATTTTTTAAATTAAACCTGCCACACTTCGAATCATTGTGTTTTCAACAGCACCATGTTGCAGACATGTTTGAAGCTCTCATTTGAACTCTAATCTGAAGTACCTCTGAGTGCTTCTCTAAATTAGTAATTCAGAGGAGCATGTCAGACATGGTTAAGATTTTTGGGTCTTTGATGTGTTTTCTCAAAGGTTTTACAGAGTTTTCTTCCATCCCCATCCGTTTATTTAGCTCTGTCAGACTTGTCAGGATAAGGTGAGCTGTGCATCATTGCTAGCCTGAGGGAAATCACAAACACAGACACTATTAGAATTATGGGAAGGCTCGTTGGGTGCAAGCTCCCTCACCGCCAAAGGTCATTAGGAGTGATGCTGAGATTTACACTGGCTAGAATTTGTGAAATGGATGCGATTGTATTTACATTAGCTTATAAAAGTTCTGTTATTTGGCACAGTTTTTGTACTTTTGGTACTTTATTAGATTTATTTGCTCATTTGTTCATTAATGTTTAGTGTTACAACAGTAAATCATGGTAAATGTTGGATTGGAAAGCCTTCTAACTGTATTGTTGGGGCTCAATATTTCTCCTGTTTTCAGTCAGACATGTCAGTGTTGTTGAGATTGTCAGCGCTGTTTCATCTGACTTTAAACTGGTTTAAATCATGAGGCATTTGATTTGTGGTTTGTATGGGAGAACTCTGCAGCGATTTGGAACAATTTTCAATGGATCTCACAGCTCTGTTTAGTGGTTACGTGATTGAGATGGTCAGCGAGTAACGGTGCATTCACACGGGGCGTCGACGCTTGACGGAGGATGTGTCTGAAGCTCACATTACTTTTCAGGTGTTGCATTAACGCAATTGGCTAGTGTCTGCGCTTGGGTTTTCGCATAGGTTATCTGATTGGCTGACGCCTGCATTGGCGCTTGAAAAGTTTAAAACTTTTTAACTTCTGCCATAAGCAACGCCAGTGACACTATACTCAACGGAACCCACAATTCAGTTCGGCAACGCATGACGTCACCTGTTCAAAGTAAATGAAAAGCGTAAACACCGTGAATTTGGGTTCACATGTGAATTCACCGTGAATGCATTCGCGCTAAGCTTTTTATGCTTTTTATATGTATTTTGTGCTGAGCTGATAAATTTGACTCCACATTGGCACATTTGCTGTTTAATGTTTTTCACACAGTACGCAACAGAAATGGCAACACGGATTTGTATAGTGCATGAACATTATATGAAACGTTTATCAAATTTATATTGCGATAATTATCATAATCGTTGTACCTAGTCCTATCTGAACATGTTCATATTGTCCACACAGGGAGACTGAAGCCTGGAGTAGCGGTCGCTCTCCTGCGGAGTACCATCCATATCCAAAATGTAGCACTTTCCCCTAGATAGGTGGATAAATCCCAGTTCAACTCTGCTTCAAAGCTGTCTTTGAGATCATCTCGTTCCAAAAAAAAAAAAGTGTTCAGAACAGCTCTGTATACATAATTCAAAATTGTGTTCCTCCCTTTGGCTGTGCTACAGTTTAAAGCTCTGAGAAAAGGAAGTGAGAGAAACAGAGAAGATGGCTGGATCTTGCTTGTGTAGGGAATTTCTTACATCTCCTTATTTGCTGCATAGTCAAGATCAAGAGTGAACATTCCAGAAGACACTTATTATTTACATATTCTAAAGCGACCAGGAATTTGCCACGTTGTGGTAGATGTTAGATTGCTTTTTTCAATTTAAAAGTTGTTTTTATATGATAGAATATAACTATTTATTATTTGGGTTTTACTTTCTTTTCCAGTTAATACCTTAGATTACCTTGAAATTAAAAATCACACTAAATAAAAAATTAGTAGAACAAATAGAAATTAAAGATTAAAAAATCAATATTCAATTGTTGCGTTATAATCAATGTTAACTCATTGTGTAATAATTTAACTCTTTCCCCACCAGCCAGCGCCAGCATTTTTTATAATTTTCACAAAACTTTCATGGCCTCCAGAATATTTTGTTGTATGAATATCCGAACATACAATTTATCAAAAGAAAGAACAGAGACTCTGCTTTAAAAAATAATAATAATAATAATAATATGCATTCTTTTTAATCTACAGTTGAATTGGTAAATTTAAAAAAAAGTAACATTTTTAACAAAAAGCTGATAAAATCACATTTTTGTCGAAGATACATCCGGATCGAATTTAGAACGATGAACAATGCTTCTATCCTTGTTTCTGCTGCTTCTTCAACTGTGTTTTGATCTGGAGATTCTGTATTCTTTTAGAAGATGTGTAATAGCGCCCCCTACCATATAACGGTGAAACATGGATTGCCGGCCACCATAGTTGTATCATAAATTACAGAAAATTCCGTCAATGGAAGGGAAAGAGTTAATAAAAAGAGAAATGTTCTTTAGGTGTTCCACAGCTGACTTAATTCAAGATCTGCTCTATGCTTTTATAAAAAAAACATCTTTAATGCACGTTAAATTATAATTATATTAACTGCATAATTCCTCATCTGACAGTAGTCAGATTATCAATTATCTGTTCATGTTTTAAAGCAGTTTTGAGCTGTTTGTGTGTATCTATTGCTCAATGATTTCCATTACACGAGAGTAGATGTTAAAACTTCATGCTGATTTGTACTCGGCTTTCGCCAAGACAAGCACCAACTAAGACATAGCTTTACAGTAACCTATGCTTCTACATCCATTTACGCTTCTTTCCATATGGTGATGTAAATCTCCTTCTGTCTAGTGTTAACACGCATCAGCACACACAACGGCTGCAACCACAGTGCGCTCCCCCCATGACAACCGTCTGGATTGAGCTGAGTAGGGGACATCTCTAGGGTCTTCAAGTGGGCACCTTCCGTCCTCAGTGTTTCGTCGACTAGCCCACGACACCTCAAGAGGGCTCGACAGTGACTCTGGCGTCCCAGAGTCACCCCCCTCCGTCCCCCACTCAACTCAGCCCAGCTTACTGACCTCTACTTCCCTCTTGCTGCTGAGACCTAACCACAATCTCACAATCCCTCCGCAACCCAACCATACGCGCCAACCCGTTTGACTAAGGCTGTCGAGCCCCACTGGTGCGTTAATATGCAGTTTCAGTGGCAACGGTTCCGTATGGCATACCACCTACCACAAAACACAATATCTGCCCAACCACCCGTCATTCACGCAATATACACAGGAACGTAATGACTGTAAATACTATACAACCTATACAAATAAACCAACAGTTGCTGCTGAGACCTAACCGCAATCTCGCAATCTCTCCGCAACCCAACCATACGCGCCAACCCGTTTGACGAAGGCTGTCGAGCCCCACTGGGGCGTTAATATGCAGTTTCAGTGGCAACGGTTCTGTATGGCATACCACCTACCGCAAAACACAATATCTGCCCAACCACCCGTCATTCACGCAATATACACAGGAACGTAATGACTGTAAATACTATACAACCTATACAAATAAACCAACAGACTCTTCAAGTTTTCAAGAAACCGTAGCATGGCGGCCTGTACACAGCCAGCTAGAATCTTTCCGTCTCAACCACAGCCAGTTGCTGCTCCTTTCTGCTGCTTCAGATAAGTTCTTTACTGTGCGACGCAACTCTTGGCCACTGAATCCGATGTCTCTGAGGAACCGGGTTGTAGAGTGTGCCACAAAACCTCGACAACCCACTTCCACTGGATAAACCTGGACTCTCCATCCTCGCTGTTCTGCTTCAGTGGCCAGATGAGCATACCGCAGTTTCTTCATCTTGTCAAAAGGACAAGAGGGATCCTCTCCTACCCAGAGGTTTAGGTTCTGCGGTGATGGGAGAACATCATATGTTGACCTAATAAGGAAACTGATCCTACTCTCTTCCATTGACCAAAGGTCTTGCCAGCCCATTTTGCTTTGTTCCACACTCTCCCATCTCATCCACTCTCCCTGCTTGGCCTGGGAAATGGGCTTTATACATCTCATCCTCTCCTCCTGCTTTCGCACCTCGTTGACTACCAGCTTCCTCCTTTGAGCTGGGCCTGCCTTGTGCCATTTAGGAGGAGCTAAACTGAGCCCAAAACCCCCTCTTCCATGCTGTACCTGTCCCACGATATCCCCAATTTGAAGGTCAGCATTTGCCTCTACAACAGATTTCTTTGCTGACCACTTTCTACCAGTTTTTACCACAGGGGCTGCCTCCCTTACACATTTGTCGGGTGACTCTGGTAAAGTCATTTCCAGTCTGACCTTGGCACACTTAAACCCCTCGTTTAAAGCAGAGACTGGCAGCTGCAATACTCCATTACTATAAAGTCCCACTCTGCTGAGGCAGCGTGGAACTCCCAACCATTTCCTGATGTATTAACTTATTAACGCTTCCAGCTTATCCACTGTTGTCAAAGAAACCTCGTACACAGTCAGTGGCCACAGCAACCTTGGCAGTAGACCAAACTGAAAGCACCAGAGTTTCAGTTTGCCTGGTAGAGCACAGCTGTTTATGCTCTTCAACCCTTCCGCTGCTTGTCGTCTAACTTCTCCCACTCGAACTGTGTCCTTTAGATCCCCATCGTACCATCTCCCTAGACTCTTCACTGGCTTCTGAGAAACTGTTGGTATTGCCTCACCATTAATGAAGAATGTTTTATCTACTACCTTGCCTTTAATTATTGAGATGCTCCTTGATTTAGAGGGCTTAAATTGCATTCGTGCCCATTCAATATTATCTGTTAACTTCCCCAATAACCGATTAGTGCAGGCTACCGTTGTAGTCATGGTTGTCATGTCATCCATGTATGCTATGTTTGGTGGTAGTCGCATCCCAGAAGCCAAGCGCTCTCCTCCTACTACCCATTTTGATGCCCTACTGATTACTTCCATTGCCATGGTAAAAGCCAGTGGAGAAATGGTGCATCCTGCCATTATTCCAACCTCTAAGCATTGCCATGTAGTGCTGACTGACTTGACTGACTTCGTAAGAAGTACTGATCAATGTGAGGCCCTTGTCCCTTCTCCCTCAAGCATTTCATTTTCCCTTGATGAATCTTCAACCCCCTGACCGTTGTCGCCTTGCTCCAGCCACAGACACAAGCTTGGAGTTCAATGACTTTGCTAATTGCAGAACCTGAACTAGTCTTTTGTGAAGTACTCTCCATACTCATATCCGTTTCCATTCCAACGTCGTTAACCATATTGTCCAACATTGAGTCATCTTCCGCCCCTGCTCTCGCAGACTCTAGGGGTATTTTTCTCTTTAATTTCTCAGAAGCCTTGGGCGGGTGTCTCCAGCATCCTGTAAACACAGAGCTGGATACTGCCGACAAGGGTAACTAACCCGTACCAGCCCCATTGGGGTCTCTTTCCTCCTGTCAGCTGTCTCTCCAGGCTGTCACAAGGTCTTTACCTTGTTGACAGCAGCACTATTCGCTGCAGTCACTGGACGTATCCAGATCTACATGATTTCCATTAATATGATGTGCATTAGAGTCTTCGTAAGGTGAAAATCAAAGTTAATAGATGTATCTTTGTCAGTAGTGAAAGCTGTTTAGTGATTGAATTTTTTTGGACACAGCTGCAGTCTATGGAGACGCTGTATCATTCTAGTGAAACACTATCACACCTGTGCTACCACACTTGATATTCAAATGCTCGTTTATATATCGCAGCCAATATGCTGGGTGATTCAAAGTTGCTTCATAAAATGTCTCACTTTGTTTAGCATGTTAAGTTGTTACTGGCATTGTTGTTCACATTGTGTATTACGCATCTGCAGGTGCAGTCTGGAAAGGTTGTAGTGATAGTGACAGTTAATGAGATGCAGAACATGCTGGAATATGTTTCTCTCCAGACAGGATCTGACCAAACTACTTTCTCGTTTGTGGATTCTGTTTCCTGTGCACCCTTCTCTCATTAGTATGTGTTGGAACTGCAGTACTCAGCAAGTGCTGAAAGATGACAGACCGTGTCTAGATGACAGGCCAGTTTTCCTCTCATTAAAGCAGATCTCAACCTTCATAACTCCAAGGTCTATTGTCAAAGGTCACCCTACACAGGCTATTATTTTCTATTTATGTATTTCTTGTTTTCAACCCTTTTTTAACAGAAATTAGAACTATAAACTAAAATAATTGTGAATGATCTTAACAAATTCAAACATTTTTTAACAGAAATTAGATGTATAAACTAAAATAATTGTGATTAATCTTAAAAATTATTGTTATTGTAATCATGTTAAAGCATTTTTCTCTTTTTTTTTGGTTAAAATTTGTTGTTTTAATGTGGAATTTGTTATCCTGGACATTTACTGTTAATCAAACTCACTACTCGTATCGCTAGGCTAGATTAAAACTTATTAAAGGAAACATAAAATGTTAAAATATCTCTGGAGAATGGAAATAAAAACAAAATTTGCCAATATGTTTTAGATCCACTGACATTTGTTGGCAAGACAAATTACAAATTTGTCAATTTAGTGTGCCAAGGTTCTATGCTGCAAAAAAATGTCAACAGAGTTCTTGATTTTTCTCCAGATATGTCCGTTTTCATGTAGAACTACCTCGATAGTTACCATTTTTAATTAATTATTTTAATATGACATTAATTATTTCAAATAATTTTAAGACATTTTGCTGCCCTATAGTTTGTGTAAATGTATTTGGGTTTTATATGGTATTGCAGTGACAAAAAACCCATTTGCATGCGAAAAAGTTTTCAGAATCGCACTTGACTTTTTCTGAAGTACATTATGTGGGTTTGTATTAATTGTCTCTTTGTGTATATGTGGGCGAACGATTAATTAATCACCAGTTTTAAATGAACTCTTTTGCAGAGTTAAGTTTAAGTTTGCTGTAATTTCTAAGCGTTGATTAATCACTGGTAATTGTAAATGTGTGCATTGTGTTTTTTCGAAGGTCTCTCTGTCCCTATTCAACAATGCAATACTGTAGTAAACTGTCTGTTTTAATTAACAACAACTCTGCAGCCTTCGCATCTTGGGAAACTCTTACCGACCACAGCGACCCCTTATTCTATCCTTGAGTTCCTGGAACCTAAAGATTCTCGTAAAAAAACAACAAGAATGCGGCATTCAGAATAGTCTCTTCTGAGCTGCGTTGAGTTAGGTGACAGAGGGAAGAGTTCGGTTCAATTCAGGTCTCACTTACTCTGCAGTGGTTGCTTAAAAGAATAACTGCACTCTGAAAAACTGAATTAATCGTGATAAATGTGAAGACTCCTGGCCTTTGTGACTCCTTTCTTTACAGAGTTAACCATTTCACCTCACAGAATCAAGATATGGATGGTTTTCCTCATTAGTTCCACAGTGTCAGCTATAATTCCAAGCATGTTTCTTATCTTATTTACTCATACAGGGCCGGCAACGTCCTCATGGTCGTTATTTACACTTAATTGCATGCTGATACATTAAATAACAATTAACAATTGTTAGATCATATTAAAAAACCTAATTAAACACCATGTTATTCAGTTTATTCAGTAGCATTCAAGGTTTGGGGATCAGGACGCTTTATTAAATGTTTTTGAAAGAAGTCTCTTATTACCAAGGCTGCATTTATTTAATAAAAAATACAGTAAAACAGTAATATTTTAATTCAAAATTAACAATTTGATACTTCTTTTCTATTTTATTTTATTTTAAAGTGTAATGTATTCATGTGATGGCAAAGCTGAATTTTCAGCATCATTACTTCAGTCTTAAGTGTCACATGATCTTTCAGAAATCAGTCTAATATGCTGAGTTGCTGCTCAAGAAACTTTTCTTATTATTATCAATGTTGAAAACCGTTATACTGCTTAATATTTTTGTGGGAACCATGGATTTTTTCAAGGGTTCTTAATCAGAAGTTCAAAAATACAGCATTTATTTGAAATATAAATCTGTAGTAACATTATAAATATATAACACTTTTAAACAATTTAATGCATCCTTGACTGACCCTAAATATTTGAACAGTAATATACTGTACATACATGCATATAACAGGAGCAAAATACAGTACCCATTTAATGTTTTTTCAGCCAATAGAATGACTTTTGGGGTCCAAGAGGAATAGGATTCTGGGAGGGAAAGAATCTTCCACGACCCTGATTGTGTGCCACAGGATGCCATTTGGCTCATTTTCATGTAAGTTCATAAAATATAGGCCTGTCCTATGGAAATAGACTGCAACAAAACTGTATCTGATCTCTATTTCCTCTTGACATTAATAAGGAGCAAGGTGGCATTAGTCTGGGAAAAAGTTGTGAGAGACAGCCATTATGTGGTTAAATAATTAAAACTATCCAAAAGGTGCCAAAAGGAAAGATTGTGAGTGGCAAGGCCTCTCTGAAGCATGGGTAAATTGCTTTTCTCTGACTTAATTACAGGGTTATGATTTTCAACCGATGCAAAGAGATGCTTTTTGTGCCTTATTATGATAATAAATTAGATTTTATGTATTCCATTGCTGAGGCATGATAATTTATGGAAATGAAGATGAAGTAGTGGTTCCTGTTAGCTCAGTTATGCAGTTTAGTTCTCAGGCGATGAGCTCTTGCACGAGGCAAAAAAAAGTGTGAAAGAGATAGAGGATGGATCTATGAGTGTGTGTGTGGTGTGTCCGCACGCTTGACTGGTGATACCACACCAAGAGCTTTGATGATTCTCACAGTCTTTGCTTAAGCTTACAGTAATCAAGTGAACGTTCGTCTGAACACATGCTCCAGAATCCTCAGTGGCTGAATAAACTTTGCACAGCTTGGCACATCTTTGCTTATGGGAGTCTCCATTTGAAACGGCATTGTTCTAAGAGGTCCAAGCATTGCGTCATGTCAAGCTAAATTGCCTCCTCCTAACCAGCGGGTACTTAGGCAGGTTCCAGATACTGTATGTTGACATATCAAACTGAAATTATGATTTTAACAATCATAATATATGGTATAAATTCACATACCCTTACAATTATCAACATATTTGTATTCCTCGTATTATTATTATTCTGCCTTATTTTTTTCGTCATAATGTCTGGTCTTTGTTTTATATAACATATAGTAACACTATTTAATAGCTAACATGAAATAACAACATACTATAGCAATACTTTTACATCATTTATCAATCTTGGTTAATGGTGTTAATTTCTTTATACTACTTTGCCTATTACATCAGTTATTCAACATGTTTGAAGGAAATTTGTAAAGCAAAATAAATTGGACAGAAAATTGCCTGTTGAATATAATAGGCTGTATTTTTAAACAGAATCAATATTTTTAGAAGTGAAAGCTGAAAGGTAAATATGGATTATTGAATTTGTAATAATGAAATAATTGAAATATTCACAGCTTAAATATACAACCATGTTAAATTTCAGCCCATAAAAAATACAAGCCCTAAAAATACAATGCATTAAAATGTAACCACGGTTAATGCAATGCATATTTTTTCATGTAATGCAATTCAACAATTAAAAGATTTTTGATCCAAAAACATTTGGCATTATTTTACTTCCTTAGATTTGTTTGGTTTTTTGTAGTATAAATGTAGTTTAATTACTTCAAAATATGAGTAGCTAATAACTTGACAATTAACATTTTCGAAGTAGCTTCCCCAACCTTGGAGAGTGTATGTGTGTTTGTGTGTGTACTGAACCTGTGAAGGCTGTCAGAGGGTTAAGCAATGGAGTGAGATGAATGGATGGCGAGCGGCAGTGTGAACTTTAACGAGGAGTTAATGGACAGGCTGGCAGAACGGACTGCACCCACAGAAGGGGTCTGATTCCCTCTGAGTCTGACCATGGCTGATTGATGGGCCGTCTCCCCCTGTTTATATTTCCCTGCCTCCCTGTCACATTTATTTCCTTTGTACAGCTTTTTCTGCCAATTTGGAACCGAAATATCTGCAGGGGTGACAACGACAATTTGTCCCAGACATGAGAGTGAAGGGAGAGTTTATGGTGCAGATGTTTTTCATCAACCTCTGCATCTTTGTGCACGGATCTGATCTGGGGTCCGGTGGATGCACATATGGGAGTTGAGTCGAGTAAACCCATGTGACTGAATCCCACCGAGAGATGAACTTAGAACCAGAATGATGCTGAGTTTGGGAAAGGTGATTTTCGCTCAGAAAGTGGTCCAAAGCAGTTCCAAACGACACTGCCATTGAATTACAACGACTAAAAGCAATATCCTAATGGGTGCATCCATCCTGTTTTACAAACACAGCACAGGGCAGTCAGAACATTAGTATAAGTGTGCCACTTGCTTGTCTCTGCAGATATGTGTTTGGTGATAAAGAGGTCTGTTTTCTGGGCCATAGCATGCAATGTCTCTGTCTCAACACAGAACAGAACACTAAAATTAAAACACATATTAAAGAGGACCTATTATGCTTCTCTTTTTTTCATTTTCAACTTTATTCAGTGTGTAATGTTGCACTTTGAGCATGAAAAATTTGTTCCCTTTCGTTGTCACTACGAGTTCCGTCGTGACGACGAATGGGGTTTCACTTAGAAAGCCTATCAACTTCGAGTATACAAAACGAGCCAATGGCAAAGAAATGCCATGGGTCTGCGGAATTTGCATGGCGCAGCTCCGCCCCACCTCGTGGATAGGACGCCGGCAACATCCAGATATGTTTTCGCTTCGGAGCCAAGACTATCTCTTCACTCCACAGCCATTTCTGACTTCACAAGAGACGAGCGACTCTCCGGTGTTGGTGTGACGGCGATCTCCGGCCAATACCTTTCTTCCCGGATGTTCATGAGGAGATCTCAAAATCCTGGAAGATCCCCATGTGTTCCTGCGATCCCTCGTTTATCTCCTCCGCCTTTCCTCCCCTCGACGGGGCCGCTGCCCATGGGTACACTGGGGTTCCCCCGGTTGAACGCTCTGTTGCGATGCTACTGTGTCCTCAGAGTTCTTCTTCTCGGCGCGACCCTAAGCACCCGTCCGAAGCCTGTAGTTTTTCGTCTAATTTGTGGCGAAATCCTATAGAGCCGCAGGACAGGCAGCCACCTCACTGCATGCCATGGCCATTCTGCTGGTCTACCAGGCCCAGATGCACAGGGAGATGCACGAGGGCAGGACTGACCCAGGGCTCTTTAATGAGCTGCTTCCCACCACTGACCTTGCTCTCTGAGTGACGAAATGTCCACCAATGTGGTCCAGGAGCGACACCTGTGGCTGATCCTGGCTGATGTGCGGGGTGCTGACCGGACTTGTCTGCTCGACACCCCCATATACCGGCCTCTTCGGCGGTACAGTTGAGGACTTCGCCCAACAGTTCTCAACTGCCCGACGGCCCGCTGCTGCCCCTCCGTCGGCTCAGATCCCTCAGTCTGCCCACAGCCGAGGGCGCCCTCCCGTGGCTCCCACCCCTCCCTCACAGCCCCAGCAGCAGCTGGATGCCGGGTGCCGGGGATCTGGCCGGGATTAGGGTGCCGGCATGGGATCTGGCCATAGTTTTGGAAGTCCTGTCTGGTGCTCCCTTCGAGCCCCTAGATTTAGTTTCAGAAAAATTTCTGACTTTCAAGACTATCTTTCTGTTAGCCATTTCATCCCTAAAAAGAGTCGGAGACCTTCAGGCTCTTTCTGTGTCTGTTAGGAATTTGCACCGGGTATGGTTAAGGCGTTCTTATACCCTAAGCAGGGTTATTTCCCTAAGGTGCCATCCAATATTCCAAGGCCCATTGTACTGCAGGCATTCTGTCCTCCTCTGTTTACATCTTCGGACCAGGAAAAACTGAATCTCTTGTGTCCAGTGCGAGCACTGGACACTTATGTCCACAGGGCTGCCCCGTGGAGGAGATCTGATCAGTTGTTTGTCTGTTTTGGTTCACCTAAGAAAGGTCTTCCTGCTTCTAAACAGACAATCAGTAAGTGGATAGTCGAGGCTATTTCTCTTGCATATGAGTCCTCTGGCCAGCCATGTCCTTTGGTGGTCAGAGCTCACTCTACCCGAAGTATGGCGGCCTCTAAAGCCCTCTTATCAGGAGTTTCCCTTCAGGAGGTTTGTGATGCGGCGGGTTGGTCCTCGCTGCTAACATTTGTGAGGTTGTATAGCCTGGACCTGGAAGCTGCCCCAGGATCCCAGGTGCTTTTTACTTAATTTGCCGACAGTTTTATCATCTGGCATTTTGTAATTATGGCGTATTGGGTATTATCGTTCCCTAAGCATCATCGACGCATCGCGAGTTCCCTCGAAAGGGAACGTCTCAGGTTACAACTGTAACCCTAGTTCCCTGAGAAGGGAACGAGAAGATGCGTCTCCCTGCCATACTTCCTGCATCCCTGCGATCGACTTTGCTTCGGCTCTATAAGCTAACGCGAGCATTGCACCGGATGTGCTTTTATATCTTCCTGGTCATAACGTCGCCCGCCCGTGACGCTTCATTCATTCCATTGGACTAGTTGACAGTAGTGCTTCAGACTCAGTCACGCAAAGGCGTTCCCAAAGCGTCATTGACGCATCGTCTCGTTCCCTTCTCAGGGAACTAGGGTTACAGTCGTAACCTGAGACGTTTTGTTGATATGCAGCCATTTAATTTTTTTTCCAACGAGATGATGAAAGTATTCGGTACCGTGACATTAGTAGCCCGTAATGAATTTATTTTATGCTGAATAAGCAGGCCCACCCTTCTCATTAATATATAAACACGCACTCATTCGCTCCATCCAGAGTTTACAGTTTGACAAAGGCACAATGTTTTGTTTTATTGCGAGTGTTCACAAATATAAATAAACACTTTACAGTTTGAATGATGTCCTGTATGCACAATTTGAATGTGAAAAGGATGATTTTTTCCTGTCGATATTGCAACGTGAGTGAAGTTGCTACAAAGCCTATAATAAAGAATAGTTTACCATCAAATACATCGCGAATGTTGAAACATTTTGATTATAATGAGAGAGTTACGTGAGCATAATGCCCCTTACTTTTACTTTCGCTCTAAATTATTTAGTTTTGGCTTGTTTAGTTATTTTTTTTTATTCTTGTTCTGTTCTGAATATTACATTTAAAGAGTTTGTTGTGGAATATGTTTTGTGTATTTTTTAAGCATGCAGCAAACTATAGGCTATTAATTTGTTAAAATTCCTGTATGTAGGCCTATAGCTTGATCAAATTTTTTCAGAATCAACTTTGCGCTGCAATCTCGTCAATGATCAGAAAGTGCACGTGCATCATCAAAAGTGGTTAAAAAAAGTGCTGAGCTGATTTTTTTCTGCGTACAAGCATATGAGTCGCGTAAAAAAAAAAAAGGGTCCCTCTTGAAAAAGTTTGAAAAACACTGTCCTAGACGGGACGAGGCAGGTTTGAGTACCCTACCACCACTCGTGGTGGCTACCATCACTTCCACTAGAGCATTGTCCACGAGACATGCCTGTGCGGTGAAGTGGAACCTCTTCGTCAAATGGTGCTCTTCTCACCGAGAAGACCCCAGGAAATGCCCGATGAGTGTCATGCTTTGCGCTGGTCTAGAGATAAGAACCGGTTACGTCAGTTGCTTAAGATTATCGTAACTTTCGAAAAAAAAAACTTTGGGACGCCATTTTTAAAACACTGGTCAGCTGTTAACATTGGGTTTAAAATCATCCGCTGGACGCTTTATTAGTCTTTCTACATGGTTTTATTTAGTGACCGAGCTATAATTAGACCACGTTGGCTATCGCTGACAACCGGGACAATTTCATAGTGGTTGGTGTAAAACGGGACATTTTAGCATCCTGACTCGACAGTTTTTTCTCTGGACTCTGGACACGCAACTCAAAATCGAGTGTGTCCCGGTCAAACCGGGTCGTCTGGTCACCTGTTAATGTTAAACACACAACATTCATTTCATAACTTATAATTCCCTTTATGAGCAAGCAAAAGTATTTGTAGTTCTCCATTGCTGTTATGGTTGTCATGACGGGTTGCTAGGACAATGGAGGTAGCCCTACTCTGGCTCTACAGTTTATGGAAAATCGAGCTGGTTCTTAGATAATTGGCGAATAGAACCAGCACCGAACTGGCATAAGCACCAGCCCAGAACCAGCACCTGGTTAGCATTGGTGGAAAAGAGATATCAGTGGTTCTAACTGCCCTGCAGAGTGCTCCCCTTGAGCCTCTGCAATCAGTGGAGCTTAAGTTCCTGTCAATTAAGACAGCGCTCCTGGTTGCATTGGCCTCCATCAAGAGGGTAGGGGACTTGCACGCATTTTACGTTGACGAAGCGTGCCTGGAATTCGGGCAGCTTACTCTCACGTGATCCTGAGACCCCGGCTTGGATATGTGCCCAAGGTTCCCACCCAGGTGGTGAACCTGCAAGCGCTGCCCTTGGAGGAGGCAGACCCAGCCTTGGCACTGCTCCGTTAAGTATGAGCTCCCTGCCTACGTAGACAGAACGCAGTGTTTCAGGACCTCAGACCAGCTCTTGTCTGTTATGGTGGGAAGCTGAAGGGAAAGGCTTTCTCCAAGCATAGGTTGTCTCACGGGATAGTGGACGCCATTGCTTGGCATACCAGCAGCAAGGTCGACCATGCTCCCTTGGTGTGACAGCCCACTCCACCCGGAGTGTGGCTTCCTCTTAGGCTCTAGCGCATAGCACCTCGCTAACGGACATCTGCAGAGCTGCAGGCTGGGCGACACCCATCACATTCGCCAGATTCTCAATATCTGAGTGGAGCCTGTGTCCTCTCGTGTCCTTGCTTCAACCAGCCAGTACTAGGACCTGCTCAGGTGTCCACTCCATGGACTGGATACGTGCGATATTTCCTCAGGTGAGCTTCCCCGACAAGCCCTGAGTTCCTACAGCACTGCTGACGTCGACGCCAGTGTCTATTGCCAGTGCGTTCTAGGTGCCTCCATGTGCATGGCCCCCCCTCTGGGTGACCCCCACATGTGTATTTTCACTGTAAGCCTCTCTGAGCATGTGTCTTTCCCTTGGCAAGCCACCTTGGGGGCTGGACACCCCAGTGTTCTCCATATGCTTCCCCCTCCGGCTAATATGTGTATTCTGTTAGTCCTCCCCCCTTGGGTTGGAATTATTTGCATATTTCCACTGAGATATGCCTCCCAGTGTACCTTGATATTCATGTGTTAAGTACACGACGTACACGGTGACGTAACGACATCGTTCGCTGGGCGCTCTAGTCAGTGGAAAAACAAACGGGTTCTGAGAAGGTTCGCAAGTTGAACCAACTCCGAACCAACTTTGAACCAGCACCAGTTCGGAACCAGTTCTTTTTTGGTGGAAAAGGGGTATGAGTTGTAGTAGTGTGTTGTTTCTGAAACCAGCTCAAAGCAGTTGACCAAACTTAACCCAGCTAACCAATCAGAGCACATTGTGTTTTGTTTTGTTTTGTTTGTTTTTTTGAAGGAGGGGCTTCATAGAGACTGAAACTAAGAACGTTAACAGACAAAGAAAAGAGGTGCTGCAACCATGTAATATATCTGAAAAAGAATGTGTTTTTTGAACATTCAAACATTGGAACCTATTCTAGTAGACCCCAAAAGAGGGCATAATATGGCTTCTTTAATACTGGGACAAAAAGGGTTTCACATCAAGTATACATTTTTAGCACAACAAAAGAATATGTGTATGAACTCCAAAATATATTGTACTGCAAACGATATCTACGGTACATATACATATATTATTATTGGAGGCTAGGTCATTTTTTTCCAATGATTTGCTGCTGGTTAATTAAATTCAGTTCCCATTATAAATGTCAGAGTACGCTTACAGTATACTAGTATATATTGTTTAAATAAATAATAATTGATTATGGTAAATAATTATTATTGTTATTATTTTTGATTATATATATATATATATATATATATATATATATATATATATATACATTTCTAGTTGCCACACAAATAGATTAAAGCTAGAATATGTAAGAATTTTATAATCTCAAGAATCTCAATCCCATAATCTCAAGGCCAGTGTTATATATTTTGTTAAGTTGATTACTTACAATATCCCAAATGTTCCCAACTATTTTTAGATCATGAGAAAATTGCTATTTTAACCAAGGAAACAGGGCGTTACAGCAGGGGGGAGCTGGGAGTCGCCAGTGAATTGCGTCATATCCGAGTTACCATCGGTTTCCGCTCGTACTGCGTGAAGTCCTTGACATATGCGGAAGTTGTAGTTGTAGCATCTATCAAGCTACAAACGTTAGCTTGTTTCGTGCAGTCGTTAGGGAACACAGTTATTCTTTACCGATTACAGCTGGTTCTGTCGACAAAGCGTACTTAATTTTATATTTTCCAAATGTAGCATTCGTTCATAGTTATGTTTATGTAAGGGAAGTATTATTGCTTTAGATTTGTGTTTAGTTTATTGACATTGTTTATCACGTCTGATGTTTATGGCCATGTAAATAAATATAGCATGTGTTATACATAAAGATTAATCAGTATTTTGGCAAATGATGTGGGTATGTTCGAATGTACTTTTACAACAATTGTTTAGAACACGTAAAACTGCACAGCGTTATCACAATAATGAATTCGACATACAGTAACATCTATGATAACCAATTTAGTATTAAACCTTACTTTTCTTGCGGTTAATTCATTTTAATGAAATAAAAGTGTGATGAGGTTCATAAACGTTATAAACAGTCATGAAGGAAGAAGACAGGGGTCTGCGTGACTGGGACTCGTACTTTATTAAAATAAAACAAAACAAACAAAAGTCGCACACAACGCGCATTCACCGTGGCAACCGCAACGGCACAAAACAGTTCAAAAATGAGAGCTCGGATCCACCGGTTTTCTTTCTCTGTGTCAAATTGTCTCTCCAGTAACCCTTGTTAGTTGATATGTAGTCGCAAAGTTTATAGTTAGTAGAATGTTTAAAGTGTGCCATTGAAATAAAGTGTAACCGATGATTCCCTATCGGTCAGTCACTACAACGTAGGGCTGACTGACCAATAGGAATCTCGCTTGAGAGGCCAATCTACTTCAAGTAAAACTAAAACAAGCCAATACACATTGGCGTGAAATCATTTGCATCACCTGCGCGGCCTCGCAGCGCGGGTATGTAATGAGCAGCTGTTGCAATTGCACTTCAGCTTTTTGCTTCGGAGCCAACACTTCGATCGATGCTATATTCAAGAGTGAATCTGCAAGCCTCTTACAACGGACCTCTTCACTGTGGTGCGGGCGTGACAGGGCAGCAGCGTGAACGTTTTTTCTCTCTCTCTTTGCTTTTTTTTCATTTATTTGAGTAAAGCAAAAAAACCTGTTATAACAGCTGGTAAGGTGCGCCTCTGAGAGCGCTCATAAGCTGTTTTTACAGCTGGTAAGACCACCGGGAGAGAGACAGAGCACAGACAGGTGCACATTGCTGTTCTGTGTTCGCAGTGACTGTTCCCCTGCATGCCTCAGCACCTATGAGAGCAGTTCCTAAAAGAGCTTACACAGATAGATTGCGTCTTTTTCAAGATGACATTCTATCTGTGTGTTTCTGGATGCGATCGTTACCTGGGATCACGGGATGGTCACGATCGCTGCCACTTGTGTCTGGGCCTCGAACACGCTGAGGCAGCGTTTGTGGATGAGTCATGTACCCATTGTGGGAATATGACCATCTCGAGCTGCGGTCGAGACTCTCGTTCCTGCAAAGGGGCAGAGTCCCCGTGCCTCTGCCTCGTTCCAACCCTCCCCAGAGGGTTGCTGCGGGCAGTGATATGGGTGGCCTGAGGATCACCGTGAGCACACTTCCTTCGGGGAACCAGCCCCCTAGGAACCCTCACCCCTCTCATGCTCCGCAGTCAGTCGAGCCAACAACTGAACGTGCTGGACCATCCTCGAGGTGTGTACAAGTCGTTTCCTTTGGTGCTCCCCGCGACGACCAGATGTCGATCGCTAAATCAGAGAGTGGGTCAGAAGTCTCTGCGGACGGCTGCTTGGACCCGCTGCCTCCTTCGGGTGTGCCAGCGGTGCCCGAGTCGGACCCAGAGATGATGGCCATGGTTCCCCGGGCCGCCAACAGGATCGGGCTCGTGTGGAACCCTCCACCGTGTCCCGAGCCCTTGAGGCTGGATATTGGTATCTTGGGGTGGCGCGCGCTGGTTCTCAG
Organism: Siphateles boraxobius; assembly: GCF_051911475.1. NCBI lineage: Eukaryota > Metazoa > Chordata > Actinopteri > Cypriniformes > Leuciscidae > Siphateles > Siphateles boraxobius. The sequence continues at coordinate 5,723,683 of NW_027508931.1, read as the reverse complement.
CAACCCATCCCAGTGTCCTTCTTCCCGGAGGTGGATGAGGAGCTCACGGGTACGTGAACAGCACCTTTCACTGCCAGAAACCGTTCCAGTGGCTCTTCCTCCCTCACCACCTTTGATGGCGGTGCAGCTAAGGGATGCATGCGTATCCGCCAGTGGAACAGGCCGTTGCTATGCAGCTGTGCCCTAACTCCACTTTGCGTGGAGAACCGTGTCTTCCTTCCTGGGCCTGTAAGTACTCGTCGGACCTAACCGCCAAGGCTTACAAGGCCTGTGGGGAAGCTGCCTCTGCCATGCACGATATGGCGTTGCAGTAGGTTCATCAGGCCAAGGCACTGAAGGAACTGCACGAGCGTGATCACGATCCACAAGTTCTCCAGGAACTTCAGCAACAGCAGCAGCCTCTACCTAAACGGCGCCGTAGAGCCAGTCCCAGGCAGGATGCCCCACTCGTCCCGGCCCCGCCAAGAAGGACATCAAAGCCCTAGAACGGGTGACCCAGAGATGGAAGGGACTGCTCTCCAGGAGACGATGACTGAATCGTTCCCTCCCCCGGAAGAGGGCCGAGTGGAAAAGCCTCTGTTTCATTTTATTGGTGTTCCACCGTTGGCCTCAAAACCAGCAGTACCCAAATTTTCATTAAAAGAGCAGTTTCCTTCATCTCTGGGTCCGAAGAGGGCCCGGAGAGCAGTGGGGGAATAGAATCCTCTCCACTCTCATCCACCTCTTCTATCACCAGCTGGCAGCAGAGTGCGGTCCGAGAACGCCACCGAGAATGCCTCCTGCACCTCCTGTCCCGTGGAACCAGGTAAGTGCTGCAAAGCACACTCAGTTACCGCTACGGGCCGCCTCCCAGAGATAGCCTCCCGAGCCGTGTCCCTGTATTCCACCTCACTGCCCCACTCCGGGTACGCTTACGGTCCCTTTGGTCCCACTTGTACAGTCTCTATGAGCCTGGTTAGCGCTCCCCAGACCGCCTCGCTGGCTCATTCGAACCATCAGGCTCGGCTAAACGATTCAGTTCACCCGGCGTCCCCCCAAGCTTCGGGCCATCCACTCCACTACAGTGAGAGCAGCCGATGCCATGTCTTGCGTGTGGAGATCGCAGTCCTACAGACGAAGGACGCGATAGAGCCGGTCCTTCCAGCCGATATGAGATCAGGGCACTACAGTCCCTACTTCATTGTACCCAAGAAAGGTGGTGGGTTACGATCGATCTTGGACCTGCGAGTTTTGAATCGGACCCTCCACAAGCTACCGTTCAAAATGCTCACACAGAGACGCATTTTCGAATGCATCCGTCCCCGAGATTGGTTTGCAGCGATCAACCTGAAGGATGTGTAGTTTCATGTCTCGATTCTTCCTTGACACAGGCCGTTTCTGCGCTTTGCGTTCGAGGGTCGAGCATATCAGTACAAAGTCCTACCCTTCGAGCTGTCCCTGTCCCCCCGTGTCTTCTCGAAAGTCACGGAGGGGGCCCTTGTTTCTATTAGAGAACAGGGCAGAGAGACTCCTTCGCAAATATGCGTTTCCCCCAGTGAGCCTACTTGCGCAGACACTGTGCAAAGTCAGGGAGGATGAGGAGCAGGTCCATCTGGTGACTCCCTATTGGCCCACCGGGACTTGGTTCCCAGAACTGGAAAATCCTTTGTTTCATTTTATTTGTTTTCCACCGTTGGCCTCAAAACCAGCAGTACCCAAATTTTCATTCAAAGAGCAGTTTCCTTGGTTTCCCCAGAACTCATGCTCATTGTGACAGTCCCTCCTTGGCCCATTCCTCTCAGTAGGGATTTTCTGACTCAGAGACGGGGCACCGTATCGCACCCGCGTCCAGACCTCTGGAAACTCCATGTCTGGTCCCTGGATGGGACGCGAGGTTCTAGTTGACTTACCCCCAGAGGTACTTAACACCCTCACTTCAGCATGGGCGCCGTCCAAGAGACGTGTATACGCCCTGAAGTGGAACCTGTTCGTCGAATGGTGCTCTTCTCGCCGAGAAGACCCCCGAAGATATTCGATGGGGTCTGTGCTTTCCTTCTTGCAGCAATGGTTGGAGTGAATGCTGTCTCCCTCCACCCTCAAAGTACATGCTGCAGCTATTTCAGCATATCATGACCACATAGATGGCAAAACAGTTGGAAAGCACGACCTGGTGCTACATACAAAGCACTACATAGACTTTGCTACTGGTTGCACTTGCCTCTTTCAAGAGGGTAGGAGACCTGCATGCATTTTCGGTCGATGAATCGTGCCTAGAGTTCGGGCCGGGTGACAACCATGTAGTGTTAAGACCCCGGCCTGTCTATTCGCCCACGGTTCCTACCACTCCCTTCAGGGACTAGGTAGTGAACCTGCAAGCGCTGCCCTTGGAGGAGGCAGACACAGCCCTGACTTTGCTCTGTCCCGTTAGCGCCCTGTGTTGGTACATGGACAGAACTCAAAGTCTCAGGACCTCAGACCAGCTCTTTGTCTGTTACGGAGGCCAGCAGAAGGGAAAGGCTGTCTCCAAGCAGTGATTGGCCCACTGGATAGTGGATGCCATCGCCTTGGGGTTACCAAGCACAAGGCGTGCCCTACCCGCTCAGGTTGCATGCACACTCCACGAGAGGTGTTGCATCCTCCTGGGCGCTGGCATGTTGCTCCTCGCTAACAGATATCTGTAGAGCTGCGGGCTGGGCAACACCTAACACGTTTCCTAGATATTATAGCCTACGTGTAGAGCCGGTCTCCTCCTGTGTTCTCACCCTAAATGGGTAGAAGCACCGAGAGGCCTGGCTCTGTCGGCTTGCTGCACCCTACTGTGCACCCTTATTGCTCCAGAGCGAAAAACCTGTTGAGCCCTCCAACACCCTCGGCCCGGACAAGGCGAAGCATCCGGTGCCAGGCCGTTATCCGCTGAATCCTTGAGCCGGATCTGGGCTGGGTTCCATATGTGTGACCCTACGGGGATTCCATATGTGTATATTCTCCACGGCTGCTCCTAAGACGGAAGCCTGTGTCTTTCCCTTGGGCTAAGTCACCCATTATTTCATATGCAGTACAAACTTCGGATTAGTCCATATTTTTTTTTCCACATAACTCTTTGAAGAAGTGGCTTCCGCAGCGTTCTCCTTCCTAAACAGAAAGGGCATGCTTCCCAGTGTTATCCAATATCTCACTGTATGGGTTATCACGGAACAATGGTGACAGATACACTCTGTGTAAGGCACCTCCTATTGTCCTTCCAGGCAAGAAGGTGTAGAGGCTTGCTCGGGGCGCTGGATGGGGTTCAGCGGATGTGACGCTTTGGTAGGGATTCCTATTGCTCAGTCAGACCTACGTTGTAGTGAGGCAGGGAACGGAGACCTAGGTCCCGGGGCGGCCAGCTTATCAGGTTGGCTCCTCAGCAAAAAACTGAAGTGCAATTGCAACAGCTGCTCATTATATGTCCGCGCTGCGAGGCAGCGCAGCTGATGCAAATGATTGCACACCAATGTGTATTGGCTTGTTTTAGTTTCACTCGAGGTAGATTGGCCTTTCTAGCAAGATTCCAATTGGTTAGTCAGACCTACGTCTCCGTTCCCTCCCTCAGGGAACGAGGGTTACCATGTGTAACTGAGACGTTTTATTTTATTACGTTTTTTTTTTGTAAACTTAAATTTTTTTTGCTATTGATGCTGTTACTGGCACAGGTGTTTTACACATAAAAATACACCTTTCATTATTTGTATCATCATTATATGGATCTTTATTTGAGAAATAGTTTTTATATCAAGCCACTGGCCAATGTGTGAGGCGGCATAGATTTCTCCTCACATAGATCCTTTTCCGTGAGCACAAACAGGGATAAAAGGATCAGAATTGATGTACGGAGAGGCCAGAACGGCCCTCCTGCAGCAGAGAAGCTCTCCCCTGTTCTCTATTAAAGGTAACGTGGAGAAAAGCCCCTCTGGCCTCCGCAGTGATACAAGAGCATAAATATGCACTGCACCCCAGGCCCTTTCCAGGCCTGACACATCTTGAAAGGGTGTAAGGAGTACAAAGTATATAAAAGGTGTCTCAAGGAGTGGCATTTCTTACATTTTAGACTGGGTGAAGAATATCTTTTTTTCTTCTTCTTTTTCTTCTTTGGTTGGAGGTGGAGGTTTAAGGCTACTTCTCTACAATGCCCTAACCCTGGTGAAGTGAGCTTGTGTGTATTTGTGAGCAGTTGCAATTGTGCGATTGTGGCTGAAATATAGGTCTATTGTCTTCAGTCCAGCTGTCAGGCACATTAGCAACATAGAGAACTTAATGAGCTGCTAAATACACATGCTGTTGACATTTTTTAGTTTTTCGTCATATTTGTTAATTTTTTCAACTGAAATGCCATAATTTTAATCAGCAAAAATAAAATGTATTTAAACCAAGTATGCAAACGTTTTGAATTGTACTGTATAAATTTACATACAGTGCAATGTTTTTAGAAGAGATATCTGGTAAGAATATGATTGTTTCATATAATATTCTTTAGATTTTTCTTCTAAAAGCATTGTACATTTGTCATTGTTAATATCTTGCAGTGTTATATTTTTCCTCTTCGTGGATTTGTCAACAGTATGTTTTAATTAAAAGCATTAAATTATTGCAGGGATTTTTAGTCAACTGAATTCCTTTGATGTAAAATATAAATTTTAAGTATACCCCTGAGATTCACTTTGTCATTTTGTCACTTTGTCAAACTCTGTCATTATTTACTCCCTTGAATATTTGGTTTGGAACTAAAATGTATTTTTGTTGATTCAAAATGACATGCATGCCATTTATTTAGATTAAAACTAAAATAAGCAAATATGACAAGAAATATTCACTAAAATTTTTAACTCTAGGGGAGGAAAAAATATTACTAAAATGAGGCTAAGTAAATGTAAACTATCCTTTCAATATTCAATAATTGAACAGCACATTTGCATGTTCACGGTTCTCTGATGTCAGTTACTGATCAAAACGAAGATAAACAAATCCAATATTTAATACTTTTAGTAAGTGTTGTACTTTTTAATTTATTTGAATTTTACATTTTTATGATTTAACTAATGTTCCATTTTGTTCAGTCACTCCAAGTTACGTCAGTGACTGACGAAATGGGGATCTCGCTTAGAAGCCTATCACCTTTGAGCTCTACAAAACGAGCCAATAGCAAGGAAATGCCATGGCTCTGCGGAATTTGCATAGCGCAACTCTGCCCCACCGCATGGCTATAAAAGGAGGGACGCTGGCAATCTCGCATTATGTTTTTGCTTCAGAGCCAAGAGCTTCTCTTCACTTCTCTGCAAGCCTGTATCTGAAATCTTCAATACTACGAGATGAGCGGCTCTCCAGTGGGTTGGTGCAACGGCTTGTTCCAGCAAGATCACATTGCCTCCTGCTGGTCTTGCAGTGATCTGCCAACAGTGTGTGTGCTTCTCCCTGGGCGCTTCATCACTCTGCAGAGCTTCTTCCTCTCACAAAAAGAGCTTGAGCGTGGCACGTCTTTTACAAGATGTCTTGTCCGTGCACTTCTGGGTACGGTCGATTTGCTTTGTCATCTGATGGGCACAATCGCTGCCTTGCGTGTTTGAGCTTAGATCATGCTAAGGCAGCATTTGTGGATGACTCATGTTCTCATTACGGGAACATGACCGTCGTGGTGCTTCGGTCTAGACTTAATGACCTCCATGGAGGTAGAGTCCGCTCTGCCACACCCCATTCTATCCCCTCCACGAGAGGCTATACTTTGGCTGGTGGCCAGGGTGCCCTGAGGGTTACGGCGTGGACTAAAGCCCTGACTATTCCTCCTCGGGCCATACACCCCTCTTGTGCACTAGAACCCACGAGCGTGCAGGATGAGCCTCCCAAACGCCAGGTGAAGTGGCGCTCCTGATACAGGAAGCTCAGAAATGGGTTTCTGGTGGAGGGCCGGGGGAGAATCTTTTCTGAAAGAACTGACAACCCCATCTCTTAGCCCCAAGAGGCCGCGGATGCTCACTCCATATGTCGCAACTGGCCCGCCATCTCCTCCTATGGAGTCAGAAGCATCTGAGGTCGCTTCGAGCCATTCACAACCCAGGAGAACTGAATCGTGCAGCCGACGAGCTCTCACTGTTTCAGTCACAGGAATGGAGACACTGTTTCAGTCCTGGGGAATGGAGACTCCATCCCTAGGTGGTTCAGCTGATTTGGGAACGGTTCAGCTGATTTGGGAACAGTTCGGCGATGCACAGGTAGATCTGTTTGCCTCCCCAGACACTTCCCACTGCCGCTTGTTCTATTCCCTGATCGAGAGGACCCTCGGGACGGATGCACTAGCACACAGCTTGCCGTGGGGCCTCCGCAAATATGCGTTTCCCCAGTGAGCCTTCTTGCACAGGTCCTGTGCAAGAAGGGAGGACAAGGAGCAGGTCCTTTTGGTTGCGCCTCATTGGCCCACCCGGACTTGGTTCTCCGAACTGGTGCACCTCGCACCAGCCCCTCCCTTGCCAATTCCTCTAAGGAAGGACCTCCTTTCTCAGAGATGGGGCACCCTCTGGCACCCATGTCCCAATCTATTGAACCTGCATGTGTGGGTCCTGGACGCGGCAGGTTATTGAAATCCATGTTATGATTTACACCTCAGGTGGTGGCTACCATCACTTCAGCTAGGGCCTTGTCCACGAGACACACCTATGCTCTGAAGTGGAATCACCTTTGTCATTCTACCCGGAGTGTGGGTTCCTCTTGGGCTCTGGCGCATGGCACCTCGCTAACAGACATCTGCAGAGCTGCAGGCTGGGCGACACCGAACACATTCACGAGATTCTTTAATCTTTCTATAATGATTCTATAATTCATGTACTCGCTTCCACTAGCCAGTAAGTAGGACCTGCTCGGTGTCATTGCTTGCTGCACCATTCCTCTCCACAGACTGGATATGTGCACAATTTTCACTCGGATGAGTTATTCTTAGACCCTGAGTTCCTCCTGCACTGTTGATGGCATCACCAGAGTGCATGCCCGGTTGGTCAGCCCTCGTGATTGCCATGCAAGCCTTGGGCAACCCCCACATGTGTATTTCCACGGTAAGTGTCCTCCCAGCACGTTTCTTTCCCTTGCCTCAAGGTTGAAACATTCCACCCTGCGGGCTGGATACCTCTGAGTTCTCCATATGCATCCCGGCCTCTGGTCATATGTGTATTCTAAGTCCTCCCTACGGTTAGGCGTTGTGCTACATATTACTCCTGGGATATGCCACCCAGTGTACCTGGGTATTCCTGTGTTAAGCCTAACCCTTCGTCCGTGCTAGTCTCACGACAGGGAGCTCAGTCTTACACACGGCACTGAAACACAGCAGCTGTGGCGTGATTAAATTGGGACCCCCATTTCGTCAGTCACTGACGTAACTCGGAGTGACTGAACGAAAGAGAACGTCTTGTTTACATATGTTACCCTCATTCCCTGAGGAGGGAACGGAGACGTTTCGTCCCTCTGCCACAACTGCTGTACCGCTTGAACGGCCTGGAGTTCAGTCTTGGCTCCTCAGCAGGAAAACATAATGCGAGATTGCCAGCATACCTCCTTTTATACCCACGCGGTGGGGCGGAGTTGCGCTATGTAAATTCCGCAGACCCATGGCATGTCCTTGCCATTGACTCGTTTTGTAGACCTCAAAGGTAATAGGCTTCTAAGCGAAGCCCCTATTTCGTCAGTCACTGACATAACGTCTCCGTTCCCTCCTCAGGGAACGAGGGTTACATACGTAACCGAGACGATCTTTTCATAAACTCACAAACTCCCTGCAGTTTCCTCACGAATCCCCAGGGATTTGCAAACTCCAGTTTTAGAAACATTGAATTATTGTTATGATGTGCATTTTCCATCTCATCTTTGGGGCTGTTTACACTTGGTCATTTCATGTAATTTTACTGATCAGAAAGTGATACAGTTTGTTAAAACTCTTCCATTTACAATTGTCCACATACATGTATCTCTGCAAAACGAATACAAATCCGATCTTCAATTCCTGTGCTATATATGCAAGTGTAATGGTGTTCACGTCCAGGGAAGCAACAGATATGAGCTGCAGTTTATTTATTATTAGCTAATTTCAAGATCAAAGACAGCAATAGGAGAGAAAGTGCTGGTAAGATAATTTAGGCTCTTTCTAAAATCGCCCCCTACACCCTCATTCACTGTTTCCTTCATTAGTCCACTAACATATTAGTTCACTGTCACATTTGCATAGTTTGTGCTTGCTGTTTAATAATTATCTGAAACAACTGGCAGCTCCAGTAGTAACATAAAAAGATTTATCTTAAACTATGTCATGGAAACTATGTACAAACTTTAATTAAACAATTAAATAATCAATTAAAAAGTAATTTATACCTGTATGATATTACCGTGTAGCCACATTGAACCAGCGGTTTGGAAAATGCATGGATGGATGATTCAGCTGCAGATGCATCAGATGCAGAATTTTTGAAAGGGCATTTATTTCTGTTATTTTCACGATCGGATAGCTTTTTTTATTAAAAAGTATTTTCTTTAGTAATTTTGTTGATGAGATTAGCACTGCATTAAATACAATTTCAAGTGGGTAGATGTTTTTACATGTGTTTCCAGCATTTATAGTATGAATACGGGTAGTGTGGATACAATTCGGACGTACTACATCCACCATGTTGTTACAGTCACGTGACCGACCAACCAACATGGTATATTAAAGCATCCATCGAATGCACACTTCAGAATCTCAGCGGAAGTAGTACGTCATCCGGGGACTTTTCACCTACTGTTTTTTGAATACATTGTATTCAGACATACTACTCTTTTGGCATACTGTTTTTATCACAGCCAATATAGTAAGGAAGTATTCAATTTCAAGCACAGCGTTTTACAGACTAAAATATATGCTGATGAAACTTTTGTGTCTTTTATCCTTTCTCTATGGAATTTGGGACTGGAGAAGGTCCGACTCAGATTTCTGACTCAGATTCTCCTCAAGACATCCCCAGCTAACAGGGAATGTTCTCAGAATTTCGGCATACATTCTGGCAAGGTTCTATCAAAGTTATGAACAAAGGATCTTCCAGTAACATCAAAAGAACAATTGTATTATCGAAGTTTGTGATATTTAATATTGTTCTTAAAACGTTAGCACAAAAAAAAATTATACATTGTTTATGGCACGTTTTTTTTAAACATTTATTCGTCTAACATTTTATAACGTTCAGAGAACTGAACTGAATTTAAAAGTAACATTCCTATATGTTTGAAGAATGGAATATTACCATAACGTTTGCATAACCAAGAATTTTTTTTTTAAACATCTTAAAAACTGGATGATTTGAACATTCTGAGAACATTGTGAAATAACATTTTCGTAACATAATAAGAACATTAACATAATGCTCTTAGAACATATTGTTGTTAGATAGGATGCTGGCAAATTACTTTTCTTGAATAATTTCCTGTGTGAGCAAGAAGGAACACAACTTTGGCTAAAAGGACAAGGATTTTGTGGAATCCTTCATTGTTTTTATCATTTGTGTCATAGTGTGGAAATGAAAACACCTACATCAGCCGAAGCTTTGATTACATGTGAAAGGTCTTTGACAGCTTATTTGTGGTCATTAGCACGTATCGTTATAGATAATATGTTAATTTGCATAATGTGTTTTTAATGGCACGCTTATGACATTGAGAGGAGGCTAATTGAGTGAAGCACTGTGTGTGTATCAGAAAAAAAATGAGTTTTCTCACAATACTTATGAACAAGTGTCTAGGCCACACCCCCTTTACAAAGTTCCAGGCTGTCTGATTAATGGCAGTGTAAACGGTCTTAGAAATAGATTCCAGAAATGAAATATCCATTTGTTTTGTGTCAATATGAATTGCCAGTGCATGCAAGCTGCTCAGAGTGTGCTGTTGAAAAGAAATGAAGGGTTGTCAGAGCTGTGATGCTGCACAGCAGATAGCACCAAAAAAGAGTCAATGGCCTTGAGTTACTTTCTGTGTGTTTGCATGTGTTTATGTGTTGATTTTTTTTTATTATTATTATTATTATTATTATTATATACAAGAAAATGTCACACTATTCAGATTTTTGTACTTTGCGAACTTGCATGTGTTATTGTATTCTTTTCAGTTACAGAAGATTTTTTTGTATTATTATATACAAGATAATGTCACACTATTCTGATGTTTGCACTTGGCGTACAAACCTGCTCTCTTATCCAGTGGCTCAAAGCTATTGACTGTATTTTCAGCCTTTGTGACACACTCCAGGCCAGAAAAAAAATTCTCTAACAAATGCCAGGTGATTTTACAGGAGAATTACAAACTATCCACTTGCGCATCTGAGTCAGGATGTAAGGTATTTGTACCCAGAGCAGCGTGATGGTAATCTCATGCTAGCTTGCTTCCGGTAGCTTGTCCTCATGAATCAGAGAACATTTCCCTGGGATGTGTTGTGATGGAATGTTGATAAGATAGAATTGCTGTGTGAAAGGTGTTTTTTGCTGTCAGAAGGGAATACAATGGAGCAAAAAAAAGAGAGAAAAAGAATCTTACTTTTTTGGTCTCAAATGGTCTCAAAATATTTGACAATTTACAAAAAAACATGTTTGTACATAAATTGTTTACAAAAATAGTTTAAAAATCATGTAAATATATTGCTGCTGTGGGAGAACTTTCTATTTAGTAAAGAATCCTGAAACAAAACAGATATTTTATACTATTTAAATATTTCACAATATTACTTGACAATATTGTACTGTTGTATATATATATATATATATATATATATATGCAGCCTTGGTTGAGCATAAGTCCTTTCTCTTAATTTTTTCAAAAAAATCTTACAGACGGTAGTGTATGGATAACATTTTAATCAATATTTTTTATTTTATTCTTAAATATAAACTTACTGAAACATGTTAAAGAAAGAAGAATCATAAACCGTATACAGTCACTCGTAAAATATGCTGTGTCTTTATTCCCCAGTTCTGTTTTTGCTTTAGTGAGCAACTCCAATTTTTTTAACCCCTTAGGACAGGAAAAAGTCTTTGTTGGTAGTGTGACTGTATGTGTTCTTTTGGGAAAGGTATCCAAGTCAGCAAGACTTTTCAGAAAAAAATGTAATTCCCCTCCTCTGTTTTGAAAGAGTCTCTATGGGTTTCCTGAAAGCAGTAAAGTCTGTAAATCTCTGACTCAATTTCAGATTTCAGCACTACTGCAACTATTTTATCCAATCATACATACGCACATGCTTAGTTGTTCTGGGGGTCACGGGTGAGATATCATCACATGGTTAATCAATTACAAAGTGTCTCATTACTCTTAGAGGTGTCGTTGCAGATCATTTATCCCTCCTACATATTTCAGGCTCTCTTTTTGCTCCATTTCTTATTATTTCACTTCCAGCTTACCTTCCTGGTAACCCGTCCACACCGGTGCTAATGCTTGAGGTCGTGTTGCTTAAAGGTCAAAAACCTGGTCTGGGAATCAAAAGGTTGTAGGTTCGAACGCCGCAAGTTGGTAATCCATAAGCTGTCTGCAATGTGTTTTTGAGCATACATTGGTTGGTCTAATGGGGATTGTCCCTGCAATAAGTGGACAAATAAACTGAAAGACATTTAGAAATCCTTGAGTTTTGATACACTTCAAAAGCACGACCCATTCCAAGAGTGTATGTAATGGTCATGTGTGCCCCTCAGGTTCGCTTTGTTGAGAGACCCGGCAGACTGGCTGATCGTGAACCCATTCAAAGGCAACGTCACCACCAGGGCCATACTGGACCGCGAGTCTACACATGTTCACAACAACCAGTACACTGCTCTATTCATGGCCACAGATAACGGTAGGTTTTTTTTTGTTTGGTTTTTTGCATTGGTTGTTATTTTATTCATGTATATTTTTACGTAAAGTGTGGTTCTACCACACATACATTTACTTAAATTTTGAAACACACTGAAACGTACAATATTGACATCAATAAAATGTGAATTATTTACATATGAACAACTTTTAGAAATACAAATGTGTATGAATCCTTGTTTATCAATATTAAAAGTTGTCAAAAAGTAGCCTACCGACTTTGGTACAAAAATTTTAAAATTGTGACGCTTTGAGAGCGCTATTGAGCGGAATCTTAAACACCTCTGATTGGCCATTGTGTTCACGAACGGGACCGGTTTGCTGATAGATGCCTGCTTCCAAACACTCCCGTCTGTATCTGCGTGAGCGCTTGGTGAAGATCGTCATTGATGTATATTTACAACATGTTTTTGAAGCCAATCACAGACGTTTCCGATGAGCGTGTGAATATCCTACAATGGGCTATCAGAGGCGTATACAATTCCTCTCAACAGCGCTCAAAGCGTCACATTTTTTAAATTTCAGTACCAACTTGGAACCGAAGTCGGAATGTTTTGACAACTCTATTAAAATCATTGCATTAATATTTTGATTCTATTGTATCCAATTGTCATATCAGTAGCTACTGTATGTTTCTATCCAAAGTTGTGAATTTAACTTTGGAAAATTGCAGAAAACATTTGCGAATAAAGCACCGTTTCCATCCAGTGAGACGAAGAGAGCAAAATCGTCACTTTCTGATAAACTGCCGCTAAATATCACTAAGAAAAATAGAAGTTGCTGCTGTAGAAAAAGCCAATGTAGGCTATATAATAATATAAATATATAATTTTCGTATGTAATAAATCACTTGCAGCTCAGAGTGCACAGACGAAACATAGTAAATGCGGTCATGTAATCTTGCTTTTGGAGGTGGATGCCTGCTGTTTGGAAATGGTACATAATGTTTGACAAGCCTACACTTTAAACCCTTAAAATGAATAGCATTTCTGTAATTGTTTAACCATTGTTTATTGTGTTCACTGTGGGACACGAAAGGCATTTTCTCAGTAACATTTATCTCAGAAGTGCTCATATTTGCTATGCTGTGACTGACTAGAGAACCATAAAATGTGGTAAAACGCAACATAAATTCCCAAAAGTAATCAATTTTAAAAATACGTTTGTGAGACCCAAATTCAAGATCTTCATCTCAGTTTTTTTCTCAGCAGTGACCGCGACTGTCAAAAATCCTGTGATCTTTACAAATGTAACAAAAAAAAATGCTGCCAAGGAAGCTTTACAACATGTTTTACGGCAGTGATATAATATATATATATATATATATATATATATATATATATATATATATATATATAATTCAAAATAAAATTCAACTACAACACAAAAAGACAGGACAATTTGCTCTTCAATAAGGATGTGTTCAATGAAATAGTGGTTTCAAAATCAAGGGCTCTGCACATTGAAATGTTTCTGAAATGTCAGATCAAGCAGCATGATATTAAATGCATCGTGCGTAAGACATTTCACTGTCTAAAACGTGCTCATAATTTGCACTAAACCTTCTATAAATGGTGTGGACACTGTGGTGTATTTATGAAAGTGCCAACTTCAATAACAAATACATTTTTATTTTTGTCACCTCAATTGTCATAGAAACTAGACACTATCACGGTGAGCCCATTTTCTAGGATTCTCTATTCAAGTCATCAGCCACGGATTATTCTCCCACCACAGAAAATTACACGCTTCTGCAGGTCAAAGAACACAGTTGTTACATTAGTGCTCTCTGGGTAGTGTAGTAACTTCTCTCACTTGGCATAAACAACATTTAATTAACCTCTGAATGAGTCACTTCTCAATGTCAAATCTTCTGACAGGGACACTTGGAGGGATTAGAGAAAGAAGGACTGTCCCTTCTCCCCCCCCCCCCCCCCCCCCCCCCCCCGCCACCCCCCCCCCCCCCCCCCCCATCTCTCTCTCTCTCTCTCTCTCTCTCTCTCTCTCTCTCTCTCTCTCTCTCTCTCACTCTTAGTCTGCTTTTTGTTTGTCTGGAGGTTGGATTTTCCATTTGGGAGATGACAGATCCATTAAAGGAAACAAGCCAACCAAAACGTCTCGGTTACGTATGTAACCCTAGTTCCCTGATAGGGAACGAGACGCTGCGTCAAACGCTGCGGGAACGCCCCTGCGTTGTGCGTCATGAAGCACGTATGGAATCAGCCCAATGGAGAGATGAAACGTCATAGGCGGGTGACGTCATCGACCAGGAAACTATAAAGCACCCCAAAAACACAAGCGCATTAGCTTCTGATAGGCTTGAAGGAAGCGCTAACGGGAGTGCCGGGAGTATGGCGGAGCGACGCAGCGTCTCGTTCCCTATCAGGGAACTAGGGTTACATACGTAACCGAGACGTTCCCTTTCAAGGGAACTTCGAGCTGCGTCAAACGCTGCGGGAACGCGAATACCCACGTCGCCATAGGACCAAATGACCGTCATGTGAGACTAGCGCACAGAGGACGAGAGCACCTGTGCCCCAGGGGTAGAGCTTAAGTCTAGGTCATAGAACTTAATAAAAGTATGCGGTGAAGACCATCCAGCCGCATCACAAACATCACTCAGGGAAACCCCCGACAAAAGAGCTTTAGAAGCAGCCATACTCCTGGTAGAGTGAGCTCGGACAACCAAAGGTGAAGGCTGGCCAGCCGACTCATAAGCAAGTGAGATAGCCTCAACCACCCACTTGCTCATTCTCTGTTTAGACGCCGGACACCCTTTCCTGGGTGGCCCGAAACATACAAAAAGTTGTTCTGATTTCCTCCACAGGGCAGCTCTGTGGACATAAGCGTCTAATGCCCTAACAGGGCAGAGTGAATTAAGTTTCTCCTGGTCCGATGACATAAATGGAGGAGGACAGAAAGCCTGCAGAACCGTAGGTCTAACAATATTAGTAGGAACCTTAGGAACGTAACCTGGTCTAGGATGCAGAAAAGCTTTAACCATGCCAGGTGCAAATTCCAGGCACGAGGGTGAAACCGACAGAGCCTGCAAATCTCCGATTCTTTTTAGTGAAGAGATAGCAAGCAAAAAGATAGTCTTAAAAGTGAGAAACTTCTCGGGAACTTCTTCGATAGGTTCAAAAGGAGCTAGGGAAAGACCTTCTAATACAATGGCCAGATCCCAAGTCGGCACCCTCGTACGAACTGCTGGCCTCAGCCTCAAAGTGCCACGGAGGAAACGAGTTATAAGCGGGTGTCTCCCAAGAGAAACTCCACTGAAAGGGACGTGGTAAGCAGCTAGTGCCGCCACATACACCTTTAGTGTGGAGGGGGATAACCCTGTGGAGAAGCGCTCCTGCAGGAATTCCAGCACTGCACCCACTGGGCAGTTAACTGGGTCCTGCAGGTGTTCTCCACACCAAGAAGTGAAAAGTTTCCACTTCAAGGCATAAAGCTTCCTCGTGGATGGAGCTCTGGAGTTAAGAATGGTCTCAACAACCTCGGTTGAGAGACCGGAGTCTATGAGCTGGGCCCCCTCAGAGGCCAAGCCCACAGTTTCCACAATTCTGGGCGGGGGTGAAGTATCGTGCCCCCCGCCTGGGAGAGTAGATCCCTCCTGACCGGGAGCTCCAAAGGAGAACCGTCCAGGAGAGAAATCAGGTCCGCAAACCATACTCGGGCCGGCCAGAACGGGGCTACTAGTAGTAGACTGACCCCGTCCCGGCGGACCCTCTCCAGAACTCCTGGTAACAGAGCAATCGGGGGAAAGGCGTACAGACGTGACCTCGGCCACGGCTGCACCATAGCATCCAACCCCAGGGGGGCTGGAAGAGTGATGGAGAACCACCGATGACAATGAGTGGTCTCCTTGGAAGCGAATAGGTCCACCTCGGCGCGACCGAAACTCAACCAAAGGAGCTCCACCACCTCGGGGTGGAGTCTCCATTCCCCTGGCCTCGGCCCCTGCCTCGACAGGGAGTCTGCTACCACATTCAAATACCCAGGGAGATACATTGCTCTCAGAGATAGTAGCTTCCCTTGGGACCACAGGAGGATCTGACGGGCCAACTTGTAAAGCCGGCGAGACCGCAGGCCCCCCTGATGATTTATATAAGAGACCACCGACGTGTTGTCTGATTGAACTAACACATGATGGCCTCTCAGGTCTGTTAGGAAGTGTTTCAGAGCCTGAAACACAGCCAACATCTCTAGACAATTTATGTGCCACGAAAGATGATGATCCTGCCACAGACCTTGGGCTGGGCGACCACTCATGACCGCCCCCCACCCTGTGAGGGAAGCATCCGTCGTTAGCGTTATGCGACGACAAAGAGCCCCCAGCACAGGACCTTTGGATAGGAACCAAGTTTCTCTCCACATGACCAGAGCACGAAGGCAGCGCCGCGTGACTTTGAACGTGCGGAGCGGATTTCCCCTCGGGGAGAATCCCTTGGTCCTGAGCCACCACTGTAGCGGTCTCATGTACAACAGGCCGCAAGGTATAACGTTGGACGCTGCTGCCATCAGACCCAACAGTCTCTGAAACTGCTTGACAGTGAGTAGCTGGCCTAGCTTCACTTGTTTCACAGCTGAGAGAATCGAAGCGATGCGGGTCGGAGAGAGTCGCGCCCGCATCGATACCGAATCCCAAACGACACCCAGAAAAGTGGTCTTCTGGGAAGGAGATAATACACTTTTCTTTGCGTTCAGCCTCAACCCCAACTTTCTGATATGAGCTAGGACGACATCTCGATGCCGAACCGCCATCTGCTCGGTCTGGGCTAAAATCAACCAATCGTCGATGTAATTGAGAATACGAATGCCCTGAAGCCTCAGAGGCACTAGTGCTGCATCCATGCATTTCGTGAAAGTGCGGGGAGATAAAGCTAGGCCAAACGGAAGAACCCTGTACTGGTACGCCTCGCCCCCGAAGGCGAACCTCAGGAACTTCCTGTGTTGTGGAAGGATGGACACATGGAAGTATGCGTCCTTCAGATCTATCGTGACAAACCAGTCCTCGGACCTGATTTGAGACACGATCTGCTTGATAGTGAGCATCTTGAATTTTAGCTTCCCTACCGAGCGATTCAATATGCGCAGGTCTAAAATTGGACGCAACCCCCCATCCTTCTTTGGAACGATGAAATATCGGCTGTAATAACCTGACTCCAAACTGGGAGGAGGAACCCGTTCTATAGCCTCTTTTTGAAGGAGCGTTTTCACCTCTTGTTCCAATACCAGAGCCTGCTCGGGGCCCACCACTGTGTGCAGAACCCCTCTGAATTTTGGTGGACGACACCTGAACTGGATAGCATAACCCTTTTCTACTGTCTGCAGGACCCAATGAGATATTTTTGGAAGGCTTTTCCACTCTGCCAGAAATTCTACTAAGGGTACCAGCCTCTCGAGACTGGCCTCTGGTGTAACTTGAGCAGCAGACGCAGCGCCCTGTAACGGCGCACCGGCAGGGAACAACTGGTCTGACCGCTCTGAGACCCTCCTCAGAGGGAGCGAGCGTCCCTCGGGAAAGCGCTCGCTGGGATCGTCTGTGCCCCGGCATAAAGGCGGGGTTGGCAGAACGAGCCCCTGAGGGCACCGAGGAGGAATGGGCACCGTAAAAAGAGGTGAACACCTTTCCGCCTCGGTGGGGACCACCCTCAGCATCCTGAACGGCTTGGCGTCAGGACTTCTTCTTAGCCGAAGCCTTCTTAGCCAATATAACTGTCCTCAGATCAGTTCTACTGGGAGAAGGCTTCGGCTGAGAGTGTCGCGGCTGAGCCCACTGTCCAGCAGGGGGAGCACGAGACGCGACACTCTGCCTCTGCTGCGCTCTATGTGATGAGCTCGAAGACGGCCGGGGCTGCTCCCGCCCAGCAGCCCCAGGGACATGAACTTTAAGGGGAAGAAACTTTTTAAAAGCTGCAGTTTGTTTCTTTTCTTCTTGGAATTTATCGATAACTGAATTCACAGCATCACCAAACAACCCCATGGGAGAAAGAGGAGCATCTAAAAGAAAAGCTTTTTCTCTCTCTTTAATATTAGTCTGATTTAACCACAAATGTCTTTCTGCGGCCACCAGAGCTGCCATAGAACGACCCATTAATTTGGCCGATTCTCTGGTGGCACGCAGGGATAAATCAGCAGCCTGACGCAGTTCACGAACTACGTCAGTACTGACCTCCTCACTCTCACTCATGTCCCTTAGCAGATCAGCCTGGTATGCCTGCAAGATTGACATAGTATGCAGACATGACGCAGCCTGACCTGCTGCCGAATATGCTTTACCCACTAAAGCCGAAGTGTTTCTTAAAGGCTTGGTGGGTAATGCCGGTGCCTTAAAAGATGATGCTGCTTCGGGGGAGAGATGGCTCGCAAGCGTCTCTTCCACACGAGGCAAAGCACCATAACCATGAGCCTTGGCTCCCATAATATTAGCGTATGTTGAAGTCTGGGGACTAAACACTCTATATGACACCGGTTTTCTCCATGATTTCGACACCTCGGTGTGGAGATCATGGAAAAACGGCAGGCACCGGCGTGGAGGCTGCACACGTGACGGCAAAAATCTCTCATCCAACTTTGATTTAGAAACAGACTCCTGTCTAGTCACTGGCCATTCAATATTAAGTTTTTCAACAGCTCTTGTTAACACCTCCATAAGCTCATCACTCTCAGGAGTGTGGGGTGGCGAATCCTCCACATCTCCCTCAACACTAACAACATCAAGTTCCTCAGAACTGGATAGCTGCAGCATTGGTGCCTCAGCCCGAGCGGAAGAAACCGCAGCGCGTGCTTCCGAACCCGGGACTGAGGCACTGGATCTCACAGGTGAAGGGAGAGATAAGGCAGAGCCCGTCTCAAACCCCGCTGTGAGATCCATCTGCGATCCCCACGATAAGCGCCGCCGCTCTGCCTCGGCAGAAGCGGGACCCGAACCGCGGGGAGCGCGCACCGAACCGCTCTCCTCAAAGAGCGACCGGCGGGAGCGGAGCGTCCTTAACGGCAAACGCTCGCAATGCTCACAGTCTGCTCCCTCGAGAGCAAACTGGGCATGCTGAACTCCCAAACAAACAACACAAAGATCATGTGTATCCCCGCTCGTTAAATAACGCGAGCAGGGAGGAACACACTTTCTAAACTGCTGTTCGTCCGCCATAATCTCTCAATATATATATATATAGGGATAAATTGTTTGTGTGGTGCAGGGTATGTAAGACAGACAATATCACACAGGGACAGATTCACATGTAGCGCGACTGAAAGCACAGAAGCTAATGCGCTTGTGTTTTTGGGGTGCTTTATAGTTTCCTGGTCGATGACGTCACCCGCCTTTGACGTTTCATCTCTCCATTGGGCTGATTCCATACGTGCTTCATGACGCACAACGCAGGGGCGTTCCCGCAGCGTTTGACGCAGCTCGAAGTTCCCTTGAAAGGGAACACTTCTCAAAAGTGCTCATATTTGCAGCTTTTAAATTTGTGATTTCATACTGTGAGAATTCATACATGCTTTCAAGGGGGAATCAGTAAGGGCTAAATGCACTTTTCCTCTCTCTATGTACATCCCTGTGTTTGAAATAGCACACAACCATACTACTCTTTTTTTTTTTTTTTTTGGGTAACACTTTACAATAAGGTTCATTAGTTAACATTAGTTAATGTATTAACTAACATGATCTAACAATGAGCAATACATTTAACAAATTTATTTGTATTTGTTAATCTTTGTTAATGTTAGTTAATAAAAATACAGCTGTAGAAGTATGTGTGTGTGTGTGTGTGTATATATATATTGTTTATGAATACCATCAAATGAATGCATAATATTGAACGTTAATGAATCTTGCACAATAAGTCCTAGTTGGAAACTGTTTAAAAATACTAGTGCCTAGTAACATTTAGCAATTTCAAATACTTAAAAAAGTAGGAGGTATATATATATATATATATATGTCTCTTCACATATAATTTAGTCACAAGGTCTGGATGAGATGTGCTCATTTCAGAGTATGTATGTGCGGCACTGTTGACTCTGAGCAGTCCTCCTGTCATCACCACCCTCCCTAATTCACACTCTTTCTCTCTCTCTATCTCTGTCTCACATGAGGGAATTGGGGAGTGTGAGAGATGTTGATTTTAGGCTAAATTGCTTTCTGTGATCGTGAGGAAAGCTAGATTGTGAGGCCAGAGAAATGCAAGTGGCTTCGTTTGAGGAGTATATCAACGCAGGTGAAGAGCAAAAACATATAAGAATGCCACAGCCCAGACATCAATCTGAGTATATATGCAAATCCAAGTTTAACTTAAGATCGATAACGGTTAGATTTTTTTTTATTTCATACTCGTAATAAGTTATTAATCATTGTTTGCTGTGGTTTCGAAAAGGTTACGGTGACTTGCGGCTATGTGTCATATTTCAGAGTTGTTATTTGCATTGAGATGTAGACATTTGAAATGCAGACCAGAGGCTTATTTTTTTTAAATAAATGTCAAATGTCCAAAAATAAGTTTTACTTTGAGGTCACTTTCTGCATTATCTTTCTCCGTTTACTAGTTCAACTGAGTTCTCTTATTGGAAAAAGGATATCTTATTTTTAGGGGTAATTAAAGTCACAATGAAATCAAAATGAGCTATTTAATTTTTTTAAAGAATTATGCAGTGTTTAGTATAAATGATTTATGATTTACACATCATTATTTTTATTTTTTTATTTCATGCGCATTCATAATCTTTATTCAAAAACACTATTTCCTCCCCCTCCAAACAACATCTTCATGACGTATTTCTGGGCGGAACTAAATATCCTCCACAACTGACTGCAAACTGCCATTCAGATCTGCCTCCAGTTAGTTGGCAACACCCAACTTCCTACGAAATCAAGTCCCGTCCTACTGTTTTTTCTCATTCCTGAGGCCGTTTCATTCAGATATACATCACAATGAAGGAAAGATTATCGCAACTTCCACTTCATGCCGACTTTAAACGGAGTGTTCACCCAAATCTCTTAATAAACTCTTAAATTAAAGGGATTCATATGACTTGTGCACTAATGAAAATATGGCTTTTGGGCTTGGTCTTCTTGACTACAACACTGCATTTCATCCAGTTGACAAAACCAATTTGAAGGATTTGGTTTTCGTGTTCAGCTCAATAGGTGACAATAATCAGTGAATATTGACTGTGGGCCCTATTTTAACTATCTAACCACATGGTCTAAAATGCACGGCGTAAGTGCACTTAGGGCGTGTCCGAATCCACTTTTGCTAGTTTAATAATGGGAAAAATGGTCTAAAAGAGTTGTCCCTATTCTCTTAATGAGTAATCGGTGTGTTTTGGGCGTAACATGCAATAAAGCAATCAGATAATAATTTCCCATTCCCTTACAAAAACAGTTGTGCTCGCACCATGGCGGGTTGCTATTAACATGGCTGAATTTGCAAGTGGAAAGACAGAATGGTTCTCCAGAGAGGAAACTAATCTGCTTGTGCGCAAGGTTAAAGCGTGCAAGCAGATCATCTACACGACAAGCCGGATTCCTCCATATCTTTATGTACACAATATTAATATTTTTCATCGTAATCGTCTTATTTTTAATATTTAGCTAGTTTGTGTGCTGCTGCGCTTCCCTGTGTGTGTAATAAGCAGAGTGGACGAGCATTGTTGACCCGCCTATAGGCGCATATCACTTTAAAAAAAACTAAAAAAAAACTGCGGCATTGACTTTACAACAGGTTTTTGTTGGTCAATGGCGCAGTCTATTTAAATTGCCTCAAAATAGCAACGCGCCAACTAGAGTTCTCAACGGGCCTGAAAATTACAACCCGACCCGGCCCATGGCTTTTAAAGCCCGGACCCGATGTAACCCGACACATCAACATCTTATCTGCCTGAACCCGGCCCGCGGCCCGACGCCGATTTTGTTTTTATTTTTTTCTCATACACGTATTATCATTACAAGCAGACAGGAATTCAAATCAACCTTTAATGTTCACGTCTTTTAACAATAGCCTACAAACAACTGAAACAAACTTTAAATATATAAATAGGCTATATAGGCTACTAAATATGCCTCAAATAAAAATCTTCTGGACGACCGTTTTTTTGCTGTCATATTTCATCAGCACCTTGCATTTTGAGCATTGCACATAACCTGTAGAATTTCCATCAGAATCCAGCACCACTCCAAACAATTTCCAGACCTCTGATTTTCCCACTCCTGTAGTAGCGATGGTTAATTCCCCTTCGGCAAGTTTACTTTTCACCAACTCCATCTTCTTCTCCAGGCTAAAGGCGTGCACGCAGCGGCGTCAGGTCTGCCCCCGCGATGCACGTTGCACGCAGCAGCCAGACTTTCTTCACGGTGAACAGCAGCGATGATTAATAAATGTTTTTTTTTTCTGAGCGGAAAAGATTAAGCCCGAGGTTCGACCCAACCCGAGTCATTTGCTTATATTTTCGACCCGAACCCGCGGGTTTGTCGGGCCATCCCGGCCCGTTGAGAACTCTAGCGCCAACAATGCACCTGAACACACCTTGTTTTCCGACCAGCACGTCCATGGGCGCACAAATAGGTGCAAATGCATTTGCTATTTAAACAACATGGCGCAGGACGTGAAAATGATAACTGCGTCGGGCTGAAACTAGCAAAAAAAAAACACTAGCCTGGCTATTTTCTCAAATTTTCTCCCAAGTTATTGAATGACTTTAAAAGACCTGGAATATCGCACACAAAACTTAGGCACCATATTGATGATGCTTCTATGTTGCTTTTATTGTTATTTTAAAGCAGTGGTCTCCAACATGGTGCCCGCGGGCACATGGTAGCCCGCATGGAGTCTCTGAGTCGCCCGCCGAGCACGTTCTAAAAATAGCCTGAATTGTCTTTCATTTAGTTTTTTTAAATTATTATTTATGATGATGGCATAAAATAAGAAAATAACTAATGGTAACATTTCATATACCATTAAAACATAATAAAATAATTAAAAATATTTAGAATCTGCACGTCGAGTACGTTTAAAAAAAAAACGTAACGTAACTTCAGTGAGTTGAGGCGGTCGCGGGCAGACCGATAAATTTATACATAAGATAAATTGAACTATAAAAAATAAAAAAAAGATTAATTATGGCTGACAATGCAGGTCATGCAAAAAATGAGACTTATTATTTTAACGAGGAGTGGGAGACAGAATTCCTCTCCACTAGTGTTAAAGATAAAGCTGTATGCCTCATCTGTGGAGCAAGCATTGCGGTTGCCAATGGTCTATGGCAGGGGTCTCCAACACGTCGCTCGCGAGCTACCAGTAGCTCGTGGCCTGATTGGAGGTAGCTCACCAAGGGGGCGTTCACATATCGCATCTTTTGCGCGTTCAAGTTCGTTTTTTCAAATGTTGGAAGCTCATAATTGAAGCGACGCACTCATTTTTTCCATGCGCAGCAAGATGAAAAATCCATTAGCTACAAAAACTTCTTTGTCATTGTGGAGAGCACAGTGCATGGTTGCATAGCAATGACAGACGCCACGGGAAAATCGGACCGAATTTTACTATTAATAATGGAAGATAAGCTAATGTGCATTGTGAACGTCAGTAATTTATCTTTTTTGACTCATTCTTTTTATAAAAATGATTTAAAGGCTGAAATATGCGAGCTTTTTATAAGTCTTTTTTTGTCAAAACTTTATTTGAACTTGTAGGCTACATGTTAGTAGACAACATGTCGCAAGACACTCCTCCAAAATCTGACCATTATTTTTAATGTTGTTATTTTGTTTATGTAAACAAAAAGTGCAAATGAATTCTAATTATATTTGTTATTTGCTGGTTTTCGACATAAACCTTGGTGAATGGATTTTATTGTGTAGTATTAGTACTGTTTGAACAGGATTCTGTGATAACTGATCATTTTGGTCACTATAATCATGAAATGAAATTTTCAGGCCATTTCATCTCTAGTTAAGATGCACTATAAAATCAACTATAATTATGTGTTTTATAGTATAATATGCAAAGTACAATTTTCTTTAAAAAAATTAATCTCTGATTCTGTTCTTTTCTCTGACATTTAAGGGTGACATATATAGGCCTACAAAAACTCTTTTAGGTCTAAAACAGGTTAGGTTGTTGTTAATATGAGAGTTATGAGACATTATTTAAGAGATTTAAGTATTGTATTAGCCTACATGAGTAGCTCTCGGCCACTATATTTTTTAAAAAGTAGCTCTCAAATGAAAAAAGGGTTGGAGACCCCTGTTTTAAAGCTTAGAACCACAAGTACTCATTTATTTTCACTATAGGCTATTTAAAATAGTGACTAGGATATTCTTCAAAAAATAACGCAATGTGAAAAATATGAAAAGTCATAGAGGTTTTGAACAACATGAGGTTATGTGAAAAATGGATGGATGAACTATCCCTTTATCTTTCTCTGAGTCGATAGAAAAGCTTGTCTTTTACACACTCTTTTAGACTAATATTTGTCTTTGATATATTATATGGTGAGGACTTGTGTCAGTGCTTCAAACAGTGTTAACAGTATGCTTTTCTTTTGTGTGTCTGTACGGCTGTATGTACCGTGTTGTGTTTTCCACCGCCTGTGTTTCCCTGGTATTCTAGGCAGATATAGTCTATCACAGACTCCCTATTCTGTGGCAATCTGTCCGATGATTGCATGACATGAAAGTCACACTGGTCACTAACTTGCTATCGATCTAGACTGGAGTCCCATGTCTTTATTTCAAGGGCTCAGATAAGTGTTGCCTCTCTATCTCTCTCTCTCTGTCTGACCGGTGACCACAGAGAATTGGAGGGTGTTGATTGAACAAGAATGATAGAAGGGAGAGGGAAAATGAGAAGATGCTGAACTGATAGAAAAGAGTGCAGATAGGACTAGGTGGAGACAGAGTTGATGTAGCTTAGTCTGTGTGCACGTGTAGTCTGTTTTCTTCCCATGTGTGTTTACATGTATGACTACATGTTAAACGAATAGTTCACCTAAATTAAATTCTTGAGATCATTTACTCACCCCCATGTCAATCTAACCCTCATATTAATTTATTTTTGTTTTGTAAAGCCCTGATGAAAATGGGAGACAACATGTCTTTGCTTTTATTCTTTACATATACTATAATTTAAAAGTTTTGGGGTCTGTAAAATGTTTTAAATGTTTTTAAAAGAAATCTCTTCTGCTCACCAAGGCTACATTTATTTAATCAAAAATACAGCAAAACCGTAATATTGTGAAATTATCAACAGCCATCACTCCAGTCTTCAGTGTTACATGATCCTTTTAATATGCTGATTTGGTGCTCAATAAAAAAATCTTCTTATGATCAATTTTGAAAACAGTTGTGCAGCTTAATATTTTTGTGGAAACGTTTTTTTTTTCCAGAATTCTTTGATTAATAGAAAGCTCAAATGAACAGCATTTATAATGAAATAGAAATTTATTTTTAACAATGTGTAGACTTTACTGGCACCTATGTATTGCATCATTGCTGAATAAAAATATTAATTCCTTTAAAAAAATCTTGCTGAAATTCTTTGTACTAGTACTTATTGAAGTTTGGTATTTTTCACCATTTGTGGCTGAATGTTGTAGTGCAGTTTACTAGTGCTAAAATATTGATCAGTAATCAACATAAAGTTAATGGATTTTTTAAAAAGTTTTAATTTCCATCGAAATTTCTTTTTTCAGATTTTTCCATTTATCTTTGAGGAACAAAGACCAATTTCATGCCATGTAGCCTGTAGATTTGACTTATGTTGCTTAATAACAAAAATGCAAGCATGTTGTTCCAAACTTGTTTGAATTTCGTTCTTCTGCTGAATTTGGAACAGCTTGAGGGTAAGTAAATGATGACAGAATTTTCATTATTGGTTGAACTATCCCTTTAAGTCCAGAACACAAACTCAAATTTTACAGTATCAGTTTGTAACAATCAGTCCAACCTCTAACCTTGAGTTTGAGTAAATGGATCAATTTTGCAGCTCCCATTGTGTGAAGTTGCAGACTCACTGGAGTGGTGTGGAGCTGGTGAAGTGCAACACTTTTCTGAGCCTGGTGGGCTAAGTCTTGTCTGTCAGCCTGGGGTTAATGATTCAAGTCCTTACAACACCTGCTGGAACTGCACCATGCTCAGAAGCGTGGAGATGGAGGGACTGGGCTATTTCAACATGGGAAGAGGTGCCGTCATTTAGAGGACCTAATCAGTTGTTTCGGTGTGAGACACAGGCTGACTTTTCTTCTGTTCCTTCATTCCCTACTGCGCCAGCAGATATTCACCCATTCCATCACTCTTCAGGGAGTGTGTATGTGTGTGTAATCCACCCACCATGTTTATGTCCTTTTTCCTATGGGAGGTTGGTTATCTGTTGAAAGTTAGCTCTTATCCCTATTTTCTAATGTTCGTATAGCCCTTGTCCTTTTTTCTTCTTTTTTTTTTCTTTTTCTTTGTTGCCACAAGCTGCATAACAGTGATTTACATATATTCCACAAGACAAAATAATAATGAAATTTACACATATTTTTGTGTTTAAAAGTTTACATGTTTTTTTCCCTGTTTTGCCTCAGTGATCATTTGCTAGAGCGGGGATTGGATATGGATTTCCTGATTAGATTTAATTTAATTATATTTTATTATTTCATAGAGTCAAATATTATGTAAATATTTGTGTGTCAAGTAGTAGTTGTATTCGGCCAAGAGAGCTCCACACGCTGCGAGAGAGCTCAACACTCTGCAACTGAAGAAAACAAATTCACATGTATTGTTTTCACAAATTCAAAAACACCTATAAATTAAGAAAACATCTTCTTCAGTTCGACAACACACTCAATTGTGCAAATACTCACTATAGTCGGTTTCCGACCGGAGGGATTTTTGCAGTTCCTAGGACCTAACGTTCCTATAACCCTTTTTTTCTCGTGTTCCGACCGGATTAAGTTGGGGATTTTTTAGTTCCTCAGACCGTAGTTCCTATAACTCTTTCAGTACCTAGTCTAGAGCGAGGACTTTTTTAGTTCACTTTCCCTAGGTCTACGTTGATCAGTTAAACTTATAAGTCACGCCCACTGTCAACACGGAACTTGCAGCGCACTGTCTGCCATACCGGCTGTGTGTTTTAGCAATTCAACGCATTCAACCAGCTAATTGCCAATGCTAGCTAAACTTATCCGTCGTTTTGTTTGCCTCCTGTGCTCTGCTCTTCTATCTTCTTCCATCATATTACTTAAGATCATATTACGCTGGAGCCTTCGTCTTCTATGTTTCTCTGTACAGAACTCAAGCATAGTCTTTAAACGCCGCCGTTCGTACGTTATTAAGGTCCCGGCAAGGCAGAATAGGAACATTCCGATAGCCTCCTCCATGCTGGTTTGTTTTTGTTGTATGTGGCCGCGCTACGTCTAGTGATGACGCCATAAAGACCATCGCCGTGCTGCATCACTCCCTTACCCCTCCTACCAGGAGGGGTATTTGCAAACGCAAACAACAAAACCGAGTTTGGGGGAGAGTAGTTCTTAGAACTGTTTAGAAGTGGAAAGTTCCTATAACTAAGTACCTGTAACTACTTGGTCGGAAAGCGGCTAATGCAACCAAATACAGAAACGTGCCCGCGAATACTCACTATGCAATCAAATACAGAAATGCGCTGCAAATACTCTCAACACAACCAAATACAGAAACACGCTGCAACTCACAATGCAACCAAAATACAGAAACGCTCTGCAAATACTCACAACGCAACCAAATAACCTACAGAAATGCGCTCCAAATACTCACAACACTACCAAATACAGATATTCAACCAAATAAAGAAATGTGCTGCAAATACTCACTACACAACCAAATACAGAAATGCGCTCCAAATACTCACAACACAACCAAATACAGAAACACTCTGCAACTCACAATGCAACCAAAATACAGAAACTCGCTGCAAATACTCACACATACAAAATAGCCTATAGAAATGCGCTGCAAATACTCACAAACACTACCAAATACAGAAATGCAACCAAATACAGAAATGTGCTGCAAATACTCATAATGCAATCACATAGAGAAATGTGATGCAAATACTCATAATGCAACCAAATACAGAAACACGCTGCAAATACTCACAACACAACCAAATACAGAAACACACTGCAACTCACAATGCAACCAAAATACAGAAACTCGCTGCAAATACTCACAACGCAACCAAATACAGAAATGCGCTGCAAATACTCACAACACTACCAAATACAGAAATGCAACCAAATACAGAAACATGCTGCAAATACTCACAATGCAACCAAATACAGAAACGCACTGCAAATACTCACAACGCACACAACTGGCTACTCGTCAGTGGTGTTGTCCATGAACTAAAAGGTGAGTTTTAACATCCTGATCATATGTGCGTTGTGAGTGTATGTATGTGTGTATGTATATATATATATATATACTCACATATATACATATACATACACGCATACATACATACATACACACAAATATATATATATATATATATATATATATATATATATATATATATATTTGTGTATATGTATGTATGTATGTGTATATGTATATATGTGAGTATTTGCAACACGTTTCTGTATTTGGTTGCATTGTGAGTATTTGCAGCACATGTGTTGTCAGACTGATGAAGATGATTTCTTAATTTGATGATGTTTTTTTTTTTTTTTTTTTCATGTGTTTTCTTCAATGGCAACACGTTGAGCTCGCTCGGCCACCGTACATATAAGGCAAAAAAAATTCTCAACTTGCGGCTTATTGAGGGAATTTGCTCCCTCCTTTACATGAGGAATATGTCTTATTGAATAAGCCTCCTATGTAGGGCACATCTTCCTGCCTCTAGACATACAGTATCACCGTTAAATATCCCCTGGAAACAAAAATAATGTCACGTAGCTCAATACCACTCCTCTAAGAAGCATCATGCTGTTGTCACATGCTGTGCTTTCATGTTATGTCACAGTTGCCCACGTCTTTGCATTTAATTTAAAAACTCATCTGCTGATGTTCTCTTGTCATTTAGGGCAGGCAATGTATTATCAGGAATGTTGCTGCACAATATAAAAGGCTCTTTATGTATGCATGAGAGGTTTGCTTGGAGCATTAGCATATACCGCTGAGACCTTTGAACATCAGCATTGTGGAGGGAGGAACTGTATTCATCGCTCCAGTGCTACCAATCTAGCTCCGAGGCACTTGTTTGGATAACATGCTGTTTTCTAGTATTCGGCCTCCACACCTGCCCTAGTTTTGCACAGAGATTGTTGTGAAGTCCTTGATAATTTAAGGTCAAATCTTTGCTATTGTTGTAGCCAGTGTATTAGAATTGGTCAAACCTCCAGGGAAAGAAAGATATTATGAGCCTATATAAAAAAAATCTTAAGATACATTTTAATTTGATAAAGTGTATATTTATATTCTTAAATATTTCCTTAAGAACTTTTTTTCTTAAGTATAACAAAAATATTGGTCTATAAAATATTCATTTATTATAGGAATGTTTTGTGAATGTGGTGATCATCTTATGACTGCAATACCATTAAGGTGAAAGGAAAGCTTGTTGTAATATTCTTTGTACCGTTCAGAATTTCACTTTTTTTTTTTTTTGATTTCATAATTTTTTTACCAATTGGTTCAGAGAAGAGTAACAGTTAAGGGAAGTCCACAGATACTTGCCTGTGGCACTGTATTGTCCATAATTGGTGCTCTCCAATTTAGAGACTTTTCTTTTAGAGGAGAACTCAAAGTGAGGGACAGATGTCGGCAGAGAGGTGTTTCTTCCCATCAGTTCCTCTCTGGCACTATACAGTACTTTGAAGAAGAATGAAGATGTTCAAGGGCCCTCAAGAGCTATATTCAAGAGCTATAATATTGCCATAATGAGATCAGAAAGCCAAGGACCTCACAGTTATTACCATCCACAGCTTTGGTTTCTATACTTCTTCTCTTGACAAACTCACTCTGCCATCTCAACAGTCTAAACATCCTTCCACCTCCTCTGGCTCTCAAGGGCCATAAGATAAAAGGAGGGTGGATTTGCTTTTTGAAATCAAAGAAACTTGCGAAACTAGGAAAAGGTGTAGGTGTTGCCTGTTGTAGATTGTCCTGGGCTTGTGGAGAGCAAGTGTTTTGGTTGGTTGCTTTATCAAGCTAATAAGACAGAAAAACACAGGAAAGGGCTGCACACTCTTAAATTATCATCCCCTGTCTGCTGGCCTAAATTGACACTGATTGGTTTTTGCAGACACTACACCATCTGATTTGTCTCTGGACTTTGAAGTCTGAAATGCTGTTGGAAGAACATCCTTATCTCTAATAACACAACTCCTGTCATGTCCACTTGTGCGGCTTTCAAGGGGGAAATAGAGCTTAATCACGCATCCTCTCTTCAAACTAAAGGGGACTTTGACGTAAAGAATGATGCCAGGCCTTGATTCAGTATTATAAACTGATGAAAGGATGGTCTAGGCATTGTCAAAGCAGAGTTAGAGAGTTCCTTCACTCCAGGTTTCTCATTAAAGGGAACCCAGGAGGCTAATTAGAGGCTTTTGTTCTAGAGGGACTTGCAGGTTTAATCGGCTACTCATTGTCAGGTTCCAGCTGAGCTTCCTGTGAAGCAAGAGGGCCTGACTTTAATTGCAGATCAATTGTCTCCCTTGTTAAAGGGATAGTTCACCCAAAAATGAAAATTACCCCATGATGTACTCACCTTCAAGCCTTCCTAGGTGTATATGACTTTCTTCTTTCAGACGAATACAGTCGGAGTTATATTAAAAAATATACCATGACCAAAAAATGTCCTGGCTCTTTCAAGCTTTATAATGGCAATGAATGGAGGATGATATTTTGAAGCCCAAAAAAGTGCATCCATCCATGATAAAAGTGATAAATTGGGTTAATAAAGGCACTCTCAAGCAAAGCGATGCGTTTGTGTAAGAAAAATATCCACATTTATAACTCTATGATCTAAAATAATTGGCTTCCGGCAGATGGCCTTTGCAAGTTGACTTACCAAAAGAGGAACACTTGATGATGTATGACGTAGGATGTAGGAATAGCGTAAGCTTCTCGTTTTTCAAACAAATAGGACTGGGCAACAAACTCAAGCTCCTCTGACATTTCTCTTTAAAAATACTAATTTTAGACTTTAGAAACTAATTTGTGACCGGTGTTTTGTTTTGCTCTATCCTCTGCGCTACCGCGTTCGTCAAAGCATCATGCGTCAGGTCAAGGGTTACTCTTTCGCTGTAAATTGATGCGTATTGCCATCTGTCGGAAGCTAGTTATTTTAGTTGATAAAGTTTTAAATATGGATATTTTTCTAACAAAAATGTATCATTTCGCTTCAGAAGGCCTTTATTAAACCCCCAGAGCCATGTGGAGTACTTTTATGAAGGATGGATGCACCTTTTTTGGCCTTCAAAATCATATCCTACATTCTCTGCCATTATAAAGCTTGGAGGAGCCAGGACATTTTTTAATTTAACTAGGATGGCCTAGGATGGCTTGAGCGTGAGTAAATCATTTTATTGTACTAATCGTCCTCACGCCATCCTTTTCATGAATTTTGTCTCAAAGAATCATGGCAGTACAATTAAAGCACTCAAGTATTCAAGTACATTTTTCCAAAACAAGTAGTTTATTGCTGTTGTTTTAGTTGTAAGCAGCACAACTGTTTTCAACATTAATAATAAGAAATGTTTCTTGAGCACCAAATTAGCATATTAGAATGATTTCTGAATGATCATGTGACACTGAAGACAGCTTTGCAATCACATGAATAAATTACTTATATATATATATATATATATATATATATATATATATATTGAAATAGAAAACTATTAAATTCTAATAATATTTCAGAATATAGCTTTTTTACTAAAAACTACTATTTCTTTACTATAAAAAAATTATTGTCTATGAAATGTCCCCATAAAACATGAAAACCCAACATTTGGTGTGTGTGTGTGTGTGCGCGCGTGCGTGCGTGCGTGCGTGCTTGTGCGTGCGTGCGTGCGTGCGTGCGTGCGTGCGTGCGTGTGTGCGTGCGTGAGAGAGAGAGAGAGAGAGAGAGAGAGAGAGAGAGAGAGAGAGAGAGAGAGAGAGAGAGAGAGAGAGAGAGAGAGAGAGAGCATCAAATGTTAGTGGAATCAATTGTTAACATGACTATCAACTAAAATTCACTTTGAGACCAGTTAGCATCATGTGTCATTCATTTTGCATCCAATGCAGTGACATTCTTAAGTGTGACTTCTAAAGTGTCTAAAACTTCTTTTTTTTTTTTGGTCATTCTGCATCTCAAAATAGAACATTTAGAAGCATTGATGAATTGAACAAGCTTAATATGCATTTTTTAGAAAGTTAATGTGCTGTTACAGTACGCTTGTATAAGTTGTTTTATTCCTATAGGTCTTTGTTCCGAAGCTTTAATATCTCAGCATGTGTGAAAAGAGACATCTGCTCTAGTCTTGTGTGTCTTCTCAGAGTCTGTGACCACTGCAGTGAGCAACCACAGAGTCCACACCCCCACTGTGCTTTCCCTTCTGACTCAGACACCCTCCCGATCACATCCCCATTTACCTCCTGAATCTCAGCTTTGGTACTTCATTGTTTTTTTAAAGAGTCTTTGGAGATATATTAACTATTTAATACATTTCCTAATACAGTACTTCAGCAATTCTAATAGTCATAATCACAAAGCTTAGCTAATTACTCTGTGAATTCTTTCTTATACTTTGCCAAATAAGCTTTAGAATAGATGGAGTAGCCAGAAACTACCGGAAATTGTTCATTTTCGGTAAGAGCTAGTGATTTGGGTTGCAGTGTGCAAAAGTACTTGAAGGCGATGCAATAGAGTTGAGCAGAGTTTAACTGAAATTCAATGACTTCCAATGGGAATGCAGACAGTGCACCTCAAGTGTGCAGTTAGGTAGAAATTGCTGTAGAGCATGGTAATATCAAAGCCTGGATTTCCAGGGAATGCACAACATGATAAAATATATACTGTGCAATCTAAGTTGTTTTAGATCAAAAGTCTAACCAAATGCATGAAATGCTTGGTGGTTTTCAACTTTGCTAAAGGTCTGAAAATATTGACATTTAAAAGTTAAGAGTGTTTTATCTGATATCTATGCTTATTATAACTTTACTGCATTTACCTTCAGGCATTTAGCAGATTATGTTATCTAAAGCGACTTACAGTACAAATCAGGAACAGCGCAAGCAATTTATCACAAGAGTCAACAATATTTTTTACACAGTGCCAAGTACAGAATACAACAGTTTACAAGTTAGAGCAAAAGTAAAATCCAGAAGAGTAGAGAAAGAGAGAACAATAATTTATTCGGCTTCTGAGTCTATGCCAGCCCATAGACAATGTTGTGAAATTTGACAGTCTGAACAAAAGCCACAACAATTTTGGACTCTATCTCATTCCCTCTAGCGCCACTGTCCAAATTTGCACTTACATTTATGCTAATGACTTTTGAACAGCAAGTAATTCAGTAAAAATTGTAAAAATCTTTTTTCCCCTCTGATTCCTTGGCTCAAGACGATTGGACTGTTATGACATAATTTTCCATCATGAAATTTTGGACTTTTACGGAAAAAAAATACATTTTAGAACTGGTCCTAGAGTGGTTTAGAACTTCGTCCCATTTTCACCAAAATTGTCTAATAATCTTCAGACCATGCTGGCAAAAAGTTATTAAAAGTTCCCAGGCATACTTGCATAACTCATTGTGACTTTTTGTGGTTGGCCACTTAATTGCTATATTATTTTTTCATTTTATATATATATATATATATATATATATATATATATATATATATATATATATGAGCTAGTATATGAAGTGTCTTTTGTCTATTGTTTGAAATTGTGACTTCAACACATATTTTATACATACAGCATTTATGCTATTGAAAATGATAGGTCAGACAGATGAGTGAAAGAGAGAGAGACAGTGAGCAGACAGCGATACAGACAGAGAAAGCTTTGGTATTAGCCCAAGCTGTTTGTAGTCAATTGGTCCGTCTTGCAGAAAAGCATCAGGTGGAACAGACGCTATGGGCCAGTGGGTCAGTCCCAAAATAAAGCAACTCTCTGAACCGAGGATCTGTCTTTTGGGTCTGAGGGGATGAGATATAGTCCTGTACTGTCACAAAATCATTAATGCAACCAAAGGCATCGTTCCCCGACCTGTCATTCAAACTTTGCCTAAACAAGGATGGTACATTTCAGAATTTTTTTTTCTGGGTGTTTCTTCAGCAGTGGCTACTCTCTGTCTCTGTGGACTTTGACAGGTTTACATTTTTTTGTATTTGTCCACTAACAATGTCCAACAGTTTATATAGGCATCACTGGTTACTGTCGAATATGATTGAATGATTTTTTTTTTTTTAAAAATCTGAAGTATTATAGATATTTCCACCATTTTTCAAGTTGATTTGTGCATTTTAAAAAAAATTAACTTTTCTGTATTTTCTATGGCAAATACATAACATTTCAATTCATTTTCACAATCAATATAAAAAATGTATTTACTGTGCAGACGCTTTTGTTTGTGTGTGTGTGTGTTTGTGTGTGTGTGGGTGGGGGACGGGGGGGACGGGTTATAGCAGTTTTCACAGCTAAAAAAAATTTTAAAAAGTGTTTTATAATGCAGAGGGAAAAGACAGTTTTGTATTTGATTGTGAATCTGCTCACGAACAGCTGTGAGGCTGAAAAACTATCTCTTCAATATCAACAATGTTTAGCGATGCATTAGGAAGAAGTTTAGAGAAGAGGGAATTGGATCTCAGCAAAGTCAGACAAGATATGAGACTATATATATCAGTGCACCATGACAAAGGGAAAAATAAATCACTCTCATTATGGACGGGAAAGAAGACAGCATCCGAAACATCCAGTCCCATTATATGCTGCATATGTAATAGACATATTTATGCAAACAACCCTTTCTTATCCTTGTCTCATGAATATCTTTTATGTCAGTGCTGCATGTTAAACAAAGCGGTGTGTACTCAACTATTCATGAAGTCTGCTGTATATTTCAGCTCACGTTTACCTTAATCAATACTGATGTTACAGGGGTTGCCGGTTTCTAAGATGAAAGTTATTAAGTGATAAACTGCACTATTGCTCATTTCTAGAACACTTTATGGTGCATCTAAATGTGTGTAATAGGCCTTCAATGTGAGTTAGAGGAGGAGGGAGCTCTTAGCACTGCTGAAGATGATTATGATGATGATACTGATGAAGATGGTAAAAACTAGAGCGATCAAGCGAGGGAATGTGTTTTTTCTCAGTTAAGACAAATAACGTTCATGTTTTCTAACCACTTACAGCAACCATGTGTAAATAGGGAAGATTTGCATTCTCTCATGCATATATGTCTTCTCTGAGTCCCATAGCACACATAGGAAAGCTTCATAAAGCCTGACTGATATGATTTAACATCATGATGTATTTTCTAGGAGCAGAATTGAAGAACTTTAAGTTGCTGCATACATTTTAGTATTATTGTTATACAATAGACCCATACATTATTTGCTTACATTTTAAAATGTATGAATGTCATTGCATTTGATACAAAAGATACAAAAATGTATCATTTATTTTAATGAAAGAACAATAAACATTTAAAGCATTTTAAAAGAGGAGGAATTATTAATAGATCTATATTTTCAAAATTAAATCAAAAGGCGTTTGGACACTGGCTGTCAAACGTCATTTGTTTGCTGGTGCGTTTTATCTAATGCATTGGAATTAATAGGATGTCAGTGGAGCTGCACGATTAATCGTTAAACGATTGTGATCTCAATTCAAATACTCATGCAATCTTATTCAAATGAAAAGGATTTGGCTGTCTGTTAAACCTTTGACAAGTATATTTGACAAGTCAAACTCTTCCGCTGACCCAGAGAGAGCAGTTATTATGTATAGGTATGAAACAGCTTCACAAACAGTTGTCACAAACTTGTCAACAACACAGTATCATTATTTCTGTCTTACAATAATTCAAATTATCACTGAAGTACTTGGATAAAGTTTGTGGTTCGGATATAAACACTGATGCGTACGGTAGCCATTCGAACTTTGAAAAAATTACCTTTTGAAAGTAACTTTAACCACCAGTAACGGCTTTAAATAAATATTGCATCAGTTGCATCAATTACATCGTAACACCAGTTGGTGGCTGTTAAAAATATATTTGTCATTCAATCATTCATTCAAGAGATTCATTCAAAAACACTGATTCATCCAGTAATGAAACAAGTGTTTATGAGTGAGTCATTTAATCATTCATTCAACCCAACTTAAAAAAAAATTATAATAACCTCAAGTAAATTACATGTTATTTTATTTAATTGTCTATTCAGAATCATGGGAGAATTGTGATTCTGTAATTATTTGAAACAAATAAAAAGTGATTCTCAATTTATCCAGAATCATGCAGCTCTAGATTTAAGTATCCAAATGTGTTTTTTAAGATTATTGGAGTATGTTTTACAAGAAAATACTGTTTATTAATTCCATGTGATACTTTGTTTCGTTGTGTTTGTTTATGAAATGTACTTGCAAATTCTGAGTAAAAAAATGTCTACACCAAATTCTTCAGTGTACAGGAACTGTAGCATTACGCAGGTTCAGGTTGTCTTCAGCATTATTGTTACATACTGGGACACCTAGACACTCAGTTTCCCTGAATGACAGACGTGTTAGTCAATTTATGTTTGTCTGCATTGACGAGACACAGATGCAAGTGCGGCTAATGAAAGTCCCAGCCACGCTCCTCTTCCCAGCGGGCGCACCCTTCTAGTGCATAACCGAGTGATGATGATGATGATGATAGAAGGGAAGAAGACTTACCGTCTCAATATGCACAATAATTCCCTTGTGCAAAGCTAAAATACTTCCATAGTATTTGGGGAGAAAATAAATTGGAGGTCAGTGGCAGTATGTGGAATGTTTGTCTTCACCAGACCAAAACTAATCGTGATGCAATAAGGTTTCATATTGCTGCTAGCTTTCAGAAAGGTTGAAATTGTTTGCTTTTCATCTATTCAGATGCATTTTTATAATATCAATCAAAATGTGAGAGATAAAGGCACAATATATTAATAAAAACTACATTGTGTTTTTGTGCAATGTCTTAATATAACCTTTATTGCATTTGCCTTTTATGTATAAACCTCACTTGGGCATATAGCAGTGAGGTGCATTAAATATGAATGCATTTTAGTGTCTATATGAGTCATAGATGTGATCTCTCATCCGAACGCTCTCCGTTCCAGTGGAATAACACAATAACATGCTACCAGATACGTCACCGTGACTGAATACAGACAAAGAGAGGCTATTTTCATGTTTATTTATAAAAAGTGGTTGAGGATGATTCCGGCTCGCAACCTCTTGCACTTGAGGACAGAAATATTACTCTGAACCACATCAGCTCATGCTCTGGAAGGGTGCTCAAGCCCCCCTGAATATTCTAGAGTCTCCCCTGCATGCATCTGGGATTTTTATGTGATCCATATATTGTGATTTTAGCTGTTTGGGTCAGAAAACGGTCAATAGCGGTGGTTGTGAGCATAAACCTAATCTATATCCAGTCGCTACCATATACCAACCCAACAGGCTGTATTTATGTAATACTTGCCTTGACCTTTGCCGTCTTTCAATCATTGGTTTGTTCACTGGTCTTGAAAGTGGAGCAATGGACGTATTTACTAATGCACAAACAAGCCATGTCTAAATTTTTAAAAGAGTTCATGATTTATAAATCAGATCGTTGCTATCGCTCATGGCGGGGCATGTTTTCTTCTGTGAAGCATAGTGAGAAGTCTGCCGCTTTTATGGTGTTAGGCGAGACAGTTTGCTTTTGTTCATGGATATGCATTTCTTTTCGGCTTGTGAAACGTCTTGTTACGTACTTGGCAATCTTTTTGAGCAGAAAATCAATAAAACATGGAAAGGACACATCATTGTTCTGCCTCTAAACGCTGTTCTGCAGGTGCGAGACGCAATTGGAACAAACCTGATTTCTTTTTCTTGCGAGACATTACTTTCTCCCATGTTTTGACACTGTGTCTTTTCTTCTTCCCTTTGAGGCCTGAGTGTTCCTGGGAACACGAGGACAAAATCATTCTGTAATTACTGATCCTGTCATCGGATGTTAATTGCGAGTGACCTCCAGGGCTGTTTATAATTATACAGTCCTGC
The DNA here is from genome assembly GCF_051911475.1 of Siphateles boraxobius. Lineage (NCBI taxonomy): Eukaryota > Metazoa > Chordata > Actinopteri > Cypriniformes > Leuciscidae > Siphateles > Siphateles boraxobius. The sequence goes on along the minus strand of NW_027508931.1, from coordinate 5,685,578 downwards.
AATAACTGCTAATCTCTCAGAAGCAGATTTTTTTAAAAGCCTTAAATAATGTTTTCTCCTGTGCAATATTCAATGAAGTGCAATTTGATACAAAATGAGGCTTCTTTCAAATCAAGGAAATTGCTGTTACTCCAAGTCAGAAACTGAATGTTTTGATTTGGTGTTATTGTTTTCTTTCTTTATAGCCATTGATTGCTGATGTCTGTGATTCTGCATCCTGTCTGACCTTTTGTAAAAAAAAAAGTCTTAACCCACTTTGCTTTACAGTAACAGTCAGATGCCGGTGCTTTGTTAACTGCAAACCTCCTGTGCATTTAAAAGAGAACTATTGATTTGGCCTATAAAGCCAAAAAGCTTTAGACTGGGGAAGGACTTTTATGTGATTGTGATCATCAAAATTGACCCCTTTTTATTTTCTTAATACTCTATGCTGCCTTTTATGGAAGCTTGTTTTATTTTTCAGAATATCAAATAAAAAAAGATAAATGTGGGATTAAAGGTAAATGTTAACAGTAAGAAATAGTACAATTCTAAGCATAAAAAAATACTTTGTTGGATTTGTTTACTTATTTATTTAACTCTGAGGCAGAAACTTCCATAAAATTACTTTAACTGAAAAAAATCAACTAAAACAAGAAATGTTGCCTTTGGCAAATAACTGAAATAAAGTAAGTTTAGGATGAAGTACTAAAGTTGCTAAAACTAAAATAAAAATAAATTAAAACTAAATGGCAAACAAAAACCTATTAAAAAGGACAAAAACACATAACAAAATTACTACAGCTTATATTAAAATGAAAACTAAAAATGTAAAAAAATAAAATAAAAAAAATAAAAGCTTATTCGAAATATTAATAAATACAAGATTAGTATCTAAATAATATTAAAATAGAACTGGTCCTGCCCTACTTTTTTTGTTGCATATTCTGTTTAAGTCTACCTTTTGTCTCACTAGGTAATCCACCCGCCACTGGCACAGGTACACTGATAATCACTCTGGAGGACGAGAACGATAACGCTCCCTACGTCTTCCCCTCCGTGGCCCGGGTGTGCGAGGACGCTAAAGACATAAATGTGGTGGTGATCGGGGGACGAGACAAGGACATTCATCCTAATACAGATCCTTTCAAGATCGAGCTTGGCAAACAGCCAGGACTGGAGAAAACATGGAAGATCTCCAGGATCAATGGTAAGCTAATTCTCAGATGGGACAGAAACAGGCACGCACCCACGGTTAAACACATGCCGGCTATTTCTAAGGCCTGTTCGAGGAAATATACAAGGTGCTCTTACTATAAGAATAGTTTACCTTAATACAGTTAAGCTTAATTGATTTTTTTGTTGATTAATCAATTTCAGCACTAATGCATTTAGTAATAATGAAAATGAAGAATGAAAACACTGCATATACAGGCATAAATTACTATATTTTTTTATGTTCAATAAATTAATTACTTTCAATGCAAACATATAATGTAATGACAATTAATCATGAACATTTTTGAAAATAGTAATGGAGTGCCAGTATAAATCAACTCGGAATTTTGGCAGAATTGACTGAGATCATAACAGTCCTGAAAACTGGCATCCCTATAGTGAATATCATTATTGTGGTAGTCTATCTGCTATACTAGCACCAAACCAGCAGTAACCAGCCAGTACAAAGGTTAGAATTCTGGTGTTTTCACCTGGGTCAAATGGACCACATGCTGCTGAGACGGAAAAGGATCACTTTATTGTCACAGACAGTGTGTGTATCATTAGAGATCACTCTGACCAAATAGCTGAGTGTATTTGTGGTTTATCTTAGCAGACTCTCGATTACCCATCTCTCCCGAGAGAACACACTCAAATATAGAAAGGCATGTGAATCTCAAGACTTCTGTCAGCTGTTTGAGAAGAGAATCAGTGGCAGATGATGTGATACAAAGACAGAACAAGAGAGGTTATTTGAGATTAAGTGGCTTATAGTCTCCTGTAGCCAAACCTTTTGTAGTTTATTATGCCTATTTAGAGAGGAAGATCCAGTCCGTCTGACATGTAAAGTGGCCAGAACGGTTTATTAAATTGTTTTATGATGTTTTTAGACACTCACTCCCAGATCATGTTGCTGCACAGCCTTAAAAAGGCCAACTACAACCTGCCGCTGGTTCTGACCGACTCTGGCGTCCCTCCCATATCCAACAACACAGAACTGAAAGTTCAGGTGTGCACCTGTAAGAAGAACAGAATGGACTGCAGCCGTGCCGCCTCGGTACAAACAAACCTCTTGCTGCTGCTCGGCCTGGTTCTGCTCTCCATGCTCGGTAAGTGTCCTACACAACACACACACACACATACATGATCTCTCTTATCAAAATGCTGGAAATTCTAGGTGATTTGCTTAAATGTGGAGTTTTAAAGTTTGATAGGTGCTGCATATTTCATGGTTTCTAATAAAGTGCAAATAAATATTGCAAGTGTTCCAGAGCCACGATTCTGCCTGACAGTAAAATAAATAAATAAATAAAAAGTCAGAACTCTGCAGAGTTTATTATTGTACAACACTCTCTTAATTCTTGAACTTGGAACTTCGTCCATTCTGGGCAGAAGCGGTACATCTGAACTTCTGACTTAATTTGCAGGACTCCCTATAGGCTTTTAAACCCTATTTTGTTTTAAACCTATTTGGATTTGGGTATTAGTAGAGTCCAGTTTACAGGCTGCTTGCAGAATCACTCCCATTCATTCAGTTTGTTTATGGACCATATTCTCGAATGGCTAAACAACAATCTGCTCTCATGTGGCCTTCGCACACACAAAAACAAACAAACACACACACATTTAAAATTAAGGGCAAAACAGAAAATGGTTAAATAACAAAATTTTCATTCATAGACTCAGAGTTATGACTATTTAAACTTTTTACTAAATATATAATCCGATTTACGTTCACGTGTTGTATTTATATATTTGGGCATTTAACTATATTCAGATTTACACACAAATTGTGTTTACTGTAAATCTGAACAAAGATATTTATTTATTTTTTGGCAAGGTACCTACCTTTTTAGAAGTTTTCCAGCATATATGTGTTGTTACTTTAGCTCAGTATCGATGTTGATAATGAACACCCTGTATACCTTGCTTTACAGTTTGACAGGAAATTGGCTTCTCTTCTAGAGTGTCTTCAGTGACCCCGTATCTATTTACTGTGTTAAAGCCTGGAACTGCATTAAGAGTTGATCCATATCAGGCTAGATTTACAGCATATAGAGCCACTATTACAGCCAACAGAGAGCCATAGAAGCATTTAAAGAAATATGCACAAATTAAAGGTTTCTTTACAGCAGGTCTTAAGCTTTTCTGTGTGTGTGTGTGTGTGTGTATGTGTGTGTCGTTGTGTAATATATGTTAGTCCTATAGTTAATCTCCCATCCAAACCTGCACACAGTCCCCTGGTGACTCTTTCTCCCGGCAATAACATAAATAATTCACTCCTTTAGAGGGGCTGGAATATAATGGAACTCTATACAGCCATTCTAAAATGGAAAACAGAGGAAAAATAATTCTGTTCAGAAGAGACATCATGCTCTGAGGATTTCTATTGCTAGGTTCCTCGCCCAAGCCCTGGTTTGAATAGAAGTCGTGATGCCAATGTCTCCAGATCTGCATTAAACCTGGAAGGCAGTTCTTCTCCACAGTCTCTCCCTCAGTCACTTTCTTATTTGTGTTATCTCTCTACATTCAGATAACCATATTTTCACTTTGATCTAGTCTTATATCATGCAAATTAACATTTGGGGGGAATTGACTAAAATTACACCATTTGCTTGTGCTGTATATCAGAGAAAACCCCATATCTTATTCAATTTAACTTAGGTTAATCGGGTACTAAAGATGCTATTTAATATTATTGTATTATTTATGTTTGGCTTGTTGTAGGTTTTCTATGGATTTGATATTAATCATGGTCACAGTTTTTAATCGAATACCTGACAGACAACAACTGATCAAATGATGGAGAATTATAATCAAGCATATATACAGACATATGTGAATGAGAGGTGCAAATAATTTAAATTACCTTTGCCTATAGTGGACGCAATTCATCTCAGTGAATTCCCATTTTAGCATTGTTTCTGCGTCTTTTTGCCCTTTCATTTCATTTTCTCTTTTTCCCCCAGTAGCTCTGCTAACAGTCATTGTGTTAGAGTGAATGTTTAATTTGTGACTGTAATAGACTGAAATTATGGGATTATTTGCTACTGCCTTGGCAGACATTTAACATCCACTCTATTATGCCATGCTGGTTTACCCAAAGGGGCTGTTGAGGTATTTCTGGGTAGAAAAATAAAATGTATATGTGTATATATATACAGATATGTCCGGATATAATATACTATATTAACATAACATATTCTGGTTTTAACATACAGTGTGATTCAAAAGTCTGGGAACACATTGAAAATATGGGATAAGTCTTCAACATTTCTATGTTACTAATCAAATAGATAAATTGGTAATATTGACCATCTAAACGCTTTTGTACAGAAGGTCATATTTTTCCTTAGTTGATTCTCTTTGAATTATCTTAAATCATGCTGGAGAACATTATCATCAGTTTTTTACACAAACTGAAGCTTGCGCAGCTTAAGTGCTGCTCATTAAAGCAACAAATACTTTCTATTTTAATATGAATTTTAAACTTTTCAGTCAAATGATGTTATTGCAATTCATTGTTTTGTATTGAATGAGAAAGAATGCAAAATAGAAGCATAGTTGTGTCAAGATGTTTAGACCCCACTGTAAATTGTGTGTGTGTGTGTGTGTGTGTGTGTGTGTGTGTGTGTGTGTGTGTGTGTGTGTGTGTGTGTGTGTGTGTGTGTGTGTGTGTGTGTGTGTGTGTGTGTGTGTGTGTGTGTGTGTGTGTGTGTGTGTGTGTGTGTGTGTGTTCCACATTCAGGCAGTGATGCATTGAAACAGGCAGTCTGAAAGTGTGTGCACATGTTTATATCTTGTGTGACATGACACATAGCTGGTGCATGCTGGTCTCAGAACTGCACTACATGCACACTAATGACTCCTGTAAGGATGCGTTTCACTGTCGCGCAGGAAGACACAGTCGAGGAGGGACCATGTCACTATGTCGCACACTGATCGAGTGGGAGGAAGAGAGTGTCTGACTTCAATTTCCTTATCACCTTAATGAACCCTGACCCCTGCTGAGAGAGAGAGTGGTGAGAACAGGCAGATAAGGCCAGAAGCTCAGTGATGGAGCTCTGCAAGAGAGAAATGGCCAAAAGATTAGACAGAACTCGCTTCATCTGTCTCCTCTACAGGAGACACGTACTCACACACACACATGTAGTTCATTAGTTTGTGCCATTCCATTTGTTTATAGGTAGTTGACATTAAATACAATAAGTTGATGATGTACTGCAGTGTGACACCTCTCTGATGCCTGACACCTGTAAAACATATTTTTGATAATCATTTTATAATTATTATTTTATAATTAATTTCATCAGGACCATTTAAAGAGATGAAAATTAAAATTAAAATTACCTTTTAAAATTAGGTATTCCGAAGGCAAAAAGATGATTCAAATGGTTAAATATTAAAGAAATTCTATACATTAATCTATATGTAGCTTATGGATAAAAAAAAGATAAAAAGGCACATAGATCTGTCACCTTCCCATGGTGATAATTGTAAATCTACAACAGTTAATATTAATTCAAATTGTTTTAATTACGTTTCATTCAGCTTTTTAAATGAAGATTGTATGTTTGTAAATTGTTTGTCTCCTCCACTGAGCTCCTGTGCTTACCTTCATGGACCCCCAGGTTAAAAACACTGGCTCGATCGCTGATGCATGGTTGTTTTGTCCCAAGTGTGAGTGTGATTTCTTCTATTTCTCTGTAACAATGTTTCCTGGGGAAATACCAGACTAGTGTTAAAGTTTTAGGCAAAATAATATATGTAATAATAGTTAGAAAAGTTGTAGACCCAAATACCAATAGAGGGAGAGTGAGAGTGATTGTGATATGCAATAGAGTGCAACAGACCTGTATACTTTTGTATAGCCTTGGTTACCGAAGACTTTTTCCCATTAATTTTTCGCATAGGTAAATTATATTTGTTAAATAGTTATGAACCATGAACCAAACCAACCTGCTATGAGGTATATCTCAATTACAATCTTTGATTTGAAGCCAAAAAGTACTTAAAGGAACACTATATCCACTATTTCCACCATAGGGAGAAAACCGTTCTCATTGCTTAACCGTTCCATTCCGTGCCGATCTGGCCCAGCTGGTGCAGATATGGTTTCATTTTCCACTGTGGGGCTGATAACAGAGTTCTTTGTAATGTAATACAAATGTGTCTGTCATTGCCCTGGTAACGCACGAGTTTACAGGTGATATGAGATGTAAATAGTGATTGATATGGAGAATGATTAGATATTCCTTTTAATTTTATAATAAAATTGTGTTTACGTCACTCAAATAGTGCATTTAGCCAGCTACAGAGAAACTGGTAGCTGGGCAAAAGGCAAGTGACCAAGTTTCACTACATGCGTTCTACTGCTAGCCAACCGTGCTGAGAATTCCGGGCCGAGAACGGTTTTGTATTCGTGTCTTGCCATACCAGGATCAAGTGTAAATACAACTGGAACCATTCCTTACAGTTCTTAGAACCTTTTGACCTGACAGTGGAAAAGTGGCTTGTTTATATTTTGAAAAAAAACTGCATGCATTGTATGGAAGAACATTATTTTGGTTGTGCTTCGGCTCTGCGTGATTGTGCGGATGAATATGGTTATCCTACTGCTCATAAAACATTCAATACTAGGCTTAAAGTGTGTATGTCAGGTTAAATTTGTAATTATGATTAACACAAAATAGTTAGGGGAAATACACATTTGACCAGTTGATGTATATTACCTAAAGGCATAATATAAGATGAAAAAGTTAGTTATTTTCAGTACTCACTTAAAACTGCTCCTCCCCCCAAACGAATCGCTTGACTTCATAAGAGGGAAACGTCTCCCCAGGTCGCTGAGAAAGTGAGTTTGATTTGAGTTCCCCTTACTCTTATAAATACTCATTTGATTCTAGCAATTACCTAGCTAACGTTAGCGTTGTGAGCACCCACCTCTCTGCAGCACATGCTCTCTACAGCTGAGGCCATGGGCTGGCAATGCCCACATAGACACCTATGAATTGTAACGAATAAATTTCGGAAGCAATAGCAAGTAAAACTCTGTTTATTTAAGTGAAAGTCAAATATAAGAAGGTCCAAGGGCGGCAGGCTAGCGGCGCAGGGACTCCGATGGTCAGATGTAAACCAGGTGCAAGAAGTGGTGAGAGTGACGATCAACACAACGAATCCAGGACATCCACGGGAAATACGACAGGAACAAAGAAGGACTGAGACTGGAACGTAGAGGGATCAACACCGAACACCAACAAACAACGATCTGACAATGGAGATGAGAAGTTGATGAGAATATATACACAGGAATGGATAGACTGCAGCTGGTGATGAGGTAATGAGTGATTGCTGAACGAGCGCTGATGAGCGGTCACGCCCCTCTGATCAGCGCACAGACATACAACAACAGAGACACGAGACAAGAAGAAGACATAGGATTTACCAACCGTGACAGTACCCCCTTCCCTAGGAACGCCTCCTGGCGTTCCCAGGCTCCCTTACCTGCCGATTGTAATCATCGATAAGGGAGTGATCCAGGATGTCTCTAGCCGGTACCCAACTTCTCTCCTCCAGACCGTAACCTTCCCAGTCCACCAAGTACTGGAATCCGCGCCCCCTCCGTCTCGAGTCCAGAACACGATTGACCGAATAAGTGGGTTCCCCGTCTACGAGACGCGGCGGGGGAGGAACCGGGGCTAGCGGATTTTAGATACATGAAAGACAAGATGAATCCTCGTGTACACTGGAGGAAGATTCATGCGGACTGTCACCGGACTAATGATTTTGGTGACAGAAAACGGGCCAATGAATTTGGGTGCGAGTTTATTCGAAACGGAGCGGAGAGGAATGTCCTTGGTGGAAACCCACACTTTAGAACCGACGACGTATACGGGAGGCCTCCACCGATGGCGATCGGCTTTGGCCTTGGTGCGCGCCCCCACTTGGAGTAGAGTCTCACGAGCTCTAGTCCAAGTGCGGTGACACCTCTGGACGAAGGCGTGGGCGGAGGGGACCGTGACTTCGGATTCCAGACTAGGAAAAATAGGTGGCTGGTAACCTACGCTACACTCAAATGTTGATAGGCCCGTGGATGACACTGGCAATGTGTTTTGGGCGTACTCCACCATAGACAGTTGCTGACTCCAAGAGGAAGGATTCTTGGACACTAAACATCGCAACGTTCGCTCCAAATCCTGGTTGGCTCGCTCAGTTTGACCATTGCTCTGGGGATGGAACCCAGAGGACAGACTGACAGTCGCCCCCAAAAGTTTACAATACTCTCGCCAAAATTTGGACACAAATTGGGGTCCCCTGTCAGAAACCACGTCTGTCGGGAGGCCATGAATCCGAAAGACGTGATCAACGACAATCAACGCTGTCTCCTTGGCTGAAGGTAATTTGGGCAAGGGAATAAAATGGGCAGCCTTCGAGAACCGGTCCACCACGGTCAAAACTACCGTGTGACCCTGGGAGGGTGGGAGGGCGGTGATAACACACACACACCAACACCAACCAACATATTCCAGCATTGCAATCTTGACATCGCAGCCTGTCAATTATAGCCACGGAGCTTCAGAGCTAAGGCGGAGCTACAGATTAGGTGTCCCTAAATAACCATAGTAAATAACCCGCGTATCTAACAGTAGTTCCGCATTAATTAATTTGCACACAAGTTTTATTTATTTTATACCGTGTATTCTCTGTGTATATTCATGCACCGAACCGTGACGCCCGTACCATTTTGGTTCAAAACGAATACGTGTACTGTTCCACCTCTAAGTTATGCATGCTTACCTGGACACCTGACTAACTCTCCACTGGTTCTCTTCACACCAGATATTTATGTTTCTTCGATAAAAATGATTAAAATTTCTGTTTGGCTCCTCATCTGTCTCACGCCTGGGAGGCTCAAAATTGTATCGCTGTGGGCCATCGTAGGTTTGAGGGGGATTTTGGATCTCCTCAGACTCAAAACTCTCCATACTTGAATAGAACTTTTTTGGCACGTCTCCCTCTTCTGACGTCACTGCTCAGCTGTGTTTTAAAAGACCTTGACAGAAATGGCTATAAAGCTTACTGTAGGGAAATTACAGTAATAATTTTAATGATAATTACATTTTCACTCAGACATCTAAACCTTATTTAATATATCTAAAAAAAAATTAGCCTGACATAAACACTTTAAGAGATATAACCAGTTTAGATGGAAAGGGTTTCAAGCTCACTAGCTGAAGATGTTACTGTAGCGTTATTCCTAATTAATAGACACGGTACTTAATTAAAAGTAAATTTCTAGCACAGCACTACAACAGCCTGTAATGAAATGACCCTTCACAATAGATAATGCTTTACAATGAACTCTGTTAGAGAGCTACATATGACAGTTTATCTGTTCAATAAAATGCCTTACTCATTGAGTAATAAAATTGCCATCTCCACATTGCTTTTACAACATTTAAAATCCCTCAGTTCTCGTCATTTTATGAACTCTATCACGTTCTATTTTTGCCAGCAGACTCTCCTCATTTCCATGTTTTTTTTTATTCCATGATTCCCCAGAGGTTCAAGATTTAGCGTGGTCCATGTAAACTTTTCACGGTTGTTGTTGTGACAACTTATCCTTGCCACTCCCACATGCGTCAAAGTAGCCGGAGCAACTTTTCTCTATTTACAAATATGATGAGACACACACAGGGAAGTGACCTATGTTCACAATTTCCTGTGAAAACCATCTTGACTGGTCTAAAATATAAACACTTATAATAGGCGTACCATAGTGAATCTGGATAAGACAAAAAAAATGTTTTGGAAGAACGATTGATGATGCATTGAAATTTTAAACAAAAAAGTTACATAGTGTGCCTTTAAAGCATTAGAGAAATTCACGTTTCACAGACGTACTTTGCGATTTTAATGTGTTTAATGTGTTTTTCTCACACAGCCTCTGTAAAAAATTCCAGGGCAAATTATCTACTGTTTTTCGGCAAACTTGACGGTCCTCTGGAAAATCTAATCCAGTCCTAATGAGAATGTCTGTGATTGCCAATATTGTATTATTCCTAACACTTGTCCTCATGTGTTTTTGACCCACCTCAGGTTCCATTTGCGCACCAGTCTTCGGCATGCTTTCATTTCAATATGGATTGTATCTGACGAAATTTTTTTTTTAAATTAATAAATGGACCCAAACCGCGGAAACTGTGAATACTGCCCATTTTAATATCAGTGTCAGGTAAGAGTAGGATACTTGTCTAGATGTCTTAGCTCACTTGTTTATTATAAACAGCCATTTCTATAAACTCGTGAAGTTTACTTAGAGTATGAAAAATGAATTAAAATTATACCAATACATAATCAATTAAAAAGACATGGGTGATGCATGCAAGCACAGCAGATGAGCTTCTGTAATGCCCACATCTAAAAAAACACACACTCCCACCTCTGTTATAAACATGGAGATGTTAGTCCCATCCGGATCGCTACATGAAACTTGAGTGATAAGAATTGTAACTCATACTGTATGTTGTTTAGAAAACTAGTCCCTAACTATAGGCTATATAGAGATTTTCAAACTTAAATCTTTTTATTTCCTTTTTTTTTTATTCTTTAAGTTTTTAATCATAACCAAAAATACATAGAGTGAAATTAGGGTTCTGGATTTATTTCCCATTTGGTGTGAAAGGCATTTAATTGCTGAAAATAGGACAAGAAGAAGAATCATACTCAGTGGGCATTTCACTTTAAAGTAACCGTTTGTTTGTGTTTGTGCAGCTGTGAGTGTGTATGTGTGTCAGTGGATGTGTATTTTTAGCTTGCATGTTGCTAACCTTCTGCTTCACGGACTGAAAAATTATCTGTTTTTCCTCCATTCTCAAGGATAAAGAAGTCCAGTAGACTTGCATTTGTGGCCTCTTAAATAATGTATGGAAGCCTCCGGGAGAACACAAACAGATCATCTATGAACTGACACCAGTTCCTCTCTCTTTAGACCCCCATGAAAGTTCCTAAATTTTGAACCGGATACATGCGTGTGCCACATCATGGGGGGCCGACTGGCACCGTCTCACACACACTCAGTAGTCTTGACGTCTTCGATCCCACAGGAGCCATTGTTGCGGTTTCCGGTGACAGTTTGCCAAACATCACCTTCTGTGCTGATTTGCCCTTTGAGTCCATTGATTTTGTTTGTCCTTTGAAAATGTGGCTCCATTGAGCTGTATATCTGATTACACCAGCGATGTTAATTGCAGAGAGGAAGAAAAACATCATTCACGACACAAGACGAGGCCACATTCTGAAACAAATATCGTGAGGAAATCTAATTATATTTTACACTGAAAAACTAGGCTTTGATGTAGCCAGTCCAGTTCACAGTGGAGACTGTTAGGTGCACATGTTCAGCAGAGGAAAGGTCAAACAATGCCAAGATGACCTTACTGCCCCCTGTAGGACTGGTTGCAAACTACAATTTAGAGATCACTCCTCTGGGGTAAGATGGGGTTAGACACAGTATGTTAATTAAAAGCAACATTAAAGACATTTGTTATTAAAAAAAATAGTCAAAATAAGTACTGTTCTTGTTCTTATATCTATTATTCAAAAAAATCCTGGAAAAAAATGTGTCAGTTTTTTTTAGATTGATAATAATTAATTAAGCAGCAAATTGGCATATTAAAATGATTTCTAAAGATCATGTGACACTGAACACTGGAGTAATGGCTGCTGAAAATTCTAAATTCAGCTTTTCTATCACAGGAATAAATTACAATTTATAATATATTAAAATAGAAAGCAGTTATTTAAAATTGTAATAATATTTCAGAATAGTACTGTTTTTACTTTATTTTTTAATCAAATAAATGCAGTATAGTAAAGTAAAGGCTATTATAAGGGGGAAAATACTGTATTTGTTGAATAGAGATTACTGATTCTCTTTTAGACAGTTGCTTTTTGCAATTTGGTTGAGTGGAAAAGGTTTTTGTTGATGCTTTTAAAATGTCTTAGTTTCTGTTTACTTGTTGAGGCTACTTTAACTATCTGCGTCCATTTGACTTTTCTTTTTTCTTTTTTTACAAATACCATATTACTACTTTTTACACTTTGTGTGAATAGCATTTATTTACACGCAATGTAAATAACATATACTTTTTTTTTCGTTTTTCGTTTTCATATTTTTTAAAACTCCGTGGTTAAAACAGTGAGGTAGTCCAGCTGGTATATAAGCACACAAATTTGAAATGTTAGTCATAGTTAGATTAATATTGCTGTAATTGAAAATTACAAATGATACAGTGGTTTGGTGTATGTTCCTAACGTGATATTTTTCGACAAATGAAGAGTTGTGATATACCCAACAGGCCTCTAAAACCGCTCTTTAATCTAATGAAAGATACCCAACAGGGGTAAAATATAATTAATCCACAACAGGGAAATAAGCCTGGGCCTGTGCCCAATGAAGTTTAAATCCCCTTTTCTGCCAAGATGGACATTTTTACTCTTTAATGCACTCTGGTTACTAATGTGGCCTGTCTTGAGGGGATGAGAAATTTCCACAGCTTCGACCTGTTTACTGGCTCTTGTTTTGATGTGCCATCCGCGGTGCACCTGGCAGATAAAGCATAACCTCTTCTTGTTAATTAATTTTTAAGTGTGAAAGGAACAATTAATGCAGCTTGCTAAGGCAAATTACAATCTCTAATACTCTAATATACATAATTATATATATAAAAAAATGGATGTAGAATATTGCTCATACGCTGGAAGTCAATGGGGTCTGCTGTTGCTTTGGACCACACTGACTTTCATTGTGGTCATTCATTACACACACACACACACACACACACACACACACACACACACACACACACACACACACACACACACACACACACATATATATAGTACACTTTAGTTTAGGGTCCAATTCTCACTATTAAATAGTTGCTTACTAGCATGCATATAAGGATATTGGCTGCTTATTAGTACTCACTAAGCACATATTAATGCCTTATTCTGCATGACCATATTCTACATCTCTTTATCCTACCCAATACCTAAACTTAACAACTACCTTACTAACTATTAATAAGCAGTAATTAGGAGTTTATTGATGCAAAAGTCGTAGTTAATAGTGAGAATTGGATGCTAACCTAAAGTGTGACCATATATATACTGAGTTTCATGGCTGTATACTTGAAACCCATCATGAATAACTTTACTTCATGGCTGATGAAAAGACAAATTGAGGCAGTGAATTAAGATGCAAAGGGGGTGCAATATATCTATCGGACCAAAGCACTGGAGTGCAGGGATCACGTGTGTTTATTGTGTCTGTCTCAAATGCAGCTGACTGCTGCCACAACCACTTTCCTCCAATCAGGCTGATGGTAATTAGATCAAACACACTTTCGTCTTGCTGTCTTCATAGCCCATTCCCTGCATACTTACCTGTGTTTTACCCCTTAGGAAGATGGAGTGAAGAGTGTATGTATGCAGAGATGAGAGTAGGGAGGATTTTTATCCACTCCTCGCTTCACTTTATTGCGTGCGAATGTGGCGAGGTGAATTGATTTAGTTATATATTTTGATGTTCCAAGCTCACATTTGGTTCGCCTAAGGGGGGAAGAATTACCTGGTCACATTTCAGGCCCTCGGCACATGAATAAGCAGGGCTGGAGTCTCATTAGAATTTGCAAATGGCATTTTGTGGAACAGAGCAACCCCAGCCATGCTCTTAAGTGCCGTTCAAGTCTTATTTTCCTTCCACTGTCATTTAGGACCAAGCTATACAAACATATCTAGTGGAAAGAAACATCAAGCAGCAAAAGGGAAAAAATCAATAGTCCTCCCCCTCCACATTTAATATTCTCTCGCATCGGATCTGACACGGTTCGATCGCCTTTGAATTTCTGAAATCCGCAGGCCAATTCATTTCGCTCAAGTCTTGTGAAATTAGACCTTACATTTTTCAAAGTTACGTTTTAATCATATTTTATTATGATGGCAGCGTGGAGTAAGAAAGGGAAGTGAAGGAAAAAATAAAGGGTTGACTCTAAATAAAGGCTTCATTGGAGGCTCAACGAGAATGACATTCAGTTTTCTAATTGTTTTTTTTTTTTTAATAATTCAATGCTTTGTTGTGGTTTGTTATGTTTTTATACATTCATTGCATACTTATTAAAACAAATATCTCATGTTGACCTAAAAAATTCAAACCTGCCACTGAGAGTTTATTACCACCACAGATGTTCTGTTAAACTTTCAAATGGTGTTTAATTAGCATTTTTCACATTCCTGTTTTTCTCTTTTCTATTTTAGGCTTGTAAACCTGCTGATTCTTTCTGTAGTCCTTTTGCAACACTGAAGAAAACCTTCTTCTCTTCTCCACACGCAAAGCAGGCAGAGAGAGAAGACCTCATCCCCAAAAGACACCTCGCACCCTTCATTTTTGCGCTACTCCTTTTCACCGTTGTCTCTCTCCATCGCAAACCGACCTCCGCCTTTTCACCAGGAACTCTCCTTCTGTCCTTTCCCTTCTTCCCCTGGACCTCCTGTCTTCTCATACCTCTGGAATACATCACGGAAGGCACCGCCTCGATGATCTCTCTCAGTCACTGGACTAAGATTTATTGGATGGTGGGAAAGCGATTGGACATTTCGATGTACTTTAGTTTCCTCTGGTTAAAGACTACTGTATTTGATCTTGTTTACTAATGTAAGGGAAGGACACAAGGCCTCTTTAGTCTGCAGTGGTTGTGTTTCTTAGGGCAGGTTGATAGCCAGAAGCCTTCAGAGTCTAAAAAAAAGCGTCTCTTGAGTCTTTTATTTTTTGGTTTTGGTTCAATTGCATTAGTTGTTATGGAGTGGAACACAATATATCTTTATAGTAATGTGTGAAATGATGGGGGGAAATGTACACTATATATATTTTATTTTTTACCAATGTACAAAAATATTAATTAACTTATGTACTTTGATCGCTTATTCTTTAATGACCCCCTCAAGAGAAAAAAAAAGTTAAGAACTGGATGTTTTTGCAAAATTTTAGGGACTATTTCTAATGCCATTGATGTTTTTTTCCTCTTTTTCATGTATGAGCTCGTGTTTTAGAGTGCGGTTCTTAAATCTAGAGAGCGATTTGCAGACAGAGAGTGAATCTGTCTTGTGATTCTTGTTTCTGATGGTGCAGCGTTTATTTAATTTTTTCCCTCTCCCCTTGGGTCAAAGTCAAAGAGGCCAGGGAAGGCTGTTGATTCAGTTGTTCTTTATATAAATATGTCCCCCCCCCCCCCCCCTTTTTGCGCTTATGAGAAGAACAAAAGAAAACAAAAAAGAGAGACAGAAAAAGATAACATGAAAACAAAACGAAATGTGTGTGTGGGTTTTTGTGGGAGACCCCGTAAGTTCTGAAAATGCAAAGAAAAAGATGACGTGATGAATGAATTATGTCTGTCTTTTGCACTAATTTAATAAAGCTGTTACTGTACTTCCCACCACTTTATCTTTTTTCATTTGTTCAAAGTCTTAAGACCAAAATGATTGATTTATGTCATGAAGTATGCGTCTACTCTTGCAGTTATAGTGGAGACTGAATGGATTCCAATGGGTATATGGCTGAGACAGTAAATACGCCAACATATGCACATGAGATCACTGGTATTTCAAGGATATGGAAAACTCAGCAACCTTACAAACTTAAAGAGCCTTGTCCATTATGACATATTATTATTGTTATTAATATTAAATGAAAATGAAAATGACCACCACTACTCATAAGTGCATATAAACCATGCAGAAAATGCAAGATAACAATATAAATTGGTATATATTTGGTAATAGAGGGACCACAATTGCACCATTTTGGTAACACTTGTTCATGAGTCCCTTGTTTTTCCTGAGCAGTGAAACTGAACACTATTCTTCTGAAAAAATGTCCAGGTCCTGCATTTTCATTGGTTTTCTAGCATCTTCTGCATATTTTAAACATTTTCCAGCAGTAAATGTATGATTTTGAGGACCGTCTTTTCACACTGAGGACAATTGAGGAATTCATACACTATTAAACTATTAAACTATTAAAAAAGGTGAAAACATTCACTGATGCTAAGGACGGCAACACAATGCATTAGGATCTGGGGTGGGGGGAGGGGGGTACATTCTCTTATTTTGCTTAAATATCCTATTCTTTTCATTTAGCACTGAATAAGTACAATTTACCCTAATGATCCCCCGGCTATTAATGCATATTCTGCAAGAGCTGTATAAACTTATGAGCAGAACTGTACATGATTTTATGCTGTAAATATTGAAATAATAAATTATACATTATACAAATAATTATACATTTTTACTTATATATTGTAGAATACACTTATGAATAATACATTGTGTAATTCATACACGTGTATAGTTGGATGATTAAAATGGCACAATTTGTATATATATAAAAATTAGTTATTTACTGCATATTTATATCATAAATTCCGGTATCCTTTGTACCTTATTTTCATGCAGCCATATTTTATTAAGCTCACCTAAACAATGTTGTCAGAAGGGTCTTAAAAAAATACTTGTCCAGTGTAAAATGGAAATGTCTTGGTTTGAAGGTCAAGGTACACTTGCATATTAATTGTGATTTAATGAACTAGCTCAGGCATTTAACTAGCTTTTGCATACATTTTGAAGTCAGAAAAAAAATCTACTCTGGCCTTCTCGAGTCAACATCACTTAGAACAAATATCATCTGATAATTTCTGGCCAATTTGATTAACTGAAATAATTAGCTCATAAACCAGCATTAACATTTCCCAGGAGATGCCAGAGTACAGTCTAACAAACCAACTCCATCAGTATTAATAATCTGAAAATGAACTCTTGAAACCCTGAACTTTGACAAAAGAACAGGGAACTTTTGCAGCTATACTTGTATCTGAATTGCCTAATTTAAAGAGATAGTTCACCCAAAAATGAAAATTATGTCAGTAATTACTGACCCTCATGTTGTTCCAACCCTGTAAGACTTTCGTTCATCAGCGCTGCGCTTCTGTGTTGTATGTCACACGTAGGCTCACTATTGGCCGACGCTGGTCATGTGTGTGATCCGTGTGACGTACAACACAGAAGCGCTGCGCTGTTACATTACATACTCAGTTGAGGTCCACAGAGAAGGAAAAAGGTGGAAATGAATAGTTGAATATTTTTGGGGTTTTTTGCACACAAAAAGTATTCTCGTCGCTTGATAAACTTAAGATTGAGCCACTGTAGTCACTTGGACTATTTTAACGATGTCTTTAATAACTTTTCTGGGCCTGCAAGTTTCAATCCCATAGAAGCATATGGAGGATTGATCCAGCTCTCAGATTTAATCAAAAATATCTTAATTTGTGTTCCGAAGATGAACGAAAGTCTTACGGGGTTGGAACAACATGAGGGTGACTAATTACTGACTGAATTTTCATTTTTGGGTGAACTATCCCTGTAAGGTCTGAATAACAGGCCTTGATTGTCATTTTTATCGTTGTTACTACAATAAAAAAGAATAATGGCGAGCCAGCAATGTAATCAGCCCTCTCCTCCTCACTCAGCTGAATGAGTCTCCTTTTGATTTCATACTCTGTTTTTGTCCCACATCAATTCTTAATCACTCTATATAAATACTAGAGCCACTGTCCTGGCAGAAGTTTGTTATATGAAGTCACTGCCTTTTTTGTCAGAACGATTACTCTTTGTGAAAGCACAAACGTGCAAGACCTAGCTGAATGGGTTGAAATCAATAAATGAGCATGCTTGGCCATTCGTATCTGGGTAATGACATGCTATTGGAACATGTATTTGGTTCGATAAGTGTGCACAGGTATTCATGGCTTCGATGAAGTCACTGAAGCAATTATTTATATTTCTAAGATTAGCCTCTAGCTTTATTTGAGAAAAAGTTCAAGATGTAATAAAATCAATTAAATCAAAGGGCATCTGTATTCTAATATACTTTCTCTAACACAAAAATGGAGCAAAAATATTCATGGCCTACAGTTCTGCTCATACGTTTGTTAAAGGTGCAGTGTGTGATTTTTAGCGACATCTAGCGGTTCTGCTGCGAGTTGCACTGAGGGCTCAGCCCACTGCTCACCCCTCCCTTTCGAAGAAGCTACGGTGCCTGAAACTGGACAAACATATCGTCGTCTGAGACAGCAGAGAATAGCCAGAGTAAGCCAATAGTGTGTAACATTGTCACTGTTTCTGTACCACACACCATTATAAACCACATCATGGATAAAGTTTACAAAGCCATAGTCAGGTGAGGATCAAGGGTCTTAATATATAATATAATAATAGTAATCAGCTGATTGTCTCACAAACGTAACCAGAACATTTCCCCCCACATAGCAAACCCATAATACAGCGAGGGAGAAGAACCACATGAAACTATGCAACTATATATTGTTTCTAACAGGAAAGTAAAAGTTTAGCTGGCTCAATATGAGCTGTTACTGTGGCTGAGCTGGTTAAAGCGTAAAGCCTTGTTTAAACTCGACGCGTCCGCATGAGCCCAAAGGTGCGCGCGGCAAAAATGGCATGATTGTACAGCGCGCGCGCCTCCGCATCCCCTAGACACCATTTACTACACACAATAGGCTTTTTTTCTCTGATTTTGAAAACTCTTCGCGATCGACTTAAAATGCTTCCAAGATCGACGGGTTGGTGATTCCTGTAACGTTACTGTTTTACGGTCAATGACAAGAGTAGCCTACTAATCAGCTGTCTCACAAACGTAACCAGCACATTTATCCCGACATAGCAAAGCCATAACACAGCGAGGGAGAAGAACTAAGTTACATGAAACAATCCAACTACATATTTTAAACCACTGACAAGGGAAAAGTCACTACTCACGGTGTTTATGGCTAGCTTCTAGCTTTCTGCTGCTTCTCTTTCAAGGTTGTGACGAAACGCGCTCTGTAGCGCTGTTTGTTCGCTGTCGGCTACGGTAGAAACATGACGTCACAATATGTCGACCTTCATAGAAGGGGATTCCCGCGGTTATGTAGATATAAATGTCTCATTCTAAGGTAATAAAAACATTACGGTTTATTAAGTAAGTTCTTTATACACCACTGAAAACATAGTTATGGATGTCATATTGCATTTCTGTTAATAGATACTCACATTTTTTACACATTGCACTTTTAACACTTTAGATTAGGGAACACATATTCACTATTAACAAGGAGTTTTCCCTCAAAAAACTCCTCATTACAGTTTATTATAAGTAACTTATGTCACACTGTAGTTTCCTCAGGAACAGACGGAAGACTCCAATTATGGATACAAACTCAAACTTTAAAAATAGTAATCTGGAACAAACTGATAGGCAGTAAAAACACACATAAACGCCACAGAGATTGGACAAAGACTGAAAGAAGGGGTGCATCTTAAATGGCAAACAGAAACGAGATAACTAATCATACACTGCTGGGACAAATGAACTCATAATGATAATAACCATAGAAACAAAAGAATGGTGGGAAAAGAACATAGGAAAACAGGAACCAATCAAAACACAAACTGAAACTCCAAACATGAACTGACATGTGACAACTTAGTTGTTGTAGTGGTTATGTTTAGGTATTGGGTGGGGTTAAGGGATCTAGAACATGGTAATGGAGAATAAGGCACTAATAAACAACTAGTTAATAGTAAATAGTGTTTCCTAATGCAAACTTATTGAATTGGATGGTCAGGGTTCATCGTTAACATATTGAATGCAAAAATTATTATATGGTGGTAACTGTGCAATCTGACTGGTTTGTATTACACTCAGATGTTTATACTGATCTTGATTTTATTGAAACTGTGAACGCTTGATTATTTTAAACATCATACTGTATACATCACATTCAGATATGTCTAAAACTGATGAGAGAAGGCATAAGCTAAAAGTCTCTGTCAGGCAGGTTGGTAGCTGTTATGCTCTCCATTTATTCTACACTTACTAGATTTAGTTGTAGGATAGAAGCAGCTTTCATCTCTCACAGGTGACATGAGGGATTTGTCTCCACAAATTTTGATGACTTCTAAATCCTCTGAGAGTGCTCTTGCTTTGAAATGGCAGATAGAGCGGAGAGGAAAAACCTCCAGATCTGACCTATTACACTTCCACAACCGACAATGTCACAAAATATTCAAAATTGGAGGAGTTTGTACTTTTTTTCCATACAATGAAAGTCATTGGGGTCCAGTGTTGTTTTTCATAACACCGATTTTATCATCTCTACAATGAATACAAGATGTTAGCTAACTGCGTGATTTGTATTATCTTAGAATTATACTTCCCTTTCGAGGGAACTCGCGATGCGTCGATGACGCTTTGGGAACGCTCCTGCGTGATTGCGTCTGAAGCACGTGTCACACACTTGGTGATACACACAAGCATTGTTTGATGTGTTTGGGAACGGAGCATGCTCTGTCAGCCTTCAAGGGGGCTGATTGTGAGCATTGTGAGAGGCTTCCGCTTGTCACTCTTCGAGGAAGGTGTTCAAGTGAGCGTTCCCTCCGGCTCTGGTGCCACTCACTGTAAAACGGTTTCAAAGGCTGTTGGGTCTGATGGCAGCTGCATCCAACATTATACCATTTGGCCTGATGTACATGAGGCCTCTACAGTGGTGGCTCAAGAACAAGGGGTTTTCCCCGAGGGGGAACCCACTTCGTATGAACCCACTCCGTGTCTCTGTTATATGGAGGAAACCTTGGTTCCTATCCCAGTGTCCAGTGTTAGGAGCTCTTTGCCATCGAGTTTCGCTCTCGACAGATGCTTCTCTCACAGGCTGGGGAGCAGTAACGGAAGGCCGCTCAGCTCAGGGTCTTTGGAGGAGTCATCATCTTTCGTGGCACATAAACTGCCTGCAGATGATGGTGGTCTTCAATGCATTGAGACATTTCCTTCCAGACCTGAGGGGCCATCACGTGCTTGTTCGCACAGACAACACGTCGTGGTCTCCTATATAAATTATCAAGGGGGTCTACGTTCACGTCCACTATGCAATCTGGCGCACCAGTTTCTGTTGTGGTCCCTAGGGAAGTTACTCTCCCTGAGAGCAGTCTATATTCCGGGACTTTAGAATATAGGAGCAGACATCCTGTCGAGACAGGGGGTGAGGCCCCGGGGAATGGAGGCTCCTCACGGAGGTGGTAGAGCACATTTGGGGAGTTTATGGCCAGGCACAGGTGGATCTGTTCGCGTCTCAGGATACAATGCTCTGTCCTCTTTGGTTTTCTTTCACGGTGCAATGGTGCAGACATGGCCGAGGCTACGTCTGTATGCATTTCTCCTGATCACTCTGCTCCCAGGAGTTCTGGAGAAGGTCCGCCAGGACGGAGTGAGTGTTCTGTTAGTAGCTCCGTACTGGCCAAGCCGAGTGTGGTTCTCGAAC
The DNA here is from genome assembly GCF_051911475.1 of Siphateles boraxobius. Classification (NCBI taxonomy): domain Eukaryota; kingdom Metazoa; phylum Chordata; class Actinopteri; order Cypriniformes; family Leuciscidae; genus Siphateles; species Siphateles boraxobius. The sequence goes on along the minus strand of NW_027508931.1, from coordinate 5,663,952 downwards.
CTAATATCCCTTATCGACGGCTCTCCCCTGGAGCTGCCGGTCAGGAGGGACCTTCTATCTATCCTCACTAAAAAGAGTAGGAGATCTCCAGGGCCTGTCGGTATCTCCTTCATGCCTTGAGTTTGCACCCGGGATGGTCAAAGCGTTCCTCTATCCTAAATCCGGTCACATACCTAATTTTCCAACCAATGTACCACGGCCTATCGTACTGCAGGCGTTCTGTCCTCCTCCCTTCAAGGATTTAGACCAAGAGAAACTGAACCTCATCTGTCCAGTCAGAGCACTGGATACTTATGTCCATAGATCTGCCCAGTGGAGAAAGTCTGATCAATTATTGGTGTGTTTTGGGCCCCCTAAGAAAGGCCTTCCTGAATCCAAGTGGATAGTCGAGGCTATCTCTCTTGCATATGAGATTATGGGCCAGTCTTCACCTTTGGCCACTAGAACCCATTCTACTAGGGCCTCCAAGGCCCTAATTTCTGCGGTGTCCATTTAAGAAGTTTGTAATGCAGCTGGCTGGTCTACACCGCTTACGTTTGTCAGATTTTATGACCTAGGCATGGATACCCTGGGGTGACAGTTTAACACGACAGGTTCTTGTCGTGTTAAACGCAGTTCTAAACCGGATGTGCTTTTATCCTTTCCTGGTCATGACGTCACCCGCCCGTGGCGCTCATTCTCATGATTGACTAGTTGACACATGTGCTTCAGACGCAATCATGCAGGAGCGTTCCCAAAGCGTCATCGACGCATCATCTCATTCCCTACTCAGGGAACTAGGGTTACAGTTGTAACCTGAGACAATTTCTGGACATGTGGACATTACTTGGACAAAGTCACCTCTGATAACAGATTGCTCTAAATTGTAATGTAGAAACATACATTTTCTGTAAAGCTGCATTAAAATGATATACAGTATTGTGAAAAGCGCTATACAAATGAATGTCGATTGAATTTAATTGTTTTGGACCCTATGAACTTTCACTGTAGGGATAAAAACAGTTGTATCTTTCATGTTTTCCATAGAAGAAAGACTTCTTCTATGGAAAGATTTGGAATGACATTGGAAACAATTTTGGAATGACATAAGAACTGCGATGAGATGACTAAACGTCTGTGAAGAGAGGACTCGACGCCTGTGAAGAGACGACTCAACGCCGGCAATATGTTATGCCCTAACTGTACTTTTCTATGTACATTTCTGAAATGCACTTTCTGTAAAGCTGCTTTGAAACAATATGTATTGTGAAAAAGCGCTATACAAATAAATTTGAATTGAATTGAATAAGTGTAAATAATACTATCTTTTTAAACGGATGTAGGTTTTATAATTTTGACAATATTATGAACGGATTAAGTTTAAAAAGAAATTATAGAAACAGTTGAAACACTAAAGTGGGCTCATTGAGAAGGAACTAATTATCATTTATTTACAAGTGATTCCTTTTTTAAAATACTAAATTGTTCCAAGAATAAATTAATTTACATTTTAAGCTGTATAGATGTTCAGTCAGGATGAGAGTGTACAGTGCTTTCAAAAAGTATGTGGACACTTAAGCCATAACTTTTTATTATATGAATTAAAATGGCATTAACCTATCTGAATGTCACTGCATTAGAAACAGAATTTCAAACCAAGTGGTATTTATTTAAAAAAAAAAAATATTATAATATATAAATATTAAAAATATATATATATTATTTTTATTACAAAAAACAGTTATTTTGCAGGCATAGTTTGTTTGTTCCTTTTTTGTGGCCATTGAATATTCTTGTATCTGGGTGGCTGTTTGATGAAGTGTCACATATGCTGGACACACACTGGGTTCGCATCTGTTCTGCTTGGTTGGAGACTAGTAAATAAAAATCAGTTTATTTTTGGGCATGAAAAAGCATGAACGTAAGTTTTTGTGTTTTTGTGTCATGTCTCTCTCTTTCTCTTATTTCTGCTTTCCCTGCTCACCCTTCACTTACTTGTGATCCTTGTATATCTCTTATTGTCAAGCCGTCTCATCTGTGATGTATTTTTTTTTTCATGACTGGAATTGCAAGCAGGGACATAGGAATAACCTGAAAAGGAAGAAAGAATGTGTGTGATTACTTACATCTTATAAACTTTAATTGAATTTGGCATCACGCAATTAATAAACTATTTGTTTATATAATTATTTGGCAAATGTTAAATGGAGAATGCCTATTTAAAGTGTGTGTGAGTGGAAGGAAGATTTTGTGCTCAAAATGGTATGTACTGGAGGTATTGCAGGTGTGTGTGTGTTTGTGTGTGTTTGTGTTTGTGTGTGTGTGTGTGTGTGTGTGTGTGTGTGTGTGTGTGTGTGTGTGTGTGTGTGTGTGTGTGTGTGTGTGTGTGTGTGTGTGTGTGTGTGTGTGTGTGTGTGTGTGTGTGTGATGAATGTGGCAGGTGAGAGCCCTGGGGGAAAATTCCATCTTACACCAGAAGAGAAACCGAACTGTCGGAGACCTAATTGTCCCTCAGAGCTCCTGATTGGGTAAAACTGAGGAAAGAGAGAGAGCCTCAAGTGTGCCTGCTGGAAATAAGAGTGCAATATATCAACAGACTGGAACTCTTGTGTGTATAAGACAGAGTCTGTCAATACACAACAGTTATTTCTCGAGTTTGTTCAGGGGAGCACTGAGGTCTAGCTGTCTTGGCCCATGTTTGTTGTGTGGACATCGCCCTCTGTCTGAATGCCGTTGTGTATTCATCCGTTTTTTAGGACTGTTTTGTCTCTGAGTTCATCTTAGTATGGTGCTGCCGCTGACTGGAGTGCTGATGTACTACAGTTTTTGGCCACTAGGAAACTAGGTTTTTACATTTTCTGAAAGTGTCCACATGTTTCTGAAAACATGTGACCATGGTTGGATTTCCCGAAACCTTCTTAAAGGATACTCCATTTTTTTGGAAATAGGCTAATTTTACAACTCCCCCAGAGTTAAATTGTTGAGTTTTACCGTTTTTGAATCCATTTAGCCGATCTCCGGTTCTGGCGGACAAGACCATTAGCATTTCTCAAAAAAAAAATGACCAAAGTGTTTCGATATTTTTCCTATTTCAAACGACTCTTCTGTAGTTACATCGTGCACTAAGACCGACTTGAAAATATAAGTTGCGATTTTCTAGGCTGATATGGCTATAGGATATAGGAAAAATATCGAAACACTTTGGCCATTTTTTTTGAGAAATGCTAATGGTCTTCTCCACTTCAATGATGTATGCTAAGCTATGCTAAAAGTGGTAGCTACCGCCAGAACCGGAGATCGCCTGAATGGATTCAGAAACGGTAAAACTCAGCAATTTAACTATGGGGGAGTTGTAAAATGAGCCTATTTCCCAAAAAAGTGGAGTATCCCTTTAATGCTACGTCGTTCTTAAGTTATATCTTAAGCTGTAGGCCTACCTTATCATTAATACGTGTTTTCCGAAACGTTCTTAGTTAAGTATACCTTCTGTAAGTCATACGTTCGGAAGGTTGGTCTGGACCACTCACCTTATCACTGTTAACAGGTGGCCACCACTGCAAAAACTTATTTACATCATTATATTGTGAAACTTAAATATAAAACGTATGTTTAGTTTTTTTTGTTTAACTTATATTTAAGCGTCACACTCCTCCGCTTTGCTCATGTGCTCTGGTGTGTAGCCTATAGCCTTTACATGCATGTGTGCGTGATGTGATGGAGGGGTGCGATTCTCGAATATTAATTGCATAATACCCAGCGATCTTCGAATATTATTTTTACTTGAAATGCCCATCCCTACTGGTAACGTATTACACCTTTTTCGTTGGATGCTTAAGTTTTAGCGCAGCTAACCAAAAACGTCTACTCTCTGGTATTGAATGTAGCTGATACGAACCGGACATAGGCATTCTCTCCTTTTTATCTTATGCTCAAAGCACCCAGTTTCTAAAAAGTTGTTTTATCTTCTTTGAATTGTTAAAACAACCAACAACAGCACATGTAGAGCCTGAACTCATTCTCTCACTGCTAATACAGTACGAACCGGAAGTAGGCAACCGGAGTCGTGGTCATGGCGGCACCCATTGTTTAGAGCAGAATAAGGTGGATAGCAGCGATAGAGCGAATAGTTGTTCTAAAAGACGGCGCCGTCCGTGGGGCACTTTCAAAGGCCAGTGAAAGCAAACGGCAAGTTAAGCCCTATTCGGACAGTAATTGTTTCTCATTGGGTCGTATGTTTTTTTTTCAAAATTTACAGGGGTTAGATGGTGATTTTATTGCTGTCCGAATCCAGAATGTCAGTGTTTTCCTCCCACCACCCGCGTAAAAATCCCCTACATATGATGTACACATTTATTACTGAAATTCTGGAAAGTATTTACAATATTTAATCACAGCTCCTCCTCAGTGAACAAAAAGGAGAAATAAGAAAGCACGTAAACATTTGAGTTCTTTTCCAAAACGCTATATGAATCCATTTCAATAGTTTTCAGGAAAATTTAAATTTTTACCTAGACCCACACATTTTATTCAATTTATCCTGTTAAAATGTTTTATTGGCTCAGTCTGAACATGTTGAACAATGATTATTAAATCAAACAACAATATTGTTTATGATAAATTAAAAGTTAATTTATATATTTTTTCAAAACGCTATAAATCCATCCTTTTTTTTCAAAACGCTATAAATCCATCAATTTTTTCCAAAAATGTATGATTTGACAACAACAACAAAACAAAACAAAAACAAAAAAAATGAGAACATGCAACATATAATCAGGGGCTCATACTATAAATTAATATAAATTAAATTTAGTCACACATTTAGGCTAATAGTCATTTGGTGCAGAACCTGAAAATTGTAATGATATCAATTGCTATTCAATAAGTTATTTAGTAATACATTCAGAGTCATTTTTAGTAAAGTGTCAAACCAGTAACAAGTAGGACCAATTTGTCCACTACATATGCATGAAAAAAAAACGAATTATTAAAAATATTCAATAATGATAACGATATTCAATAGGGATGGGCACCCCTCCACCACATGCACACACACATGCATGTATAGGCTACACAGCATGTGAGCAAAGCGGAGCGGCGTGACGCTTAAATATAAGAAAAAAAAAATTCATATTTATGTTTAATAATTCAATTCAATTCAATTCAAATTTATTTGTATAGCGCTTTTCACAATACACATTGTCTCAAAGCAGCTTTACAGAAAGTGCATTTCGGAAATGTACATAGAAAAATACAGTTAGTTAATCATGTATTAATTTATGGCATAACATATCGCCGGCTTTGAGTCGTCTCTTCACAGGCGTCGAGTCGTCTCTGCACAGGCGTTGGGGCATCTAAAGTCTCCGTGAGAGGCTGGATACAAACTGGAGCTGACGAACGCTATTTACCTCGGGACTAGCGTCCCGAGATAACAGCAGAAAGGCAGATGGGAAATAATTAGCATAGCTGATGTTCATAATGTTAATGCATTCGAACTGATTCAGCAGTAGTATTAAAGGTTAAGCATTAAGTGAATGCTTGGTTAAAGAGATGCGTCTTTAATCTAGTTTTAAACTGGGACAGCGAGTCTGAGTCTCGAACAATATCAGGAAGGCTATTCCAGAGTTTAGGAGCTAAATGCGAGAACGCCCTCCCTCCTTTAGTGGACTTAGATATCCTAGGAATGACCAGAAGCCTCGAATTTAGTGATCTTAAAGAGCGCGATGGATTGTATGGCGATAGAAGGTCTGTTAAATACACAGGAGCTAAACCATTTAGGGCTTTATAGGTCAGTAGGAATACTTTGTAATTGATACGTAACTTAATAGGTAACCAGTGTAGAGATGATAAAATAGGTGTTATATGATCATATTTTCTTGATCTAGTAAGAACTCTAGCGGCTGCATTTTGCACTAACTGTAGCTTGTTTATTGAGGATGCAGGAAAACTAGCTAATAAAGCATTACAGCAATCTATTCTCGATGTCACGAATGCATGAACTAGCTTTTCTGCATCAGAAACAGATAGCATGTTACGTAGCTTAGCAATGTTTCTAAGGTGGAAAAAGGCTGTTCTTGTAATATATGAAATATGATTTTCGAAAGTCAAGTTGCGGTCTAGTATAACACCCAGGTCTTTTACTGTAGTGGATAAAGTAACAGGACATCCTTCTAAATTAAAGTTGTATTGTAAGGGATTTTGTGGGTAGTTTTTTGGACCAATAAGTAGTACCTCCGTTTTATCTGAATTTAATAGCAGGAAATTACACGTCATCCAGCATTTTATATCATTTAGACTCTCTGTCAATTTAGATAGGTTAGTGTTTTCATCTGGTCGTGATGAGATATATAATTGAGTGTCATCAGCATAACAGTGGAAATTAATTCCATGTTTTCTTATAATATTACCAAGTGGCAGCATGTATATTGAGAATAGCAGAGGGCCTAACACCGATCCTTGCGGCACTCCATAGTCTACTGGCGTTATCTTTGATTTTTCCCCATTTAAACAGACAAAATGGTAACGGTCTGATAAGTACGATCTAAACCAGCTTAATGCCTGTCCCTGAACACCAGTGTAGTTTTGTAGTCGATCCAAGAGTATTTTATGGTCGATAGTGTCGAACGCAGCGCTAAGATCGAGTAGAACTAGTATTGAGATACAGCCTTGGTCAGAAGCTAAAAGTAAATCATTTGTTATTTTAACTAGCGCAGTTTCTGTGCTATGATGCGGTCTGAATCCCGACTGGAATTTTTCATAGATATCATTTTCTTGCAAGAAAGAGCACAATTGAGCGGACACAACTTTTTCTAGTATTTTAGACATAAATGGAAGATTTGAGATGGGTCTGTAATTTGCTAGGTTATTTGGATCTAATTGCGGTTTCTTAATGAGAGGTTGTATTACTGCCAGCTTGAATATTTTTGGAACATGACCTAAAGATAAAGACAAGTTAATAATATTAAGAAGAGGCTCTTCCACTACAGGTAACCCTTCTTTCAGTAGTTTAGTGGGTATTGGATCTAATAAACATGTTGTTGGTTTAGATGCAATGATAAGTTTATTTAGCTCTTCCTGTCCTATAGTTGTAAAGCGGTGTAGTTGTTCTAGAGGGGCCATAATTGAGGCTGAATCATAAGACATCATAGAGGATTGTATATTTACAATTGTGTTTCGGATGCTTTCTATTTTCTCATTGAAGTAATCGATAAAATCATTACTACTATATTGTAACGGAATATTTTGCTCTGGTGATGTTTGTTTATTTGTTAGTCTAGCCACGGTGTTGAATAAAAACCTTGGATTATTTTGGTTATTTTCTATTAGTTTGCGGAGATGCTCAGCCCTGGCTGCTTTTAGAGCCTTTTTATAACGTGGCATACTGTCTTTCCACGCGATTCTAAAGACCTCTAAATTAGTTTGTTTCCATTTACGCTCTAAGTTACGAGTTTCTCTCTTGATTGCATGCGTAGCACTGTTGTACCATGGTGCTTTAGTTTTCTCTCTAACCTTTTTTAATCTAATTGGTGCAACAATATCTAGTGTACTAGAGAACATGGTGCTCAAACTGCTAGTCATTTCCTCTAGTTCATCTGTTTGTTTGGGTGCACTGCGCAGCTGAGATAGATCAGGTAAGCTATTTGAGAATCTATCTATAGTGGTTGGAAGGATTGTTCTGCCTGGTCGATAACGTGGCGCAACTTGACAAATTTCAGCAGTACGTATTACGCAAGATACCATGTAATGATCAGTGAGATCATCACTTTGCGGTATAATATTTATATCAGTTGGATTGGTTCCATATGATAAAATTAAATCTAGTGTATGATTTAGACGATGAGTGGGACCACTGACGTTTTGCGTGACCCCAAAGGAGTTTAATAAATCTGTAAACGCAGTCCCTAACGCATCATTTGTATTATCTACGTCTATGTTAAAGTCTCCAACAATTATTGCTTTATCGACATTGACCAATAGATCTGAGAGAAAGAATGCAAACTCTTTTAGGAAGTCAGCATAGGGCCCTGGAGGTCTATATAGGGTAGCCAAGGCTAGAGATAATATGGATTTGTTTCTTAAATCTAAGAGCGTAACATTTAGCACAAGTACTTCAAACGAATTAAACCTGTGACCTGTTTTCTGAGTAACATTAAGAAAATCTCTATAGATTGTTGCAACACCGCCGCCACGACCGATCAGACGGGGCTCATGCTTATAACAGTATCCTGGTGGAGTAGACTCATTTAGACCGAAATAATCATTTGGTTTAAGCCAGGTTTCAGTAAGGCAAAGTACATCGAAACTATTATCTGTGACTATTTCATTTACAATAACCGCCTTAGGTGTGAGCGATCTAATGTTTAGAAGACCTAGCTTTAGAAATTGTTTTTGTTCACTGATATTTAGATTTTCTGGTTTAATTACAATAAGATTTTTGCTAGATCGTACACTAGATTTATTGTTTTGCCTCACTAAGCGAGGAATAGACACAGTTTCTATATAATGTTCTACACTACTTATATCAATTAAGTTGGGACAGCAAAGACTGTGATTTGGACTTTGACTTACTAGTCATATGGTGTGTAACGTCTTGGAGATGTTTTCCGACAGAACAGCCGCTCCGATTCTGCTGGGGTGCAGGCCATCAGCGCGGTAGAGCCTAGGTCGCTCCCAGAACAGATTCCAATTATTTACAAAGAGCAGTTTCTGTTCATTACACCATGACATTAACCATTCATTTAGAGCAAATAATCTACTGAACCTTTCTTGTCCTAGTCGGTACGTGGGAAGCGGTCCAGACACGATGATCGTTGCTTCAGGCGATGTGCTGCGAACCGTCTCGATCAGGCTTCTGTAGTCCTTCTTCAGGACCTCCGTCTGCCGCAGCCTGATGTCGTTCGTCCCCGCGTGTAGCACCACAGCTCCGACGTGCTCATCACCGTTCAGGATCTCGGGAATCTGTGCAGCGACATCAAGAACACGAGCACCAGGAAAGCAGTGAGTGCGCACCTTACGCTTACCTGAGGTAGCACGGACATGACGGACCATGGAAGTGCCGATGATCACGGCGGCGTCACGTTCCGGCTCGCGAAGAGGGGAGAAGCGGTTCCGGGTGGAGATCTCGAAGACCGGGAGGGGCGGGGAAGTCCTTGGTCTGGTCCTGGCTCGTGTCTTCCGCTGTGGGATCACCCAGGGTCCATGGTGTTGCCTCGGTGCCGGAGTGAATGAAGGCAGAGATGATCGCGTCCTCCTGGGCAGAGAAACGCACGGAGTAGACGAAGTCGGAGTCAAAAAGTTACTAACCACTGACTTGTGAGCATCGGCGCGTGATGTTTCAAGCGCTGATCGCCGATCTCGCAGCTCGGCTTGCTTCACCAGCAGAACACGGATCTGCTTCTCCACCGACTCCAGCTCCAATCGTACCGAAAACAGCTCGAATGTGTCCTCACCTGCACTCAGAGGTAACGTTAGACACACATCCGATATGTTCGCCATTATAACAGATGAACAGTAAATTAGTAGTGATACTACCAATATCACTACTAATTTAGGACTGAAATGATGGATATAACCCGTATCCTTTCAGTGAAACGGGTGTAAAATGAGAGGGTCGATAGGCGCGAGGCCACGCGTGAAATGCTAGCGGGCTAAAGGCTAGTAGCCGAGATTCGGGAAGTTGGATCTAAGTAGCGATATCAAAGCAATCCGATTGTTTTTCTATAAGGAATAGTGTCGAGGATAAGTTCACATAATATAAAAATAGAAAGTGCTTGTTTATAAATGAGTGGTAAAGAAGAAAATCAGGGATTAATGAATCAATTCGACGGAGCTCCAAACACAAAACCAATAATACAATGTTATTTTTTTTTCATTTCATCTATGTTGATTATATGAAAAGGGAACCGCATGAGATGAGTAAGATAGCGTCATAAGATGCCCAATATATCGGAAAACATTTGGAATGGGTCAGACATGATTTTGACCACTTGTTAAGTTTTGTTTAGTAGAAAGCCTTTCTTTAAAGTGAATTTCGTTTTGTACAAATTGTATCTTGATTTTAATCAATGTTTCATCAACAAATCGACTGGATTAATAAAAAAGAAGCAAATATAGCAGACATATAATCAGGACACGGAGGCGCCCGGGCGTGAACCGGAATGCGTCTCATAAATGATCCGAAACCCTCTGTTCAGAGTGCCGCCGTGCTGGATTGCGTAGGACGCTCACCGAATTCTGATTAGTGGAGAGGATTTATCGCGTTTAGGCTAAAAACAGGTTTGGCCTTATCGCGGTTTGGAAAGAAACTGCATTGCAGTACATTTTAAACAAGGAAATATAGCGATTTGGCATGAAAAGTTGATGGAGCAGTGAATAGGCTCAGTACACAGCAAAATGACATGACAAACTCATTTTTTTTAAATGGCGTTTATCGCGTTTTGGAAAAGAGCTCTTCATTTGAAATGGGCCGTTATTGTGGCAGCAATGTATGATACAATTTTAAAGGGGTGGTAAAACACATGTTTTTGAAGGCTTGATTGTGTTTGTGGGGTGCACTGTAACGTGCTCATGCTTCGTTTTTAAAAAAATGCATTATTTTTCATATATTTCACCTTTATTCTACACTGCTCTGTCCCTCCTTGTAAAGACGGTCTGATGGTTTCTGGGTTCTATGAAGCCAGTCCCTCCAAAATACGCAATGGACTCAGATTGGTTAGCTGACCCCATAAATATATACACAAGATGTTGCCTTGGCTAAGGCAGTTCATTGGAACGAATGCGTCAATAGAGCCGCCATCATGGAACAGGGGAGCCCCTCCTCTTTAATGCATTAGTGTCAATGTAGGAAAAGGTCTTACGGAAATAAAATCACCATAAATCATCATGAATGCGATTTTCTAGTTGTTTTGGTTTGTTCCAATAGTCAGACATGTATTTATCATTGAGTCCAGAGAAATTTAAAAAAATGTACAAAATTTCACATTGTTGTGAAATGTAATCTCTTGCTGTCTGGTTTTTAGATTTTGTTCGTGTGAACATCCATACGCAGCACAAACGTCCGTCATCATCCATGAATTCAGCGTTAGACAAGACCCCTGTTCCAAGATGGTGGCGGTTTTGATGCATGCTTAGAACCCCAAGGCGACATCTAGTGTACACTCACCTAAAGGATTATTAGGAACACCTGTTCAATTTCTCATTAATGCAATTATCTAATCAACCAATCACATGGCAGTTGCTTCAATGCATTTAGGGCTGTGGTCCTGGTCAAGACAATCTCTTGAACTCCAAACTGAATGTCAGAATGGTGAAAGCAAGGTGATTTAAGCAATATTGAGCGTGGCATGGTTGTTGGTGCCAGACAGGCCGGTCTGAGTATTTCACAATCTGCTCAATTACTGGGATTTTCACGCACAACCATTTCTAGGGTTTACAAAGAATGGTGTGAAAAGGGAAAAACATCCAGTATGCGGCAGTCCTGTGGGCGAAAATGCCTTGTTGATACTAGAGGTCAGAGGAGAATGGGCCGACTGATTCAAGCTGATAGAAGAGCAAATTTGACTGAAATAACCACTCGTTACAACCGAGGTATGCAGCAAAGCATTTGTGAAGCCACAACACGCACAACCTTAGGCAGATGGGCTACAACAGCAGAAGACCCCACCGGGTAACACTCATCTCCACTACAAATAAGAAAAAGAGGCTACAATTTGCAGGAGCTCACCAAAATTGGACAGTTGCAGACAGGAAAAATGTTGCCTAGTCTGATGAGTCTCGATTTCTGTTGAGACATTCAGATGGTAGAGTCAGAATTTGGCGTAAACAGAATGAGAACATGGATCCATCATGCCTTGTTACCACTGTGCAGGCTGCTGGTGCTGGTGTAATGGAGTGGGGGATGTTTTCTTGGCACACTTTAGGCCCCTTAGTGCCAATTAGGCATCATTTAAATGCCACGTCCTACCTGAGCATGGTTTCTGACCATGTCCAGCCTTTTATGGCCACCATGTACCCATCTTCTGATGGCTACTTCCAGCAAGATAATGCACCATGTCACAAAGCTCGAATCATTGCAAATTGATTTCTTGAACATGACAATGAGTCACTGTACTAAAATGGCCCCCACAGTCAACAGATCTCAACCTAATAGAGCATCTTAGGGATGTGGTGGAACAGGAGCTTCGTGCCCTGGATGTGCATCCCACAAATCTCCATCAACTGCAAGATGCTATCCTATCAATATGGGCCAACATTTCTAAAGAATACTTTAAGCACCTTGTCGAATCAATGCCGCGTAGAATTAAGGCAGTTCTGAAGGTGAAACGGCGTCAAACACAGTATTAGTATGGTGTTTCTAATAATCCTTTAGGTGAGTGTAGTTTGGATAATTTTATATAATATCCCATGAGTCCTACTAAATGCAATTTCAATTATTTCTGAAGTACTTCTTTTATAAAGAATACAGCTTTCTCACATAACACAGTGAAGCAGCCCCAGCACGGGTGAATAATTAATTCTCGAGCCATTGATATCAACAAATTCAGCGCCATCGCCACGGACAGCACCTGGTAACGTCTCACGTAAGAAGGTATATCTCACGTAAGGGGCAACTTCCTAAAGTGTGGTTCGGGTAACACGCCTAGAAATGGTATAGTTGAGTAATACCTTAAGAGTCTTCGTAGCGCGCTAAGAGACAACATTATCGGGAAACGCAGCCCAAAATTAGTGTTGTGCCTGTTTTCCAGGGGGTTGCTAATGGATCTATAGTGGTTTTTAGCCAATTAATAGGGTGTTGTGTGTGGTTGCTATGCAGTTGCTACGACTTTTAGAATTATTTTTAATAGTTACAGTTGCCAGGATGTTGTAGGTGGTTGCCAAGATGTTGCTATGCAGGTGCTAAGATGTTGCTATGCAGGTGCTAAGTTGTTCATTATTTTAACTTCTTGTTATTCATTTGTTAGGTGGTTGTAGGTGGTTGCCTGGGTGTTGCTAAGGGATCCATAGTGGTTTTTATATAGGTTGTTGTTTATGACTGCCAGAGCATTGCTATGCAGTTGCTAGGGTGTTGCAGGTGATTGCGAGAGCATTGCTATTCAGTTGCTAAAATTTTCAAAATATTTTAACCCGTTTCTATGTATTTACAAGGGGTGTTGTGGCTTGTTTCCAGGGTTTCGTTATGCAGTTGCTAAGATGTTCAAAATGATTTTTAACTTGTTGCTATGCACTTGCTTGGATGTTTTGGGTGGTTCCAAAGTACGCAATAAGTACGCGATACGCTGTGCGTTTGCTAAGGAGTTCAATGTAATTTTAGCAGGTAGCTATGTATTTGCTAAGGATTTGTGGGTGGTTTTCAGGGCGTTACTTAGGGTGACTACCATCAAACAAACCAAATGTGGGACGATTACTAAGTTTGTGTTGGACAATGTGGGAAATGTTACCAACACTAAAACATAACCTGAAACTGTTATATAATCAATAAAAACATTTGTATTCTGCCTTTCAGCTGATAAAAATACTTTGTTCTTTAGTCCCTTCCAGAAACACCATTACATCACAATGTAACATAACATGTCTTTATTTTACATGTGTTGTAGATTTTTCCCTAAACCTAACTACCCTACCATAACTTATACTCCAGCGCGCCTATACATTGACGTTAGCTGAGTCCACACTTCAGCGAATCTACAGTCGACTACAGCATCATGCTCCCTACCTATACTTCAGCGAGTCTACAGTCGACTACACCATCCATCTAACCCTATACTCCAGCGAGTCTTCAGTTGACTACAGCCGAGTTTAACCGTATTAATTCGAATTAACTAGTTTCCTTTCTTACTTGCTAACTAACTTACTTCCCTAAACTGTCCTGCTGAGCAGCAGTAATATCAGACAGACTCCAGCAAATGTCCTTTAAATGCTTTAATCACGGCCAGGAGAGATCTCGAGCAGTTCTCAGAGCATCTCTCCCAGAAGAAGCAAGGCTGGTGGATCTCAGACAAATCCCATTGAGAATCCCACCAGTAAACACTAATACAACCGTTTTTATAGAATGACATGATGCATTACCACGAGTTTTCAAACCCAGACATCTCAAAACAGAATCATCATGACTAACATGTCACGCTCTTAATCATCACGATTGGTTACATTGTCAAAGCAAGTCCCCCCCTTTCATTACCCTTTGTTAGTAACATCAGTAAAAAGATCCTGTATCATCAAAAACATTGTGAGGGGTTATATTAAGTCAAAAGTTTAGGAGGTTAGAGTTCGTCTGATGGCTACATCCTAGAGAAAAAGGAAGTAAGATTGATTTAGATTTATTGTTAGAATCAGGAATGGAAATTTGAGTCATCTTCAGACATAGGGAGAAAATGAAGTGTTAAAGTTTATCACAATCTTTATGGTTAGTAACATAATTGATCTTTATCTATAAAAAAATAATCCACCACACGTCATTTAAATTCAACATCACTGAGCCCAAAGGCAGCAGGCATCATGCAGATAACTATTTTTTAAACAGTTCTGATCAAGTCCAACTAAAATCCAACAAAATAAATAATGAACAAATAAAATATAAACAACATGAAATTAGTTTATTGACAGTCTTATGAAGAATATATTAAACCAAAAACTCTCATATTTTTATAAAGGATGTGAATTAAAACAACCACAGCAGGCAACAAGTCGATAAATTCTGTTCTCCTCCAGCACCAGGGAGCACACTTGGCGTAAACACAAAAAAACAGCACATACCAACCAAATATTAAAATCATACTGGAGGCTCATTCATTTATTCTATTCTAAATAAATGTTTAATTTACCAAATTATCCATTTATTTTCTGACTGGGAACACATGGAACGAATCATCGCTCCCCATTTTGATCGACAGCCGTAACAACCTACTAGTGACCGTGTTTACTCATCATATTTCTTAGCAATATGATGTCATATTGCTCATGCTCCACCCACAACCACTGATGGACTGTCCCGTATTAGCATATTTCCGCCCTCGACCATTTGTATATTGTCCGCCAAGGCAGAACTTTATGTGTCTTGTGTGGACACCCTCCATGGATGAGAGGGGTGGGGTGAGCAGTTGCTCATTATCATTTAAAAAGACATGCACCGAAACGGGTCACAGACAACGGAGCTGTTTTTGAGGAGGTAAAATGGTGTTTTACACAACTATTGAGGAATTTTAACCAAAGTAGGTTACAAACTTTATTTGAAGACCCTAAAGAATCATACAAACTTGTGGAAAATGGGCATCCGATGACCCCTTTAATATGATAATTAAAAACCAACAGACTGATGAAAATCCAGGATATTTTCTCAATATGCTACGTGCGGGACAAGGGGTGAAAATGTTGTGCGGTACAACGCAAACCAGGACGGGTTGGTCACCCTAGCCTTACTATGAAGTAGCTAAAATGTTTGGAGTGCATTTTAGCATGTTGCTATGATAGGGTGTTATGGGTGAATGCCAGAGCATTGCTTTAACAAGCACCACTGTCTATTCAGAAGAGAGAAACCAACTAGGGCCGTTTTATAGGCCAGATTCATACTTGCATTGCCCAAATAGCATTGCAGCTCAATTTGTGAAGAAAACATGTACCATTGTTCTAACATGAACACATTTTCCGCCCATTTTCCATAAGAACATTCAGCTGTGCCATCCGTAGGATAGTAAGATTCTTTTTAGATTTTGAGTTATTGGACAGCAGCAGAGCTTCACACCTTTTGTTAGCATTGTAATAGTCTGCA
Source organism: Siphateles boraxobius (assembly GCF_051911475.1). NCBI lineage: Eukaryota > Metazoa > Chordata > Actinopteri > Cypriniformes > Leuciscidae > Siphateles > Siphateles boraxobius. The sequence goes on along the minus strand of NW_027508931.1, from coordinate 5,648,210 downwards.
GGGATTCCATTCTCACCATTGAGGGTGTGAAAATTCAGGACTGTGTTTGATTCACAGCCACCAAAAAGGATTTAGACTTCACAGCAGCCACCCTAGAATACCATGATCAGTCGTTACATCAATCCGAGCTACAGCTACAATGAGAGCAGAAGTCCAGCTACATCTACCTCATCGTTCCATTCTCCCACAAGCCCTGCTAAAAGTGAAAGGGGGAGAGGAGGAATACACATTTCTTTCGCCTGTTTTTTTGTTTTGTTATGTTTTGCAGAATGGGGGAACGGTACTGTGTAGCAATGTTGACTCATGAATTATTGACTGGAGCCACATCACCTGGGCCATCTTATCATTGACTCTCCATGAAGAAAGAGCCAGCCAATCATTCTGCCAACAGTAATACGGCTAGCGCATCTCCATTGCAATTACCAGAAATTCAAAAAAGGCTTACACACACACAAGCTTTAAATCTAAAGACTATATGCATGGATTTATTGACTCGCATATGAGTCTGTATAGGTACAGTACACAATAAATATAAGTGCTACGTTTTCATTCTGTGACATATTGCATACATATACACATGCAGTCGTCACCTTGCCAAGGACGCCTTACTCAGTAATCAATACCTGCCTGTAATGAGTATTTCAGAAATAGGGAGTTAAACACATACACACGCAGTTAACAGCGCACACACATACTAAACAACACACACTTCATCACCCTAGCTTAGACTTTTCGCTCATCGATACTCATCAGCACAGGATTAAAGAGCTCCATACTGACGGTGGGGGCTGATCACCGCTTAATCACATGTCTAGGTGATTTACACTGTTTTTAGAGTAGTAATGAATAAGGAATGCCCATGTAGAGATTGTGTATAATGGTATTTAATTGATTTGCTTACAGTATTGTAGCTGTTTTACAAAATTAACCTTTTCATTATCTCACTCCAGTGAATGCAGAAATGTTATGAGAATACGTAGAAAATGCATTTTCTGAGTGGTCAGATTTTTTCACAACAGTTAAAGGGTTAGTTCACCCAAAATTGAAAATTCTGTCAGTATTTACTCACCCTCATGTTGTTCAAACCCCGTAAGACCTTTGTTCATCTTCGGAACACGAATTAAGATATTTTTGATGAAATCTGAGATCTGGATCAAACAGTCAGAATTGTGAGATAAAAAGTTGGAATTTCCTTTTTTAAGCTTTCATATTAATGCACCCTCGCTGAATAAAAGTTTTAATTTCATTTAAAGAAAAAAAAAAGCTTGTTGACCCTATATTTTTGAATGTTAGTGTACAATAAAACTTAGACTTACATTGAAGGAGAAATCCGGAACATATACCAGAATATATAGAGACGTTTGGGTTATTTTGTCTTAGACTGGTTATAGCAACCAACCAGAACTCCTTTGCAAATTTTAGGCTTAATCATTGATTAAATTGATTTATTTAAGGGTTTTAGGTCAGCATTAGCTTCAACAGCTTTAATATTAATACTATAGATTCGTAATTGTTTGCAGTTCATCAGTTATTAGCATATCTTGTTTTGTGTTCCAAATTGTAATAGAACTGCAGTATCTTTGTCCAGTCATGTGATAATACCAACTTTGGAAACAGTATGTTCCAGCTGTAATATTTCAAGGCCGGTATCTCTGTGGAACATGGAGTGATGATTCGTGAAAATATATTTGAAATTATCTTAAAAATTAAATTCTTAACCTCACACACATTCAAAAGCTTTCAAATGATACTCATAGGACCATGCAGATAACCACAGTCCAGATTAAACTTACTTATTATCAGAGAAAATCACATGCAAAAAGAGTGAAACTGTGCAAATGAGTATCATTTAGTAAGCCATGAAGTGTTAATGGTGGGATTTTAAAGTGATAAGCAATAATGTCAGTCTGTACCATCAAATTTAAAGTGCAACTCTTCCTCAATTCACATTTGTACTTGTGAACAGGAATAGAAGGTGTGCTATTAAACGGTTTTAGACACAAAAAAGAAAATTGTCTAATAACACTCACATCTTTCCAAGACTTATCTGGAATACAAAAGGAGATATTTTTAAGAATGTTGGGGTCCAAACAACGTTGGACCCCACTGACTTTTTGAGTCTTTTAAAGAAAATAAAAAATACAATCAGCTTTTCTGTTCCACAAAATAAAGTATGTCATTCAGGTTTAAAACGATGTGAGGGTAAGTAAATTATGACAGAACTTTTAAATTATTCATTTGTGGAACACTCAAGTTATCAAAACTATGCCATACAATCCTCACAGGGAAAGACAGATAACCTTTTTCAAGATTACCCTTTAAAAGCATTTCCCTCACGAATATATTATAGGCTGGGCATCTTCAGAACATTTTTTCATATTCTAAAGCTGTTTCAATAATATTGGTGATATTTGGTCTGTACAGAGGCATTGTTTTCAATATGAGCAATATATATATATATATATATATATATAAATAAAGAGAGAGAGAGAGAGAGAGAGAGAGAGAGAGAGAGAGAGAGAGAGAGAGAGAGAGAGAGAGAGAGAGAGAGAGAGAGACTTTATAAAAGACTTTGCATGGGCCAAGTGTTGCTGACCTATTGGAAGATGTTAGCGCAAAAATAATATACATAACAAGATAAATGTACATATTGTACTGAGAAAGTGTGTGGTTAATTACTGCACTGCCAAAGCAACATTACTTTTTTACAGCATATTAAACATTTGGTGTTTTAATATTAAGGAACCTGTTTTGCAACCATTTCAAATGTTCTGAAATCCACACTGAACAGTTTGGTTGCAAAATATTTGTAAAAGAGAAACCATAAATAGGAAGCCAGCCAAGAGAAGCTCCTGAGATGGCAACCATTAGATGTTTAGGAATGATATTGATTCAATAACGGGGTTCTTATCTGTAATCTTTGGAGGTGAACTCGTAATATTTTATTCCACGGTATCTACCAAGTGAACATGTTTTATGGTTGAATAATAATGGTGTTGAGGAATTATTTAAAATGGCTTTTTACAGTGGCAGCTGGTGAATGTTCCCCGTGCTGGAGCGCCAGCCAACCTGAGGCCTGTTAAAGTGATGCTCGGTTAAGCAAAGTGCACTTATAACGCTGCTGAACATTCTAATACGCCACCTCAATAACTCTTTTGTAAACATTATCATCTTGGCAAATAGCAGTGTGGAGATTAGCGTTTTTAATTTACTTGTTGAATGTGCAGCGGAGTGGGCAAAGTATACCATGCGTACTTTATGATCTCCAGTCGAGACCACTGGAAACAAGGGTAGGATTCTGTCATTATCTTTAGGAGCAGCACACAACAATAATTTGTTTAATTTATATAGTGCTTTTCTGGGTACTCAAAGCGCTTTACATATGTGACCCTGGATCACAAAACCAAATTTTAAGTAGCACAGGGATATTTGTGGGGATAGCCAACAATACATTGTATGTGTCAAAATTATCAATTTTTCATTAGGATATTATTAGGATATTAAATAAAGATCATGTTCCATGAAGATATTTTGTAAATGTCCTACCGTAAATGTATAAAACATTCATTTTTGTGAGTGAATGCAGCACAATCGCGAACATAAATGGACAACTTTAAAGGCGATTTTCTCAATGTTTCGATTTTTCTGCACCCTCAGATTCCATATTTTAAAATAGTTGTATCTCGGCCAAATATTGTCCTATCCTAACAAACCACACATCAATGGAAAGCGTATTTATCCGGCTTTCATGTGCTGTATAAATCTCAATTTCAAAAAAATGACCCATAAGACTGGTTTTGCCATCCAGGGTCACATGTGGGACAAAGAAAGTTTGCCAGTGTTTTCTGTTACAAGTTACTACAAGTATTTGAGCATTACATTAATGAAATGTAACCCTACGCATACACTGAATGGTTACAAAGCCTTTGACCAGAAGTAATCGTTGGAATAAAATATCACACTGATTGAGTTACATTTAAGATCTACAGTGATGGTCAGAATTATTTGCCCCCTTGGTAAATATGGTCAAATATGGCTGTAAAAAATAAATTTGCATTACTAATCCTTTTGATATTTTATTTTTAAAAATTAGCAAAAATCTAACCTTTCATTCTTTCAAACCTTTCAAAAATCACATTATGAAATCATTTTTGATGGTTTTGATTGTACTTTATTGTACACTTTAGTACTCGTTTTTTGTTTAAATGAATGTATAAATTACATAATTAAAAAGGGCAGAAAACAAAAAAAATATATATATATAAATAATTTAATCTAATAATTTTAATCTAAATTAAATGAATGAACAAAAAATAAAATAAAAGATGTAATATGCTTCAAAGACTGGGAAAAATAGGGATGAACAAAAAAAATCTGTCAATGACTTACTGACGTTCATGGAACCCAGCCATGTATTGGGCATTTCTTGGTTGGCCATCATGTGGTCCCATCATGCCATCTTCATTCTCCTCCTCCTCTTCCACCTTTTCATCTTCCTCCCTGTTAAGTAAGGACACTCTCAAATGTCCTGCTACAACTACACACATTCTCAAACTGCTGAGATGTTGTTGCTGCAGTCTGGACAACAAAAGATGGAGGCTGAGGCCTGGGAGGGTTGTTTGGAGGACTAGGAGATGGTAGATGCTGGGAGATGGCAGATGAAACTGATAGTTCCTCTGAGCATGAAGGACCTGATTCAGGCTCAGGTTGAGTTACTCTTTCTCCTCCATGGATGTCAATACCACTACAAATGCCATCTGAAGCACTTGGGCCAAGTATTGACAAGGCCTTTTCTTCCTCTGCTGATGTGAGAAGGCGGGACTCATTGGTCCCACCACCTCTGAAATGTTGTCCTCTGCCCTTTCCCATTTAGCAAGGCTGGCAAAGTCCTGCCACTTCTTCCTGACCTCCTTCCCTGATCTTTTAATGCCCCTAGTTGCAGTCAGTTTTGTAGCAATATCCTCCCAGATTTTTTGTTTTTATTTGATTTGTATGACTGCCCTTAAACCTGCTGAATAAAATGTGTTTGTATAGCTCCACCTCCTTTAAAATGACATTAATCTCCTCTTTTTGAAAAATGTATTTTCTTTGTTTTTTTGTTTCAGCCATTTTGCTGGTGTCTCCACCCGTAGGTTTGTGCTTTTATTCATTATTGGCCTCGTAGAAAATGCACATCAGATGAAAACAATTAGGCTAAACATTTCAAAATACAAGCGTGTGCTACAATTACGAGCCATTATATAAGGTGACATTTCAGCACTTGACAAACGGACAGCGACTCTTAAGTAGCACTTAAAGCAGGGATGTCCAAACTCAGTCCTGGAGGGCCACTGTCCTGCAGAGTTTAGCTCCAACCCCAATTAAACACACCTGGACCACCAGCTAATCAAGGTCTTATAGGCTAGAAACTTCCAGGCAGGTGTGTTGAGTCTGGCTAGAGCTAAACTCTGCAGGACAGTGGCGATCCAGGACTGAGTTTGGACACCCCTGACTTAAAGTATTACTTCACCCCAAAATGAAAATTTCCTAATAATTTACTCACCCCAATGCCATCCAAAATATCCATGTCTTTCTTTCCTCAGTGGAAGAGAAATTGAGTTTGAGGAAAACATTTCTGGATTTTTCTTCGAATAATGGACTTCAATGACAACCACTGTTTTGAAGTCCAAATCAATGCAGTTTCAAAGGTCTTTGGAAGTCCATTATTCGAAGAAAAATCCAGAAATGTTTTCCTCAAAAAACGTATTTTCTCTTCCACTGAGGAAAGAAAGACATTGATATCTTGGATGGCATTGGGGTGAGTAAATTATTAGGAAATTTTCATTTTGAGGTGAACTAATCCTTTAAAGCACAGCTGCGCACGATCGTGCCAAGTGCGTTTTTGTGAAACGCATGTGAAATGAACACAAACTTTCGTAAAGTCGCTCATAGAAAATGCTCGACTTAAAGTGCTCCATCGTTATCTGGAAACCCGGCCCAGCACTGTACATCTCTATTTTAAAATGTAATTAAGTACTATATTTTTTCTTAGATAATGTAGCACAAAACCAATCATAATAGTGCATTTTTCTATATGCCACTGTCACAAATTGTACTTTCCAGGTTTCAATATGAAAATATAGACCTTAATTATTAATAATAAACACAAAGTAAATAGTTATAATATAAAAACAATTTGAAATGTTAGTTAATATAATTTTTTTAAAAATATTTTATTATAATGAATTATAATAACAAAATATTAATTTTAAAATAAAAGTATTTATTTAAATATGTGTTTAAAACCTAATATTTTTTAGAGACGGTTAAGAATAAAGTTAGTCGGTTAAAAATGTCTAGAAATGTTATTATAATTGACTAATTTAATTGACAAAAGTTGTTTAAAAAGTCACCTATAAAGACAAAACTGCTTATTTTTTTATTTATTTTTTTACAGATTTCAAGTATTATTAGACTACTTTTACATATTCTGCTTACATTCTTGTCTTAAGAAAAAAAATTGTGCAACCAAATGAACTACCTCGTTACGTACAGTAGAACGGTTACACTTTATTTTGATAGTCACTTTAGACATTCTAGTAACTATAAGTAACTTTTCAACTAACTGTCATTACAGTATTAGTAGACTGTAGTAGACTTTCAGTGGACTGTTAGGTTATGGTTAGGTGTTAGGGTTCGGGTTAGGAGATCAAGTTGACTTGTAGTTGCGAAGTTACTTATAGTAAAATGTCTAAAGTGGACTATCGAAATAAAGTGTTACCGGTAGAAATAGTGTGATCTTAGGAAACACAAAAAAACAATCATTGTGATAATGGAGAACAGTTATTATAAATCACCATAATGTCTATAACGAATGTACATGATTATTTGAACAAGACAAACCTTTATTTGTTAAAAAAAAAAATAGTTTGTGAGCTGCAGGAGCCCATCAATAGTAAATGCTGAAAAGCCTAATATCTTGGGTTTCTTAGAAAATTGGCCACCACAGGTCCCTTGAAGACAGGAATTTCTATGTACACTCACAAACAATATATCTTATGGTAGGTTGATGTTGAATGTGTTTGTGATGCTCACTGATAAGGCTACTGATTAATGCTGAAGTCAAACTAGGCTTTGAAAAATGACTTTGGACCCAGCAACTGTCACGGTCTCACCAGGCTCCGTCATCTCACACAACCAATGCTCACTCTCACTGGAATACTGATCACCTGCACCTGTCCCTCATCAGCATGCCAATGGGACCAGTATAAGAGCACACACACCTCACAGTCACTCTCTAGCTACGTCCCAAAACGTCTCGGTTACATATGTAACCCTCGTTCCCTGAGTAGGGAACGGAGACGTTACGTCGGATGACGACGAATGGGGGTTTCGCCTAGAAAGCCAATCATCTTCGTGTATTATAAAACGAGCCAATGGCGATGAAATGCCATGGGTCTGCGGAATTTGCATAGCGTAACTCCGCCCCACCTCGTGGGTATAAAAGGAGGACGCTCAGCAACATGCAGATATGTCTTCGCTGAGGAGCCGAGACTGAACTCAGGCGTCTACCCAGCGGTACAGCGGAAGTGGCAGGGAGACGTAACGTCTCCGTTCCCTACTCAGGGAACGAGGGTTACATATGTAACCGAGACGTTCCCTTTCATAGTCACTCCGAGTTACGTCGGATGACGACGAATGGGGGTCCCCGTGAAATCACGCCACCTTCACAGCTGTCTTCCAGTGCCCTGCGAAAAGTCTGATCCCCCTGTCGTGATACTGGCACAGACGAAGGAGTCCTACTTAGCACAGGAATACCAAGGTACACTGGGAAGCATATCTCAGAGGAGATATGCCGCAGCATGCCTACCCGTAGGGAGGACTTAAGATACACATATGGCCGGATATGTGCTCAAGGAGGCTTACAGTGGAAATACACATGTGGGGGTTACTCAGGGAGGAACCATGCACACGGAGGCACCTAGCCGACGCCCAGGCAATAGACACTGGCGCCAGCATCAACAGTGCTGGAGGAACTCAGGGCTTCAGAGAGGAAGGCTCACCTGAGGAATAATCGCACGTATCCAGTCCGTGGAGTGGAAAGGCGAGCAAGCGAATCGCATAGCCGAGCCTGATAGTTCTGGCGACCCAGCGAGAAAGGCTGGGAAGCTCCAACCAAGCTGTCAGATACTGAACCAGCGGGGTCATACGAACCACAGGCGTCCCCCCGGAGGGGCAGCGAAGCGGAGTGACCAGCCCAGGCGAGGGTGGCAAAGCGGCCCGGAGCGGGGGCGCGGTCATGCTCCGCGTCCTGACAGAGGAGACCAGGGAAGGACCAGCGTTCCACGGGGGTCTGCTCTGCCAGGGGTCTGGCGATAGAGGGGGACGAGAGTGGTGAGGTCCGGAGACGGCAAACACTGTCGCCCGCACCCTCCGGGACAGAGGGGGACGGGAGTGGCGAGGCCCGGAGGCGGCACACACTGCGGTCCGAGAACTCTGTGACAGAGGGGGATGAGAGCGGCGAGGCCCGGGGGCGTCGCGCACTGTCAACCGGCTCTGTGTGCTCAGTGATGGGTGTATTGATTCTTTCTTTGACCATAATAGGGTACTGCCCACCCGTGGGTGGGCAGCGGGAGAACAAAAGATTCTCCCCCGGCCCTCCGCCGGGGGAAGGAGGGGGCCTGCAACCACCTCCTGGGAAAAAACCGACACCATCACTGAGCAGCCCGTCTCAGGAGCGCCGCTTAGCCTGGCGTTTAGCGGGGCGCGGGGCTGGAGAGGGCTGTGGCGCCTTCCTGCGGCCTCCTCCACGACGCGGCCCGGGTGAAGGCTGCTGCTGGGGCCGTGCGGGAGGGGAGGGAGCCACAGGAGGGCGCCCTCGGCGGCGAGCAGTCTGAGGTGTCTGTACCGACGGCTGGGTGGAGGCAGCAGCAGGCCGTCGGGGCAGAATATGTTTAATCGCCTCAGACTGCTTCTGTGCGGTTGAGAACTGCTGGGCAAAGTCCTCAACCGCTCCGCCGAAGAGGCCGGCCTGGGATATGGGGGCGTCGAGCAGACGGGTACGCTCGGCGTCCCGCATATCAGCCAGGTTCAGCCATAAGTGACCCTCCTGGACCACAGAGGTGGCCATCACCTGACCCAGGGAGCGTGAGGCCACTTTCGTCGCTCGGAGAGCGAGGTCAGTGGCGGCACGCAGCTCATTGAAGAGCCCTGGGTCAGTCCCCGCCTCGTGCATATCTCTGAGCAGCTGGGCCTGGTAGACCTGCAAGGTGCTCATCGCATGCAGAGCGGCAGCCGCCTGTCCTGCAGCTCTGTGAGACCTCGCCACTAAGGTGGACGAGAATCTACAGGCCTTGGACGGGTGCTTAGGATTACCACGAGATGAAGCACTCTGAGGACATAGTTGCATGGCAACAGAGCGTTCAACCGGGGGAATCCCAGTGTACCCATGGGCGGCTGCCCCATCGAGGGGAGGAAAAGCGGAGAAAGCTGACGAACGTACATGGGAGGTCAAGGGAGCCTTCCATGATTTCGTCAACTCCTCATGCACCTCCGGGAAGAATGGCATTGGGGTTGGCTGTGGCCGTGAGGCGGCAGCCGCACCCAAAAACCAATCATCCAACCGCGAGCGCTCAGGGCAGGGCGGAGGGTTCCACTCAAGCCCGATGCTCGCGGCGGCCCGGGAGAGCATGGCCGTCATCTCGGGATCTGATACGGGCAACGCTGGAGCTCCAGAAGGAGGCAACGCAGCCGCATCGTCACTTCCCGATGACTCTTGCCCGCCTTGTGATGCCGCGATCGACATCGAGTCTGGAGCGCCGAATGAAACACGCGGGGCATCGAAGGATGAACCCGGTAGAATCACCGCGGCACTCGCGGGTTGCAACACTGTAGAGGGGGGCGTGGTCCGAGGACGCATCGTCGGATTGTCCCATACCGTAACCCTCAGATCACCCTGTCCACCAGCCGAAGTACAGCCTCTCGTGGAGGATGTAGATCGGGGTGTGGATGAGGGGACTCTCTCCCGAATGAGATCATTGAGTCTAGACCTCAGTGTTGCGATGGCCATGTTCCCACAGAAGGAACATGAGTCATCCACAAGCGCTGCTTTAGCGTGCTCTAAGCCCAAACACGCAAAGCAGCGATTGTGCCCATCAAAGAAAGACAGGAAACGACCGCACCCAGAAGAACACGGGCGAGACATCTTTAAAAAGACGTGCCACGTGCAGCTCTTTTAGAGAAAAAACTCAGCGATGCTGAGGCGACCAGGGAGAAACACACAGACTGGCAGATCACTGCTCAGATCGCAGGCAATGTGAACTCGCTGGGTACCGCCGTCACACCAACACCGGAGAGTTCGCTCGTCACAGAAGATGAAGTCAGGATTGGCTTGTGGAGTGAAGAGAAGCTCTTGGCTCCGAAGCGAAAACATATCTGCATGTTGCTGAGCGTCCTCCTTTTATACCCACGAGGTGGGGCGGAGTTACGCTATGCAAATTCCGCAGACCCATGGCATTTCATCGCCATTGCCTCGTTTTATAATACACGAAGATGATTGGCTTTCTAGGCGAAACCCCCATTCGTCGTCATCCGACGTAACTCGGAGTGACTACGAAAGGGAACTAGTCTACTTGTTGCCTCACTGCCCTATCAGCCAATGACTTTGCAGGCAGCGTTTGCGCACAAAGGTACCTCACAAAACCGATTTCATATAGGCTTCTGAGTCAAGTCAGACAATGCAACGGATTAATGATCTACAGCAAAATAGAGAGAACTTTGGTGATAACTAAGTGGATTTTTAATTACACTACAGTAGTAATTTCTCGCTATAGAAATGACATCAGAAGTGGAAAACCTTGGTCAGAAACATACGTTTACTCAAACTGACCAACAGCCGCAACTTTCAGATGCCATCTTTCTTTTTTAGCTCAACTGTCACCGAATGGAGGGCATAGGATTGTGGGATATCAAAGGCACCAAAGGATACATCTATGCTACCTTCAGAAATCAATCAGATGAAGGTATCTCAGGAGACAGGAATTGAAGCTAACATTGGATTCAGACATGCCTTGATGCCTTCCTATCTTGGAACGCATCCTCTGAAGTTTTCAGACGCAGCCGCTGTCTGGTCTCAGAAGTAAATTACCGACTCCTTACCTGCTATACTCACCTGAGCATACTCCAAGCAATCTCCTTGCCCAGCTCCAGTGATCTCCTAGTAAGAATCTACCTGTGATGCTACAGTGAACTCCTGTCTTTTGAATCCGTTTATTTCATACCACTATCATTGAAGAGAAGTGTGCTCTCCAGCTCCAGTCACAGTCAATATCTCAGAAACCTATAAGTAACAAAGACTCTGGTTATTCTGCATTCATCTGCTCTTATCTTCATAGACTTCTCCAAATGTCTCACCTGCTGTCAGGGTGATCTGAACAGAGGACTCAAGGTTCCTCAAGGACCCTCTGCGTAGAGGGAAGGTGAACAGAGTTTATTAGAACCTAGGGAATACAACCTCCAAGGTAAGTGACAAAAGTGCTCAAAAGTGAAGGTGAAATAAGGGATATCCAGAGCTGTCCGTAAGGCTGACTGGAAATACAGTCTGAGAAGACCACCTCAGAAGCAGCGCACATCTCGGACAGGGAACGAGACGAGAGATTGAACAGCCAGGAGACGATCAGCAGTAACTCCTCGTCTAAGCGTCCTGGGCACAGTGGTGAATAAGGTAAGACAAGAAACACAACAGTACAGATCCACATGAGACAACAGAGAATATAAAGGAAAATGGAACAAGCGACAGGTGTGGGAAATCAGCTTGTAATCTGTGCACAGCTGCACAGAATCAGCACTGATAGCCCAGGTCACAAGCTGCAGAAAATGACAGGACAAACACATGCTGCGTCCCAATTCGCATACTATTCATCCTAAATAGTATTCGAAAATTGAATTAGTATGTCCCAAATCGTAGTATGTTGAAATGAGTGTTCCAAAGATACCCGGATGGTCTACTATTTCCGGTCAGAATCCGAAGTGCAGATCGATGCACACTCTAACGGCTAATATTTGCCCATAACCCATCGCATGTTGGACGAGGATTCGGTTAGAACTACAAACACGAGTGAAAAGTGTTAAAAAAACTACAGACATGGAGGACGCGCGCGAGTCCGGCGGTTATGTAGAGAGGTTTATATAAAGAGGTTTGAGTGATTAATTATCAGTATCTAACCTGACGAAAATGTATTTATTCAATGTTGTCTACATTATATTGCATCTGCAGCAGCTTTGTGAACTTTTGTAAAGATATGTTTAGCCATTACCTTTTAAATGCATCATTATATTCAAATTGCAAACACATGAGGAGAGTCTCCGCATGAAAGACCCACGACTGGCAGATGAACGTGCTCTCCGAAACGGTAGGAAATCAAATTCGATTGAGTGGAGGGTTTTAACTGTGACAGGATGATTGACAGGGCAGTTTACGGTGACTGGATGCACGCGACAGATCTGTCCGTTAAAGATGACGTGATAGTATGTCCCAAAGCTTGCCTACTCTTTTGCTAAACACTCAAAAGTATGTACTTTTTCTTCACAAAAAGAGTACATACTTTTAGGTCGTAGTATAAGTAGGCGAATTGGGACGCAGCACAGACAACAGGGAGAAGCCGATGATGCACCCTGAACCGTGACACCTGCTTGCGTTGTTTATCCTCGGTATCAATAAATTCTAGTTTGGGTTGGACTAACTCTTTCTCTGAGTCTAATATGCCTGACAGCAACACTGCAAACCATGCAGTTTTAGGTTTCTGTAACTTCAGCCAAGAGGCCAGTCTGTGGTGTTTAGAGCCTGTGCTGGTCAAATGTCACGGGTCAGAGAGAACTTGAACTTTGACTCGTAGCAGAGGTTGAAAATTCCTTGTATTAGTTTTTGTTTCTGGTCTCCTGCATCCACGTGTTAATATCAGAGTTGTGCACCATTCAAAAATTCCTGAATTTAATTTGAGTTCAAGTAGAAAAAGGGATGAAGAATTACCGTATAAATTTGAATGTAACAAAGCAGAATTACAATAAATTGAAACTAAGAAATTCATGAACTATGACCGTAAAAATCGTCTCGGTTACGTATGTAACCCTCGTTCCCTGAGTAGGGAACGGAGACGTTACGTCGGATGACGACGAATGGGGTTTCGCTTAGAACACCTATCGACTTCGAGTATTACAAAACGAGCCAATGGCAAAGAAATACCATGGGTCTGCAGAATTTCTGCGGAATAGCGTATCTCCGCCTTACCTCGTGGGTATAAAAGGAGGTCGCCGGCAACATGCAGATATGTTTCTTCGCTGAGGAGCCAAGACTGAGCTCAGGCGATCCCCGCGGTACAGCGGAAAGTGGCAGGAAGACGTAACGTCTCCGTTCCCTACTCAGGGAACGAGGGTTACATACGTAACCGAGACGTTCCCTTTCGTTGTCACTCCGAGTTACGTCGGATGACGACGAATGGGGTTACCAGTCTAATCACGCCACCTTCTCGGCTGTCTTCCAGTGCCCTGCGTAAATCTGAGATCCTTGTCGTGAGATTGGCACGGACGAAGGACTCCTATCTAGCACAGGAATACCAAGGTACACTGGGGAGCATATCCCATAGTTTAGAGGCAATATGCAATTATGCCAACCCAGAGGGGGGGACTTAGAAAATACACATATGACCCAAAGGGATGCATATGGAGAACACTGGGGTGTCCAGCCGCAGGTGGAATATTTCAACCCCAGGGGTGGCAAGGTGGCTTGCCAAGGGAAAGACACATGCTCAGAGAGGCTTACAGTGGAAATACACATGTGGGGGTCGCTCAGAGGAGGGACCATGCACACGGGAGGCACCTAGCCGACGCGCAGGCAACAGACATTAGCGCCGACGTCAGGAGTGCTGGAGGAACTCAGGGCTTTCGGAGAAGCTCACCTGAGGAAATATCGCACGTATCCAGTCCGTGGAGTGGAATGGCGAGCAAGCGAAGACACCTGAGCGGATCCAGTACTAGCTGCTTGAAGCGAGTACATGAGAGGAAACTGGCGCCACTTGGAGATTGTAGAATCTATCGAATGTGTTAGGTGTCGCCCAGCCTGCAGCTCTTCAGATGTCTGTTAGCGAGGCGCCATGCGCTAGAGCCCAAGAGGACGCCACACTCCGGGTGGAGTGGGCAGTCACACCAAGGGGGCACGGTCGACCTTGCTGCTGGTATGCCAAGGCAATGGCGTCCACTATCCAGTGAGACAACCTTTGCTTGGAAAGAGCCTTTCCCTTCAGCTTCCCACCATAACAGACAAAGAGCTGGTCTGAGGTCCTGAAACACTGCGTCCTGTCTACATAGGCGCGGAGAGCGCGTACTGGACAGAGCAGTGCAAGGCTGGGTCTGCCACCTCCAGGGGCAGCGCTTGCAGGTTCACCACCTGGTCCCGGAAGGGAGTGGTAGGAACCTTGGGCACGTATCCAGGCCGGGGTCTCAGGATCACGTGAGAGTAAGCCAGCCCGAACTTCAGGCACACTTCGTCAACGGAGAATGCGTGCAGGTCCCCTACCCTCTTGATGGAGGCCAGTGCAACCAGGAGCGCTGTCTTCATAGACAGGAATTTAAGCTCAACTGATTGCAGGGGCTCAAATGGAGCACTCTTCAGGGCAGTTAGAACCACTGAGAGGTCCCAAGAGGGAACGAGAGGAGGGCGAGGCGGATTTAGTCTCCTCGCTCCTCTCAGGAACCTGATAACCAGGTCGTGCTTCACCACCGACTTACCTTCGATGAGGTCATGGTGTGCGGCAATAGCGGCAACGTAGACCTTCAGGGTGGAGGGAGACAGCCTTCGCTCCAGCCCCTGTTGAAGGAAGGAAAGCACAGCGCTGATCGACCATCTCCGGGGGTCTTCTCGGTGAGAAGAGCACCAGCTGACGAAGAGGTTCCACTTCAACGCATAGATGTGTCACGTGGACGTGGCCCTAGCGGTAGTGATGGTAGCCACCACCGCTGGTGGTAGGGTACTCAAACCTGCCTCGTCCCATTGAGGAGCCACACATGGAGGTTCCAGAGAATGGGACGAGGGTGCCACAGGGTGCCCCGTCCCTGAGGAAGAAGGTTCTTCCTCAGAGGGATCAACCAGGGAGGTGCTGTCGCGAGGAGTACTAGTTCGGAGAACCAGGTGCGGGCGGGCCAGTACGGCGCGACCAGAATGACCTGCTCCTCGTCCTCCCTGACCTTGCGCAAGGTCTGCGCAAGAAGGCTCACTGGGGGAAACGCATACTTGCGGCCCTGCGTCCAGCTGTGCGCCAGAGCATCCGTGCCAAGCGTGCCCTCAGTCAGGGAATAAAACTGGGCGCAATAGGTCGAGTCGTGGGAGGCAAACAGATCTATCTGTGCGTCCCCGAACTGGTCCCAAATCAGCTGGACCGACTGGGGATGGAGTGACCATTCTCCAGGGAGTGGCTGAAGCCGTGAGAGCTCGTCGGCAGCACAGTTCAGGGCTCCGGGGATATAAATGGCATGAAGCGACCTCAGATGCTTCTCTCTCCATATGAGGAGGTGGCGAGCGAGTTGTGACATACGGCGGGAGCGTAGACCACCTTGATGGTTGATGTACGCTACAGAGGCGGTATTGTCTGAGCGGACTAGTACGTGTTGGTTCTTGAGCACGGCCCGGAAGCGGCGCAAAGCAAGACGTACGGCCAGCAACTCGAGGCAATTGACATGCCAGAGGCGACGGGGTCCTGTCCAGGAGCCCACGGCAGCACGTCCATTGCACCTGGCACCCCCCGTGGAGGAGGCATCTGTCGTTACAACAACATGCCGCGAAGCTCGTTCCAGGGGAACTCCGGCCCGTAGAAAACTGAGGTTCGACCACGGGGTGAAGGCCTGACGGCAGGTCGGAGTAACTGTTACTCGGAGGGTGCCGTGTTGCCATGCCCACCTCGGGACTCGGTCGCGAAGCCAAAGCTTAAGCGGTCTCATATGTAGCAATCCGAGCTGCGTTGCCGCGGCTGCAGAAGCCATATGCCCCAGGAGCCTCTGAAAAAGTTTCAGTGGAACCGCACTCTTGCCCTCGAACTGTCTCAGGCAAGTCAGCAGTGACTGCGCGTGCTCGCTCATAAGCTGCACGGACATGGCGACCGAGTCGATATCCAAACCGAGAAAAGAGATCCTCTGCACGGGGCAAAGTTTGCTCTTCTCCCAGTTGACCCGAAGGCCCAGACGAGCTAGGTGCCGAAGCACTAGGTCCCTGTGTTCGCAAACCTGAACTCGAGAGTGAGCTATGATCAGCCAGTCGTCGATATAACTCAGGATGCGAACCCCGTATTCCCGAAGGGGAACAAGGGCAGCCTCGACGACCTTCGTGAAGATGCGAGGAGACAGGGCTAGCCCGAAAGGGAAAACCGCGTACTGGATGCCTGCCCCTCGAAAGAAAACCGAGGAGAATGGAGACATGAAAGTAGGCGTCCTTCAGGTCGATCGCTGCAAACCAATCCTTGGGCCGTATGCATTCGAAAACGCGTTAGAGCATCTTGAACGGCATCCTGTGAAGGGAGCGGTTCAGCACGCGCAAGTCCAGGATTGGCCGTAACCCACCGGTTTTCTTGGGGACAATGAGGTAGGGGCTGTAGAAGCCGGACTTCATCTCGGCTGGAGGGACAGTCTCGATTGCACCCTTCGCCAGCAGGGTGGCAATCTCTGCTCTCATGATGGGGGCATAGCCACCGACAAAAGTGGAGCGGACTCCCCAAGCGGGGAGGAGACCGTGCGAACTGAACAGCGGGACAGACGGGGAAGCTCTAACCAGGCTCCCAGGAACTGAACCAGTGGTATCATGCGAACCACAGGCGTCCCCCCGGAGGGGCAGCGAAGCGGAGTAACTGGCCCAGACGTGGACGGCATAGCGGCCCGATGTGGGGGCACAGTTAGCAACCGCGCCCTGGCAGAGGGGACCAGGGGAGGACCAGGCTGGTCGTTCCGCGGGGGCCTGCTCTGCCAGGGGTCTGGCGACAGAGGGGGACAGGGGCGAAGCGGTCCGTGGACGGCACGCCGTGTCAACCACCTCTAGGACAGAAGGGGGACGAGCAGAGCACGGCTTGTGGGCGGCGCTCTGTGACGTCCGAGAACTCTCTGTGCTCAGAGACGGGAGAGTCAGCTCTTTGGAGAATAAGGATTCTTCCCCGGCCCTCCCCCGGGGAAAGGAGTGGTCCTGCTACCAACTCCTGGAAAGAACTGAGTCCCATCTCTGAGGAGCCCATCTCAAGAGCGCCGCTTAACCCGGCGTGTAGCGGGGTGCGGGGCTGGAGAGGACTGTGGCGTCCAACCGCGGCCTCCAGAGCCGACCCGGGTGAACGGGCGGGGTGGGAGCCGCGGGGGGGCACCCTCGGCGGTGGGCAGACCGAGGGATCTGAGCGAACGGCGGGACGAGGGTCGGCGGCCTTACCCAAAACCCATCGTCCCAGGAAAGCATGGCCGTAATCTCCGGATCAGACTCAGGCACAGCCGTATGCACACCGGAAGGTGGCAGCTGTGACGAGCCCTCACTTCCAGAAGACTCAAACCCACCTAGTGATGCTGCAACAGACATGGCAGAGATCGAAAGGGAATCAATTCTTCAATTTTGAATTGTAACCCCTGGTAGAAATGGAAGTACATTGAATGCAGAGGATTGTGTTTATTAATACAGAATTAGACAAAAGTTTTTTTTTTCCTCTCCAGATGTTTATCCATTTACCCTATTTATTTGTGTCATTGCAGTACTGCATATATTATTATTGTGCATTTCATATTTTTAAATGCACTCAATTCAGACTCTTAGGCTCTCGTAAAGTGTTTGCAAGGGAAAGCATGATGCAAGAACATAACCGACCATTGCAGGTGCTCCCTAGAAGCACAATATATTCCATGTAACGCTCCTGCAAGCTCCAGTGCTTAACGTGAGTGGAAAGCTTCCGAACAAAGGACAACAACGGGTCATTAAATACATTTCCCTTCTGCTATTGTTGTTTTGTGTGCAAGCTCTTGGTGATATAGATTGTTTTCAACTAACGGGTGGTGAAAATAGTTGCCTCATTATTTTTAATGGGGATTTCAAATCGCTCCATTTCAGCCACGCACTGTCATTTACTTGGCCAGGCATGCCATGGGATTATAGTGGAAATATTCGAGTTGCCAGGGGAAATGGGTCTAATTCAGCATCATGCCATATCTCTATGCTATTAATATTGGTCCAGAGCCTAGTGCGTCGTCCTGAAAATGTTTTAATTTGTTTACGTTGATCAGCAGTCCTTCATTTGAGATGAGAGGGGCAGCGAGAGAGAAAGTTTGTTAGATCTTAATGGTGTTTGCGTCTGGGTCTGACCCAAGTGGCCATCACACACTAATTGTTATCATTTTTCAATTTACATTAGCCAGTTGTTTAGCGAACACACAGCACCCCCCCCCCCCACCCCCCCACACACACACAGACACACAAACCCCCACACCCCCCGTGCCCCAAGATTACTTGTCTCCCAACTGCACTGCGGCCCCTAACAAATGACATTTTCCCCTGCATTTTCAATCAAGATGAGCTTTTAATTAGGCCTTCTCTTCATACTCTCTTGTGGGGTTTCTAATCAAATCAGGGGAATCAAATCTCTTCTGCTGCTGTTTCTGAACGATCACCAAGCATCTGCTTTATTTAGTTGCATTATTTTTGCACAGTATGTTCTCTGAGGTTCACCTATAAAGTGAATAAAGCTTTTTGCATAATTATAAATAGAATATAGTGTGTGTGTGTGTGTGTGTGTGTGTGTGTGTGTGTGTGTGTGTGTGTGTGTGTGTGTGTGTGTGTGTGTGTGTGTGTGTGTGTGTGTGTGTGTGTGTGTGTGTGTGTGTGTGTGTGTGTGTGTGTGTGTGTGTGTGTGTGTGTGTGTGTGTGGCCTGGTAAACCCTACATTATGGGGACAAAATGTCCCCATAAGGATGGCAATATCTGAAATCTCTGTTCGTGTGGGGACATTTTTTGGTCCCCATGAGGAAAACAGCTTATAAATCATACTAAGTGATGTTTTTTGAAAATGTAAAAATGCAGAAAGTTTTCTGTGATGGGTAGGTTTAGGGGTAGGGTTAGTGTAAGGGAATAGAATATACAGTTTGTACAGTATAAAAATCATTATGTCTATGGAAAGTCCCCATAAAATATGGAAACACTACATGTGTGTGTGTGTGTGTGTGTGTGTGTGTGTGTGTGTGTGTGTGTGTGTGTGTGTGTGTGTGTGTGTGTGTGTGTGTGTGTGTGTGTGTGTGTGTGTGTGTGTGTGTGTGTGAGAGAGAGAGAGAGAGTGTGTGTGTACAGTATATATACTTATGTATGTATTTTTATTATTATTATAAACCTGTGGACTTTTGACTCAAAACCTAATAGTAGACCTAGTCGTGACTGCTTCCCATGTAATAACCAGCCCTGGTCTCCCCTTTTTAATTTACACCGAAACCTCTGTCTCTGTTGTCTGGACCGGTCAGGGGTGCGTTTCCCTTACAATGACGTAACTCGCTGCTTCACTACCATAGTATGATGCATCGTTGAAAAAAATCAACTAGCTAGTCACAAATGTTTCCCGAAACCATATTGTCTCAAATTGGTAATTCAACCATTTTGGTTAATGATGTCACGCAGGTGGTGGAGTAATAACTACTTTCAATTAATCTGTTTGAGATCGAATTAATGCTAGATGTTTTGCTATAAATTACAGACATGTCACCTGAGGACTATTTCTCATTTTTCTCAGTTATTTCGGTTTATTTCCAGATTCAATCATAGGCTCTTTCCTACGTAGTAGAGCATGTAGGCACATGCAAAAACAAGGCTTTAACTCTCTTGCCAAACTAAAAGACGTAAATGACATTTGAATGTATTCTAAATAAAAGCTATAGATTGCACTGAATGTCAGCTTTCTTATTTGGCTCAAGTTAAGGATTTATTAAGTCCACATGTCATGCAAACAAGAAACTATGCTTCTAAGCACAGGTCAAGAGCTGTAGTTCTAACCACATACGTTTGTGATGCTGTTTGCAAATGTTTGTTGGAACTATATGTTTTCGGCAAACACAGACTCGTTGACCTATGCTGATAAAGATGGAGCTTGCCACCATAGTTGGCTAACCATGCTTTTGGGAAATGTGTTTAGCTGTTTTTTCTTAAAGGATTTTTTGAATATTACCTCTAAACATAGCAAACACTGCAGCAGGGTCAATGTGACCTTTGCAGCTTGATTGATTTGTATGCCTCTTGTTGTTTTTTCTTATGCAAAATTATTTTTGGTTTGGACTGTGACATTTCGTATAAATGCAAACCATGGGAAAAGATTAAATGGAAGATTACACAATTGTATTCTGGCTTGTGCCAAAAGCAGTCTAAAAGAATATGACAAACAAATGTTTTCAAAATAAATGCTTTGTTTAATGAACTCTGGATCTAGCCCAATGTGTCATGGTGCTATACAAGATTACATGCATTATGAATGGCATCACACACATATGCAAAGCAGGTATCTCTTGGCACACATGCTTTGTCCAAAGACACTCCATGACGACTGGATTACGCTGCCTGTTAGAAGACAGAAAAGAAGTACTGCTCGAGCTGCAGCATCTTAAGATACTTATCGTCTTAGCAGCTGAAAGAATCAAACAGTATCCCTGAAAGAATATTACTAACGAATAAAAAGCTATATGCTCAGAGGAG